>NW_026848247.1:0-600000 GCF_030867565.1 Colletotrichum costaricense | reverse complement strand
TTCTTGGCGCCTGTTCAAACTTCACCATGCTCCTCCTCAATTCCGCCTCAAAAAGCTCCGTGGCATGACTGTCCGTAACTCATCGACCATCACCTACATCCTCCTAATTGAATCCATATCTGTGGCTTGATTTCGAATAGAAGGTTAAATGGTGGTTTCTTAATGGCCGACAGATCTAACAGTTCCGCCGGCGCCCCCTAGAGAGAAAGCGTATACAGCGAACGCCCTGATACCAAAGAAGCCGAAAGAAAAGAGATCCTGAATCCGGACTCTCGTGCCGGGCGGTAGGCTTCTCGGGCGGATTGAAGTTATTGGTGACTCGCTTGAAGATTTTGATGTTCCTATATTCGAGCTGGCGAGTGCAAAACACGAACATGGTAGAATATCACAAAATCCTCTAATCTTGAAATTATTTCTGCGCTATTTTGTAATCAGGATGACGAGGTGGAAAAAAATAGGACTTCATTACACACAATGAGATGAATGATGTACGATAAAAAAAGGGACAAGCTTGGCCGTGTTAAGAGATACGGAACACTGGAGGCGATCACAATTAGATCCTTTCCATTATATCCTACCTACTTCATCTAGGATATGTTATGTTATGCAGTCGAGGAAAGGAAACATGTCTGAAAAGTACAACCACAACAAACCCACCAATTTCTAATAGACCATTTTTATACGATTTCGCTACAATACATAGTACATAAAAAATAAAACACAAGTCGCTTTTTCCAAGATATAAGTTGAGACTACTTTAGACACCACAAACAGACACACCTAGACCACCCAGACAATCCTCAGTCTCACCAATACTCCCTCGCATTGCCCTCAAACGCAAAGTTAAGCAGGACGGCAATGAACAAGGAAGCGCAGAGCGCGCTAGGCCCCCACTTGTCGTAAAACTTGGCCGCCTTGCGGTTGCGGATGGCGTTGCTCCGGTACAGGTAGATCACGACCGAGTAGCAGAGCGACATGATGGCGAGGAGGGTGAAGACGCCGGCCACGATGAAGGACATGGGCGTGGGCTTGGAGCCAAAGTTGAGGAGCGTGACGGCGACGGTGCCGACGTAGATGGAGTATTCGAGCTATTTTTTGGTTGTGTTAGCAGCTGTTCGGGGATTTCTTGTCAAGAGGATATGAGAGACTCACCCATCCGAGGAAGGTTCTCTCGGCGGCAAAGTACACCTTGGGTTCCACGCGGACCGGCACGTAAATCTTCTTGCCCTTGGGGGCCTTGAACCTCTTGGTCTGAATCGCCCCCGAGCCGAAGAGCGTCGTCTGTACTTCACGCCTGGGGATCACAGAGCCACGGGGATGCGGCACGGTCCACTTGAGCACGTCGATGGCGCGCTCGCCAAATGCTTGTGCCTTTGTGGAGGCAAGCGCCTTGTAGTAAGTCCAGCCTCCGACCCGTCTGGCTTCCTCGAGGGCCTCGTCGGCGTCGTACTCCTCGTCCGAGTCGTACAAAAAGTCTTCGTTGTCGACGGGGGCAATGGTATCGACGGTCTGGCCTTCGACATCGAGTGCGTTCCCTCCGTTCCTAGCAGCTCCCTGACCACTCGACTCTCCGTTAGTGGCACCATTATTGCTGGCTACCAAGGGACCCTCCTCGTCATCAGAGTCTAGCTCGTCATCCTCGTCATCATCTGATGTAGTGGTAGTTGCCGACTGGTTGGGTCTGTGGATTCCAAAGTCGTGCGTAACTGGCTTCCGGATATCCACGTCCATCTGCGGCATCCAGAAGGGAAGCAGGTTGATGCGGTCGGGGAAGAGGCAAGCGACTCCGTGAATGAACTTTGAGAACTTGGGCACGGCCTCCACAAGATGGCTGGAAATGAGCTGGCGAACCCATTCCGGAGGTTCTTGGCCGAGCTGCGTCTGAAGCTTGACCTCGAGAACGGCGTAAGGGAAGCGCACAATGTCTTCGGGGGGCAGTTGCGAAAAGGGGTAGTCGATACCAATGTCCATACGTCTCCAGTTGTCACCGGACCTCTTACGGCCGTCTAGGTTGTCCTCGCGGACCATGGTCAACTCCGTGTCGAGGGAGATACGGACTCGAGCATCAGCGGGAAGCTGGAAGGCGGTACGATTGTAGAAGGATCTGCACACCGGCTTGTATCCCTTCTTGAGAGTCGAGTACTGGACCTCCTTTGCGAGTCTCTCGTCCTCGGCAATCGCCTTCTCGGGCTTCTTGCCCTCCTTACGCGCCTTTTCGAAGAGAGCGGCGGGGAGCAGCTCACCGCGCATGTAGGCGTTGACGTTCTTCTCCTTGACCGAGAATCGCGCCTTGACGGATTTCTCCCCGGTCCAGTCCTCGCGATGGGTCTTGCGCTCGACAAAGATGTTCTCGCTCTGCATCCCACCGTACCATCTCAGGCGGATGGCCTCGGCACCCTCCGTCTTCTTCAGACGGCCCTCGTACAGATCCCAAGTCTCCGGGTTGTCGTAGTAGATGGACGTGATGGCCGAGTCCTGGATCTCAAACTCCTTGCTTGCATTAAAGACAAGTACGGGCAAGTGCTTCAAGATGATGAGCTTCAGCTCCGTCACGTTGTCTGGGTGGACCCAGTACTTTGTCGTATTGCGAACGAAGCTTCCCTGAGAGCCGCCGGCTGCGCTGTCACCCTTGACTGGGTTTCCTCTCGTCCTGACCAGATCGTACAACTTGGAAAGCTGAACTACGGAAGCGTCATAGTTTTCCTTGTAAAATGGTTTCGCCTTGAGTCGGGTGTCGAAGACGGGCTTGAGGTGCCAGCCAGTTGTTTTCTATGCCTCGTCAGTGATTCGCCCGAACGTTCAATGTCGCAAGGAATGCCTCACGTCATGCTTCTTAATAATCTTGTAAAAACCAGTATAGTTCAGCTGGACAAACTTGGCAAGATCGTGGACATCGGCAATAATGTCGCTCAAGTCCTCCTCGAGCAGCATGAACTCTTCCTCACTAGGGCCCTCCTCGCGGGGGCCGCGCTCGACAAGACGATTGACGACGCCCTTGACCTCGCGCTCGCTCACGGCAATGCGCCTCGAGATCTCCATGGCCTTGACCTGCTGCTTCGTATGGACCTTGTCGAGCTCGGCCTCGAGCTTCTTGACGAAGCGGCCCTCGTCCTCCTCGGACCACTCGCGCTTGCCGCCCTTGCCCTTGCCATTGCTATTGTCGACGGGTGTGACGGGGCCCGTGGCGGTCTTGAGGTCGGCCTTGAGGGCGTCGTAGTCGATGTAGTACCATTGGTACTCGCGGATGATGCTCGAGCGGAGCTGCTCGCCGAACTTCATGACGACGATGCCGGGAGGGGCGCGCCAGGGGGATTCGCTGGGTGCTAGACTCGGTCGCCAAGTTCGTTCCTGCGTCTTTGTATCGTAGACAATTAGCATGAGGATTCGGGTCTCGAGAGAAATGGCATCATCGGTATGGGCATAGCCAGGCAGAAAAAAGCAAAGGAGGCTTAGTCGAAGAAACGCCCAGAATTAGTTTGCCTTTTGGGTAATGGAATTCTTGAGGGGGCTTGCTTGTTGACGATGTGGAGTCGAATTGAGGAGATTTATTCGGATAGAGGTCTCACCTTATGCAGCTTTTGCGCCGTGTAACCGACTTGGGCGAAAATGTTCCAGATATTGGAGAAAAGTATGAGAGGATTTGGGAAGCTTTCGCCTGTCGCGCGGTCGGGTGTTGCAGGCAAAACAAAAGGCGATGGAATGCGAGGCGGCGGCCGATGGTTACGAGACAAGCTTCGGACAGGGGGCCCTCAGACGGGGGGGCCGCTACCTTGGTACTGCCTGCAATGTGCTGCAGTTGCCAACCACGTTAACTGAGTGACACCGCACGGCCAATCCTCCACTGCTCTAGGGTACCTGACTGTCCTTCAGCTTCTTATATTACCTTATGTTTTCTTACTTAACTCCCTTCATTTCTAGATTTCTTTCCGTATCTGCAAGACTCGACTTCGGGATTCAAGCGTTCTATCTCACGAGGCATGTAAAGAACGAGAAACGAAAAACGTGGGAGCTGGCGCATCCGTCCTCTCCTGCCATCGTATCTCCCTCGCAACTTTCGAGTCCTTTAGCGGTCCTGACCCAGTAAAGCGCGGCTCCAACCCGGCTTAGCTCCAGGTAGTCTGGTGGTCCCAGTGGGTGTCTGGCTCCAGTTTCCGCTGGTACCCAGAGCTAGCCGCAGGGGGGGGGGCACGGGGGTGTCAATTGGCCAATTGCGAGCAGCAGATGCGCACGTGCGGCAGACGTCACACGGCGGCCCAGCTGTTGCTGCAGCTCGCAGGAGGGCTCGACCTGGACGACTTTTTTTTTCTCGTTCGGCGGATGGCGGGGTCGGCGGGGGATACACACCGGCGCGGACACGGCAAAAAAAAAAAGTTCTACGGACTAGACACCCGGCCGATATCGAAGGATCCTACCGCACCACGGACCTAGACACCCCTACCAACTCCGGCATACCGACCGGAGCAAAAGCCGCGTCTTTCGCCGAACCCCTTCCTTCCGATCGAGGTTTCCTCTCTCCCCAGACGAACGAAGCTCCCCCACACCCAGAGTCAACTTCCCTCGACTTACCCCTCTAAACCACCATATACATACAACCATGGCGACACCGATCGACGACTCGATGCAAGCCCGCATCACAACAGACTGCCCCGACGCAACCCGCGAAATCCTCCTCCACGCCTGGAGCCACGACACCTCCGCCCTCAAGAAACTTCTCCAGGAGCCCGGCCAAGCGAGCTGCCAGGACCCGACGACCGGCGAGACGCCCCTCCACGCCGCCATTCGAGCTTGCGGACCTGCTCCCCCTTCCACCGAGAATGAAGCCCAAAACGGGGATGACGGCGAAGCAGGCGAAGACCTCCAGGTAGAAGAGGCAAAGGAAACAGTCCACGAGCTCTTCCTCTCCGGCGCAATCTGGAACGACGTCGACAACAACAACGAGACACCGGGCTGTCTCGCCCTCCGCCTCGGCCAAAAGGGCCTCTATAACCTCTGCGTCGAGGCCGGCGTGCGCGCCGAGATGCTGTTTGGCTTGTTGGACGGGTACGAGGCGCTTTCTTCGGGGGGCTCGGAGATGGACGAGGATGAGGTCGAGGCAGCTGTCGAAGGCACCGCAGACGCAGACACCAACGGCGACGTCGTCATCCAAGACGTACACGATACGGAAGAAGCACCAGAACTCGTCGAGGCACCAGCACCCGTCTCAGGGGAACAGCAGCAAGAACCCAAAACGTTCCAACCCCCCGCCGTCCAGGACCCTTCCCTCAACTCGGAAGAGTACCTCGCCTCGAACCTGACCTACTCCTCCGGCAAACTCGTCGACGAGGCCGGCAACGGCGTCATGATGGCGTGGGAGACGGAAATCATGCGCAAGAGCGTCGACGCCCTCATCCCACCACCGCCACGGGAATCCTCTGACGCCGATGCCTCTGCGACATCAGGCAAACGCATCCTCAACATCGGCTTCGGCATGGGCATAATCGACAGCATGTTCCGCGCCACATCCCCCGCCCGCCACCACATCATCGAAGCCCACCCCGAAGTCCTCGCCGCAATCGACAACACCACCAAAGCCACCGCAAACCCAGACGACTCGATCCCCCCCACCTTCGGCGCATCATGGGAATCCTCATCCCCCCAACCAGGAGCCTACAAAATCCACCGCGGCAGGTGGCAAGACATCGTCCCCCAGCTCCTCGAAGCCGGCGAAGTCTACGACGCAATCTACTTTGACACCTTTGGCGAAGACTACGGCCAGCTGAAGACATTCTTCACGGAGTACATCCCCGGCCTGCTCGATTTCGAGGGGCGCTTCAGCTTCTTCAACGGTCTGGGCGCCGACCGGAGGATATGCTACGACGTCTACACCAAGGTCGTCGAGATGCACATGGCCGACGCCGGTCTGGACGTCGAGTGGGACGAGATGGACGTCGACATGAAGGGTTTGGAAAAGGCTGGCGCCGGCGAGTGGGAGGGTGTCGTGCGCCGGTACTGGACTTTGGATAGTGAGTTTTCTTCCTCTGGGTGTACTGATGCCTCGACAATACTAACAGGTGATAGAGTACCGCTTGCCCACATGCACGTTCATGGGCTGAAAATAAGTAAAAGCTGGGATGGGGGTAGGAATGCTGCTTGTATGAGCTATCTAGTAGGTCTGGTGGACATAACCGTAGAACCAGTGCAGATAAGACTTCCTATCAAAAAGAACCCCCAATCTAACAAGACCTCGCTTTTTGTTTAATCTCGTTGCCTCTTCAACCCGTCCTCGTGTCTTGGGACGACTATGTGAAGTTCTCGGGGTGGAGAATGCCAGCCATGTTGCCGTTCTGGACTCTCTTAAGGGTCAAGGCGGCAATCAGGGCGGCGCCAACACCACTGCCGTCCTCTGCTGCGAGAATCTCAACAGGATCCTCCTCCTTAGGGTTGGTCTTAGCAGGCCAGTCGAGAATCTCGCGCAGAGCCTGGGCGCCACGGGCCTTGAAGTGGGGGTACTTGTTAAAGACCGAACCGTCAGCACCGACGTGGCAGTTGTCGTAGCCCTTCTTCATGCAGATGGCAGCAACACCGCAAGCCGAGAGGCGGGCGGCACGGGTGCCAATGAGCTCAGCAAGGCGGCGGACCAGCTCCAACTCGGGTCTGGTGGCCTTGAGGTTCAGCTTGGAGAGGAAGAGGTCGCTAGTCTCCTGAAGGTTCTCGAAGGGGTCGCTGTATCGGGTTAGCATACTAATCTGGGGCAGTCTTCAAGATTAAGAAAACTTACTCCTCAATGGCGGACAGGAACGAGGAATCCAAGGTGTAGGCCTTACGGAGCTTGGCAATGTCCTGGTTCTCGAAGATGTGCACAGACTTGTTGTCGTGGAGGTCAACAAGGACCAGGCGGAAGATCTCGCCCAAGTAGAGACCGGCAATCATCTTCTCAAAGGCCTGCTGGCCGGGACGAGGAGAGTCCTTGTCGATGATGATGTCGTAGGGGGTACGAGGCAAGACCTTGTGCTCGTTGTCGAAAGCACCCCACTCGCAGTTGATGGCCATGGGGGTGTTGGGAGGCAAATTCATGTGAGCAAGCTTGGGGATGGAGCCGCAGTCCTCCATGTAAGCAGCGTTGCAGCCAGTGCCAAAGATACAGCCAATCTTCATCTTAGTGTCGGTGTAGGCAGAGGCAATCAGGGTGCCAGTGGTATCGTTGATCAGAGCAGACAGCTTGATAGGGACGTTCTAAGCGGGAGTTAGTTACTAGTGCTTCATCTGTGCTCAAGTCATCTTATTATACCTTGGCCGCCAGAGCAGCCTCAAGGAAAGGGACAACGTTGTGACCCTCAACTCCGGCAATATCGAAACCCTTGGTCCAGCGCTGGAGGATGCCCTCATCGATGTAGTTCTGGGTGGCAGGGTAGGAGAAGGTGAAACCCAGAGGAATCTTCTGAGATTGAGGGTGATCGGGGTGGTGAGTCTGGATGAACTGAGCTAGGCAGTCGGCAATGTACTCCCACAGCTCCTCTGACTGGCCGGTCTTGAGCTCCTCGGGCATGCGGTACTTTGACTGAATGATGTCGAACTCAGACTTCTGATCCGTCAAGGTGATCTCACAGACACGGAGGTTGGTTCCGCCCATGTCGAGGGCAAGGTATGTGCCGGTCTCGTAGCCATCAGGGAAGGACATAACCCAGGTCGGGTTCATGGGCTGTAGACATAGTTAGAAAGGTGCTCCAAATGCCAACAAATATTCAGGTCTCAACATACGATACTACCGCCCTCGACACTCAGACCTATGCTTCAAGTCAGTTCCATGAAAAACTTCAATTTCCAACAGGTGTCAACTTACCCTTGTCCAGTTCTGTGATGAAGTGCGCGCTGATCTGCTTGAGCTTCTCAGTCGGAACGGTGAATTGCTCCTCGAGCTTCTTGACCTCAGCCAGAAGATCCTTAGGCACATCGGCCATGGAACCTAGATTTTCACACATAGTTAGCGGACATGAATATGTTGAATCTGTAGACGTGTGTTCTTGCTTTGACGTGATGGCACAAAGATATCGGTGTGGTGGTAGGATCTCTCCCTTGTAGCGGGAGCAATCGCTCTGTCCACCATCGTGACGGTTGTGTGAAGCTGGCTGTAAGATTTTGGTGTCTTGCCACACTTGAGCGTGACAACGTTTGGTGGATGGGTATCACAAAATGATTGTGTTCAGGAAAACAAGATCCAGAATCGAAGCTCTCGAGACAAAGGGCAAATAACAACAAGCAATTGATGTAGCGGTCAACACAAAGGTCTGGAGGGGAGACAAGCAGCGCTTGCCAGCTTCTTTATAACTAGACAGTTGCAGTCATCGGAGAAAGAAAGCTGGGGGATCAAGGTGGGGGAATGTCTGGCAAAGTGAGACAAGGTCTTCCACCTCAACGCTGGATGGCTTGAGCTTTTCCCAAGAGAGTTGCTTTTGCTTGACAAGCAAGGTACCCCTCTGGCTTGGGGAAGCTCCGGCCACCGGGAAGTGGTGCATGGCGGTCCAGCCTTGTGGCGCGTCATCTCCGAATGGCAATTGGCCGTTCCAGCCGTCGGTGGGAGGCAGGATTGGATGGTGGTGATTGTGATGGTGCGAGCGGGACGAAAGTTTTGAGGGTGAGGCGTTGAGGATGACTTGGAGGGTGGGACGACACCAGCGGAATGGCGTACAGTGCGCAGTAGCTTGAAGACCATATCATCTCGAGAGCTGTCTCAGTCTCAACGTGAGGCGGCACACCATGTCATTTTTGCATATAAGGCCATCGTGTCGCCCTTGGGTATTTTCAGGAGTCCAAAGGTAGGGAGAAGGAGTAAAATGAAGGGGGAATCGCAGCTGCAAAACTTACCCTTCCTACTGGGCGGAACCTTGGGACCGAGACCAACCATTTTGACCGAAGCTCTGACGGATGGCGGGGTAAAAGTTGATGAGGGGTAGCGATTGAGCTATAGGTGATGATGGGTGCAGCAAAATAAAAGCTGTCGGAAGCTGCGTAGGGATGTAGGCCAAAAACACACGATAAGTCTGCTTGGTGTTGTGTTCGTTGCTAGGTGGGTGGTGGTAGGCGGTCAATTCGCTAGAGGTGAAGTGCGTCGGGTGAGGGAAGTGACGTTGAGGGAAAAGGTGAATGGGCGTGGATCATCTGACCGAGAGGGAAGGAGGTGAGGTAGGAGGTCAAAGTCGGGCGGACTGGACCTTGTCAGGACTGGAGATCACTCACTCAGCACCACTGCACGCTGCTGCACTACGGTTACCTTACTTTGTGGCCCCCTTCCTTTCGACGAGACGAGTCGAGTCCCCCGAAGCCGCTGAGGCACATCTCCGATGGGTCATCCAATGTCTGTCTACCTATCTCCTTACTGGTATATCCGTACGAGCCTTAGGTACCAGGGCAGATCAAACTCCAAAAACTGCACACTAGTTTTCTTGGTACCTTTTTCTCTGTTGTCCCACTGGTCGCGGACCAGAGCCGCCAGCCCGCGTCTCGCTCGTCCAAAGGTTACCACGAGATTTGCAGCGGTCTTGCCATAGCTGGGATGGTCAAGGTAGATGGCAGCTAGCGGTGGACCCCTAGGGTTGACCTGAACTGACCATAGCTGTCTACCAACCTATCTCCGATGGCATATCTCACGTGAAGGAGATGCTGGAAGAGTGTGTTCCCACATACCACATCTTACGAGCACCTGAATTCAAGCCAGGAGAGTCAGCATCCCGGGAGAAACGGACTGGAAGCACCGGAAGCGCCGTTCTCAATCGTTCCCAAAGCCCGGAGGTTGCGGTGCGTGACGTCTTGTTGAGGGACAAATGGCAGCTAAGGAAAAGAGAGTCGGTAGCTGTCTACCCCACTAGATGCCAGGAGCCAGTCATCATTGGCGAATTTACAGATATGAAGCCCCGTGTGATGAAGTATCCAAGTACCTAAGCGAGGAGATAAAACGTGGACGAAGCGCGTGGCTGAAGCTGTCCCGCAGTGGCACCTGCCATTGGTGAAGTGTGGCTTGACCTCCACCGAGGCCGCGCCAGTGCCGCGTGCCCGTCTCGGACTAACCCAGCCCCGACCCGGCCACTCTCCAGTGAAGTGGAGCTATCCGCGGCCCGTGCGCGCCGTCAAGCAACGTATCCGTAAGCTTTTTGGCTGGGGGTAGCTGTCTCAGGAGCCAGATCATCAATTCGGGCAATGGAGTGAAAGCCCCCAATTGCGTCTCAACAACCGCTTTTCTCCATTCTTGATTCTCAATTGCCGGGAGAGCTCTGTCGATGAGCAATTCCCTCCACCAACCCACATCATGAGAGCCTTCGCCATTGCCGCCGGGCTTCTGAGCCTGCTCTCCCCGATTGTCGCAAGCTCCGACTCGACGACTGCAGCTGACAAGGTGTCAAAGGTCAACCTGCCCGCCAACTTCAAGCCGCCCCAGGTTTTCAAGAACGCCAATCTTGTCCACATTGTCTCCCTCGAGAAGAACTACGTCAAGGAGTCAATCAATGTTCTGATTGAGAACATTGATAAGCAGCCCCAAGATGCATACTACCTGCCCTTCACCCCCGAGCAGATGTCGCGCATTGGAGGCTTCGAGGCCAAGGATAGGAAGAACCCCGAAGCTGGCCCATTCACCGTTGATGCGGTCGAGTATGATCCCCTGAGGTACGTTTTGGCTCTTGGGCACATCGCACACCCAATAGTGCACATGGGTGAACTAACAGGTGCAACAGCGAGACTCAGTACTACAAGATCCAGCTCCCTACGCCCTTGAAGGCCGGCGGCCAGCAGACGCTGAGCATCTCCTACTACCTTCTCCAGGCCTACAAGCCCCTGCCGGCCTCGATCGCCCAGGAGGAGCAACAATTCCTCACCTACGACTTCTCCGTGTACGCGCCCTCGGCCTACGTCACTTCGAAGCAGAAGACCGAGCTCAAGTCCCACTCGTCCAACATCCCCGACTACACCAAGCTGCCTGGCAGCGGCGACATCAAGGAGTTCCCCCAGAAGCAAGGTGCTAAGCTCACCTACGGTCCCTTTGATGAGAAGCCCGCCGGTGCCGTCTCCCCCGCCCAGGTGCGCTTCGAGTTCACCAAGCCCGTCACCCACGTCGCCCAGCTCGATCGCGATATCGAGGTCAGCCACTGGGGAGGAAATGTGGCTTTTGAGGAGAGATACGAGCTCTACCACCGCGGTGCCAACCTTTCGAAGCTCTTCAACCGCGTCAAGTGGGCGCAGGCGGCGTACTACAACCCCAACACCTACGCTCTCAAGGAGATGAAGTTCCCCCTCAAGGTGGGAAGTGCGGACCCGTACTTTGTCGATGCTATTGGCAACGTCTCTACCTCGAGATTCCGCAGCAACAAGCGCGAGGCGCTCCTGGAGATCAAGCCTCGTTACCCCATCTTTGGCGGCTGGAAGTACCCCTTCACCATCGGCTGGAACTCGGACGCCAAGAACTTTGTCCGCACCGTCGAGGCTGGCAAGTACGTTGTCAACGTCCCCTTCCTCGAGGGTCCTAAGCAGCCCGAGGGAATCGAGTACGCAAAGGTCAACCTGCAGATTCTCCTGCCAGAGGGAGCAACGTAAGTGAAATTTGAGAGAAGTCTATTTTACTATTCGGGTTCTAACAAAGACGTCACAGGAACGTGAAGTTCTACACTAGCATCCCCGAGTCCTCCATTGTCGACTCTGTCATCAGTGTCCACAAGACGTACCTCGACACCGTTGGACGCACCTCGGTCACCATCAAGGCCAACAACCTTGTTGACGAGTTCCGGGATCGGGAGGTGATTGTCTCCTACGAGTACTCGGTGTCTTCCGCCCTGCGGAAGCCCCTTGTCATCTTCGTCAGCTTTATTTCCCTGTTCGCCGCCGCATGGCTCGTTGGAGGACTGAACCCCAAGATTTCGACCAATGCGTAGATGCAAACGATACCTCTCTTAGACAGCAAGGGGCGGAAGGATGGGAATTGAGTGGGCTTTTCATAGCATTGTACATGTAACATCAGATGGGCATTTCCAAAAAGCAGAACGCGGAACGAAACGGCTTTAGAGAATCACGATTTGGACTGACGAATTGGTCCACCTATGACAATTAAACTCCTCCACGTGAACCCGCCTTCTTCTGACTTTTGTCATCATACCTCCTAGCCTAGCAGGGAGGATCACAGATGCTAAAGTTAGCACCTCCTATCAATTAGTGCATCCGTAGGCACTTGAGCAGAAGCCTTCGAGAAGAGCATCCCTGCTGTCAAAACCAAAAGACGAGACCGGTCCCCGGGAAAGGGGATGCAGGCTGACGTCGAGGGGCTGACCCGAGATGCGGGCAGGGCAGTGCGGTGAGTGTGGTGGTGTGTGGGTGGAGTGGACCGGACACCTAGCAGTAAGATCTGATCTCGACGCGATTGAACTGCCGTCCAGTCTTTTTATTATACGCGATAGGAACTAAGAGGTGACGGTGGCCTGTAGGGAACTTGTAGTGGCCAGGGAAAAATAATTCCATGGCCCCCCGAGATCGTCGGTCGCCGGGTAAGCTTGTTTGACAGGATTCTGGTGGTGTTTTTATTCTACGTGGCGGATTTCCTCCCCTACACTGGACAATTCCTTGCTTTCTTTGCAGGAACGGTTGGCGTTTCTGACTGTAACGGTAACGGTCAATGATACCTGTACCGTTTCTTTTAGAGAGTGTTCCCGGATTCAAGAGCCGGGTGTTGGGCAGAGGAATTTATTTGACAGGCAGATAATTGCAAAAGGTTTACTTCGTTTTGAGGCCTTACACTATGTGATTCTGTGACTTGTCAGGCCGCAACTCTAAAAAAGACGATGAGATGTTCTAGACCCCTTCACCCTGCCTCTTTACGAAAGAACCAACTTTTCTTCCCTAGCTAGAACCGTCCGCCCTACCTTTTTTGCTGAGCTGTAGAGAGGTGGTTTTTAGGGGACCCATTTGCCATCTCACGCGGATCAAACTGCGAGGTGGGGAGACCCTGGCTTTCTGGGCGTGGTAATCGGTTAACGCAGCTCTTACAGGCGGTCTAGACACGCCCCGAACTTTTTCTTACGTCCGTCATATCTGGTTGTTCTTGAACAAGGATGGCCAGATCCAAGGTCCCCCAACTCTAACTGTCTGTTCGTAATTGTTCCCCAGCGCAGGTTGGAGCATGGGTTCGGAAACCAGGGCAGCTGCGCCCACTCCCCCATTGCTCATGACCACGCCTGAAAAGCCTGGAAGAGAAAGTAACCGTATGGCGTATTCAACGAACACTGCCCACCAGCAACAAGCAGAATCGAGGAAGCCAGAAAATGCAGCAGACGAAAAAGCCAAGCCGCTTTTCTTACACTATGAATCCTTTCCCCTCCACCGTCATCCAACCAACCAGCACTCGCGCTCGCCAGGGTTTCGGTGAGGGCCGCCGCGGTCCCCGTCTGAAAAGGGCACTTAATCGTAGGTAATGGTGGGATGGGTTGGATGGATGGGATAGAAGGGATGGATGACTGACCGCATAATCCTTGGAAAGCTCGAGTCTTCCCTTCGCCCCTCCACCCCTGACTACTGCTACTTTACCTTGCTTTAGTGAACACACTTGCTTGGAGGAGAGGTCCAAGCCTGACTGACTTGTGGGTTGAAGGGGGTTGAAGAAGAAAATGGGAAATCATAAAAAGGCAGCCTGTCCGCCCACCACCATCGCCGTTCCATTTCCAGTCCGGCGCATGCATAGCCTTAGCACTTGAAGCAAATAGAATCTTCTTTGGGATCTTCTACCTCGTATTACCCAGCTTGTCACCCGATTAGCTGACGACGACCTAATATCAACACCGCCAACCTTATCCAACAAGCGACCACCTACTTCTTCTAATAGCTCACTGCAAAGCACCGACTGGGCCCAGAATCCTGCGACCTACACACAAACCATCGAGCGTACAACTCACCTATCCATCATACAAAATGTGCTTCGGAGCAGGAGGCAAGAAGTACTACTATCAAGAGGAGATCGTACCGACCCGGTACCATCACCACCACCACGGCCATCACCACCACGGTCACCACCACCACCACGGACACTCCCCGCGCGCGAGCTACACGAGCGTGAGGAGGTCGTACGTCGCCAGCAGCCCGCGGGTCAGCTACGTCGAACCCGTCGTCTACGAGAGGACGAGCCGTACCTACCGATGAGTCAAGTCAGTCAGTCAAGTCGGCATCAGCATCATGCTCCAGAAAAGCTGCTTGAACAATCCTAAGCATGTGGGAGCGGCACGAAGCGGGGGGAGTTTAGACGAGGGAACGGCCCATGGACGTTTCAGAGAGTGGGGGAAAGAAGAACGGGCAATTACATGAGACGGATGAAAGAAAAAGAAGGTTTTTTTCTTATGAGCCATGGTGGAAGAACATTGCGAACAGCGATAGCGAATATGGGAGGCACTGGTCTGGTTTCTTTTGGTTAGAGAGAAAGCTGTCTAAACGCGACTTCGGACAGGCGCTCGATCGTGTGATCACGAGAGTGTGGTATCCCTCGGCTTCTGGGGATCTGGAGTTTCTGTATGATTAATGTGTCTTTTCTGGACTGGGCGGTAATGATTGCTACGAAAGTTTACAAGTTTATATGATATCGGCTCGATCAACAAGCATTCCTCACGCAATGAAGTTTCTTCTTCTCGCATGTAGGGATGAATTTCCACCAAGTGCTTTATCACAGATGAAGAAGTGCGCATGACAAACCCATGCGGCTTCCATCGTCTGTGAGCCTCACACATTGCACAGCCGTGCGCAACAGAACACGGGATGAGCACCTGGAAGTTGCCCGAGTTTGGTGGCATTTGATTCATCAGCCTTATGGGCTTAATTAGGCATTGTGCCTGTAAAAGTGTATGAGCACCTGGTGACAGACGTCCCTCTGTGAAATGTCTGTCACACGATGATGCGATTCGGAGGAAGCCAGTTGAAGGGGGGGAGGGGGGCCTGCCCACCATGAGGTGGAGGGGAGGGGGACGATTTTCCCGAGTTGTCGCTTAGGGTCCCCGGACGGGTAATGACATCATTGGCGCGACCCCTCCAACCCCCCTTCGTCATCCTTCGCATCATCATCACCACACCTCCAAAAGTTGAGAGAGAGCTTGTTCTATTGTACGAGACTGTGGTAAACAGGTGAGCTAGCCGCACAAACCGCCCACCAAACTATAATCCTCGACGTGCATCATTGCTACTATCTCTTAAGGATTTTCCTCTCACCACAAGATACTTGAGCTTACCATGAAGGCCCACGCCCAGAGTGGTGGGAAGCTGTCGTGGCCTGCCTCGCTCTCCCCGGCCCGAAGAAGACTAGAGCTTCGAGCTACGAGAGCTACCCGGGTTGTTTCCAACGTACTTTCACTCTCTTGAGTTTAGTTTCTCTCCTGTGATGTGGAATGCCGGCCTGCCAGCAAGCCCAAACTATGACATGAGTGTCTCACTCGGCCCTTTCCTTCATCCCGACTGTGCCGTCGCAAAGGCTTTCCTTCCCCCCATCCTTTCCTCCCCAAAGACCCCTTCTTAAAGTCAACGCAGGACCCTTGTCGCATCGCATCGCGGCTGTCGCATCTTACACTGCAACTTTCCTCTTGACGAACACCCTTTTCCTGCGCCGTGCCCCAATTGTTTGAACCAGACAGGCGCACCTGAGTCTTGGCTTCCAAGATCCTGTAGATACCCAGACCCAGCTTCTTACTCGTACACATAACACTCCACCGGGACCAGGTTTATTCCTTCCCACCTTATCCTGGTAGCTCATTCCTCTGAGCTTCGCGATATCATCAGAAGGTATAGCTTGGGTAACAGAGGTACTTTGCTCTGAAATCCAGACAACCGCCATCATGTAAGTGAGATCCGCTTCACACAACATCAGCCATCACCACATCAGCCAAAATGCGACGCTGGTTCTCCCCCCAAAATAGCGACGAGTGCCATGGCATCGCCATCAGCACGAAGCCCTTGAGCATTTCCGCTTCAGTGGTCCCCATCACGCCTCCTTCTACGTCTATACACAACCATACCCACCAAGCTCGAAGCCCTCGACTGACACGCTCACAGGAACCGATCACTCTCCATCAGATCCAACCACCGCCGCAACGGCTCCCAGAACAACGGCGCCTCCAAGCGCGCCGGTTTCTCCTTCAACTCCCTCCGCGGCAATGTCCAGCCCGAGCTCTCGCGCAAGCTCTACAAGATCATCAAGAGCGAGAACAACCTCATCAACGCCCACGAGACCGCCGGCCGCGAGCGTACCTCCATCGCCACCCAGCTGTCCGAGTGGGGCGAGCAGACCAACGACGCCGCCGTCTCGGACGTCTCGGACAAGGTTGGCGTCATCCTGAGCGAGCTTGGCGAGCAGGAGGAGCAGTATGCTCACTCCCTAGACGATGCCCGCGGTGTTTTGAAGCACATTCGCAACACGGAGAAGAGTGTGCAGCCGAGCCGCGATGGCAAGGATAAGATTGCCGACGAGATTGCCAAGCTCAAGATGAAGGAGCCCCAGAGCGCGAGGCTCGTAGTCCTCGAGCAGGAGCTTGTCCGCGCCGAGGCAGAGAATTTGGTCGCCGAAGCCCAACTGACGAATATCGTACGAAACCATCCCCTCTAGCCTCACACCGATCATTCGCTAACAAGAAGGACAGACTCGCCAGAAGCTCAAGGAAGCGTACGAAGCCGAGTTCGCAGCTACTATTGAGAGGGCCGAGAAGCAAATCATCCTTGCCAAGCACGGCCGACGGCTTCTTCACCTCCTCGATGATACCCCTGTTGTACCAGGCGACGAGCGTCCCACATATCACCACGCTCAACAGGCGCGACAGATTCTCAATGACGCCGAGGATGACCTGCGTGACTGGCGCCCAGAGCAGGACGACTTCAACGCTGCACCGTCCGAGTCCGTGTCTAACACCCGGGGCACCCAGGACGCGGTACACGACGAGGACGCTAAGATCGTGGCTGGCTCGGTCCCTGGTCACCAGGCAGTTTCGGAGAAGGACACCGATAGCATTGTGAGCAATGGAACCAGGCAGACCGAGTCTGTGGCTGCTCACTAGAGCGGTACGGGGATTCGTCGTGCGATGCTTTCCAGTTTGTATGAAGGATATCAGGACGGACAGGCTGGAGTTGGAGATGTTAATGCTTGTATGTAATACCATTCTTACGGCCGCGCTTTCATGGAATAAAGATAATTGAACGAATCACTTTCGATATTGAGAAGGTATTTTGTAGAGTGACCATATTCTAGTTTGTTCTATTTTTGGTTCCTCGTCCTAACTCGTTGTTCATGTCTTATCACCGCATTTTTGGGAGAGATCGCGCCTAGTATTTGTCTAACAACTCCCCAGTGTTGAGGGAACCACGGAGAAGAGAATTATTCTCGGCTTGGCTGGTCAAATGCATGAATGCCGTTCGTGAGAGATCAGTTGAGGTACGTTGGTATGTGAGGATGCAGGCAACAGCAGGCAGCCGACCCCGCTCTGTGTGACGCCCAACACGGTTCCATTGGAGAGGGACGAGGTTTATAAGTGGTGTGGTCGTCTGTACGCCACCACTCGCACGAGGGGTCTTTTTTGGCAACCATCACCTCCAATTATCATCTTTTTCATAAGAAGTTTTTTCTTTCGTTTCTACGAGGTATCGCCAAGAAAGAAGAAGAAGAAAAAATAACCATGGACTCAACCACGACGATTGACGTCTCGACGTACGACAACCAGCTCCAATGCCCGCTCTTTGGGACTTTACCGGGCGAGATCCGCAACGAGATCTTTGCGCTGGCGCTGGTGCAGGTCTCGGAGGAGGAGGGGGATACGGCGTACCCGAAGGACTCGTACTGGTATCGGCCTGGGTTCACGGGGCCTAGGAAGAGCAGTAGTAGTTTGCTGAGGGCGTGTAAGCTGGCGTATGTGGAGGGGCAGAAGGTGTTCTTGAGGGAGTTGGAGTGGGCTTTTTGGTTTGGTATGTTTTGTTTCCTCTTCGTTATTTCTTTCTTTTTTTTACTATTCCTCCTGTGCCCCTGTTTGGCCTCTGCACGAAGGTCTTTGCGGAGAATTTGATGTGGTTTGAGTTGTATGGTCAAGGAAACTAATATCGTGTATGAAATCTGCAGACCGCGGCCCGGAAGGAAGAACGAGAAACCACGCCTGCGAGAATTTCTTCTCCGCCCTGACGGAGCAACAGGCGCGCGACCTGACCAAGGTGCGCTTCTTTACGCAGATGTACTGGCTCGAAGACGGGCGGAACCTGGCGACGCTGTTTGCGCAGCCGAAATTCCGGCCCGAGGTGTTGACGATCACGGTGCGGTATTCGGACTGGTGGCACTGGGAGAGCGACGAGCCTTTGAGGATGAAGGAGGATTGGTTGCGGGGGTTCCGGGGGCCGAAGGGGTTGAGGGAGTTGAGGGTCGAGTATGAGACGCTTGTGGGGAAGAGGGAGGAGATGATGGGGATTGTGGGGAGGAATAAGGGGTGGAAGTTGGTCGTTGGAGGTGGTGGTGCTGGGAGGGATGATGGGAGGGGAGGGGGGGAAGGGGAGAGAGAGGATGGAGAGGAAGAGGAAGAAGGGTATTTGAGTGCCGAGGGGACGGAGCTGGTGGAGTGGACTTGGACGGGGGCGAGTAAACTCGGCGGGCAGACGTGGGCTCATCACGGGGAGGGGGATACGGTTGAGTATGTTGTTGTTATGGATACGTGGAGGTTTGTCGAGGGGAGGATGAGCGAGGAGGATCGGGCGAGGAGGGTGGAGAGCCGGCCGTTGTATTCTGGGTATGCTCATCCGCATTATTTCGGGTGGAGTGAGGATGAGGATGAAGAGGATGATGGTGAGGATGAGGATGAGGATGAACAGGATGATGATGGTGACGAGGAAGAGGGAGAGGATGACGAATAAGGGTATACCATGATCTGGCGGGTACGAATGGCTCCGGGTTGGTTGGAGGCTCTCAGGTGGATTTGTCTGCCGGACATGTCTTTCAAGATATGTGGTTGAGCATGCAACGATGATTATATGGCTAACAAGTATCTACGGGAACACAATTTGATACCTTTTTTTGGGGAGACTCCGAAGACAATTTCATGGGTCACACAACAACCAACCCACAATTATCAACCAGTTTCACCGCGCAAAGAGGGATCAGACTTCCCAGAGGTAGTCTATTGAACATATTTAAAGCGTACCAAGGAAAAGGGCGAGCCGATAAAAGGTCCCCCTATCTACTCATTTTGAGCTTTTACCCGCTAGGAAGTCTTGCGAACTTGAGCCTTTGGTAATGTCATTCTCATGATTGGTTTTGTTGAGCAGAAATCTAACACTTTGCCCCAGAAGACACTTGCTTATCTCAAACACAAGCCCATAAATCATGTTTCTCTAGACTACAATTGCCTTGATGTGGTTCGAACCACTCTTGGGAAACGCCCCGAAAAAGTCGGCATCAAAGGCGACATCGCGCTCATACAGCGTATCATGCAACGCTAGCTCGAAGCCAGCCGACGGAGCGAAGATACGTCCCAGAGTCAGATAGATTCCCATATTGGCCACGTCCATCCCCACGCAGCTGCGGGTCCCGCGGCCGTAGTTGTTGACGTACTTCCGAACGCGCTTCCTCTCACTCGGGTCAAGCCAACGTCCGGGCTCGAATCTGTGCGGATCCGGAAAGATGTTGGCGTCAAGGTAGATATCGTACGTGGAAACGGAAACGGTGACGCCCCGGGGTATCACCACGTCCCCATACTGAATCTCATTGTCCGGGTCAGTTCTGGGCAAGCGGCCAGCGATGGGGTTGTTTAGACGGAACGACTCCTGGACGACTGCGTGTAGGTAGTTTAGCTCCTTGAGCTCTTGGTACGTGGGGAGTCTGCCGAGTCTCTTTTCGCATTCTGCTAGCTCTTTGCGGAGCCGTGCGAGCTCGTTGGGGTGGCTTAGGAGCATAAAGGTCGCAAAGGCGATGGCTTGGCCTTCTGTGTCGATGCCCGCGTTGATGCAGAGCCAGACCTCGTTTACCACGCGCGTCAACTTTTTTTCGTGGGCTGGGAGGTTTGAGGCGAGAATGTGCTGGACGGTGGGTTTGAAGCTATCATTACCGCTGCCGACGCTACTAACAGTCTTTTCGCGTACATTTGTATTATTGGTCGTTGCAGCGCGATACTGATCTGTGACGGCCTGATCGATCATCTAAGCAGAGAAGCCACACACTTCATTTAGTCACGTGGAGGCTTCTTATTCATGCTGACGCCGATGATGATGATGAAGTAAACCACCTACGTTCCGGAATCGTAGAACACGAATCATTACAGGACTGACAGGCTCTGCGCGCTTGGCCCAGCGCGCAGGTGCTCGCATTACGGCAAAGAACCAGTGTCCGATGTGACGGCTGATCATGTTCATGCGACCCAAAGTCCTCGCAATCTTGAACATATCATTCTCAAAGTCCTCGACGTCGACGAACCCAAAGTCGTAGCCAAGGTTCGTGGTGCACGTCAGATCGATGGCGAGGCATCGAAAAGCATGGCCCACTAGAGATCATGGACAGGTCAGCGGGTCAGCAAAGTCACCAGGTACACACGCAAGACCTCTGACGATGGGGAGGTAGAGGTATAGGGAAATTGGGAGGGAGGGGGTTTGATTTACAGGTCAATACGGCGCCGGTGCCCTTGGCAGCGCGGAATCTCGCGAGTAATCTTTGGACCAGCGCCTCGTATAAGTGTTCGCGAGACATGACCAGAGGGGTGGCGAACACGGGCAGGATAGCCTCGCGGCGCATCCGATGTAGCTCATGAGGGCTGAGTAGAGGCACGGAAGAAAAAGGGGTCAGCATATACTCGTGAATGAGGACGACAGACGTCCATAAGGCAGTCTCACTTACCCGGCTTGTAGAACACTGTTCGGCGGACCATTGGAACGGTAATACCACCACGGCCTGGACGTCTTTCTCGAGATTTTGAAGGCTTCGGCGAACTCTGGATCCCGAATGTGCACTTCCCATGGGTTTATACGCACTATGGGGCCTGTATAGAGAGATAAGTTAACATATTGGAGTTGAACAAGTAACTCCGAATCACTTCGTCACTTACCTGATACATCATGCATGCGGTTGATCACAGCCCAGTATCGACCACCCCCATCTTTGAAAAAGTCGTAATAGAACTCGTAGCCGAACGTGAGAGCGGCCAATTTCGGCCCAGGGAAACGAGCAAGAGGGCTGGAGGATAACCTATAGATAACAATAGACACAACGTATGCCGCGGCCAACAGTAGACAAGCTATGAAGTATACCATCTTTGCATGCTATTACAAAGTCGCGATGAGAAGGGTCCAGGATCAGTGCTGGAACAGATATGGCAGCAGATGCTGACGTATACACTCTGTCACTATTAGGAATCGCACCCTCGTTTTTGAGGCTTGGTCTGGGAGCTTGAGGTGCTTCCCCAAGGAAGCCATGATGAGAATCGGGCTTCCAATTTCCCGTCCGTTGCCATCTTTGAAGCGACAATAGCCCGGCGTAACATTCCTCACCGCTTAGATAGAACCGTTCCAGTTCTTACCTTGAAATGCCAGAGGTCAGACTTTCTCTTGGCCGGTTCAGACCCGTTGAACGTGAGCTATCGCCGATGCAAAGTCAAAGCTTAGCAATCGCGTGCTCTCGAGTGGTCGTTCCCGTATACGTATTGAGGGAACCAGTCAGTGGAGTATCATCTTCGCAGTATTAAACCTCGTCTCTGAAGTATTCGAAGTATGCATGTAAGATGTTTGTGGAAAGTACAACTATCAGTTTCTACGACCTGACTCAGGGGATACCTTATTCAGCGGTTACGAATACTGGTGACTCTCATCTGTGTTGTATATACGAAGTACTTCATACCTCGCCGAAGTCTTTCTCGTTATTTCTGCTCGAGATACGATGAAGAGATGTGATCTAATCCGAATGCTAAACTTTGAAAACTTTGTCAACTGTGATCAACATCAGCTGAAGCCAAAATCCCACCCCACGCAGGGTGAAATAGTTGGTCGGCGAGTTTGACAGCATCGCCATGAATGTCGCCGGGGACGAACCGGAATGTAACATGGCCACACAAGCGGATCATGCCGAACGGGATGCAACTTGGCGATTACTAGCGCCTGAGGAGGCACGGTCCGACGGGAAGTATTGCTGTTCTTCATAATTCATTCAACTTACCTTTGACGTTGATGGGGTCCGAAACTCTAAAGAGGACCCCTAAGCAGTTCATCCAATGGCGATCTCCCGAATGCAGATTCAGGCATCTGCCGGTGGTATTTGCGGACTTAACTCTTTGTTCCGGGCCTCGATGCTGGTCACCCATAGGACGTTCTTGTTGATCACTGGTCCTCCTGCGATGAAGGGGCTCAGCCGTCTAAGTTTCAGGAGACTTTGAGAATGCTTCACCCCGAATCGAAGGTTGTTCCAGGCTTATTCTGTATCCCCTTGCAA
The DNA here is from genome assembly GCF_030867565.1 of Colletotrichum costaricense. Lineage (NCBI taxonomy): Eukaryota > Fungi > Ascomycota > Sordariomycetes > Glomerellales > Glomerellaceae > Colletotrichum > Colletotrichum costaricense. The sequence goes on along the minus strand of NW_026848247.1, from coordinate 577,583 downwards.
ATAATAGAGACAAGTTCCTGCGACCCTCATCAGAGCCCTGAAGAGAGGGGATTTCCATATTTCCCGATGGAGACTTCGGCGCCGGACTGACCGCTCTGGTGGGTTGAACGGTGCCGGCAAGGAGGACCTGCCTGTAGTGGGAAGCCTCCGTGTAAGCTTTGATTTGTGGGACACGCGGACTCAACCTGCATGAGACATCTTGTTCTTTGTCACTTACGGATATCCTACTCTCAATTTCTAGTGTGATGACAGGTGTGCTCTGCATCTTGGTGATTCTGGCTCCGAAGTTCTGAATGTAGATGATATCCTCTATAACAGTTATGTTGGTTCTAGCTTTCGAGGATGTCTGCAATTTGCTTGTCTCATTGCACTTCAACCACGTCTAATTTCTCTTCGTCGTTACGGTTGCCACACCTTTTGACACTTTGAAGAATTCTTTCTCTCCATAGAGTTGCACATCTAAATTGCAAACTCACAGGCGCGACCAGGCAAGACGTCCTGAATGCCATGGCTCGGTTCGTGACGAGTCACGCCGGCAAGGCCAAGAGCGGTGACATCGGCTCCGTCCCGCGCCTCATCAACCCGGCCGAAGCCCCCGGCATTCTCGGCGTCTTCACAGGCCAAGGCGCGCAGTGGGCCACCATGGGTCGCGGGCTCATGGCAGCATCTCCGGTCTTCCGACGCAGCCTCGAGGCACGTGAAGCCGTCCTATAACAGGGCTTACCCCAGGGCCACGGGCACGCGCCGGCTTGGTCTCTCATTGAGGAGCTTTGCAAGGATGCGGACATATCGCGCCTAGGCAAGGCTGAGCTGGCGCAACCGCTCTGTACAGCGTTGCAAATCGCCCAGATTGACATCTTGACTGCGTCAGGAATCTGTCTCGACGCCATTGTAGGCCATTCCTCAGGTGAGATCGCAGCGACCTACGCCGCCGGTCTCATCTCGCGCAAGGCCGCTATGCAAATCGCCTACTACCGCGGCTTCTACGCTCACCTAGCCCGCGCCGGCACAAAGGATGGCGGCGGCATGCTGGCGGTCGGCCTCTCGCTCGCAGCGGCCTCGGAGCTGTGCCGCCAACCGGCATTCGTTGGCCGCCTGGTGGTAGCCGCCAGCAACGCACCGCAAAGCTGCACGCTCTCTGGAGACCGGGACGCCATGGCCGGGACTAAGGAGCAGCTGGAGCGGGACAACATCTTTGCCCGTCCGCTGCTGCTCGACACGGCGTATCACTCGCATCACATGGCTGCATGTGCCGATGCCTATCTGCAGGCCCTCCTAGCTTGCGACATTTCCGTCAAGCCAGGGAAAGGAAGAGGGCGAGGGGCGTGCGTGTGGAGTTCCAGCGTCCGGGGCGACGCTCGCCTTGTTCGACGGGGCGGCGAGGCAGAGCTTCTTGCTGCGCTCAAGGGTCCATATTGGGTTGCCAACATGGTACAGATGGTCAAGTTCTCACAGGCGCTCGAGTTGGCCGTGTGGCACGGCGGACCATTTGACCTGGCCATCGAACTGGGGCCACATCCGGCTCTCAAGGGCCCCGTCGAGCAGACGCTCAAGGCGGCTTATGGTGCCGCGCCGCCGTATGCTAGTCTCCTCAAGCGCAAAGCAAGCGATGTAGCTGTCGTGCAAGAGGCCATCGGGTGCGTTTGGTCCCAGCTTGGACCGGCGCATGTCGATTTTAATGGTTTCCGCGGCATATGGAGTGAAAGCAATACGTCTATCATGACACCCAAGTTATTATTCGCGGATCTGCCCGGCTACACGTGGGATCACGACCGGGTATCTTGGCGTGAGTCGCGCATCTCGGGGCGGTACCGTACCCTCGCTGACACGGCACACGAGCTCTTGGGCCGACGGATGCCCGATGACAACGATCACGAGCTGCGGTGGCGCAACGTCCTGCGTGTGCGTGAAATCCCTTGGTTGAAGGGGCACGAGGTGCTTCGCGAGGTTCTGTTGCCCGGCGCCGCGTACGTCTCCATCGCAGCCCAGGCGGCGCAATACGTCGCCGGTTCTCGGCCCGTGGCTTCGCTGGCCGTGGAGGACGTTGACATTCTGCGGCCAGTGGTTGTGCCTGATAACACGGACGGAGTCGAAACAATGTTTACCGTGCAGGTGCTACCGGCGGCGGCTGATGACTGCAGTCCGAATAACAAGGCTGCCCAGGTTGTGCGTGCCAAGTTTGCGTACTACGTGTGTCCAAACGAGGTGACGGACGCCATGATGCTCACCTGTAGTGGTAACTTAGTCATCCTTCTCGGCCTCGCCGACTCCGGCAACGGCCCCACTTTGGCATCGGGTCCGGTGTTACCAGGCCGGGGGCCGATTCCGGACAACGCCGTTCATGTCGACGGCGAAGCCATCCACGAGATGTTTGGCCAGATCGGCCTTGGTTACCACGACGGATTTGCGGCCATGAAGAGCTGTGAGCGCGCCCTCGGCTACGCGGCCGCCACGGCAGTCTGGCCAGCCGATGCCAGCGTCGACACCTATGCCGATGCTGCGTCACCGGGACCAAGCAGCGGCTCCTACGTGCTACATCCAGTCATTTTGGACGTGGCTTTTCAAGCCTTGTTCGTCGCACACGCATACCCCGCGAGCCTATTGCTCGAGAGAGCGATGCTGCCGTCGCACATCGATCGCGTGCTGAGCCTACCGCGGTAGATTCATCACCATCAGCGTCGTCGTCCATCCACTTCCGCCACCACTCAGGCGGCATCAAGAGCCCCTTCTCGCAATTCCGCACACACATGGAGACCGTCTACGGCGGTGCGTCTGATGAGATTGACATGCAAGAATGGCTTGTCCGTGCTCCTCGACAGGGCCTGGACGCGCTTATTACTGCGTATACTGAGGCCCTGCTTGAGAGCGGGATGCCGCTGGTGTCGCCGTATCTCGGAGCAGACCTGGAGTGAATGAAGGCATAGGTTCTAGGGAATCTTTTCTTATTTCATTATGCTGGTATATATGGTATCGTGGGAGAATGTCGACTAGAGGTGTAAACAGTACTCTAGTCTGCTTCTATAACTCGTAGTTCAAGTTATAATTTTTCATTTGCCCTGTGATTTTATATCCCCATATTCTCTACAAGTTTGTTAATCGCGTTCATGTTCAGAACTTGACGCCGGAATGGCGTTGACTTGATGCAGGACCTATGGCTGCCACTCAAACGCTACTTCACAGACCTAATTATACTATTACTCAAGAACCAGCCTACGGTAAGAAAAATGCTCGAAGAAGCGGTACCAGCTGTGCAATGAAAGTTGAAATGATATCTTGCTCTTCATACTCGAAGTAGAAGAAATCATCTTGGCCATGACCACTCCGAGTGGGTTGAAATCGCAGTGAACCGATCAGCCCTATGCGCGAGGTGGAAATTCGATTGGCCGTCTCACCGACCACTTCAACCCTTCTTCTGGGAGTTGACAACTAAAGATTAAGTATTCAAGCAGGCGGTCCTCAAATTCGAGCGACTATGTTTTTCTTCTCGTTGATATAATATCATTGGGGGAAGTGGTGCGCTTGTTCAGCTATAAGATGGCGGACCTGCCGCCGCTGTCAAGTCCTACTAGAACATATTACCAGAACGGGAAGTCAGAAGTATCGCGGGGCACAGCTGAAGCCGCCAAGCCATGGAGCGGACAGTTTTTGAGTTGCCTAGTACATTTTGTCTTGCTTTTGGCTTCATGAGGGCTTTTTTGCTACGTCCTTTAGAGGTTGAGATGATTACGGAGGCCACGGGAGTCTCAGTCACATTGACTTGGCGAGGCAAGGTGGCTGATCGTTTTCCTTCTCAAGCCATCAGGTAGGGATGCAACGTTCGGATGAAGGGACGACTCCGATAGGAAGACAAGATCAAGCGGCAGTGAGACAACGCTCGCAGCCGCCCGAAAGGGATGGTTCGACGGGAGGGACCGCGACTAGCTTCCAACCAATGTTGCATTATTCTCCGAATGCACGACTACGGCTTACAGCCAAGTTCTTGGTTCAATCGTTTTTGGCAATATAGAGACACATAACGTGGGTCATAGGGATCCTGAGTTGGACTGATCAAAGCTGGCTAAATTGCTAATCATCACTATCCTCTTCGTAAAAGTGAGACATCTTGTCTGTCTGACGTGAGGCGGGCATACAACTATCCATTTCCCTGCAGAATGCTAGCACCGAGGAGCATTATATGCCATATCCTAAAATGCCTCTCTACTCTCAACCCCTTATGCATTTGGGAACCTTGATAATGCTGAGGAGGAACTCGAGACCTTACTGAAAGACAAGTTTACTCTCGTGCCACTTCGAACTTACAGAGTATCGCAGGTATCTAGGGCCTGGGCTGCAAGTCGCAACGACATAGATTTGCCTGTTTAGATCAAGTTAAATTCGAAATAATCAAAGGCAGAAGACATCTAGGGCTTACTGCCAGGTCATCTTGAGAGTCGATGGGATGTGAGTCTCTAATTTGCTTCCTCCATGTGGCCAGACAGTGTGAGGGAATCAAGCGAAGCATTTGCTGCCTGCATGGCTAAGTAAGAAGACAATGATTCCACAAGATGAGTCTCATTGATAGAGTATTGAAAATCTATAAAAGGTCCATACCGCTCCGAGTTATGACCTCGTGGTATCCTCTTCATCCTCTACCATCAAGACCAAGCAAGCAAATCACCACATCACCATCCCATCCAACCGTCATCACTTCCACTTCCACTTCCACCTCCAACACCCCCTTTCCACCCTCAAAATGCACTTCTTCAAACTCATCACCACCCTCGCCGCCGCCGTCTCGGTCTCGGCCATCGACATCCAGAAACACTTTGGCCAAAACTGCGGCGGCAACTTCCGCGTCTGCAGAGCCATCGACCCGAACCGATGCTGCGTCGGCGCCACGGCCGAGAGCGTCCTCTTCCGCTACATTCCGTCCAACTGGCGCATCGAGACCCGAGGCTACGACGGCGGCGACTGCCGCAACCGCCGTGCCACCATCCTCTCGGCCGGCGCCACGTCCGTCTGCATGCGCTCTGGCGGGTTCCTCTTCACCGGTGCCGGCTACGGCTTTGTGAACAGGAAGAGGGCGCCTCAGGAGGCCGGCGAGGAGACGTGTGCTGCCGCTGAAGGTGAGGGGCAGGAGCAGAAGTGCGAGTCTAGCCAGGAGCCTGATACTCTGGTTCTTGTTGACGGGTCCGAGTATAACCTTGTTGGTCTTGAGGCCGACAAGCTTGACAGACTGGTATGATATTTATACCCCAAGAGACCAATGACAGAGACACCGCTAACTCTCTGTTTAGTATGCGCTTCCACGAAACTTTTCCCTTTCATTCTGAACAACACGCAGATGATCTGTTATTCCGTTTTTAATCCTTCAAACATAGAATGATGTTGCTGACTGCTTCTTCACTATCTAGCTTCACCATTGCAGCCGATCCCAATGTCACTTCTGCCGCCGATATTCCTGACGAGTTCACGCCTCTGCGAAAGTAAAGAACGTACGAACCAACCAGCAATTACATCTATGGTGCTCAGGCGCTGACGCTGGTGATATGGAGGGGATAAAAAGTGGTAGGTGACGATGGTTGGTAACCCCAGCTGGAGATGTCAACTTGGCTGATTGGAAGGACGTGTGCTTATTGGATTTCTCTTCTTCTCTGTCAGATGAAAGGTCATGTCGTTCTTCTTTATGCTCTCAACATCGTTGAGTAGCATTGTCCACTCCTTGACTGAGAGGGCTCTGGCGCCGGATGTCCCTTTTAGACTAAAAGAATGACACGTGTTTTACTGATGAAGACCAATTGCTTATGATTGTGAAATATAAACTTTCAGCAATCCATCCTATCGAATATATTGAGTGTTTGGAGTTGAAGTTGGTAGGAGGTCGCTCTGTTTGCCGTATTTAGTAGAGCAGCTGATGGAGGAACGTTGGACAAACTGACTAGGTTATTATATAGCGAAGGGTGGGCGAATTTGATAAGGGGAAGCCAGAAATCGCCGGCTGAAGGCTGGAAACAGGCATAGGCTGATTCACGACTTAGTGCCTTGCTCTAGGTGTACCAGAACGAGTGGGAATCGAGTAAAGCAAGTTTGGCCAGGATAATTTCCATGCTCAAAGTGAATGTTATTAGAAAAGGCAAATGAGATTAGGTTGAGGTGTCATCAAGGTATCTGGTGTGATCAATTGCTTCTCAGCTTCTAATAGTTTTGACGCCTCTATTCCAGGCCCACCCACGTCTACACCGCAATCAAGCCAGGTAGCCGTAATGTACATGATCATCAAGCCTGGATTTCCCCTTTTACTTTTTGTTTTTGATTTCGTGACTCATATTCCCCTCCTTATCTGGTAAGGGCGATGTCGTCTATTCTGAGAATCATCTTCACCGTCTCAGCTGCCAACTCAATGGCGCTGGTGCTTACCAACAGAGGCTGGAGGACGTTCTCCTTGGAAATGTTGGTGTTGACACCGCCGGACTTGATACTGACACCTGCATTCTTCTCGCCGAGCTCATGTCTATGACGAAGCTCGGTGACGACCTTGATGCTGTTAAGTCCGGCATTCTCGGCCAGAGTGGTGGGGACAACCTCCAGAGCGTCGGCAAATGCCTTCCAGCAAATGGCCTCGGTGCCCGTCAATTCACGCGCGCGCTTGGAGAGCTGAGACGCGATCTCGATCTCAGCAGCACCACCACCGGCGATCAAAGCCTTCTTCTTCACCAAGCAACGAACAACGCAGTGGGCGTCGTGCAAACTGCGCTCGGCCTCGTCAAGAATGAGAGAATTGGCGCCGCGAACAACGACGGAGACAGTCTTGCCAGTGGCCTTGGCACCGGTCACCTTAACCATGCGAGCTCCGTTGGACTGAACCTCCTCGACGAGATCGGCTGATCCGAGCTTGTCCTCTGTAAATGAGTCGACATCAGCAATGGGCTTGCAGCCGGTAGACTTGCAGATGAACTCGATCTCATCACGCTCGATATCCTTCACGGCAAGAATGCCAAGCTTGGCGAGGAAGTGCAGGGACAGGTCGTTGACAGCATCGCGAAGAATGGACTTCTGGATGAAGAGAACGTTGCACTTGGCCTTCTTGATCTTCTTGACCATGTTGAGAAGGTAAAGACGCTCCTCCTTAACGATCTTATCCATCTGTCTGTAGTCGTTCACTTGGATGGTGTTTTCCATCTGTATTGGTCAGCAACAGCGGAAAAGGGGGCATCTGAGGGGTAGCCTTACATCGGGCTTGGGAGGGCTAAGCTGGAATTGAATAAGACCGATTCTGGCCTTCTCGATTCTTGCGGGACCACCAGCACCCTTGAGAACAGGCTGCGTCAAGATCAAGCCATCCGAAAGCTCGCTGTCCTCGATAGTTCCGCCAACCTTCTTGACAATTCTGATGTTCTTTAGGTCGACATTGTCTGCCGTCTTGAGGTCGATGGTCTTGACAACGGAGTTGACAGCCATGGGCCCGAGGATGTTGGAGTATTGCGACACAATCTTGGAGGAAAGAGATGTGTTGGCTGCCTGAAGCAGGGATGCTGTGTCGGTGAGGGAAATGGGTTGTGACATGTCGTGGAGAACCTCGACAGCTGCGGCAGCAGCTCTCTGGAAAGCCTCTGAGATGACGGAGGGGTGGATTCCTTTTGACAGCAGTCTGTCGGCGGCACCGAGCAAGCTGCCGCAAATGACAACGACAGATGTTGTGCCGTCTCCCGCCTCCACGTCCTGTGCCGCCGAAAGGTTGACCAACATCTTTGCTGTCGGATGCATGACAGACATGCTCTTCAACATTGTGTTGCCGTCGTTGGTAATGATCGTCTCGCCCTTTCCACTTCGAATCATCTTGTCCATGCCGCGGGGGCCCAGAGAGGTTCGGATCGCATCGGCGACGGCTAGCAGTCAGATCGAGTCAGTTGATGATCTGAGAAGCTTGCAGGTCTGTTCATCTTGCTCACCTCTAGCAGCAACGATGTTGGAGGAGCGGACGGCGACGGGCTTCTCCTTGTCCTATAGGTGAAGTATTAGCAATAAGCTCCCCTCTAGAAGCTTCACTATGAGCGCGCAGTTCGCACCTTGAAAGTAGCATTGCCAGAGCCTCCTCCGGCCTGGGCTGGTGCAGTAGTGGCCATTTTGACAGAACTGGTTTGTGTTGTGCTTGTTATCGAGAACTCGGGGTCGGAAAGACAAGCTAAACACGGAGTGCAAAGGTATCGGTATCGTCGTGGGCCTGTCCCGCTGTCGCCTTCTTTTGCGATCGCCCACTTTCTCTCAGGTAGGAACCCCCCAGCGGCGGTGGGATATTTTTTAGCGGCCGTCAGGTTGTTCCTGCCCCGGTACCTTAAGGTACCCTGTGTGCCTGCTACCTAAGCCGGCCCGTCAGTTCTGTTTGCATTTTGCCCACACCGGGCCTAGCTCCACAGCAGCCTCGCATTTGTGGCCCGTGCTTTGGAGCTCAAGGCAACCTGGATTACGGAACCGTCTTCCATCGCCTCCATCCCACGATTCCAACCCCCAGCATCATACTGATTGACGACCAACGCGACCACTCTTCGAAACCCTGCGACCCCATTCCCACGAACTATCCAAAACGAAGATTCCCACGAACCTACCCCATCCATAATATTCGGCAGTAGGACGTTCAGTCCTCATCCTACATCATGGTATGGACCCTGCGTGTCCACTTCCCTCGATAGCAGTGTTAACCCGGGCATCATTAGCCTTCCGCTACCGGCCAGAACTGGGAGAAATACCAGAAGACCTACGCAGACGATGAGGTTGAAGAGAAGAAGATCACACCGCTTACCGATGAGTCCGTTCACCCCACCAACTTCGAGCTACGATGAATTGTTGGCTAACAATACCCAGAGATATCCAAGTGCTCAAGACGTACGGTGCCGCCCCGTACGGTGCTGCCATCAAGAAGCTCGAGCAACAGATCAAGGAGAAGCAAACGAGTGTAGACGAGAAGATTGGCGTCAAGGTAGCTACATCTGTCCCTCCTTGGCTGATGCAACTCGGACTGACATGACTAGGAATCCGATACGGGTCTTGCCCCTCCTCACCTTTGGGATGTAGCAGCAGACCGACAACGCATGTCGGAAGAACAGCCTCTCCAGGTCGCCCGGTGTACAAAGATCATTCCCGACGAGAAGGACGACTCTAAGAGCAAATATGTCATCAACGTCAAGCAGATTGCCAAGTTCGTCGTACAGCTCGGCGAGAGAGTGAGCCCTACGGATATCGAAGAGGGCATGCGAGTGGGTGTCGATAGGAACAAGTACCAGATTCTTCTGCCGCTCCCGCCCAAGATCGACGCCAGTGTTACGATGATGACGGTCGAGGAGAAGCCCGATGTTACATACGGAGATGTTGGTGGTTCAAAGGAGCAGGTCGAGAAGTTGCGCGAAGTCGTCGAGATGCCCCTCTTGTCGCCAGAGCGGTTCGTCAACCTCGGTATCGACCCCCCGAAGGGTGCGCTGCTGTACGGACCCCCTGGTACCGGAAAGACCCTTTGCGCTCGAGCTGTCGCCAACAGAACAGACGCCACCTTCATCCGAGTCATCGGCAGTGAGTTGGTCCAGAAGTACGTCGGTGAGGGTGCAAGAATGGTGCGCGAGCTTTTCGAGATGGCGCGGACGAAGAAGGCCTGCATTATCTTCTTTGACGAAATCGACGCCATTGGTGGTGCCCGTTTCGATGACGGTGCCGGTGGAGACAACGAGGTTCAGAGAACTATGCTGGAGCTCATTACCCAGCTGGACGGTTTCGACGCTCGTGGCAATATCAAGGTCATGTTCGCAACCAACAGACCTTCCACTCTCGATCCCGCCCTGATGAGACCCGGCCGTATCGATCGTAAGATCGAATTCTCCCTGCCCGACCTCGAGGGTCGCGCCAACATTTTGCGTATTCACGCTAAGAGCATGTCCGTCGAGCGTGACATTCGGTGGGAGCTCATCTCGCGTCTGTGCCCCAACGCCACAGGTGCCGAGCTTCGCAGTGTCTGCACGGAGGCCGGTATGTTCGCCATCCGCGCCCGGAGAAAGGTGGCGACGGAGAAGGACTTCCTCAGCGCCGTGGACAAGGTCATCAAGGCCAACCTCAAGTTCAACTCGACGGCCAGCTACATGCAATACAACTAAGATGGGCAACCCGGGGGCTACGAGATGGAATGGAGAGGGGGTCACGGAGTTTCGTCATGTCCTTTATTTCTAAAGGCTGTAAGAATAGGCAGGCTTCGGATCGGGGAAGGCTTCTAGAGGGCGTGATACCTTCCGAGAGAAAGGAGAAATAGATCATGCTTTCATGTGCCAATCGCAGTTTCACATTAGCGCAATTCGCAAGTGACATGACGAGTCTGCCTGCCCAACCTAAGTATGCAGAGAGGAACGATAGCGCTTAACGTAACTTTTCATGTGGCAGGTTGGTGTGCTTTGAGGAACGTACCGCAAGGCAACATTACTAGCCTGGCTCACTCACTGCCTGATATTCTCAACCACTGAAGCATAGAGGATGGCTTCATTTGGCAAAATTTGTGGTGTTGTTGGCCGTAGAATTACATTGAACTACAGCTAGACGAGGCACACTCTCTCGCCTCTCCAGCCTACCTAACGTAGTGAGAATAAGGGGACGTGAGTATTTTTCAACCCATCCCTTGCTCTCGCTGTTCCCTGGTAACATCTCCCAGGTGGTCCTCCCATTGGCAAAAAGAAAAGTAACAACGTCCCATGCTGCCTCAGCATTGCCCAGATTTGCTCCATTACCAAATGAATATGCATGCCTTCATTAGCAGTGCCATACGCTCAACCGTCTTCCGTGGGCGTTTTGACTGTCGAAAAAGAACCTCCTTGAACGCTATGATTGAAAACAAGAAAACAAGAAATATTGCCCTTCCGCAGGGCGTTGCAGCCGCCTTAGACTGACTCCATGCGTGAGAGGCAGCCTAGGCAAACGATGTCGCCCTCTGAACCCTTCTCGATACAACAGCGACTGCAGACCATCTGCCTATGACCACCGCCCGTCCAGCCGTTGTGCCGAGTGGCTCGGCCGGTTCTCTTTGCCTCCTGCTCTTCTCTTGATTGCCTTTGCCTGTCGTCATCCACATCATCCATCGTACATGACCGTGAGAGGTCGAGTCCGTCTTGTCCTTGATCCTGTTGCGTGCTGTTTATGCCGCCGTTGCTGCTTGGTCGTCCGTCCTTTTCCCAGCCCTGGCATTCCCGGACGCAGACATAGCATGATCGTTGTCCACAGCCTTGGCAGTCTGCAAATGAGTCGAGGTCTGATTTCTTGGTAGGGCGGCGGTGGCAGATGTGGCAGGGTGCCAAGGACGAGGGCGTCCTGGGTCTATTGCCAGCTGCATCCGCCTGGTTCTGTGCTGCATGGGAGGCAGGGCGAGACTCTGTAGACGACCTGCTACCCCGTCTTTGCTGCGAATCGTGTTGTGATGTAGTGCCGCCATTCGAGCTACTCAGCTCCCCACTATCATTGTCATCATCGTCGTCAAACATGCGCTGTCGCTTGGATACAGGAAGCGGCGCTATTTTCCGAGGCACCGAGTCGATGTTCTGGCGTGATGCTTCGGTGGAGGCAGCGATGTCGTGGGAGAATCCAAACTCATATCTCAAGCGTTCATTATTACTGGAAGGGAAGCGAGGGAAGTTACCTCCCAGGTGCTGCTGCTGTTGCTGCTGTTGAATCTGCTGCTGAATAGGCCTGCCTCCAAAAACGCTGTCAGCGTTCCAGTTGTTCGTTGCAGCCTGATACTGGGCGAGTTTCTCGTACAGGGGGCCTGGCAAATGCAGGTCGTTGCTGTTGGCGTCGTTGACGTCTCGTCTGCGCTTTCTGCCTGACGCCATCGCCATCAGCCGTGGATACTCCTCGGCGACGGATGGCATTTGGATTTCTGGTTTGTATGGTTCGATTTAGGCAGGAATTGTTGTGAGTCGTGTAAGGTATTAAGCTCGTTGATCGATACAAGAGGTTTTCTTGTCGTTGGAAGGGGGCGAGTGACTTGGCGTTGGTGGTGGTTGAATGCGTGGTGGGCAAGGCGAGGTTCGCTGATAAGGTTCCTCGTAGATTTCTCTTGTGAATAAGAGGAACCGAAAGGAAAGGGTATGAAGGCGACGAAACAAACCGTTGAGGGCTTGCTTCTGGTCAAAGATGGAGAGTGAAAGAGCTCACAAGAAGAGGGAGGACTTGATGACGAGTGAAGTACGCTCTTTCCCGCTCGCTCTTCTTGACTCGGCAGCTCCTTCGTTGGAGGAGGGGGAAGGGAAGGTGGTGGTAGTGGTGGTGTTGCTAGTTAGCTGCAGGCACATACGTCCATGTGAGCAGTCTCTGGCAGGACTGGCAGTGGATGGCAGGGTGTTTTTGAGGTGGCACTGATGGCCAGGCCCTGGCTCGGAGCTTTTAGGCCTGACGGAAGTTGCCCAGTTTAATGAGTGAAGTGGACACCAACGGGCGACGAAGGAAACAGAGGATTGGTCGGCGTCGTGCTCTCCACCTTCGGCTGCTTCTGTTCTGTCAGCGCAGTCATCTCAGCGGACTCAGCGCTGGATCCAACTGTTCGGAAAGCGCGCCGTCCGCTGGAAAACCGATCGTTTCCTTCCAGCCCAAGGTCCTCTTAACTCGCGCGGCCTCTGGAGCACGTTGCTGGAGCACCTCCAAAAGACCCACCAAGATTCGTCTCTTCCACCAATTGACAACCCCTGACTACCTGCCCAAGGTCGACGCAAACCCCGGCCACTCACTCCTCAGTCAATGTCGTTGCTCAGAAACTGGGTGGCTATCGGCGACAAACGACACTTTAAATGCCTGCAAAGTCACAGAACTTTGTGTGCGAGCTAGGGGTCTGAGAGGAAAACATGAGATGAAACAACTTTCTGATTATCTGAAAAGGAAAGACAAAAAGTTATGAAAATGGGTACGGACATGCATCTATGTACCAACCTCGCATTGTTCTATCAACCTACAAATAAGTAAGGTGCAACTGCGTTTCGGCGAATCAATGGCCGAGGGTACGCATGTTCAAGACACCGTTGATTGCGACAGCCGATGTTTGCATCGCGTATCGACCGGTAGTATACTCAGCTCTGTCTCCTTGACTCCGCGTCTGACGAGATGTTTCCCACTGATGGCACGAAGCAGGCTCATCTACTTCATTTCGTGACTGCAGCTTGATCATCAAGTTGTGGTAGTACTTTGCTTCGTGGAACATCACTTTGAAACGTGGGCATGTGTTTGGCACATGAAATTCTAATCTTGTCTTGTCATTATCAAGGAGTCAGGTATTGAAAAAGGACCATCTGATTTACACTCTATCGCTCCCCATATTGCTCCCAACGATGAATCTCGTCTCTGCCGCCTCCACTAACAAAGGAGCTGTTTTAGAGAGCCTAGTATAACATACACAGAGACAACCGAAATGTTGCCATGCTAATTTAGTGGCGAACCTTGGTGTCCTTGGGAGGGTCGTACGCGAGCTTTCTCGACTTGAGCCAGGCCCACTTGTACTTCTTAACCCAGACGCTGAGGGCCCAGAGGGAGGCCGAAACAACGAGAACCTTCATACCCATGCGCTTGCGGTCGTCCATCTCGGGCTCAGCAGCCCAGTTGAGGAACTCGACAACGTCCTTGGCCATCTGCGAGGTGGAAGCGGGAGTGCCGTCCTCGTACTCGACGAGGTCCTCGTAAAGGACACGGGCCATGGCGATACCGGTACCGGGGAAGTAGGGGTTGAAGTTCATGCCGGGAGCGACGACGGCGCCCGCGGGGGGCTCCTCGGGGTAACCGGTCAACAAGCTGAAGATGTAGTTGCAGCCACCGTGGCGGGCCTTGACGATCAAGCTCAGGTCGGGGGGAAGGGCACCGTTGTTGGCGAAACGGGCAGCCTCCTCGTTCTTGTAGGGGTCGGGCATGTAGTCGGAGAGCTTGCCGGGGCGCATCTCGATGTCACCCTGCTCGTTGGGCTCACCGGGGTACTCGTTCTCCTCGGCCATGGCCTTGGCCTCGTCGACGGTCAAGACGGTACCGACGAGAGTTCGGTAAGGGACACGGCTGAGAGAGTGGCAAGAGGCGCAAACCTCGCGGTAGACCTGGAAACCACGGCGGAGACTGCAATTCAATGTAAGCGTCATACATCTCAGATGGCCGAAAAAAATCGACGTGGTGTTCTGCTTACGCCTGGTGATCAAAGGTCTTGAACCATTGCTCGTGAACCCAAGGGTAGTTGGTAGGGTGAAGACTGAAGATGATAATTTAGCTCAATGATCGATTGCTGTCAGTCGGCCCCGGTTTCAATGTCGATTATGCCTCAACCCAAGGGATTCGGCGGCATTCGCGCAATTGTCCCTCGGCGACCGCATACGGATAGGCAAAAGACTCACCCCTCCTCAGCCGGTGCGGCAGCGTTGGCGGAAGGTCCGTAGAGGTGGTAGTACCAGGCCATGGAGCCCAAGGCGAGAGACGTCGAAGTGACGGCGGCGAGGTTCAATCTAGAGGAAGCTTCGGCACCAGCGCCGCTGGAAGTAGAGGCGGCACGCTGTATCAATCATCGTCAGCGAATTTGCCCCAGAGTCCTTGATGTCCATTGATGTCCTTCGATGGCCATTGAGGCCGGGCTCGGGCGTGTTCGTTGGCGGTCGGTCGGATTGCCTCGGGAATTTCGACTCGTGATCAGTTCATCTGCGTACCTTTGAAATCGTGACAGCGCCATTTGTGAAAGTGCGCGCCGAGCGCAAGCAGGACCTTGCCAACATGATGGGCGAGCCGTATCCGCAGCTACAGAGACAGCCGCGAACAGATTGATGGGGCAATTGGTGGGAGGTCGTCTCGTGGCGGAGATCGTTTCTATGGTACAGCAGTCGAGGCAGGAGAAAATCGCTTGAGGCAGTTTTCGAGTGCCTTAGGTATGGGACGTCTCTGATTGGCTGATGGGCACGGTCAATGACATCTTCCGTTCCGGCGACTTTTCGCTTCCTTCCTCTTACCCGTAGTTGCCCGGTTGCACTCAATTGACCACACGTATTTCCGATCGCCCGTCTCACCCAAGTGAACCCAACAGCTGGCGTCTGCCAACCCTCGGACTGAGAAATGTCGCCCCCATGATTGGCCTGACTTGGATGCAACTGCAGCGATCTGCCACATGCATCACAACACGACATTAGACGATAAAATAGTTATTTCAAACAAAACCCCCTACCAAACTTATTCTGAAGGGCGATAAACTTCGAGCATCATTTCCAGTAACTGCATTAAGCCCGAAGTCTTCGGCAGCTCCTCCATCATGAGAAATACCGAAATGTTGTTGAAAAGGTAGCAAAAGAGTTGGGTATCAGGTGGGTTTTATTCGACAAAACTACAAAACTACAAAACTTTTTAACCTCGCCGAACCGAAAGTAGCTCCCGCAATCTACGGCGGGCAGCTATCGGTATATGCACACTTTATCCCTTCGCTAAGTCGACAGCCACGCCTTGTGGCTAGTCTGTATCCCATAGAACTCACTACCGTTGCACAAAATCATTAGGTTCGAAACTAGCTACTCAAGCACCATTCTTGCTGATGACTTCGCGGCGCTGCTTCACTGCGTTGGCCAGTTGGTCGAGCACAGAGATGGTGTCATCCCAGTGGATGCATGCGTCTGTGATGCTGACTCCGTACTTCAGGCCCTCCTTGCCCTCCTTCGGCACCTTTTGGTTGCCTATTGGGAAATTAGCATCTGCAATTACATGCAATGATCTAGACAGGTACTTACCCTCGTTGATGTTGCTCTCAATCATGACACCCATGATGCCAGTCTCGCCGCCGGCAATCTGGCCAGCGAGGTCTGCAGCAACCTTGGGCTGGTTCTTGTGGTTCTTCAGAGAGTTGCCGTGGGAGCAATCGACCATGAGTCTTTGGGGAAGACCGGCCTTCTCCAGGGCAGCCTTGGCCTCAGCAATGCTCTTGGCATCGTAATTGGTGCCACGAGTACCACCTCTGAGAATCGTGAAGCAGTCCTCGTTGCCCAGGGTACCGACGACGGCCACGACACCGGGCTTGGTAACAGAAAGGAAGTGGTGAGGGTGTCTGACGGCGCCAATGGCATCAATGGAGACGCCGAGCGAGCCGTCAGTGCCGTTCTTGAATCCAACGGGGAAACTGAGACCGCTCGCAAGCTCTCGGTGCAGCTGACTCTCGGTGGTTCTCGCGCCAACGGCGCCGACGGACAGCAGATCGGCAAGGAACTGGGGCGAAATGGTATCGAGCATCTCGCTGGCAATGGGCATGCCCTTGTCGGTGAGGTCGACGAAGAGCTGTCTCGACAGGCGCAGACCCTTGTTGATCTTAAAGCTGTTGTCGATATCCGGGTCGTTGATCAATCCCTTCCATCCGACTGTCGTGCGGGGCTTCTCGAGGTAGGAGCGCATTACGATGAGGAGCTCGTCCTTGTGCTTCTCCTTCTCTTGTAGCAACATGTCGCAGTACTCGAGAGCAGCTTTGGGGTCGTGGATGGAGCAAGGGCCAATGATGACCAGTAGTCTCTCCTTCTTGTCGGTTCCATTGACAATAGCGACGGACTCGTCACGGCCCTCGATCACTGTTTGCTTCGACTTGGGGGTTTGGGCAATCTCATGCTGGAGCAGATCGGGCGACGTCAGCGGGTTGTAGCCGCGAACTACGACATCAATTAGCTTGACTTGACGACTGAGAAAGTATCAATGCAGTTTGTACTTCTCCAATCTTCGCTCTCGGCCTTGTTGCCAACATTTTTGTTCTCGATGAAGAAGCTCTGCAAATAAGTGGTGAGTCACAGGTGTTGTACTTGCGCGCGGTGGCCGGGGGGTCGCGAGAGCTGACTTACAGACATGGTGGCGGCGAGGAACTTCAAAAGCAAGATGCAATCGGACGCTGAATGCTTAGTGAATTCTGAACGAGTCGATTGAAAGGAAGACTGAAATAGTTGACAAGTGAAGAAAGTGCAATTGAAAGAGCAAAATAGACTTTTTTTCTCTTCTGGATTTGTAGGTTGCTGTGTCCAAAGGAGGGCAGCTTCGAGAGGACTGCAATACCTTACATCAGACCTGAGCACAAATGGGCGAAGACTCATTCGTCCCCCTGCCCAGTGCCACCCCGGCCGGCAGTACCCCGCCGAAGACGGACCCAGAAAAAAGTTGAACACCACCTTGACTACCACTACCACCACCAACCTACTGCGTAACCTCAAGTCAGGGCCACCCGCCTCATGCAAGCGCAAGCAAACTTGCCACCAGTGAACCAATGGGCCAACAGTGAGGGGTATCCTTGCCGCATCTTTCTCGCTGAATTATGGCCGTGACGTGAGGGTTGCCCCCTGTGGACCTGTCCAGCCGGCCTCAATGGCGCCACAAGATGGGTCTCACCGCCTGGAAAATGCCCGCGACAGCACCGAAGAACGGGCATTACTATTGCAGACTGTAGTCAGTGCTTCGACGACTTTGACTTGCCCTGAGGTGGGATGTCTACGTAGCTTCTTCTCCTTCAACCTATCGGGGACGAATATTTGGAGCACATGGTAGGAAGGTATGGTACCTTGGTTTTATTCCAAAGGCGCCCTAATTTGACATATCCTCTAACCATATCCAATCTATTACTCCAAAAACTTCAAAATCTGTATCGAACATCACCGATGTCGCTTGGAACCCCACGAACCCTTAGCATCAATCTACAACACACCACCTTCCATCAAAGTCTAGATCGTCTTTTTCAGGGGCTTGTAAGCCTCCTTCTCCATCTTCACATAGCCGTTAAATCGGCCATACACCCACTTCAAGAG
The DNA here is from genome assembly GCF_030867565.1 of Colletotrichum costaricense. Classification (NCBI taxonomy): domain Eukaryota; kingdom Fungi; phylum Ascomycota; class Sordariomycetes; order Glomerellales; family Glomerellaceae; genus Colletotrichum; species Colletotrichum costaricense. The sequence continues at coordinate 559,815 of NW_026848247.1, read as the reverse complement.
ACTGGTACTCGCGGTCATCAGCGCGGCTGAGAAAGTGAACAACCCCACGCGCTGTACGGTGTTGAGGACATCGAAAATAGGGTAAGGGTACCTGCATCTAGTTAGCGGGCGATACAATGGGTCGAAGAGGGTAATCCTTTAATCTACCATCCGTTCCTGCTGAAGCACAACTCAACCCAGCCCCAGTACAGGAAAGCGAAGATCATGCTAATGGCCATGGCCGAGTATGCGCGAATCGTCCATGGCGGGCTGAACAGAATAAGGTCCAGAGACAGGACCACAGCAGGGACCAGGTGGAATCCAACGTCCGGTAGCCAGTGAAGTTCGAATCCCTCGGGAATCAGCAATCGCTTGTCAATGGAGCGGATTCCCCAGTACAAGATGCTGATGAGCACCTCAAGCGGTGCTGCCGTGGTCGACAGGGCGTTCTTTACAGCAAACAATGAAGGGCTGAGGGTGATATCGGCCAGCAGCCCTATCACAAATGTCACAAACGACAAAATCAGTCCGATATTGGTGAGGTGCTGGTAGTTTCCTCCGAAACCCATGGAGATGTCGTGAGTGAGTCCATTCAGGAAGTTGAAGGATGCGATGAACGAAACGATGCCGGTGACGTGCAGCAGCAGAGACGCTGTCCGGGACGGCGACTGCAGCCGCTGTAACTGATGCTTGGCCATCTTAGTTTGTCTCGATGTTGACAATGATGTTGCTTGTCCCACAGTTGTAGTTCTGGTGTAAGGTAGTTTGATGTGAAAGAAGGGATGAGATCGCACTTCCGCAACGAGACGGGCCCAAAGGAAAGGAATTGTTTAGGAACGGGAGGGAGAGAAATCCGAGGGATTGGGTCGTCGTATGTCGTTGATGCCTTGAAACGAAAACTTTAGGAAGGTGAGACTCGCTACAAGGGTGACTTGTTATTTATTTATCTTCCTTTGGAAGAAAAAGTCGTTGCCGACTAATCAGGGTTCCAACTGATGCATCGTCAGGCTGACGGACCGCGGCAAGTTGCAACTGTCCGGTGCCCTCGGAAGGCTTCGTCATGAGGTCACTGATGGATCCCGGCGGCGCGGTGCCCCGTACCTGATCGCACCTCCAGTGTCACCAAAAGATCCACGGAGGCCCCCTAACCTGGAATCCTGGATGCCCCATCGCAGCCCGCGGCATGTGTTGCCGGCCGCTAAAGCCAAACTAAGAAGCAGCTCACAGTGGGTCCAGTGCCGGCAGCAAGGCTGCTGTACGTTGGCTGCCACTTCCCCGGTACCCTCATCTGATTGGATCAATTGACATAGCTTCCTGCAAACTACCTCAAGCTTCCTAGATTTCCATCTCAGCCTTACCACGCGACGAGCACCTGCACTCACGGTCACCACACTCGCCGTCGCTGTGCCTTTGACCTTCAGCATCGACAACATGGCTGACGACGACGCCATAACCAACAAACGAAGTCATGCGGACCTTGTTGCCCAAGATGACGGTAAGCATACACGATGCGATCTAGAATTATGTTCTAGCACTACTCTTTCCGACAAAGCTTGGACTAACGGCGTGGCTAGACAGCTCCTCCGATGACGATATGGGTCCCCAGCTCCCCTCCGAAGCACCAAAGAAGAAGAAGCGTCGCGTGCTTCCATACGAGAAGCTCTATATTGCTGCGCTGCCCAAGTCGACCCGGTACTCCAAGTCTCTGATGCACAAGGAGCAGCTGTCTTTCGTTACAGTGACGCCTCTGACGGACTTCATTATTACCTCATCTGTCGACGGTGTCGTCAAGTTCTGGAAAAAGGTGGCTGAGGGGATAGAGTTCGTCAAGGAGTTCAAGGCACATGCGGACGAGATCAGGTCCGTCTCCGTCAGCCAGGACGGGAGAAGCTTTGCAACCGCCGGGGCAGACAAGACTGTTAAAATCTTCGATGTCATCACGTTTGATCTTCTGGCGATGCTGAAGTTGACCTTTGTGCCGAGATGTCTTTGCTGGGTTCACAACCGAGGGGCTTCGCTACCTCTCCTTGCGGTGTCCGAGGAAACCAACTCCAAAATCCACATTTTCGATGGCAGGGGAGAGAGGCAAGACCCGATTCACACAATCAAGTCTCTACACAGAAGTCCGGTCTCAATCATGGCTTTCAATAGTGCCTACGACTGCGTGCTGTCTGCGGACGACAAGGGCATGCTGGAGTACTGGCGACCAAGCGGCGACTACGAGAAACCGGACAATGTATTCGAATTCAAGGCTTCAACAAATTTATTCGACTTCAAGAAGGCGAAAGCAGTGCCGACATCTATCACGATTTCACCGACAGGCAAGCAATTTGCCGCCTTCTCTCAGCCAGACAGGAAAATCCGAATCTTTGACTTTGCGTCTGGAAAGCTGTATCGAACATATGACGAATCTCTTCAAGTGATTGAGGATATGCAGCATGCTGGTTTGGCACTGCAAAAACTCGAAACTGTGGAGTTCGGCCGCAGATTCGCGGTCGAGCGAGAAATTGACTCGACAGCGTACAGAGACAAGGCGAACGTCATTTTTGACGAGTCTGGCAACTTCATTCTTTACGGCTCAATATCCGGCGTTAAAGTGCTGAATACCTATACCAACCAGATCGTCAAGGTCTACGGTAAAGAAGAGAACTTCAGAGCCGTCAACCTGGCGATATACCAAGGTCAACCGCAGAAGAAGGGCATTACTACAGTCGAGATGGGTGCTTCTGCCAATCCCCTGCTCCAGGAGTCCGAGTCCAGAGACCCCATCTTGATAACGACAGGAGTCAACAAGCAGCGATTTTACTTGTTTACCAATGACGAAGAAATCTCAAAGTCAGTGCGAGACGTTCAGAACGAGAAGCCTACAATGCTTGGCCAGAAGAAGGCAGAAGAGGCCAAGAAAGCAGAGACCGGAACCGCCGCAGTAATCCACACCAACTATGGCGACATTCACATTCGTCTCTTCCCCGATGCGGCACCCAAGGCTGTTGAGAACTTTGTCACCCACTCAAAGAGTGGTTACTACAACAATACGATCTTCCATCGTGTGATTCGCAAGTTCATGATCCAAGGTGGAGATCCACTCGGCGACGGCACGGGTGGCGAGAGTATATGGGGAAAGGAATTCGCAGATGAATTCAGCAGTCTGAAGCACGACAAGCCATACACAGTCAGCATGGCTAATGCAGGCCCAAACACCAATGGCAGTCAGTTCTTTATAACAACGGAAAAGACGGTGAGTACAACCCAACTCGGTGACTTAGATATAATGTAGTCCTAACAGTCACAAACAGCCTTGGCTGGACGGGAAGCACACCATTTTCGGGCGAGCAACCCAAGGGTTCGACGTTGTCCACAAGATCGAGAACGCGCGGACGTATAAGGAGAAACCAGAGGAGGACATCAAGATCCTCAACATCGACATCGTATAGCCCGTTCCGTCGAAAGACGCCAAGTAATGAAAGACATGAGACCAAACTGCTCGACAGACCCCCACAGAAGGGCATAAGTGAAATGGGGTGGAAAAAGCAATTCGATGATGCAGCATCCCCGCAAGCCTCGCAACTGATACAGACGGGCCTCACGATGCAGCTGCATATCAGCTCAAGTCCACTCAACTAAGTGAGGCTGTATGTTGTTCACGTGGACGCGAAAAGGCCAGCATTGGGCCGCTTACGATCCCGCAATCGGCGCTGCCATACCGCAACCCAATTCGGGCCCGATCTCGCCCGCCAGTGACACCCCGTACTTATAGACGACGTTTGGGCGTACCTCATGTTCAAAGGCGCGCACATCCGTTCTACGAAGTGGGCGACCCGGCCTTGTCGCAAGCGGTCTCAAACGTAGTCTACAACTTACCTTCAGCGTTGATAGTGAAGACAGTGCGCTCAACCATCTCACATATGGAAATTTCATAGACGCAGGCCTCCGGATTCCCTACCTGCGCTGCATGTTCGCGTAGCATGAACTAGCCAATCAACCTGCCTTGACCCCGCCCCTTTTCGGTTCGGCTCGTCCCTTTCTCATTGCCAGGATCGAGGTTTCTGGTCCAGTATGCCACGTCCGAAGAAGCCAGGGGCGCCGGAGCCGAAACGTCGAAGCCGAAATGGTTGTTGGTAAGTTCACAACGCTCTGTAGCGTTGATGTATATGGCCTGCTTTCAGTCTAACTATCGTCTTCAAATGACTAACATGACCGCCCACAGGCCGTGCAAAGCCCGGAAAGTGAAATGTGGTGAGGAACACCCAACGTGTATCAAGTTCGTTTTATCTGTACAAAAGTGATGTTGGCTTTGGGACACTGTCTGCGTGAGAGACTACAATCGGTGGACGGCTAACGTACATACACAGTTGCCAACGCACTGGGGAGCCTTGTGATTATAGTGTACGACTAAATTGGGAGGGCCGTCGAACGAAGAGATCTCTTTCTTTGGGAACACTCACAGGGATCACTCAGCCATTTAAAGACTCCTCCCGCAATGAACAACCGCCGTTCAATCATACGTTTACCATTAGCAACCCGACTCAGAATTCGGATCCGAAGCCTTTAACGAAACGCGTTCTCACTGCTCCTGTCGGCGTCGAGGCAGGGAAAAGAAAGCTTGAGCAGTTAGAGACTTGTGATGACTACTTGAGTTTTCAGAATACGTCCTCCCGATTGATCCAGCACCAGAATGGCGCCCTATTTGCTCCACCGCGCAGTGCACCAAACTACAATGCACGAGACCACTCCTCGACATCAAGCCTCCGTCGAATCGTTCCCGCGACTGCGAACGCTTCATCAAGATTATACAAGAGGTCCAAACCCCTCGCTGAGACAGGTCAACCGGATATATTGAGCCAGTACGGCCGCATGTCTTCGCCAATCTCTCTAATCGGGCAAAGCTCTCCCACGTCTTTCCTAACCTCGGGTGCTATCTCAACGTCGACCGGTTCCCCCTTGACGCCCGTCTCGTTGGTGATCAAGTCTGACGATGAGACGAGATTGCCTGTCTTGAGCCTTCCTTCACCGGCGTCTCCAGAAGATAGTCGACTATCTGTGAACTATTTAATCTCGAGTTCTTCCCGCGTTATGCATGGTGCAAACAAGGGAGTGATTCATCCATCTGGTCCGCCTCTGTACAACTCTGAATGCAAACAGGATGTATCAGAAGAAGCTACATTTTATGGCTTCGATCTTGGCATTCCAGATGCTGACATTGCCCAGAATGATGACGCGGGATCCATATCTTCAACAGCATCTTCTGCTAGACATTCTAGGCACTTCCTCCAAGCTATGTGTGGTGGATCCTATTCCCAACAATCCGGGACCATTAATGGCACGATGCCAAGGATCTGGTACTATGGCCAGCCTATTCCGATATGGATACCGCGAAGCATTGAGCCCATCCCTGCCAAGTGAGTCTCTACTATCTTTGACCAGTTCGAGGCTGACTGATAGAAGGCTTCGAGAAAACCCAATGAATATCCTTGTAAGTCAGACTTTGGATCTCCAAGTAGATATTTAAATGACACTGATGACATTGATGAACAGTACTTCGTAGGTAGCCAAGTAATCTCATTGTCTCCAGTCATGAATTAATGTCTAAACGACAGCATCACTTTTTGAACCATACGGCCAGGGGTAAGGGGTTCTATTCTTCCGACTTTCAAGCTTACTGACTCAGAGATAGTTCTCGTGCCTTATGACGACCCCCAATCCAACCCGTTTCGCACGATTCTGCCGCAGATGGCTGTCGGTAACGACCACCTCCTCAGCTTACTCCTGGCCTACTCGGGTAATTATATCTCCTGTCTGCTCCATCGTCTTGATCTGACGACCTAGTCACAGCCGCCCATAGGTCAAGACTTCTCGGAAAGAAGGAACCACAGATGAGGATAGCAATCTGGGTGCAGGACATCTTTCCAGCACTGCGGCAGGCCCTCAACGACAGGGACAAAATCATTTCAAACACGAGCCTCGCCACCGCCATCATGCTCGCCTCGCTGGAGATTATCTCGCCCACCGCGTTCGGGTTCGACATCCCCTGGCAGCGGCACCTGAACCTGGCCCGGACGCTCATGTGGAGGCGGCTGGCGGACCTGCGCAGGACCGCCGAGAACGGTCTACGGGAGGACAGCGCGTGTGCCTTCCTGTGGAGCTGGTTCGCGTACTTGGATGTCCTGGGGAGCTTGAGCGGTGGTGGCGTCCCCGACGCGGATTCCTCGAGGTTCTGGCTGCTTGAGTATACGGTCCACAATCCCGGCGACAGCCAGGATGAGATTGACTGCGTCATGGGCTTCACCACGCGCTGTGTCCAGATCCTAGCCCAGATCGCGGAGCTGGCGCGCCGCTGCGACGAGCAGCGATTCGCGCTAAGCGGTTCCTCGCCGCGACTCGCCTGGTATCCGAATGCGGCTTGTGTCGAGCGGGCTCAGTTGTTGGAGCAGGAGCTTTTTAACAACATGGCGCAGCCGTCACGCCCGTGCAGGCATATTACTACCATCAACACCCCGAGCCAGAACCTAGGCCAGGACACCGGCATCAAAATCGAAGGGCGGGATAATAGGGGGGAGATCGTCCAATTGAACGAGGCATTCCACTGGGCTGGGCTTGTGCACCTACACAGGCGCATCCTGGGTAAGCCGCCTAGCCACGAAGACGTCCAGGGACCGGTAGGCAGGATCGTGGCGTGCTTGGAGGGTATTGCGCCTGGCGGGTCGGCGGAGACGGGGTTCTTGTTTCCCATGTTCACAGCTGGGTGTCATGCGCTGGAGAGGCCGCATAGGAGCCAGATTTTGGAGAGGTTTCGGAGTGTGGAGAGGAATGGGATGACGCAGGTATGTTCGAACTCGAGCTTGGCTAAGATTTTTGTCTTGTAACACTGGTTTCATGATTGGTGACCTGTGAGCTGACCTTTTTTTCTGAATAGGTCTACAAGGCGAGAGTGCTCATGGAAAATGTGTGGCTTACGGGACAGCCGTGGGAGCCTTTGCTGTGTACGGAATTCATAGGGTGACTTAAGCATCTCTCCTTCTTTTCCCTCAAGGATGGGAAATGCCAGCAACCGGTATTGTCGTATTTGAAGGAATTTCAGTTGTCTTTTTTAACTTACGAACGAAGCATGGAGTTGGATAGAGATGTTGACAGGGAGCACATCAGGGAAGCATCATACGGGTACCAGCATATTTTGTCATCTTCACGATATTTATGAGATCATGATTTGAACGAAGTTTTCTACATGACTTTGAGAGAGAAAGCTTGGGCTGGATATATAAGAGCTGGCAGCAATTCACGTACCAGGTCGTGATTTCACAAGTCTTTTCGTTTTGTCACAGTAATTGACGGTTTTGCCTGATAATGCAGCGTAGACCTTGAACTTGTTTCTTTACAGTCCAAGGATCCAATGTGAATATCCTGATACCCTACCCGGCTGTCTTCTTAGGCCGAGGCAAGGCAGAGAGAGCGAGTGATAGTGAGAAGTTGGGCGAAACACCAGATGATGATCTCGTGTGAGGGGAGTTTGGTACCCAAGAGTCTCTGGTTTCTACCACAAAGGCGCCTACAGGTCATACATCATTCCTCCACCATCGTTAGTTCCCATCGCTACATCACAATACATCACTTGCATAAAAGTGTATATGTATCTTTTAGGATTTAATCCGAGCAAAAACGAGGAGGATCAAAAAGTCAACAGCCCTAACGACGAGCTTCAAGGTCAAAAATAAGGAAAAGAGGAAAAAAATATGTTGCGTCAATCGCGGACGGGAATTGAGCCCGACGTGGCTGGTGTATGTTAGTAATGCTGTCCGAATGTTGTGATCTTTTGGGACAGGCAATGGCGCTTACGGGTCGAACCCACAACCTTGAGATTAAGAGTCTCACGCTCTACCGATTGAGCTAGCCGGGCAGGCTGTTTAAAGATTGGTGATCGTGGATGGCGACGAGGTGGTTGATAGCGGGTTGGATTTGTGGGATCTCCGTCGTGGGGTTTGTGGTGGATGAGGTGGATGAGGGTCTCCGAGGGCACGGAAGACCTGGTATGTAAAATGGGGCCCGGGGGTCCGCCGCGGCTTACACCAATGACTCGGAGCGAAATCGAAGAAAGAACAGACAACAGTCACATAGAAGGACAAGGGAAAGAGTCAAGTCTGGTTCCGAATTGTACAGTTTGTTTTGGGTTTGAAATTACTGCTATAAACCACCGAAGTAAATATATCGCCCTTGTCCCAAAAATTGCAACAAAGGTCCAAAGTCTTTGACCCTGTTCTTTGAGATTTCCCTCCTTTCCCAACGCCCAGAATGGTATATAAAAGTAGAATCCTGTCAAAAGAGAGAGATGAAGAAAGGCGTGAGTGGGTTGGTAGGGGGTCTTGTGGTTGTTCAAAAAAAAGCCAGCTCAGCTGAATACAAAGAAAAAAAGGATAAAAAAGAAGTTGTTCCTTTTTGGAACGCACACACGCAGGCTCTGACGTTCTTTCGGTCGTCCTCATGATCATCACACCGTTTCTTTCTTTCCAACATCCCTCCTTTTGCTCGTCTTTTTTTAGTCGTCCTTATCTTGCTTGGCCGAAGGAGTATTGGTGCGGCGGCGGGCTCTTGACAGGCGCGTCGGCATAGGCGCCGGGGATGGGCACTGCGTCGTAGACGGGCTCATCCGCGGCCATGGGGGCGTGTTGCTGAGCCTGGGGCTGCTCCTGGTGGAATGACGGCGCCTGCTGCTGCTGCTGCTGCTGGAAGGGGAATGCCGGGCCGGGACCCTCGGGCGAAGTGGGCGTGTACGCCTCCTGTCCCGGCTTGGTCGCCGCGCGCGCCTTCGTCGGGGGCGCCTGGAGCTGGAAGGCAGGCTTGGGCTTGCCGAAGCTGGACTCGGGCTCGACGAAGCGGGTGCCGGGGGTAAAGGGGGAGGCGCCGGCCTCCTCGATGCGGGACAAGCTCTCGAACGTCTTGTCCGGGTGGCGAGGGGACAGAGCGTACTGGGAGTAGAGGCCGGGGGACTTGAGGCCGGGAGTGTTGGGGGCGGACTGGGAGCGGAGCTGAGCGAGGTAGAGGTCGGAGCGGGCGCGGTCGCGCATGTCCATGGACTTGTGGAGGCGGCGCTTGGTGTAGTAGCGGTAGAAGACGATGCTGTAGAGCAGAACGCAGATGACGTCGATGACGATCTCGATGACCATGCAGATGAGGGCCCAGTTCTGGAGGCGGCAGATGAGTGCGTAGTCGACCTTTTCGCCAAAGACCTCGGCGCGCTTGTTCTCCTTGCACGACCAACCCCACATGTCCTTGCCGCCGCCGTTGCTGCGGCTCGACTGGAAGAGGCCGGCGGCGATGGCCCACATGACCATGGAGAGGATGAACCAGCCGATGGCGAAGAGGGTGTAATAGGTTGCTACCTTCTCGGCACGTTGGTGGCCGCCGCGGCAGTAAGCGAGGAGAACGCCGATGCAGACTGCGAGGGAGATGGAAGACACTGCGAAGGATGTTAGAAAACAGCAAAGACTTGAGATCTGAATCCTCGACTCACTAGTGATAACCAGGACCTGGGGCCAGATGGCGGTTCCTTCAGCCCATGATGGCAGACCGCTTTGGGCAGGGAGACGCTTGGTAGCGTTGAAGATTTGGAAAGAGGCGGCAAGCATAGAGATGATAATCAAACTGCAACTGAAGCTGACGCCACGAAGAGCGAACTTTGCCATACGGACGCGAGTCTTGATTTTCTACACAAAGTTAGTGTTATGTATAGCCTGTCAGATCAGAGCATACATACCAAGTCGCGTGCTTGCTCCTTGTCGGTCGCCGCTTCACGCTTCTCCAAGATATCCTCCTCGCGGAAAGTCGGGCTGAGCGGGTTCTCGACAATCTTTCTCGCTGGTGTTCCGGGCACCCTCATGGCGCTCTTGAGCGGTGATCTGGGAGTCATGGGAACGGCGACGGACTCGCGGTTGCCGCCGCTGTTGTTGATGTAACCGAACCCGATATCCCCAGGCTGGGACTGAGGCACTTCTGATCTGACGGGGTCTGCGAACGGTGACCGTACGCCGTCGACGGGAGAGTGAACTGATGTTGCCTCCGCGAAGCGAGGCGTGCGAGGAGGCTTGAGTGATGAGTCTGAGGAGGATGAGTCTGTGGATGCTGATCGGGCCGGGGCGAGGTTGAGGGCGGCAGGCCGCCTTCTATCTTCTGTCACGAAAGTGTAAGCATACAGTGTCGAAGTAAATCACCGAACCTAGACAAGAGACATACCTTGGGAAGCCATTGCTTTGCTGTGTGACTGTGTTTCGGACGACGAAAATGGTGGCAGCAAGAGAAGCGTGTCTAGTATATAGGAAAGACACCCCTTAGACTTTGGGTCGCCAACAGGAAGACCGACTTCGGGACATGCAACAGATTTCGGTGATCAAAGCAAGAATGAAGCACGGTAGGAATCAGATTTCGGAGAGACCAGCTGTCGGAAGGGAGAAAATAGAGGTCCAACAACTCGGTCACTCGGGGGAGCAGGTAGTTTTGAATTGGCGCCGGCAACCTCGAACAGATGAGGGACCCAAGCCAGAGGCCCTCTCACGCACTGCAGGACCTGGACTGGACTGCATGGGGGCGGGCAGATCAGCAAGGTGTAAGTGGGACGAAGCGGAATGGGGGAATTCCTACATGTAGCGTGGGAGGGTAGGATGGCGCGAAGTCGAGCAGGGCTCTGATAGGTGAGAGGCCAAAGTTCCAGGCCGGCGATTCGGTCGTGATGGAAATAGACGCCCACGAGAGTGGACGAGGTGGCGCCGAGCTTTGGTTGGCTCGGTGGCAGGTGCTTCGAGACTCTCTCACTCACTCTGTACTTCAAAAGTCGCCTGTTCCTAGCTCACGGATCACTGATCCGAGCGGAGACTTTGATACTGGTGAGTTTCTTATTATATGAGTCGGCGGTTACTGGATATATCGGGATATGGTCGGAGTGTGTAAAACTGTTGAACACTAGAGGCGGATTTCCTAGTCAGAGGCAGAGAGATGGAAGACTGAGAAGACCAAGGCACTGAGAGGAGATTTGTCAAGCCAAGAGTTGCGCGCATTTCTCAACATCCAGACGAATATAGAATATTGGAAGCAACCCCCAAATAGGCATCCTCAAGAGAGGGGAAGAGAGGGAGATAGCTAGAGTGAGTGAGAGAGAGCATGCACACTCGTCCATCTCGCAGAGTGACCAGCCGGCCCTTCCAGCTTACAGACAGGACCAGTCTACCAGATACCTACTCCTCCCTTCTCTACCGGCCCTCGTGCCCTCCTCGCCTCGACAAAGGCTCACTGGAGCTTGGCGGCATACGTCGTAGCATCCGCATGGTTCGACGATGCACGTAAGGCCGATGATTGGACATGGCTATTCAAATTGAGAGGAGGCAGGTGAAGTAGCAACGGCAGGACAAAGATGTGGTTGGACGGAAGTTTGGAAAGAGGAGAGAGGCTTGCGGCCACCCTTGCTCATGTCCACGGGTCTTTGATCAACCACCGGCGCCAACTCCTCTCCAAAATCGACATTTGAACTTCGAACCCTTGCTGCCGCCCGCCTCCCCCCTGTCGGACAGCTGCAGTTGTGATAGGCTCAGATGGTGCAGCCGCCTCCGAATGCCGCATGCTTGCACGTTGGCGCAACGGCCTGCGACCAATCAACGGCCAAAAGTGCGTGATGGTCTTCCAGCCACATGCAGGCTGGGCGGTAAGCAGAAGTCGGGGGATATGGAGAATTGGGCGATTGAGCAAACACGGTAGCTAATGGCGAGGTGGCATGGCGTGGCCTTTTTTTGGTGTATTCTTTTGTGCTCGAGTCACCCGAGTCTCTTAGTTCCTGATTTTTTCTTCTTGTTCCTGGCACTGACAGGGAGTTCGGACAATGAGCTTGATTTTTGACTTCCTTCTGGCGTGGTCAACGACCGCGGGCGCTAATGAAGCTCAAGGTGGGGTCTTTCAACTGCCTGTTCCCTTTAGAGGAAGTGTGTTTGCTCTCAGCCTCTCTCACCCATAGTCTTCGGTGAGGGTTATACGTAGAGTGATGAAGCATGCAGGCTGTGCTGTAAGTTGCTCATTTGTGATATAGGTAGGTGTACGGAGTCAGTGTTGTTCGCAACCTCGCCCCCTCGTCCGCTGTTACCGGGCCCAAAATCTCACGTTGGCCATCTTTCGCTTGCGTAACCGAGAATCGCAGAAGGAACCCGTAGATCCGTAAGCTTGACCGAAGTACTGGGACACAAGCAGGATCAGGAGCTCGCTGAGCCTTGACGTGCAATTGAAAGAAGGACTGCCGTGTAATCTCAGATGTGGCAACAAAGCAGAGGCAAAACTGGCTGAAGATGCTTGCCTCTCAATGAATTCATTTCGAAGAGTTACCTTTTTGAGAGAGCCATCAGCCCCGTCAGCGATCGTCCTTGTTGTGCATGTGGGTGGTGCGAAGGAGCTCCAGCCAACACGGATAATTACAGAGTAGTAAGAAAAATTACAGTAAGTAAGGCATGGCCCGTGTGCCGTCACTTTCCCATCCCGCTGCTCGTCTACCTAATCACAAAGCGAACCGAGAAGGGTCGACTACGTTATCCGTGCTGCCATGCTTTTAACCCTCCATCACAGAGTGTGATAGAGTAAGACTACAGAATGCAGTCAAGTTTAGCCCGCATTCCCAAACCTATTTTTAGGAGATGTGTCCAATAAGATCACCAGTGACAATGAGATGGGTTACCTTTTGCCTACAGATAGGCACTTTGAGGTGGTGCCTGCCCAGCCTATTTTTACCCAACTTCTACGAGCCGTGACCTGGTGGATGTGACGGACCGCCGGGCATTTCGCTCCTTTGCGGCAAAGGAACGGCAATCTCGGTCTTGTACGGCGGAGCTCGAGTCCCGGATGACGGGATGCGGGATGGATGTCGGTACTGTGAGTATGACCGGGCATGGGACTCCTCGAGGAGTCACGTAGACCGGCCCCCCGGCTTGATAGTTTGGGGTTATTGAAGGTACACGATCTGGAGAGTCGTCTTTCATAGCAAACATCTTGACCGATGAGGTACTGGCTTACTAGTTTCCCGTGGCCATAGTAACCTATCCACAGTCAATTATGACTATTGGTAGTCTGTAAGAAAAAGAATTTCGTATCCGCGCATACTCAACAATTCCTCTATTGCAATATTCAAGATACACATTGCTATAACATCTTCATTCCAAGGTAATTGTTGAGACCTGAGGTCACAGAATCTCTCGCAGCGTCACACAAACTCTATCTAAATTGGCATGACGGACATTAACATCAACTCTTGATGATGCTAGACCATGTCAAGCCCATCTTACAAATTAGGACAATGAGTGCAACGGTTTTCTATTGACTTTGCAAGAATTGGTCTATTAGTTGTAATTACGAACCTCGTGCCCTCCTTTCCCATGGTTGAGAATACTTGTGGTGCTCCTACAAGATGGCATAGACCTTCCAACATGCAAATTTTTGCAGAATATCAAGAAGACATGTCGCACATGCAAGTTTTGAGGTATGACTCATTTTGCATGATGCTATCACCAACTCTGTTCTTTCCCCAGGCAGGAAAGATACTAGGCGTGCTAGGTAAGGTAAGGTAATAGAGCAGAGGGCAGCAGGGTTGGGCGGGCAAAGGCCAGGCGGGGCACTTATCAGCTTATCAGTCCCAAACAGGTTAGCGTTGACTTTGACCACAGAATTCGAATCGACCCTCAGCGAGGTAAATTCCAGGTTGTTACTCATCGGAAGCAAATTTCACGGATCAACCTCGACGTCACGAAACCCACGAACAAGAGGCCCCATCCTCCCTCTCCGGTACCGTCGAATACCTACACCTAATCACCTGTTCACTCATCAGACGATCTAACTTCGAGAAAAAAGTCCGACGTCCCCCGACCCGTCACAAGTCAACCTAGACGAATTTACCCCGCCATCCACTCACACCCCGTCGCGACAATGTCTGCCAACGGCGATAACAAGTACGACGACATCGAGTCGGAGTCCGACTCTGGCGAGTCCGTCGAGGAGCAGACCGAGCTCAACGAGGAGAAGACTCTCAAGCCCGCCCTCAAGAAGTCCTCCAACCCCGTTACCGCCGACACCACAGTTCAGCGCCCTGCTCTGCCCCCGCAAACCGATCCCAAAGACCTCGACGTCAAGACCCTCAGCCCCCTCACCCCCGAGATTATCGCTCGCCAAGCAACAATCAACATCGGTACCATCGGCCATGTCGCCCACGGAAAGTCTACCGTCGTCAAGGCCATCTCCGGCGTCCAGACCGTTCGTTTCAAGAACGAGCTGATCCGTAACATTACCATCAAGCTTGGTTACGCCAACGCAAAGATCTACCAGTGCGACAACCAGGAGTGCCCTCGGCCGGGATGCTTCAGGAGTTACAAGAGTGAGAAGGAGGTCGACCCTCCTTGCGAGCGCGAGGGCTGCAGCGGTACCTACAGATTATTGCGCCACGTTTCGTAAGTAGCTGAAGCTTAGAGAGAGAGCTTACCCCGGAATTGTGTATCGCAAGGACTCGTGGCTAATACCATATCTCCACTTAGCTTCGTCGATTGCCCCGGTCACGACATTCTCATGAGCACCATGTTGTCAGGTGCCGCCGTCATGGACGCCGCCCTGCTGCTCATTGCCGGCAACGAAACCTGCCCTCAGCCCCAGACCTCTGAGCACTTGGCTGCCATTGAGATTATGAAGCTGGATAAGATCATTATCCTCCAGAACAAGGTCGATCTTATGCGCGAGGAGGCCGCCCAGCAACACTACCAGTCCATCCTGAAGTTCATCAGAGGTACCGTTGCCGGAAAGTCTCCCGTCATCCCCATCTCTGCCCAGCTCAAGTTCAATATCGACGCCGTCAACGAGGCCATCGTCAACACCATCCCCGTGCCCCCTCGTGACTTCACCCAGGACCCCCACATGATCGTCATTCGATCCTTCGACGTCAACAAGCCTGGTGCTGAGATTGACGACCTCAAGGGAGGTGTCGCTGGTGGCTCCATTCTGCACGGTGTCCTCAAGCTCGGCGACGAGATCGAGATCCGTCCCGGTATCGTCACGAGAGATGACAAGGGTGCCCTCAAGTGCACTCCCATCTTCAGCAGAATTGTCTCCCTCAACTCCGAGTTCAACGACCTCAAGTACGCCGTTCCCGGTGGTCTCATCGGTGTCGGTACCCGCATCGACCCCACCCTCTGCAGAGCCGATCGTCTCGTCGGTTTCGTCCTGGGTCTCAAGGGACGCCTGCCCGAGATCTACAGCGAGATCGAGGTCAACTTCTACCTCCTGCGCCGCCTCCTCGGTGTCCGCACCGCCGACGGCAAGCAGGCCAAGGTCGCCAAGCTCACCAAGAACGAGGTCATCATGGTCAACATTGGTTCCACGTCCACCGGTGCCAAGGTTGCCGCTATCAAGAACGATGCCGCCAAGCTCGTCCTCACCTCCCCTGCCTGCACAAACATTGGCGAGAAGGTCGCTCTGTCCCGTCGTATTGAGAAGCATTGGCGTCTGATTGGTTGGGCCACCATCGCTGCGTAAGTTTATACCTCCTATGTTCATACAATCAAGTTGCAAAAGAAAGCTGACGTTTCTACAGTGGTGTCACTCTCGAGCCCAGCTCGTCTTAAATCGACAACCGACCCAAATCAAATCAAAAAACACAAAGTCTCAAAAGCCCATTCTTCAGCATCACAGGAGTCTAAAAAACAATCAGTCAGTCTGGTAGAGAGCCGAATGGGAGGGGCGGGGGCGCGCGGATCCGGCAAAGTTTTTGAGTACCAGGCGGGTAATGAATGCACATGAACAAGGTTACCAACTTACCGCGTAAATTCAAAATGACCAGAAGAGAGAGACACTCGAAATTCGCGAAATTTGAAGGTCCAGAGATTCAGGGTCCCATTTGATGGCGGAGAATTCGCGAGGGAAAGAAAAACACAACGTACAAGGAAAAGCTAGACGGTGTATGCTGATAGATAGGCCTGGACGATGAATGAGCCCCTTTTAAATTTTCTATTAGTTTTCTATTTCCTGACTTTGCGCGCATGCTTGACCAGGTTTTCTATCACGCCTTCAAAGGCCTCTCTGTCGCCTATCTTTTCGTCCGTCTTCTTGGTCCAGTACTCTAATACCTCCTTGGCCGTTTCCTCCATCGCCTTTAGCCTATCCACGTGCGCCTTAAGCTCGTCGTCCGTCATGCCGTTCAGGGCCTCGTCCGTCGTCGTGCAGAGCTGCTTGGCCGATACGAGGTCCAGGTCCGGCACTGGCGGCGGTCCCTTCCTCTTGGATGACGCCGTCGGTTTACCTTTTGAGTCGACAGACGTCGACGACGCGTTTGCCTCGGCCCGCACCCGTGATACGGATCGAGAATCTGATGATGTCCGCGGGGAGCCGGAGGGGACTTGTAATGAAGGCAGCACGAGCTTCTTTTGCTTGGAGGCCGGGAGGATCTCGTCCAGGTCGACCGGCACGCCTAGGGAGACG
The DNA here is from genome assembly GCF_030867565.1 of Colletotrichum costaricense. Classification (NCBI taxonomy): domain Eukaryota; kingdom Fungi; phylum Ascomycota; class Sordariomycetes; order Glomerellales; family Glomerellaceae; genus Colletotrichum; species Colletotrichum costaricense. Next base: position 543,366 of record NW_026848247.1, on the reverse strand, counting down.
AGAAAGAGACGGCGGATTCGCGAGCGGATCCAATCTGGGGGAGCCAGCGGCGGAGGTGCCACCAGCTGCGACCACAGTGACGCACTACGCGGTGTAATGAAGATGGGGTTTTCTTTCGTTAACGGTGGCGGGGAGCTGACGTCTAAGCTCTCTGGGGGAAAGAGGGTGTTGAGGTATGGGTCGACGGCTTGTAGGACGTCTTCGCCGTCCAAGCCGTCAAAGTCTGGTATATCCTGGATTGAGGTGTTAGAACAGTCAAACGAACTTGGAATAGCAATGTGCTTACGAAAGGCAGTGCTGGTACTTGTGGTAAGCTGGGCGTTGGAGCCGGAGCTGGAGCTTGGAACTCGGGTTCTTGGAATCCATCTTCAAAGTCGTCAAAGTCACCGTCGGCCTCAGCACCCTCTTCAAAGTCGTCGAAATCGTCACCAAAGTCATCATCATCCTCGTCTCCGCCTTCAGCGTCCTCTCCTTCCTCGTCATCGTTGTCAGCTGCATCGGGAGGAGGCGCAAGGCCGGCGCTGGACGGACCAGACGAGAGTGCCGTTTTGGAGGGTTGCCGCTTTATACGAGGCGAGCTTGGTGTTGATAGCGCAGGTGATACAGGGGGGAGATCTACGAAGAATGACGCCAGGTCAACGACAAAATGCTCTTTGAATTTCAGGGATCTCTACATCGTACCGGAACTGCCACCCTCTTCAGTCTCGCCGTCAGGCTTGACAATCAAGTCGGCTGGGGCATCTGCCTTGCGCTTCTCCAAAAACTCCTCTGAGTGCGGCCCTGAATCGCCCGGGGCCTCCTCGACGACAGTCTTGGGAATGACTGGCGACTTGGGCGCACTGTCTGCCGTCGACGACGCCTCGCTGCTGTTCTTCTCCTGGATAGCAATCTCGTCCGGCTCAGCATCACCCTCCCTCAAGCGGTACGCCTCTGTTCCGGGGACCTCGCCGTACGACGGTTCATCGTCGACTTTCTCTACGCGGGTTTTGGGAATCGGAGACGTTCCGGGGCTGAGGGGAGCGGATTGCGCATCGGAGAAGTGGTCTTCTGAGTCGGAGGCGTTGGCTGCAGATTGTTAGACAAAAACGGCTGCACGATCATCAAGGGAGACATTGACAAGGGGTGGGGTTTGCTTACCCAGATCGTGTGCGCCAGGGTCGCTAGTTCCAGACCGTTTCGGCGGTGAAAGAGCCTCGTCGTCTGACATGATTCCGTTGTGAGCCCAATTGAGAGCTGTAGGAATAATAGGGCAATGTATCTTGAGGTTACAACAAGCTGAGGCAGCTTAGGGAGTTATCGATGGTGGGAGAGAATAGGAGCGGGCAGTGGAGGGGGAGCCTGTCGATTAGCGGATACGTAATTGTGTGGGCCGAATAGGTATAAGTAGGTAGCAACTAGCAAGAACGATATCCCCAAATCGATGATTTGAGGGCAACCGCAACTTTTGAAGGAGTCAAGCTTAGGCAAGGGCTTGTTGACACAAAGACGACGAGAAAGAATGGAAGCGACTTTCAGGCTCTTGGGCTGGGTGGCATAAGAAAAGCAGGCTCGCAGACGGTACCTATCAAGGCTCAAGCACCTCTTGCAGCTTCTAGACTCGCCCGCCAAGCATCACGTGGGGCACACCCCGGTTAATTTCGCGCTAGCACTTGATAGGCAGCCTGTCCCTGGTCCTGGGTCTTTGGGCAGGTGCAGCGCGCCAGTCGCGTGGAGGCAAGGCCTGAAAGGCTGGAGCATCACAAAAAAAAAGCTGTCAACCATCAACACCAGTTGCAGCTCCCCCCAACAGCCGGTAGCAACCACACGTCGCAACGAGTCAGCGCATATCTACGAGCCAGATACGATTGCTTCATCGACGAACAACAGAGCTTTAGGGGGTCGATTCGCACCTCAATGCGACGACACTGAACCGAACGAAACACGATTGTCCAGACATCAGCTTGTTGTCACTAGCTCGCACATAGCTTGCGAGACTCCGTTAGGCTTCATCTCGACAGGCCCCAATCGATTCACGAATCTTCCACACAATGTCATTCAGCTTTGGTAACACAGCTACGCCGACGTCGAACAGCGGCTCGACCCCGGCAACCTCTGCGCCCGCATCTGGAGGTCTCTTCGGCGGCGCTGCTGCCTCCAGCGGCACTCCCAGCTTTTCCTTCGGCAACCTAGGATCTGGAGGAGCGGCAGCTGGATCGACCGCCAGCACACCGGCTTCAGGCGGAGGTCTCTTCGGACAGAACACTGCACAGAAACCAGCAGGCGGACTCTTTGGCGGTGGCACGCCGGCCGCTGCTGCAGGAACGCCTGGATCGGCTGGAGGAGGTCTCTTTGGCGCCAAGCCCGCTGCCGGTGCTTCTTCGACTCCCGCATCTGGCGGCTTGTTTGGAGGAGCCGGTGCTTCTACACCTAGCACATCCACGCCTACTGGAGGGCTCTTTGGTGGCGGTGCCGCTGCCTCGACCGGCACACCGGCCGCATCGTCAGGAGGTCTTTTTGGAGGAGGTGCGGCGGCGAAGCCAGCTGGAGGTCTCTTCGGCGGTGGAAACACTGCCAGTCCTGCTCCCACTGGAGGCTTGTTCGGTCAGAATGCCGCAGCGGGCGCGTCGACCACACCCGCTCCTGCCGCAGCTGGAGGCCTGTTTGGTAACAAGGCCGCCTCAAGCACACCCGCCGGTGCTCCAGCAACCCAGGCCACTCCCGCAAAGCCTATGTTCTCTCTAGGAGGATCTACCACACCAGCCGGAGCTCCGCCTGCTGACAAGAAGCCAGCTACTGGAGGCTTGTTTGGAGCTGCTGCGGCGTCTGGATCTGCTGCGGCCGGCGCCGCACCGGCTACGGCTGCTTCGACGGCCAAACCTCCCGCCAGCGGTGGCCTCTTTGGTGGTGCGGCTCAGTCCCAGGTTGCATCTACAGCGCAGCCAGCCAGTGCCGGTGGTCTTTTCGGCGGTCAAACACCACAGCAGCCTGCTGCGGCCGGTGGTCTATTCGGAGGCTCAAAACCTGCTGCTGCCGCCGCTCCTAGCTCCGGTGGTCTTTTCGGCCAAGGCGCTGCCACCGCTACCTCAGCACAGCCGGCTTCCACTTCTGCCGCTGCTCCCGCTGCCGGCGGTGGACTCTTTGGCGGCGCAAAGCCTGCCACTCCTACAACCTCAACACCAGCTGCGGCCCCCGCCGGTGGTCTGTTTGGCGGCAACACATCTTCGACGCCAGCAGCTGCCACGACACAGGCTGGCGCAAGTACTGGAGGTCTGTTTGGCGGCGCGAAGCCTGCTGCACCCTCAGCCTCTACTCCCACCACCGCAGCGGCACCTTCGTCGCTGTTTGGTGGTGCGGCCGCAGCTACACCTGCGAGCAAGCCTGCGAGCGGAGGACTCTTTGGAGCTACACCTGCAGCTGGCACCTCTCAGCCAGCTTCTACCCCTGCGGCGACTGCGACTACCGCCGCTACAACCACATCAGCTGCCGCGCCCAGCACAACGGCTGCAGCTGGTGGTCTTTTCGGAGCTAAGCCAGCAGCTACCCCGGCAGCTGGAACATCAGCTCAGAATGGCACTACGCCCGCCACCACATCTGCCACAACCGGCAACTCAAATACCCTCGCTGCCTCCACCACTGGCCCCACGTCCCAGCTTCCTCGCCTGAAGAACAAGTCCATGGACGACATCATCACACGGTGGGCTTCTGATTTGTCCAAATACCAGAAGGACTTCAAGCACTACGCCAACCAGGTCGCCGACTGGGATCTGGGCCTGGTCGACAACGGCGAGAAGATTCAGAAGCTCTACCTCAACACCTTCGAGGCCGAGAAGGCGAGTCACGAGATTGAGCGCCAACTTCAAGCCGTCGAGAGCCAGCAGGATGAACTTGAGGACTGGCTGAACCGTTACGAGGCCGACGTCAAGGAGATGTTCTCCCGCCAGATGGGACAGGGCGAGACCCTTGCCGGACCCGACCAGGAGCGCGAGCGGACATACAAGCTTGCCGAGAAGCTCACACAGAACCTTGACGAGAAGAGTAGAGACCTGTCGAAGATGGTTAAGGAGATCAACGACATTTCTGGTACTCTTAGCAAGGGTACCAAGCCTGAGGATCCCGTAAGTGATATTGATTTTTCCCCACATGTTGCACCTGCAAAGCTGACCTTCTCATCTACAGTTGAGCCAGATTGTTCGCGTTCTCAATGGTCATCTCGGCCAGCTCCAATGGATCGACTCCAACGCCGCATCTCTGCAGGCCAAGGTCTCATCCGCGCAGAAGGCGAACAACAACCTGGGAAGCCAATACGGAGCGCCGGAGAACGACGCTGCAGAGAGCTTTTACCGATCTTACATGGGCCGGCGTTGATGAAGGTCAGGACACACGGTAAAGGGTTCGTGCAGAGTTTGGTTTTTTTTGCTAGGCAGCATAGGTTACGAGAGACAAGGGGCTAGGACATGCAACAATGAAAGACAACTCGGAATCTCGGGGGTTGGTTGTCATTAATCGCTCAATTTGAGGTGGTCTTTCTTGAACAGAGATGGGTCGCTTAGCAACAGTTGAGTTGGATGGATTCGGCACCGCAAAGGTGGTAATGCATTGAGCAACACAAAGAGTACGTTGTACAGTAGCATAGAACTTGTGGGTGAATACCAGGTGTTTGTTTCTTGAATGGTTTACATGAGATTGAAAAGCTTCAAAATTCAGACGTTTGCTCGCGTTTACGCGGACCATCATCAGTCTCTGCTTTCCCCTTTCAGATTTAGTACATTTGTCCGGCTTTCCCTGAGCCAATCCTCTCCATTTGGTATTATCGCTTTGAAAAGACCTCCTCCGTGAAGCGGGGGGGAAATTGCATCTTTATGATTTTGAATTTAGTTGTGCTCGCCACCCTGGTTTTTGGTGATCTCGTCACTGTTTTGGGTGCCGTTGTTAGCAAATGTACAAAGTCGACGTCATTGCACGCGGATGGGGCGGGTTTGGAAGGGGGAAAAGGTGGAAAGGCGTGGAAGGATGAAAGGTGGTGGACGAACATGTGGTCAGACAGCTGCTGGAGGTGGGCCTGCTGCTCGCTGAGCTTCTTCTTGAGCTCGAGGAGCTTCTCCTTCTCGCGCTGGCGGATGGCGTAGTCCTCGTTGGCCTTTTCGCGCTTCTGGAAGGCGTCACTGTGTTGGGCAAATTGTCAGCCTTTGTGCTCGTTTCCATTCTTTGGATCTGTTCGCTGTCGATTGCAGCCTCGCTTTTCGAACTGTCGATAATGACAATGGGTCATGGGAACGACTGCGTTTGTGCGGAAGGGGGCTGCGAGAGAGAGAGAGAGAGAGAGAGAGAGAGAGAGAGAGAGAGAGAGTGAGAGGAGGAGCGAAGACTTACCCGCCTCCGTACTTGGAGGGAGCTCCAGTGTCGCCCTCGCTCATGGTGCGAGCAGTGGTGCTGAAGCAAGCTCTCGAGGCGAGAGTGAGGGGGCGGGCCGCGGCCTTGGTAGCAGCGATGCGCATCATTTTGAAAGAAGTATCTAGAGGGTGCTCGAGGGGTTTTGGGGATTCCAATTGGAGGTGTTTATGTTTTTGTAGTGAAGCAAGTTGGCCGATGACGATGGTGCAAGTCGGACGGGTTTTGTGATAGGTTGGATTGTGGGGATCTGGGTGCTGGTAATGCCTGGAATAGCTCCTGCTCGGGGAAGGGGGGGCTACGCTGCTATGCTGCTTGGGAGCTTATTGGACGAGGAGGGGATGATCTGATCCTGTCAAACTACGGAGTGCCTGGTCACTTTCTTGGTCGGGGGAGGGAGCTTCTGCTTACTCCGGTCTGTCCTTCCTCACCCGACTATGGGGGTACGAGGATGTGATACGTCATACCCGGCGTGAGCGAGGTATCTCGTTAACATGGTCGTGCCGGCATTTCTCGGCTTCGACGGGTTTGGTTCACTGAACCGGAGAGCTGCGCTGAGGTTGCCTGAGTGTGCTTTCCTCAGGCCACTGAGTGGTGGTCACCTGCATGCGGCCAAATCGTCCTGACTCAATGTGCTTGCTGTACGCAGTACTCAAGATGGGCCAAGCAGTCGATGAAGCTTTGATGCAATTGTGAGCATCCGCATAATCCCGTCCTGACCAACACGCAACACAACAATTTGCCTCCATATTCTGGGCACCGTTTAACTATGCTAGACGCTATCCTTTTGCTGGGACTGAACTGCAAGAATCTATGAGCACCTACCAAGGGCTGCGAATTAGGCGTGTGGTGTTTTACCCGGTCTGCCGGTGTTGTTGCTCCGAGACGGCTTATGCATAAAATGGGACTCGCATATCTCCATTCCGATGATTCTCGTAGGTCCAGTATTCCACAGTGGGTTGCATTCTCCAGATATCCGTAAGCCCGTAGGTACTCCGTAGGTCGCAGCCTTATCAGCCCTTGTTGTTATCTCCGGCAAGGCTGAATCTCCTTTTTCGACTGGGATGGTCCCCGGGACTGTGGACGAGAAATGCGGGAGATCTGTCGCTTCAAAGGCGACCGACGGGGTGCCGGTGGTGTGTAGTCATCGTGGTGCGACGTCTTTCGTCTTTGTCTCGCAGCCCGAGGTACCATTTTAGTGGAGAGGAGAACGTCTGCCCTCTGCAGACCACAGAGAACCCATACGCCGTGTGTATAAGTGCTGCCTGGGCAAAACATGAGATGGCTTCATGGCTTCAGACTGCTAGTGAGGAAGAGGAAAGGATAGCCTCTTTCTTCCCAAATCTCGTGCCATCCCCTCTGCCAAGTCAGGCAACGGCAGCCGAGGAAACACACCTTCTTGGTTCAAGGGGTCCCGGCTACGAACAGCAGCATGCAACCTACATTGACGTGAAGTAAGATGTTTTGCTTTCAAAGACCTTGGGGTCAGGCAAGTCAATCCAATGTGACCAAACAACGGAACAAGTGCCTGAACTCAAAGGATGAATTGGGGCACGGTGGCCGCTCGGCGATTGCATGAAAAGAAGAGACGAGGTGGGATGAGAGAAGACAGGAGGAGTCTGGCCTCGCATCAACTTGCAGGTTGTATGATTTGAAAGCAAGTACGCAGTATGCATATGACCCAGGAGATCAAAACTCTGAGTCTGGTGGTAGAGTTTGGCCATGGAAAGCGAAGCAACAACAAACAAGGTGACGTGATCTGGGTGTAGCAAGGTCGGAGCTGGATAGGTAAGTAAGGGTCAGCGGCAGCGAACTGGTATACGAAGTTATCTTCTTGCAGGCCCTGGATCAAAACCAGGCTACTTGTGGCGAGGCATGTTAGATAGGGTATGCCTTGATCATATTTGTACCTGGATTCAAGGCCTTCCACAAGCAATGAGAGAGGAAGACCGCATTGAGCGAGGCCCGGTGTCCTGTGGAAAGAGCCCGGGGAATTGGACCCGAAGAGGGGAGCGGAAAGAGGTATGAGAATGTACCTCTGCGTACCCCCCACTATCTGTCGCAGAGTCAGGTTGGTAGCGTACCTAAGGCAGGCACGGAGAGTCTGGAGAGCCCTGGAGGCATTATGCGTACGTTTGGAAAGACTTTGGGGGCTCTGCCACTCTGGAGGGGTGCCTCTCTCAGCCGCAGAGCACAGCCGCAATACCTGACGCTACCCCGGGATGATTCACGTGAGCCGGCCATTCCAGGGCTAGCTCGCCGCAGATGGGGATTGGTTGAGACGCCCCTCGACCGTGACTGGCCAGAGCGTGGCTCACCAGCCCAGTGTGTCCCTGCCCAGTGCCCATGGAACCTGGCAGGAAGTCAACCACTCAAGTCGGCTCCCGTCCAGTCCAGTCGGTGCGGCAGCAGCCACCCCCCCCCCCTCCTGCCTACCTTACCTTACGTCTACCTACCGCCCCAGCGTGTTTCCCCCCCAGTCAGTCCAGTCGCCTTGCCTTGTCTTGCCTGGGCCACCTCACGTATTGTGCAGCCCAGAGCCCCTTCCTCAATTTCCATCCATCACCTTTTCGTCTCATCCATTTCTCAACTTCACAAAACTCTCGCACTACCTTTGCAAAACCGCCCACACCCGCCTCTATTTACCCTTCGTCACGCTCTCTTCCCCTGCTCCGATCCAACTCGAGTTTCGACACGGGAATCTTCCATTGACAACTTATCCATCGTTCCACTCGAACATCCCCGCCAACCTCAAAACATCGCACCAAGGTACGTGGTCCCCTCCCCCCATCCCCCCGTGCCCCCTCTGTCGTCATCGCATCCCTCGCCGCAATCTCCTTCCACCGATTCCCAACAACCGACTGTCACCGATTTGCGTCGACCGCTTCACGAAGCTGCCATCCGGCCATCTTTCTGCATCGATTGAGAGCTTCACCGACACTGCGCGCCCTATCTTGATCGGTCAGGCGCAAAACCCCACCAGGAGCGGGGGGCCGAAGCCAAGTCATGAAGTCAGCGAGGCGCATACGCTGCAACTCGTTCTTCTCTCGTTGAATTCACCCCGTCGCTCTTGCGAATTCAATTTGCGCTTCTATTTGCCAACCAGTCCAAAATTCACATTCATAATACACTTAGAACGCAATTTTGGCTTCATCTCCTGACACACGTGCTAACCAATCCCAACGTTCCAGATACCAACCGCCACAATGGGTCAGGATGATGCTGTGTACTTGGCCAAGCTTGCTGAGCAGGCTGAGCGCTACGAGGGTACGTGGCTATCTCTCATCGCACAAGATGGATTACACTGATGATTGGGCTTCCAGAGATGGTTGAGAACATGAAGATCGTCGCCTCCGAGGACCGTGACCTCACCGTCGAGGAGCGCAACCTCCTGTCCGTTGCCTACAAGAACGTCATCGGTGCCCGCCGTGCCTCGTGGAGAATCGTCACCTCCATCGAGCAGAAGGAGGAGTCCAAGGGCAACTCTTCCCAGGTTGGCCTTATCAAGGAGTACCGCCAGAAGATCGAGGCCGAGCTTGCCAAGATCTGCGACGACATTCTCGATGTCCTCGATGCCCACCTCATCCCTTCTGCCAAGTCTGGCGAGTCCAAGGTCTTCTACCACAAGATGTAAGCATTTGCGTCTGTTTCGGTTTTGGGACGATATGTTGACAACCACTGTAGGAAGGGTGACTACCACCGCTACCTTGCCGAGTTCGCCGTTGGCGATCGCCGCAAGGACTCTGCCGACAAGTCCCTCGAGGCCTACAAGGCTGCCACCGAGGTTGCCCAGACCGAGCTTCCCCCTACCCACCCCATTCGCCTCGGCCTCGCCCTGAACTTCTCCGTCTTCTACTACGAGATTCTGAACGCCCCCGACCAGGCTTGCCACCTTGCCAAGCAGGCTTTCGATGATGCCATTGCCGGTCCGTATCGTCATCCTCGAAGCAGGTGCAATCCACTAACGTCTCTACAGAGCTTGACACCCTTAGCGAGGAGTCTTACAAGGATTCTACCCTCATCATGCAGCTTCTCCGTGACAACCTGGTAAGTGACTCTGACCAACTCTGCAGAAGAAAAGCCGCTGACAACGAATATAGACCCTCTGGACCTCTTCTGAGGCTGAGCCCGCGGCGTCAGGCACCACCGAGGCCCCCGCCGCCGCCAAGGAGGAGGGTGCCTCCGCCGAGGCGCCGGCCGCTGCTGCCGCTGAGGAGCCCAAGGCTGAGTAAGGTGTGATTGGTCTCGTAGCATTCTGCAACCTGCGTTCATCGCCGGATTTGGGTGGACTGGTGTCTACGGAGTGTGGACTGGAGATTTCGTTTTTGCGAATCGGCATCGTTTAGGCAATACACAAGAATTGTGAAGGGGTTGATTTTTCCTAGCACGGGGCTGGCTGGGGGCTAAAGAAGAGCATTTTGGAGGTTGATTCCACGTTTGCTTTTTTAGACTCTAATGCAAGGCCGTCTGGACAACAACAAAAAAAGACTAAAATTGCTTTCAAAGAAGCACATCCGGCAAAACAGTTCGAAAAAATCGTGTGATACAGTTGTGTGGCACTGCCAGTAGTTCTGACCTGGTAATGGTGGGATGTTGTCTAAAGTGTTCTATACCAGTACAATTGGGTCGACAAAGGTGAAGTGGCTCGACATATTTGCATGTAGATGGACAACTTGGAGACGTCAATTCGACCATAGAAGGCCAAGAGCCCAGTCATACAGGCTGAAACTTAGGTATGAGTCTACAAACAGCTTGAAGCACAAGTCAGACTTATGGGGTGGGCTGGAGAGACGATTGCCAAAGACAGAAACGCTAGACATTGGAGGACGGCATGTTTTTGAGAAGAGGATCTTGAACGCTTAATATGCGTGATAGAAAGATAACGGCCACGGAGTTGAGATTGGCTGAGAAGAAGGCACTCATCATGATGCGGCGAGACAATTTGGCATGAGGGCGGCACACATCGCAAAGATCATCTAAGGGATCCGTTCGGTCGACACTTGTACACTCTCAAACATGAGAGTGAACGAGCCGACAAGATGGACATGGCCTCATTACAATTGGTTGGTAATCACGGCGTCTTTTCAGTTTTGTTTCGTGTTTTGATTCTATGTTCGTCTGAAGAGACATCCTTCCCAATTCATTTCATCAATCATCCGAGACAACAGCAAAATGTACCTTCATCCAAAGACTGCAATCTTGACAACCGACGAGCAGCTCCCCGTTCTCACCCGCCTCTTCCAGGTCCGCCTCCGTGAAAAAGAAACCGCGTGAGTTGCCGCACCGGCAGCTACGGTACCAAGAGCACATGGCCTCGGGACCGTCTGACGGAGGCTCCTCGACTTCCAGGTCGTCAAGATCGACGACCTCGATGCCCGTCTGAAAAGCTTTTTCCTCGTCGCCGTCGCCGCGCTGGAGACCTTGATTATTTGGTGCCAGGTCTAGAGCGCGGTCGTATTCAGCCCTCTGCTTGGGGTCCGAGAGGACCTTGTAAGCTGATGAGATTTGGTCGATTGAAAAGGTGGCGGCAGTAGCAGAAGAAGAGAGTGCTCGGGTGGTTGTACTGGAGGGAGAAGTACTCTTGAATTGTGGGTATTTGTCCGGGTGGTTTTGGAGGAGGGCGCGGTGGTAGGCCCGTTTGATGATTTGCTGCGGCCCCGCCGTAGGTGACTGTTCCTGCACGAGTTTGCGACTTATACCCAGGATCGCGTAGTGCGTGTGCCCTGTTCCCTGAGCCGCGGATGAAGAAGTCATTTTGGGCCAAGAGGGTAAGTGAGAAGAACGGCGGCGGCGGGCAGGGCCGCTTGGATTGCGGGCTGTCGTTTTTTTGGGATTGTAAGTGAAAATTTCCCTGGCGAATTGGAGTTTTTTGGGAAGCTTGTTTCTGCGGGGATCACGTGAGTGGTTTGTGGTTGAAGTGTCGAATCGAAAATGAACCTCCGAGATGGCTTTTGAAGACGTGACCAGCAGCTAGTCTTTCCAAGTCAAGTTCTCCTAGTGATTCTCGTTAATCTGCACCAGTTTCTGAGCATGTGGTGGAAAGGTCAATATTTTCCCGTTGCCCGGACGTGGGGAAATCCCCAAATATGGGGTTCAAGGCGGCGGGAGTTGATTGAAGTTCGTTTCTTATACATGATAATACATGGTATATGTACATCGTCTATGGTATTGACGCAGCGCAAGTGGAAAGTGCGAACAGAGTGCTTATTTGGGGAATCTTGTCCAGTTCTTCTTTCCAACCTAGTGCAAGTTTGTCAGTATACCGTTTCCAGACAAGTATCCGATGAGATTATGAATGCTTACCTTCTTCCACTCCTTGATGAGCTTCGGCATCGCCAACACAGCCGCTCTCCTCTTCTCCATTCTGCAGATGTATGATTAGTATTTCTTTCCGACTTGACCAACAGTCCAAAAGCCCAGATAGGTTTCCTCGACTGCGAATGAAGGATGTAAAGACATACCTGGGCTGCACCATCCTCTCGTGAATCTTTCCCTTGACCTTTTGCCCAACACCGGTACCCTTCACCCTTAATCCGTGTTCGACGCGGTGCGCAATCCTGTACTCGGTGCCCTTGACCGTATGGGGCAGCAGTTCCTCGACGCCGTGCTGGCGCGCGAGCTTGACGATCTCGGCCTGGCGGCGCATGGAGTAGACGGGGTCGTGCCACTTGCCCGTGACGGCGTGCTTCTGCGACTTGAAGGGGTTCGGGGTGATCTCCTGGAAACCCGTCTTGGGCGTCGCCGCGTTGTGAGGCAGAATGGCGGCGGGCGGCCAACGGGCGAAGAAGCGCTGGAGCTGCGCCGGCAGCGTCTTTGCCAGCTGAATATATTGCTCGGCGGCGGCCATTGTGTGTGGATGGATTCGGGATGCTCGAGGGGAGTATCTGTCTTCTTTATGTCCTCTGGTGCAAGCGCTGTGGCATTGCCAGGTCGTTGTCGTGAACGGGAGTGGAGGGTTTCGTCGGGCGATTTCTCTTCGTCAGTTTCCGTTCGAAGATGCTCTCTCAATCGATACATTGGACAAATTTGGGAGAAGACCAGCCTTATCCACCCCTGTACGTGCATACTACTGACAGGGGTAGGAGCTAAGAGCTTGGGAAAGAATTGCCGGAAGCTCTGCGATCTGATTGGGTCGCATTTGTGTGGCGCCTTCTGACTTGTGGCGCAAATCGCAGCCTTCTCTCGAGGTATCTGAGATAAATCATTCGTCTTTAACTTCTGAAATACATAGTCACCAGGCCCCAACTCAACTTGCAAGCGGCCGACGATTTTGCGAGGGACTGCTTCCAATCCCCTCACTTGTTGCATCCACCCCGGATAGTGAAACTGTGGACCTTGTCGCATCAAGGGGTTTCCACCATTCTCGGCACCTACTCAACACGTACTGCCATAACGAAGATCTCCGAACCCAGCAAGCTTTCCCTCATCCTTCCCTCACAGCACCACACACAACCTGAAAATGAGCACCAACCAAGCGAAGAAGGTCCCTTTGGACCTCGAAGAGATTCTCAAAAAGAAGAAGGCCGCCGATGCTGCATCATCGAAGCTACGATTCATCCCAAAGAAGGAACGAGAGCGCCAGGCAGCAGAGAAGGCCAAACAGGAGGAAGAAGAGCGCAAGCGTAAAGCCGAGGAGGATGCGAAAAAGAAGGCAGAACTGGAGAGGAAATGGGCTTCCGAAGCGAATGGCACGGGCGATAACAGAGCGCAGAATGGATATGGCAGCAGAGTTCCTACTGGTCCCAAGGCCATGAATGGCACGGAAAACGGCAGAGACGGTCGAGGTGCCGGAGGCCGCGGGCGGGAAAAGCCAGAACGAAAGACGACAACGAAGGACGGCAAGGAGAAGAAGACTGCAGAAGCTATCGAGGCCGACCTGCTGCGCAACCGGTATCTCGGACCGGAGGTGAACAAACAGTCCAACTTCTCGGTGAAGAAGAAGCGCAAGAGGGCAACGGAGTTCAAGTTCGAATGGGATGCGGAAGAAGATACCACGCTCGAAAACGACCCAATGTACGAGTCCAACTCGACAACCCTGAAATCCTACACATTCGGCAGTCTGTCTGGCGAGTACACCGAAGAAGCCGAAGAGATTGCGAGGAGAAGGGCAAGGATGATTGAGGAGAGAGACCGCGAATTCGGAAAGCAACGGGCAAAGGAGTTCATGGAGGACTTCTACAAAGCACGAGAGAAGGCAAAGGAGCGCGCAGATCGGTCAGGCCTGGGCAAGCACTGGTCGAAAAAGACACTCGAAGACATGCGGGAACGCGACTGGAGAATCTTCAAGGAAGACTTTGGCATTGCGACAAAGGGTGGTCTCATCCCCAACCCGATGCGCAGCTGGAAAGAGTCAGGATTGCCGCGAAGGCTACTGGAGATCGTCGACAGAGTGGGCTACAAGGACCCTTCGCCCATTCAGAGAGCAGCCATTCCTATCGCGATGCAGGCTCGAGATCTCATCGGTGTGGCTGTCACTGGTTCGGGTAAAACTGCAGCGTTTCTTCTGCCGTTGCTGGTCTACATCTCGGATCTACCGCCTCTAACGGAAATTAACAAAAACGACGGAGCGTACGCCTTGATCCTGGCGCCCACGCGTGAATTGGTCCAGCAAATTGAGACGGAAGCGCACAAATTCGCCGATCCGCTTGGCTTCAACGTAGTCAGCATCGTGGGTGGTCACTCCATGGAGGAACAGGTGCATGCATTGGGCAAAGGTGCCGAGATTATTGTCGCGACTCCCGGTCGTCTGGTTGATTGCATCGAAAGACGCGTTCTTGTTCTGTCTCAATGTTGCTACGTCATCATGGACGAAGCAGATCGGATGATCGATCTCGGTTTCGAGGAGTCAGTGAACAAGATTCTCGATGCCCTGCCGGTGACCAACGAGAAGCCCGACACGGACGATGCGGAAAATGCGACCTTGATGAAGAGTTATCTCGGTGCCAGGGACAGGTACAGACAGACGATGATGTACACGGCCACCATGCCGCCGACTGTCGAAAAGATTGCGAGAAAGTATCTGCGGCGCCCGGCCATCGTCACGATCGGTAATGCTGGCGAGGCCGTCGATACGGTCGAGCAACGGGTCGAGATGGTGTCCGGCGAGGACAAGAAAAAGAAGCGGCTGCAGGAGATCCTTGCCGCTGGAGAATTTGCCCCGCCCATCATCGTATTCGTCAACATCAAGCGCAATTGCGACGCGGTTGCGCGAGACGTCAAACAGATGGGCTACTCTGCAGTCACGCTACACGGAAGCAAGACGCAGGAGCAGAGAGAGGCGGCGCTGGCATCGGTTCGCAATGGGCAGACGCAGGTTCTCGTGGCGACAGATTTGGCAGGAAGAGGTATCGACGTGCCCGACGTCAGTCTCGTCATCAACTTCAACATGGCGACCAGCATCGAGAGCTACACGCATCGCATCGGTCGTACGGGTCGCGCGGGCAAGAGTGGTGTTGCCATTACATTCTTGGGCAACGAGGATGCGGACCTATTCTACGACTTGAAGCAGATGCTCTCCAAGAGCTCCATCTCGCGTGTGCCCGAGGAGCTTCGGCGGCACGAGGCCGCGCAGCAGAAACCCACACGAGGGCACAAGAGGGCCGGTGGAGAGGAGCAGCAGTCGTCAGGCAAGGGGGGTCAGTGGGGCGCCTAATGTAGGGTAATGGGTGACGGTAGCATGGCGAGTGGATGAGGAAAGAGACTGAATAGATGAAAGTGGACTAGGTCCGGCCTCATAGATTATCGTGATAATCTGATCTGATAAAAATTTTATGTCCGAGCCATTATCGTCGGCGCCTCGGTTCTGTTAGCGTCTCTACTTTTGTGCCGTCTCTCCTGTCGCCCCTCCACACCGTCCCATACTGTTGTTTTTTTTGGACAAAACTGTGTCTGATCGTTGTGGGTGTTCATGTACGTCCTGAGACCTTATTTGATCCCTAAAATTCATGTCTGTCGTTGGATGTCTGTTCCAACAGATTCGTTACCTCAAGTACCTTTTTGCCTATTGAGACTCGATATCTACTGTGTATGATCCTGGTTCCTGCCCAGATGGCGGGGCTCCTTGCTGTGCCTGACACCGACAGCGGGGAAGGATTCAGCACCCGCCTTCATCGGTTCGGGGTTTCCAAGAACTCACCCGACTGCCTAGCTCCCGCCGGCCAGAGTGACAGGGCACTTCAGAGTTAACCCCACCAAGAAGAGCACTTTTACGCAATGTTCCTCCCTCGGTCTGATGTCAGGACCCCCAGGGATGTTCTAGGCTTGGAAAGTGCGCCTAGTGTCCCGTTGCAAGACGCAGGAAGCAGTGCCCGATGAAAAGGACCAGGCAGGGTACCTTATTCAGAAGCGGGAAAGGGAAAGAGGACAAGAGAATTTTCTGCAACCCGACCCAAGGTGACTTGGCTCAAGGTATATAGTACCATAGGTACATCCAAGTTGCCTCATTCATGGAAGATGGGAATGTACCGCTTCCCATGCTGACCTTGCCTTGCTGGTGCCGCCCAAAACTCCACCAGCAACTTGCAATTCCGCGCTTCCTTCCTACCTGCGCGCCCGCCCTTCACCGTTTCTTTCACATGGTGGTTCTAGTATAAACCCCATGCCATGCGCCTCTTCAAGTCATGAGCTGGCCGTTTTGACAACCACGTTGTTAATTCCCTCTCTCTCCTCTTCTGAGCTCTGAGTCTTTGGGCTGCCTCCCTCCCGCGCTCCCTCTCTCTCGTTCTCTCTAGCGCGCGGGCTTTTCAACGTTGCGAGAATTATTTCACCCAACGGGATCGACACTGACACAAACAAGCCCTTCGAATTGGTCGCAAGCTTGGTGCAAAGAATCCCCAACTTGGAAACTAAACTAAACCCTCCCCGGTATCGGTGGGTATTTTTCTGATCGAATACCACCCACCCCCGAAAAAAAAGTTCTTGGGCGTTGCGCGCTTGCTGGGTGACACACTCGTGGACACTGCCCAGCTACATTCGCTTTTGCCCCGCGGTACCCGTCCGTACTCCGTCTTCCTGTACGTTCATCCCACCTCCCTGATTCAACTCAGTACGAGGGGGAGCAGTGAGGACAGTGCTGAATAGCCTTCTATTCAACCAGACGTCCTACACTTGCTCCTTTTTTGAGCAAACTTGTTTCTTGTTTTGCTCTTTGATGTACTTGGTGGTCTCGAAGTTTCACGGCCGCAACCCAAAAAGCTGTTGAGCTGCGCGGTATCCTGGCTGGTACTTTTCGTCGAACGACCAACTCGCTCAAACACACAATAACCCCCTCCCCTCGTCCCACCGACCTTTGAGGGATAACTGGAGGTGCTCGATCCTTCGTCCGACCTGACGCATACCTTTGACGACCTCCAAGTAGCTCAGGCAGCTATCAGCTAGCCATCGCACCTCGCAATTACCATCATAATGGACTCGGCCGCAGTAGCGATGGAGATTCCCCACCATGACGCACCCGTGTCGCTGAAGAAGAGCCGTACCGCGGCTCTGGAGGCTATGGAGGACATCGTCTACGGATCAGTAAGTTGCCCGCTTGCAAATGAAGCCTTGAGCGAATTTCGCTGACGAGCCAATTACTGCCAGGTCGCCGGCGTTGTCGGAAAATACATCGAGTACCCCTTCGACACAGTCAAGGTCCGCCTCCAATCCCAGCCCGACAACCAGCCCCTCCGCTACAAGGGCCCGATCGACTGTTTTCGCCAGTCCTTCAAGGCTGAAGGCTTCCGCGGCCTATACCGCGGTATCAGCGCACCGCTCGTCGGAGCCGCGCTCGAGAACAGCAGTCTGTTCTTCTTCGAACGGATCGGTCGCGCCGCCGTATACCAGTCGGGCTGGACGCCCCAAGGCCAGGAGCTGTCACTCTCAGCCCTGTGGTTCACCGGTGCCTTCTCCGGCTTCTTCACTTCATACGTCCTGACGCCCGTCGAACTCGTCAAGTGCAAGATCCAGGCCCCTGCCGGCGCCGACGGCTTGGGGGCACCACAACAGCTGCGCCCGCTGTCTGTCGTCCGCGATATCTACCGCCACCAAGGCATCAGGGGCTTCTGGCATGGACAGATGGGTACTCTGATCCGCGAGTCGGGCGGCTGCGCTGCATGGTTCGGCAGCAAGGAGACGGTTACGAAGATGTTCAACGTGCTCAACGCCAGGTCGGCCAAGACGCAAGTAGAGAAGGACGCCTTGGTTGGGAAGCCACTACCGCTGTGGCAACAGGCGCTGGCGGGCGCCTCGGGCGGTGTGTCATACAACTTCCTCTTCTTCCCGGCCGACACGATCAAGTCGCGCATGCAGACGGCAGCTATCGGCGACGCAGCGCTGAACCGGTCATTCTGGCAGGAAGGCGCGGCCGTCTGGCGGCAACACGGCTTGAGGGGTCTGTACCGGGGCTGTGGCATTACGTGCCTTCGCTCGGCGCCCAGCTCGGCCTTCATTTTCATTGTTTTTGACGGCCTCAAGCGACATTTCCCTCTGCAGTAGAGGTCATTTTTTCCCTTTACACGTATCGAAACCCTTTTGAGATATCCCTAGACTTGGGTGGTTGTGGCTGCTGTTGTGGTAGGAAGACGGGGAGGTGGTTTTATACAATTTGGCATTTAGAAGGCGTACAAGGGGATACGATTCCGGAAACAGTATATATACTTATACATGTGCATACACTTTGGGCAGAATTGGCCCGGCTAGATGGATGTGGGTTTTTACCAAAAGTTGGGAAGAGACGTAAGCATAGATTATTGAGTCTTTTATATACAACCTTGAGTCAAAGGCTATACGATTTGATGTGTTGCCATCTACCGTCCGGGGCTTCCTCTTTGAAGACTACTCTTGCTGGCTTAACCAAGGTACCACGCATTCTTTGCGACTTGTTGGCTGTGATGATGGTAGTAACGTAAATGCTTTACTCGACAGCTGCTGAGACCCACGTCGACCAGTCCTTCCTGTCCTATATTCTCGTCAGTTTTCATACGGCTATGTATGACCTGTGACAACTGTACGCCTTTCATCTATTACAAGCTATTCAGACATTGTCTGCCCGTTGAACGGTTTTCAATTCATACGTTGAGCACATGTTTTCATAAAGATGGATATCGAATTTATTTTCCTAGTAAACGCTCAACGTAAGGAACAGGCCAGCCAATAACCAACTAGAACGCCATAGCACGCAGATACGCCCACCAAGTCCACTCCTCCTCGTCATCTTCCTTCTCTAGACCATTGCACGAGTCACACACGCCCGCACGACAGCGGTAACAATCACAACACTACTGCTTCTTCCCAGCCTTGGCAGCCTGCTCGGCCTCGTATCGCGCCTCGGCGCCCTTGAGGTCCCAGTCGTTGAGGTAGCCCGCTCCCGCGCAGAGGTAGGTCGCGAAGGAGAGCCAGCCGAGGTAGGGGACGAGGCAGGCGCCGGCGACGGCGTCGACGGAGCCCCAGAGATAGGCGAGGTAGGAGTTTATGCCGAGGAGGGCGAGGATGTCGACGGTGGCGGCGACGGGGCGCTTGAGGAGGAAGAAGAGGGGCATCCAGATGAGGTTGAGGCCGAGCTGGATCGTGTAGAGGGTGGCGCCGTGTTTTGTGTCGGCGATTTGGGAGAGGGTCGAGGTTGGGGAGAGGCCCGTGTGGAAGGCGCGGTAGGCGGAGTAGCCCATTAGTCTTGAAGGGGGGTTTGTTAGATACCAGAGAACAGCGTCATCGTGTTGGTGAAGTGTTTTGGGAGAGGAAGTTAGGCTTACCCGTAAAGGAGAGTCCATGCCGGACCAAACACCCACGCGGGAGGGCGGCCGGGAGGGTTCTTGATGGCGGCATAGGTCTTCTTAGTATCCTTGGCTGCATGAGCTTTATTAGTATCGCCTTTTTTGAGGGTTTGAAGTATCCTCAAGGGGAACGTACGCCGCGAAGAGAAGCCGACGGCCGTGCCGAGAGCTATGGGGAGCAGGATCGAGGCGGCTGCATTCTCGAAGACCTGGTGGGGTAAGGTCAGGGCCGGGATGAAGGTTGTCATTGTGGCCGATTTCGGTTATGTAGTCGGTGGGAAATTGACTAGAATTGTGAGAAAGGTATTAGACGCGATAATTGCGAGTGGTGTGTTTATAAGTAAAATGCAACGGTTCGTCTGGAACATGCGATGCGGATGGTGAGAAGTAACCTCGGGGCGGGTCTCAGTCCGACATGCGAGGAAGCTATCCTCTAACAGGAGAGCTATGACGCAATGTAGAGAAAGTCTCCTGTCAGGAACCACCTCAATCTGGCGACTTCTACTTCGAATTTCGATGTTGACGAACGGGAAAGCGCAAGACAGACGTACTCACGAATCAGAAGGTGCATGTGGTGCTTGTCAATTCTTGAAAGACGATTGGGTCAAAGTAGTGAAAATTGTCACGTTGTCTATCCGCCCATTCTATCTCAGCTGAGGTGGCAGTTTGGCAGATGGGGACCCCCGTTCCTCAGATGGACATGCTTCTGCCGCTACAGGGGTGAAGCTCTGGAGATCGCTGGGATCGACCGCCGTTGTCTGCAGCTCTCCAGCAATTGAATTCCACTGGACATTGACCCGCCTGTCACGGCTGGGGGCAGCTGCGACAGCATTAGCAGGTCTCGAGGAAGGCACTGATTACTGCGCTTGCCAGTACCCGGGATGCATTGTGTAGAGAAGGCATAGTCAACTCGAAAAGACTCTTTTTGGACTTGATTGACTGCGGCATCTTATCCATCATAAGGTAAGGTACTTCCCTTGTACCTAGAAAAGGTGCAGATCAGTCAACGACTCGTATCTAGCAAGCACATATGCGAAAACGAGGACGTATGCAGTTAAGAGTGCCGTCGCTGCCGAGGATCCTCCGAAAGAAACACTAAGCCCGTTTTGCTCAAGGTGGACCTCTCCAGCCGACCCTTTGTTCGTGTCTCGCTCCCATCGTCTCGTCGCCCTTTGAGTACGGAGTCGGGTCAGCCTTCCCATCTTCAACCTCTCCTTCGTGCATCCCAAAACCCTCTACCTTTTGGATCACGACAACATCACGCGTCTTATCGTCGAGGCATACGCCCTCGCCATCGGAATAGTTCGTTCTTCCCTTTCTTTCTGCATTATCTTTACTCATCCGCAACCTATTGTCCATCCATCACCTCAATTCAATCCCCATTATTCCTGTCTTCCCTCTCCCAGACCATCCATTCTTACTCCCGCCCAACTGCCTGTCCAACCATCCTCGTTTGTCAATCATTCTCAGCAGGCCTCACTTGGCATTCCGTCTTTCTTCTTCTTCCGTTTGCACCGTCATCGTCAGAGTGACGAGTCGGTTTTCAACTCATCTTTGCCCTCTGGCAGCTGCACCACTTTTTACTGCTACTTCCGTCCCGAATTCTCAATTCTTTCTCTATCTCTTCTTCCGTTTCCCTCAGAAGCCGTCCCGTATTCCGCCTGCAGAATGATTTCTCTAACCGCAATCATGTTGCCAATCAACAGGCTTCCTCCTTCCTTCCTTCGATCGAGCAAGCGAAACGAAATCACATGAGTAGCAACCACGCAGCTACCCGACGCCGACGCGATACTTAATCTGGCTGAAGAGGTCAATTGAACTCAACAAAGACGCCATTCACCGTCCCACACACTAGACTCAGCGCGACATATCCACGATGGATTCCTACTCTTCACATCGAGACTCTGCGCGCTCGCCGGGTGACAGGACGTGGAGCAGTCGCGACGACACGCGAGTCAAGGAAGAGCGAGCTGACACATTCTACCGCGGTAGATCGCCTGGTGTGTAGGATCTCTGATTTATCCCATCCAATGGCTCCGGTCGTTTCTTGTCGAGGCTTCTTCCACGATACTGAGCCTTGAACTGGCAAGGATTTCCTGGTCAATTACTGACAAATCTTTCAGGCCATGAGCGTCAGCACCGTGACAGACGGCGCTCACGATCCCCAGCTGCTATCGACCGATATGAGCCAAGGGGTCGCGGTCGCGACGACTACGCTGGTGGCAGAGATCGCGATGACCGCCGGGAAAGGAGAATCCAGTCACCGCCAGCCAACATTGATCGCTACGTCCCTGGACAGGACAGTAGCGCCTCTGCGCCGATGACAGTCAACCCCCTTGCGGATCCCGTCAAGCTCCCATACCAAGTCGGCTTCTCATACTTTGGCGAATGGTGGAGGATGAACGAAAAGATCAAGGAGGAGAAGGAACGCCAACGTACTGGCCGTCGCCGTGAACCGGAACGTGCCCGAGGCACACGTGAAGCCCAAGAAGAGCGCGAAAAGGAGAAGGCCAAGATTCAGGTCGCGTATGACGCCTACAAGGAAGAACTTCAAGCAAAGATGGCTCGCACTTTCGTTGGCGAGCACAAGAAGGAGCAGTGGTTCCGCGAGCGATACGTCCCTGAAATTCGTGACGGTTTCAGAGCCCAGCTTAACGAATTCCGCCGTGGCGCTTACAGCCAATGGGAGCAAGATCTTGAGTCCGGAACCTTTGACGAGTTCTCGCTGGAGGGAATTCCCAAGAGCGAGACTAATGGCCTTGGAGGCCTCGTAGAGAAGGAGGAAGGTGAAGCAACCGCCGCCAACGAGATCCTGGGCGTGGGAGACCTTGTGCCAGCCAACGGCGGTGACATCAGAGACGAGAACCTGTACCAGCCCACCCTTCTCATCAAGACCATTGCGCCCCATGTCAGCAGACAAAACCTCGAGACTTTCTGCAAGGAGCATCTCGGCGAAGAAGAGGGCGGCTTCAAGTGGCTTTCTCTGTCAGATCCCAACCCCAGCAAGCGGTATCATCGTATTGGTTGGGTTATGCTTCACCCTTCATCAGAAGTTGCCCCCGCAGTCGTTGACCGCGTCGACCCCAAGAATGAGGATGGCGATATGCCTTTGAAGTCGCCAGCAGTCGTGTCGACTGCTGAGAAGGCACTTGATGCTGTCAACGGCAAGACTGTCAAGGACGAAGTCAGGGGCGACTTCGTCTGCCACGTCGGTGTGCACAACCCTCCCAGTCACCCCAGAAAGAAGGCTCTCTGGGATCTCTTCTCTGCACCCGAGCGAGTTGAGAAGGACTTGGGCCTGGTTCAACGACTTGTCAACAAGTTTGAGGAAGACTTCGGCTCTGACTTCAACGCCGTCTTAAAGATTGAGGAACGTGTCGACGATCTTAAGAACGGCGGCCGCCTTCAGCCCGCAGTCACTGCACCTAAGAAGAAGGCCAAGAAGGAGCGTGACCTCGACGTTGATGACGGCATGGAAGACGGAGAGGATGGTGCCATTGACGATGACGAAGATGAAGGTGCTGTTGAGGAGGACGACGTTGACGACGAAGACCTCCTGGTCAAGAAGAAGCAGCTGGATCTCATGATTGAGTATCTCAGACGCGTCTACAACTTTTGCTTCTTCTGTGTCTTTGAGAGCGATTCAATTCATGAGCTCACTCGCAAGTGCCCCGGTGGTCACCTGCGTCGCCCGAGGACCACCCTTAGCACTTCCGCCAAGGCCGTTGCGCGTGCTAGTGCCAATGGGGAGCCATTCCCTGGCAAGAAGCGCAGCGAGATCGAGGAGGAAGGCGAAGCGACTGAGGACAAGAAGTTCCGCGGTACTACCGGCAAGGCAGAACAACAGCTGCTTCGCGCCTACAACTGGGTCAAGACTTTCGAGGACAAGATTATGCAAATCCTTGAGCCCGAAACGGCAGACCTGCGCAAGCTTGGAGGCCGCCCCGTTGAGGATGCCGTCAGTGACGAGCTGCTGAAATACGTCAAGCAGGAGGACGAGCACAAATGGAGATGCAAGGTTCCCGAGTGTGCCAAGTTGTTCAAGGAAGAGCATTTCTGGCGCAAGCACGTCGAGAAGCGCCACAACGAATGGCTCGAAACCATTGAGCAAGAGGCAAGTCACCTTTCCCAGCTACTTGACGTCAGCTGCTAACCAACTCCACAGTTCCACCTTATCAATGCCTATGTCATGGACCCATCTCACATTGCTCCATCAAGGACCGATGCTAATTCCAACGGTCACTTCCCTCCGGCTAATGGTTCTTCTGCAACTGGAACCCCTCGTGGATTCAACTTGCAGAACTTTACTATGAATGGCATGATGCCCATCCCTGGATTCCCCATGCCACCCGGCGGGTTCCCGCCGTTCGTCGGTGGCGGACATCCCGGTATGCAGTCCGGATGGAATGCTAGTGGCGATGACCGCGGAGGCTCTGGCCCCATTCGCCGCGGAGGTATGAGCGGTAGCCGTGGAAACTACCGAAGCGGTCCCTATGACCGACGCCCGAATCCCCGTTGGGACGGTGGTATGAGGGGAGGAGGCCGCGGTGGCGCCGGCAAGTGGGGAGACGGTGCTGCCGGCGGTGGAGCGGCTGTCGGCCCACGGGAGGCCACTCAGGGACGTAGTCTCAAGAGCTACGAGGATCTCGATCACGTCGCTGGCGGCGGCGGCGGAGAGCTGAATTATTAGGACAAGAACTACTCCCATCGCTTGGAACGTCGCAAAACAGTGGTCAAGGAGGGATAGAACCATTGGTTGTTGTTGAGAAATTTTGACTCGTGCGACTGGTCACGGGCGCCGAGAATGACGCTCTACCGGGGGCTTGCTTCTTACAACATGGGCATTGCATAATCATCGGGCACATCAAGTTGTACTTTGTAAAATAACAAAATTTCGGGGTTAGGTTGGGATTGCGAATGAAAACGGGTTTTAATTATTTGACCTGGATCATCAGACAAACAAAGTCTTGTCAGTATCCTCCTATACTGAGCAATGCTGATTCAAATGCCCTCTCATGTCCTTTGTTATAGATTGTGCCATCTATGTCAATAAGCAGAAGTACAGTAAAGAGTCCACGCACAAAGTCTCCCCACAGCCAAGGCTATTCTTCATCTCTTTTTGTTTGTTGCTGGCATTGTATTGTTGCCTCTGATTGACAAAGGCCCCTTTCATTGAGGGCTTGGTATTTGAGGATGTAATTTCGCCATTTGCTCTGGGCGCAACAATTGTTTGAGACTTATGCAACTTTGCTAGCACTGAATATCTCTTGCTGTGAGACTGTGCAGGGCAATTCTCATACAGATCTAGATAGTCAAGAGATCTAGACGCCGTGTTGTCATCACTCTCTTTCACAAACTACTTCACTTCCATGGCTGTATATGAATGCTACTAGCTCAAACAATCCCGTTCCGATATGACGCGTTCATGATGTTCATAGCCGGATCAGGGCTCTTCTCTCGTCAAGTGAAAATTTGAAGTGAATCTCTATTCTTTACATGAGAAATGATGTCTCGTTCTTACTGTTCGTGTCTGTATACCTGTTTGATACCGGGACATCAAACGTTGCCGGCCTGGACAGGCATGCTTGCTGCTAGGTACTTGTCTGCAAGCTTGAGAGTCGGGGGCAAGTATTGGCTTTTACCCTCAGTAGCTAAAACTCGTTTTAGGATTCTTTCCTCGACATAACATCTAGTGTTTAGCTATAGTAAGAAACACGGTCTTGATATCGACTTGGTGACAGCACTGTCACTTCCTTAGGCTGGTATAAGAACCATGGCTTCTTTTTTTTCCATAGCTCAGAAGCGAAGAATATAGTCGCGTGTAGCCAGGTTCGCCTCTGGCTTCACGTTGGTAAACGTATTCGAATCCGAATACGTAGGGCGAAGGGAGCTAGCTGTCTAGGGAATGATAAACGCTATAAGAGAATGTGTTCAACATAAAGAATGAATAATATCACCAAGAAAGAACGTCGATATAAGGCAGCAGCATCACTCTCACATGCAGTCCGACTAGACCCAAACCCCGGGAACCCGCCAACCTTGCCTTTCGATCTTATCCTCAACTCCTGACTTACAAGACTACGAGAGGAGCAGAGTAAAGGGTACATAGATTATAGATTTAAAGGACGGAGCACCCCGCATTTCGAAGCTGCCGAGGCCATCCAGCTGAGTGGTTGATTAGTATGAACAAACCGGGACGCTGGTGTTTCTCAGGCATATGGTTCGACTCCTACAACCCAGCTGTTCGACAGTCAAGTTTGCCTCTGCTGACATATCATCACAAGAGCACGCAACACGTTCGGTATACATGAAGCAGGTCAAAGGGTCAAGTCTCACTGAACGCCGCGAACTTTTCTATTCTACATGGGTAACTTCATGATGCTCTCAACTCCTCACAGAAGCCTTTAGGGCCCCATCCAGCCTTTCCAAGTCAGGGCTCACACTCTCGTGGCTCTTGAGCGTCATGACTGCCGCCTTTTGCGCGACATCGATCAAGTCCTCCACCTTGCCCCCCTTTGACAGGCCAGCAATGAGAACTCCCAAGAATGTATCACCAACCCCATTGACGGATACAATCTCGTCGAGGGCAACCTTCTCAGCAGGCGGGAACAGGCGCATGTAGACGCCGCCGACGGTGGGATGATCAACGTAGCCTCTCGTAAGCAGCCACTTCTCTTCGTTTCTGTCCTTGAGTCTGGGATCATTCTTGCCCAGAATCGTAGTCAGGAGAACACCCTTGGACCCCAGCTTTGTGACTAGGGTAGGGATGTACGGCAGGAGGTGAACCGTCTGCACGGGGATGCCCGCGTCAGTCATCTCCTTGGACGTAAGAGCCACGAAGCGGTCTCGCGCACCGCGCATGTTGAAGGCGTCAATAACCTCGAACCACTCGGGCGTATCAAAGAAGCCATTCTCCTTGGCCGCGCTATACATGGCGTTAAGCTCAAAATTATTGGGCGACGCGATGTCGATGCCGGGGCTGGGAAAGACGCCGAGGTGCGGGTGCTCTTTGGGAAAGAGACCGATGGACTTGGCCGTCGAGACGGGCTCAAAGGCGACTTTGCACCCTTGCTCGCGGCCGGCGTCGATCCACGCCCGGACGTCCTTGGGGCTCCAGTTGCCGTCGACGACGAGCCATGCCGGCTTGGCGCCGGCGACGGCGGACTTCCAGTAGTCTGGGAAGGAGTGGTTGGCGAAGATGCCCATGTCGGCCATGGCCATGACGAGGTTCTTCTCGGCGTCGTTGACGGCGACGTACTGCGCCGTGCGGTTCGCGACGTGGTACTCGGAGGTGAGCTGGCGGATGTAGGTTGTCTCGAGGCCTGAAGCTTTGAGAGAGGACAGGACGGTTGCGCCGGCGCTTTTCACTTCGTTAGGTGTGGAATTGTAGGTATAAGGGGGGAGCGGGCTTACACATCGTCACCGATCAAGCTACATAGGCGTACTGTCGTGTCTTTGCTTACTCTGTGAGCTGCTAGAGCGACGTTGTGACCGACGCCGCCGATGGACTGGTTGATACAAGCAGGGTTTGAGGTTTGCATATGAGGCGCGACCTCTTTCTTGTCACCCAGGGGATGGTAGTCGCAGCTCAGGTCAATCGCTACGGAGCCCGCCACAAGCACATCAGCCTTGCTGGACTTGGGTTCTTCCACTTTGACGGTAGCTTTAGGGGGAATGTCATAACCAGAAACATGCGTGCTCGAAGAACTATCTACGCAGTCAGAGTCCGAGTCCCCGGCTGAGCTATATACAACGAAATCGAAAACTTACGATTTCGAAACGCCCTCGTTCAGCAGTTTCGAGAGCTCCACCGAGATCTTGGTAGCCCGCGCCACGTTGGACCTCACCAACGCCTTGTTGGCCAGCGTGCTTCGCTCCTCCGTCAGCTGCCTGATCCTGCCGAGGACGTAGGGCGTGTTCTTGGCGCCCGTGAAGCCCTTCTCAATGGCCTCCGTGACCGCCGTCTCGATGACGGCGTCCATCTCCGCGCGGGGGATGCCGTACTCCTCGGGGATCGGGTTGGCGAAGAGCATGCCGGACTCGATGCCTAGGCTTTCTTGCGCCAAGATCATGGCGGCGGCCTCGCGCTCGGTCTGGACGACCGCGGGGCTCTTTGTGCCGCTCTCGCGGGCCCAAAAGGCGGGGAAATCGACGTTGCCGGTTCTGCCGTCGGCGAAAGTCGCGACGAAGGCGCCGTGCGTCTCGAGGAACTCGAGCGTGCGCGGGATGTCGAGGAAACCCTTGCAGCCTGAGCTCACGACGGCCACGCGCGTGCGGCCGAGCTCCGTGAGGTCTGCGGAGACGTCGAGGGAGTTCTCGCCGCCGCGGTGAACGCCGCCTAGGCCGCCAGTGCCGAAGACGCGGATGCCTGCGAGTCTTGAGAGTAGCATGGTTCCGGCAATGGTGGTGCCGCCATGGACCTTCTTTCCAGTGATTCCCTGAGATATGTTAGAACTGAGGCATGGAATGTGTGCAGAAGACGTCTGTCAATGGACCAACATGAATGATAGCGCAATGCTATCTAGTGACTTACCAGTCCAACGAGGTGAGCAACATCTCTCCTCGACACCTTGCCCGCCGTGCCAGAATCGACCATGAAGGCAACCTCAGCTTCCGTCATTCCGACGATAGGCTCGCCGTTCAGGATACCACACACAGCAGGAACACCGCCGCCCTGACGGACAATGTCTTCCAGACCGAGATCATTGCCCAGCGCACCGTGTGTGTAGATTGTAGACTCCAAAGCCACAACCGGCTTATTTGTGGCAACGGCATCGGCAACCTCTTCAGAAACACGCAGGAGATTCTTCAGTCCGCCTGATTGGTATGCAGCGGCGCTCATGTGACGACGTGCTGCGTTGGCCCCAACAATTTGGCGTGAGAGCTGCAGCTGCGAGAGAGCTTGTCTGGCCAAGCGGCAAGATGAGCGTGGGACAATCATGTTTGATAGACGACGGCGATGTGCCGTGCCCCTGGTTGCTTGGTTGTTCGTTGTGGATGAACTGATCAATGTTTTGCTTCTTCGACAAAGAGAGTGGCTGCCAAGCTTGTCGTATTAAGATATGAAAGTCGAGACTGCTACTGAGAGCTGAACACGATTCAATTAAGCTCGCTGGGTGCTCAACATATAAGATGAACGTCTAGCTTTCAAGAGCAGCGGAATACGGCGATATGAGAAGACGCCCTGCCAAGTACCCAGAGCCGAGGTGCACGCCCTCCGAAATACAGTGGTGCTTACCTTACTTACAAGGAAGGTCCAGACTGGAACCCCACCGCGCCACGCTGCCTGTGGCTTAGCGTAGGTCGATTTCGCGATCCCACGATACTCACTCTCACAACTCATAACCATGACAAAAACTTCACAAACACCACCCATTCTTCACGATAACTCATAAAATGATGAGTCCGGGCAAAAGAGTACTCCTCGACGGGGAATTGAACCCCGGTCCCCTGCGTTTCATTGAATTTCAGTGACAAGCAGATATCCTCACCACTAGACTATCGGGGATGTGTGGATGTTTTCATCCAGTGATAGTTAGTTGACGGCTCAGACCCGCTGAGGGTATATGAATAACCCATCTCTTAGCGCAAGAACAGACATAGCCCTAAGCTTAGTAAAATAGTATACCGGCCGAGACATATTTTAATCCCTTTTTATTACTACTACCTCTCTCATTGCCTCTCTCATTGCCTCTCTCATTGCCTCTCTTATTATACTCTTTCTTAGCTTCTCAAGACATATTATCAATGGAATAATTATAGAGTAAAGAAAAGCAATTGTCTTAGCAATAATGATAGTATTAGGAATAGAGCTCAAGATATACTTAGACTTGGGGATACCGATTTTTAGTCCGATCTCTTACTCCCGTCGGGGTCAAGGAAGCAGGCCTTCTCGAGGGTGTCTTTCTCTTCGTCGTCGGGGAGGTTGAGAGTAACAGCAAATAAAGTCATATACTATTACAAGACACCGACCTGCCATTCTATTGTGGGACAGGTCGAGGCACTAAAACCCTCGGCCTCTTTATAGCTTTCTGCTTTGCAGGATAAAGTTGCCACGGACCCGGCTCGGTATATACACGGCCACTACATAAACACTACAATCAGCCTATCATAGCGCACATAAACACTGTCGACTGTGGGTTCATCACGGGCTTGATCACCGAGGGCGATGGAAAAGAGTATACCTGCCTGAGCCACTTTATCGACCACTGGCCGACCATCGATAGCTACCTTGCCAGGGAGTCTGATAGCTTCGTCGTGCTTCTATAGAAGCTGCCCGATGGATTTTCCCCTTGGTAGTAGTCGCGATGCCATCTTCATTGTCGGTGTCGCTACCACAGGCTGTGTAGCTGCTCAGAGAGTAAACAAGGTGGTAAGGCCAGATCTGGATACGAGCTTAATATACTCTTACGCGGGTGATAGATTCATCCACTGCTCTCCTGGGCCAAATCTGCCACTCTTATAGCGAACAAAGGAAAACAATAATATATATATATGTTTTTTTTAGAGAAATGCTTTAGCTTATTCTGTATTGTTATATATTACTCTATCAATTGTTTTTGGCTTATTCCGTGCTGAATAGGCCTTGGTTGGAATGTGAGAGCTTGAGAGGGCCGGCGAAAGGTTTTTGGCTTTATTCGTCACAGGGTCTCTTTTGTGAGCTGTGTATCAACGACATCACGGCGCCAGAGCAGCGAAAGCAGCGGCAATGGCCAGACGAAGCACACCTGAAGCGCCACCAGGAAACAAAGTTTCATGTCGGCTACGAAGCTTGGTGCAGACGCGTCAAGTT
Source organism: Colletotrichum costaricense (assembly GCF_030867565.1). Classification (NCBI taxonomy): domain Eukaryota; kingdom Fungi; phylum Ascomycota; class Sordariomycetes; order Glomerellales; family Glomerellaceae; genus Colletotrichum; species Colletotrichum costaricense. The sequence continues at coordinate 513,462 of NW_026848247.1, read as the reverse complement.
TATCAAGAAGACACACAAGAGCACGGGATATGAATGCGAACTTTATGCGAGTTCTGCGCCCCCCAAGGCCCCCGTCCATCTCTTCGCCACAGTCGACGAGCTCGAGCGTCACATCTCCGGATCAGATTCTGGTGGTATCACGGGCATTCGGGCGGCTTGGGTGACGGAGCCTGCGATTATCGAGCAGCACGATGCCTTGAAGCAAGCTCTGGGATGGGATCGACCGGAGTTCCGATCCTCCGCTGCCGGTGAGCAGCGGAACCAGGCTGATCGTAGCAAGAAACGAAAGAGCCGCGGGTGGCAGTCTGAGAATCTCCGGGAGCTCGACGATGGACTTGATGTCCCAGGAAATCCGGCCATCATCTTGGGCGGACCGCGCAGGCCAAGCTTTCCAGCCATCAACGACAGAAAGGGCAGTGTACTTTTGTACCCAGCTCAAGAGATACTACCAGAACGTTTAGCGGATTTGCTCTCGATTGCATTCACCGTCCCGGATGAGCATGTGGGTGTGCCGGATGCTGAGTCAACTGTGCACGCACACCTTGCCAACCACCGCTCGAGTATGGTTACTATTCTGCCGCCCCCAGGCACGAACGACAACACGCCTAGCCACCATCTTGACATCATAAGCCTTGTCAACAACAAGGCCGGCACGTCCAAGCCCTGAGAGGATGCTGGGTTTAATGATATGACTTATACGAGCAGTGTGGAGAGACATGATTCGCGGCTTTACTCAGGGGAGGAGTGTCGTGAAGGTGACGAAAGGGGGACGGCCGAGTCGCCGGGGACGAATACTTACTTTGCAAAACAACTGCTTGCCTCATAAGTTCAAACTGGCCTGGTCTTTTCTCTCCTTTTTTTCCTAGGAGATAGCAAGATATTATGAAGTTCAATGTCCAACAGCCTCACCAATGCCTCTTGTAGATTCACAGTCCGTTTCTCATACCAGAGGCACTTGATGTACATTGCCTCTCTGCGGAAAGAAACGAAATTTGAGTTCCCCATGATTTGACGTGTTCAAGTGACGTGATGGAGAATCTTACAGTACAATGTCCCTTGAAGCTTCATATTCAAATCGTGTATGGCACAGTACGATAACAGCAGCCAGAACGGTCGGGACACGTTGTCAATCTTCGTTGGATGTCTTGTAGGTAGCTGTCTAAAGTATGCTTCTGCAACGTGAATCTGATACGTGATACATAGCTCCCAACGCTTCATGCACCATGGAGTGCGCCCTATAGTTCTATCTCTCATTGACATGCCAGATGATGCTCCCTTTCGCGTTCAAACGACCATTCTCTACCACACTATCACTCTTTGCTGTTATTGGAGTTGCTCGAGCCGGTCTTCCGGCGCTTCTGGCGTGATGGCCTTTGCAGAGACTCGTCGGAATCCGACGGCTCCACCTGTGTGGCTGCTGCTCTCTTGACTCTGTCGGCACCCAGTGCCAAGTAGAGGTCCTCAATCCCCTCCTGCGAGAGGCTGACGAGGGCAGTGACGAGATCATCATCTATGCTACGGTTAACATACGCATCCAACTCCGAGTAAAAGGACTTTGTACTTACTCGACTCGGAAGAATCCGACTCCAACTCGTCGCATATGGCGTCCCTGAACTCGGTGGCATTGTGGCCAAACGTGGCAGTACTGCCTCGCTTGACATACGGCTTGTACTTCTTGCGTGCGATGAAGGAGTCGTATTTGGTTGTGACTACTGCCCAAAACTGCTCCTTGATGCATCGAACGGCAGCCTCGTCCTCGTCGTCACCCTCATTGTCCGACTCATCCTTGCGCTTTTTGCCTTTGCTTATGCTTTGCTCAAGGTTAGTTACAATGTCTAGTTATAGAAGAACCAATGAAGGGGCTGCCTGGCTCTTCACCGTGCTCAAGAGAAGTCATACTTTTCACTCTTTGTGAGCTGCTGCTCGATCCTCGTCAACAGCTTGAGCATCAGTACATTCTGCCGACATAAGACCTCAAGATTGTTCAGGACTACTTGGTCCGAGAGGCTCAGGACGGACGCATCCCGGGGCATCGCCCACATCGCGGTTTTTTGTACGTCTACCTCAACGTCGGGTAGCTGGGTGGTTGTCTTTCTCGCTCGGGGCAGTGTACTTTAAGTAGGGTTTATCGTCTCTGTAGGGAAGAAAATTGGACGTGTACGTGAGAGGACACTCGGTGGTGCGGCTGGGGGGGGGGGGGGGGGTGTGTGTGTTGTTGGTGTGGGGGTGGGGGGTTGTTTTGTTGGTGTGGGTGTTTGGGGGGGGGGGAGGGAGGGGGGGGGGGGGGGGGGGGGGGGGGGGGGGGGGGGGGGGGGGGGGGGGGGGGGGGGGGGATCAGAAAAGATCAGGCTGCTTCGTACGAAATCGAAAACTTGATGACTCTCGTAAGAAACAAAAGGATAATGTACTTCGTGTGACTAGATGTGAAAGTGTACCGGCCGAGTCGACGTGATCACATGGAATGATGGAGATTTGAACGTTGGTTATTCAGACCCGACGATGCTAGACTGAGAAAGCTGAGATTTGGAGAGGACGAGAGGACGAGAGGGTAATGCTTTTTTTTTTGTGGGATTTGCCGATGTGCCTTGGGGTATGTCACGGGCGTGACGAGGTGAGAAGGAAATTGGTCTGCGGAAGGCACGATGTAGTCATTGCGCTTGCCCATCGTACCTTCCCACCCATCGTACCTTCCTACCCATCGTGCCTTCCTATCAACGTTACCCTCCCCCCCCCCCCCCCCCCCCCCCCCCCCCCCCCCCCCCCCCCCCCCCCCCCCCCCCCCCCCCCCCCCCCCCCCCCCCCCCACCCCACCCCCCCCCCCTCCCCCCCCCCCCCCCCCCCTTCCCCCCCCCCCCCCCCCCCGGTGCCTTCCCACACAACCACCCTTCCTCCTCCCATGCCTTCCTACCCAGCCGTCCTCCCTAAAACACTATCCTCGCTAGGTACATCACCATCCTCGCTGCTTCACCGTCCTCAACGCATCACCATACAACTGACTAGCTTCACGCTCTGAATCACTACTTATATCAGACATCTCTGGCGGCAGGCCGAGTAAACTTTTCGCTTCCTCTCACTTTTTTATATTCGGCTTCGACACCTCTACCTCTCTCGGGCGAACTCATCTCGCACACGAAGGCGTCATAAATTCATACAATTCAGAAAAGGACAGTGCCCTTTCACTCAACTATCACGCAACCCGAGGACAACATGGTCTCCAAGAAGCTGCGTCGCAGAGTGAAGGGCGAGGCCCAGAAACTTCGGCGTTTTTGCGCCGAGCATGAAGTGAGTCTCGCTCTGAATCTTTGGCTGTAAAAGGAGACACACTTATCCATTTGTTTAGGTTGGTCAGGCTTGGATGCGCTATAAGGCGGAAGTTGATGCGATCTCGATGGCCAGAAACCTCGCGAGATTGGACTTGGGCAACGACACCAAGGCCATCGAGGAGACGGGAGCCGAGCAGTCATCTCTGCCTTCATCAAGGCCCAAGAACAAGACGCAGCGACAAGCTACTCGTCGCAGGATTCATTACAAGGAGGACACAGACGGCGACATCTCTAGCGATGAAGGCGAGGACGATGACGATGACGAAGACGACGATCAGAGTACAGTCACGGAGGCCATTACCGACGATGGCATGAGTCTGTCAAGTCTCGCATCAGGAGAGGAGTACACAGCGGAGGAACTGGCCGACGCTCACACCAGCTTGATGGCCAAAAGAGCTATGCCCTTTTAGCGCGTGAGCAAGACGACGACGATAACCAAGTCTTGTTTATGGAGGTTAGTGATGACGAGGATGGCGACGATGATGAGGAGTACGAGGACGATGAGATGCTAGATGCGAGCTCGGTGGACTCCTTTATGGAGGAGGACGAGGCGGAAGTAGAGGATATTACGGCTTCGGAGAAAGTCTTCTTTGATATTGACGAAGGCTTTGCGGCTCAGAAGCGTAAGGGCGAGGAGCAGAGAGCGGCCAGGAACGAGGACAAGAAAGCGAGGCGTGCAAAGAAGAGAAAGCTGGCACAAGAAGTAGAGGAGTAGCTCAATTTCGGGGCATTTGGGACCCCTATGAAGCGAAAATAGACGCGTGCTGGGCAGTCTTTTATTTTGGTATTCTGAGAATTCATTCTGGTTTCCTACCTTTGACAAAGAGGTTGAATAGTCAAGACGACAAGAATAAGAAAGTCAGGAATGATAAGCAGGCCAGTAGGCATCGTAGTCTTCGCCTAGCATCTTCTTATTTGGTCACCCACTTGCCAGCCTGAGTCTCGCTTTGAGTACGGGCACATAGGTCTGCTCGCCGCCTGGCAGCGATACCATGACTGATGACGGCAATAGTTTGTCAAGTCTTGCGGCAGGGGAAGATTATACGGCAGAGGAACTGGACGACGCTCAGAATCAGCTGAACAACCAAAAGAGCTACGCCCTGATGCCGACGAGGACAAGAAAGTAAGACGAGCAAAAAAGAGGAAATTAGCAGAAGAAGTAGAGGATAACTAAAAAACAAAAAACAAAATAATATCTCTAAATACCAAGATCACAAACTACTAGTCAAGTAGGCAACACAGTCGTTTACCGCTCTATAAGTATCAAAGTACCTAGCTCTCTTATCCTTCTTCTTCAGAGTACTCTCTCATAAATATATAGAATACAAAGATAAGAAGAATGATGAAGACAGCGAGAACAATGAGGATAGTAAAAACAATAAGGATAATAAAAATAGTACAGGAAAGCTGCCTCTGCCCTGGCAGTCGGACTGATTTGGAGTAGCTGCAGCATTGTCATGCTGATGGTCGTGTCTCGCAGGGTTTCTCCGATGCTGAATGGCTTGATACCGTACTCAGTTGTGCCCTTGATGGGCAGCAATGTCCTGGGCCGTCTTCCAGACTTGGCTTCAACCGCGGTGCGATTATGATGGTTGTCTGCATTGGTTGGTGATTGGGGTGATGCCTGTTGTCTTTGTTTTCCCTTGGAGGCTTCATTTCCTCCCTCCCACCAAAGGCAGTAAGAACGATAAAGATAATAAGAAGGATAAAGATAGTGGAAACCTCAAGAATGAAGATAAGAAGAATAAGAAAGTCAGGAACAATTAAGAGGTAAGTAGGTATTATGGTCGAGTGTCGACCAGCATCTTATTTTGTCACCCACTTGCCAGTTTGAGTCTCGTTAGGAGGGGTCCTAAATGCCCCGCAATCGAGCCTTATCATCACTCAAGCACCATTGGTTGATTTGTTTTCTAGCGTGTACAACTACGCCAATCAAATCCTCCTTGAAGATGCAAGGCTGAAAGCTCCATTAAAAAAATTCTGGACGTCCTCTGCAAGCCGCTCGTCCATTCCCACCTCGATCCGCTGGTGCGCCCACGACCAAACGAGACAAGAAAATCACCACCGACCGGCGACAATGGCAAAAGAACAACCGTTTGAGCAATTCTCCGAAGAGGAAGAGGTCACCTCCTCCGAGGAGTCAGAATTTGAGGAGGAAGTCCCCCGCCAACGCAAACCGAAACCCGTGTTCGACGAAAAGGATTCCGACGAAGAGGAGCTCGAGAAGCTGGTCCTGGGAGGCAAGGCCGATTTCCGCGAACAGCTCTTCCGCAACGATGTTCTCGGCGATATCGAACGACTCGAGAGAGAAAAGAACCTCCAGCTCACCAAGCCGGACGACGAGCCCACACTAGAGGAAGTCGCCGACCACGATCTCTTCTTCCTCGACACCGGAGTCCCCGCGGCAAAGGGCGGCGCAAAGGCGGGCAGCAAGCAAGAGCCAGCGGCCGTTGACGAGAACGCGCCTGCGTGGGAGGACAGTGATGACGAGCGATTGACCGTTTCCCTAGCGGCCGCGACGAGGTTACGAAAGCTGCGCATCACCGAGGCCGAGGACATGGTCAGCGGCGCAGAGTACAGCAGAAGACTGAGACAGCAATTCGTCCGCCTCAACCCGCTGCCAAAATGGGCGCAAGAGCCTTCGTCCGAGGGAAGGCCCGCAAAGAGGAGAAGGCGCTCCTCGGCCGCCGCCTCCAACTCCTCTATTAGCTCCGACGAAGAAGGCAGCGATACGAACCTCTCCGCGGCGCCCCTCGAGAAGTTCATGCGCGACGTCCACCGCCTCGCCGGCAAAGGCGCTGCCAACGGCGGCAAAGCCCGCCTCCGCCCCGAAGTCATTGACATCCAGCGCACGCGCGAGATCCCCGACACCCACAAGGCAGCCGTCAACAACCTCTCCTTCCACCCGCGATACCCCGTCCTCCTCTCCTCGAGCGTCTCCTCCGTGCTCTACCTGCACCACCTCAACCCGACGGCCCACCCGACGCCGAACCCGATGCTTACCTCAGTGCAGGCCAAGGGCGTCGACGTCCGCCGCGCAGAGTTCCTCTACCCGTCGGGCGACCAAATTTTCTTCGCCGGCCGGCGCAAATTCTTCCACAGCTGGGACCTGCAGACGGGCAACGTGCAAAAGACGTCGCAGATCCAGGGCCACAGGCTCGAGCACAAGACCATGGAGCGCTTCAAGCTCAGCCCCTGCGGGCGGTACATGGGTCTCGTGGCGTCGACGCGCAAGGGTGGCGGCATCATCAACATCATCAGCACCGAGTCGAGGCAGTGGATCGCCGCCGCCCGGTTGGACAGCCGGCACGGCATCGCCGATTTCGTGTGGTGGAGCAACGGCGAGGGCATGTCAATCCTCGGTAGGGACGGCTCCGTCGGAGAGTACAGCGTGGCCGAGAAGCGGTTCCTGGCTGTATGGCACGACGATGGCTGCGTGGGCGGCATCGTCATCGCGCTGGGTGGCCATCAGGGCCCCGAACTCCTCGGCGACGACAGGTGGGTTGCCGTCGGCTCCAGCAGCGGCATCACCAACATTTACGATCGCCACACGCTCGTCAAGACGTCGTCCAAGGCCGGCGAGGTCGACGTCGAGCAGCGGCCCGAGCCGACGCGCACGTTTGAGCACCTCGTCACACCCATCACGGTGTTGACCTTCTCCCCCGACGGCCAGCTGATGGCATTCGGCAGCACAGAGTCCAAGGACGCGCTGCGCCTGGTTCACCTCCCCAGCTGCACCGTCTACAGGAACTGGCCCACGGAACAGACGCCCCTGGGCAGAATCACGAGCGTTGCGTTTGGGCGGAGCAGCGAGCTTCTCGCGGTCGGCAATGATACGGGCAAGATTAGAATGTGGGAGATTAGGAGTTAAGAAGGGTATCCAAAAAAGAAAATTCGGTTGGCATGTTTGTGTATTGAGGTTAATCATCTGGCGTGAGGGCCTGTCTTAATTACATCTTCCTGCATCAAAAACGGGCTGTCCTCTGTGCTCTTGCCATGTCGACCTTTCACTCATCTCTCATTTAGCATTAGAACCTCCCAGCATTAAAATCTCATCTTGCGCCGTAGGGAGCGGAGCGGATCGCCCTTGGGGAGCTCCTTGCTGGACATGAACATGCGGTTCTTGCGGCAATACCGTCCAAGCTGGGAGGGATTCTTGAAGAACTCGACCTCGCCGGGTCGGTTCTCGACACTGAGAAACTGCTTGATGCTGACGTGGACCGTCTTCAGGGCCTTTATTCATAGGAGATTCACACTGTCAGCCGCCGATATATCACGCAGTGCTTCTTGAGGGTAACTCACCTTTCGGCATTGGGTCTTGGTGGGCAGATCCGCTTCCAGACCCAGATCACCGCAGAGACGCTGCCAGTCGGCCAGCTCTCTCTTGCCAAAGTACTCCTCCCAGCGCGCGACGAGGTTCGTCTGAACCTTCGCCTGCTCCTTCTGGGTCAGCTTCCTGTTCATCCTTGGCGCGCTGTTCTCGCCGTTCGCCTTCTTCTCCTCATTAGGATCGACGTTCTTGGGGTTCTTGAGACCATCCAACGCCTCCTTCAGCTCAACACAATCCAAGATCGCATCATTACCCTTCTGATCATGACCGTCGTCGTTGCTGCCGCCGTCTGCATTCTCCTCCCTCTTGATGTTCAACTGGATCATCATCTCCTCAATGTCGCGAAGATCGGCGCCTCCTTCGCCTCCATTATTGCCATTCTCCTCCTCCTCCTCCTTCTTGATGGTGAGCTCGCCCATCATCTTCTCCAAGTTCTGCAGCTTGGCGCCTCCTTCCTCAGCTGCGGCCTTCTCCCGGGCCTTGCGGGCGGCGCTCTTGGTTCTGCGAGTCATTGTCGGTTTGCAGGAAAATGAATGAGGCCGTATCTGAGAGAAGTGAGTAGCGGATGAAAAAATGAGAAATTCTCAACTCAAAAGAGTACGAGAATGAAGCATGAGCCGATGCCGATATGACCGAAAGCGGTTTTATGCGGGCGCTCCGTTTGACCCGTGTTGGTTCAATAAGGGGGATAAGGTCGCACAAACCCGCCGCGGAAGGATGGCGATCGCAAAAGGTGGGAGAAAAGATGAAGTGAGGAACGAAGACTCACTCGACTGAGAAGCAGGCGTTTTTTGTTCCACTCGTGTATTTAGGATAATACTCAGAGCCATGGAGTATTGCGTCTCAACTTTAGAACGTACATGGACCCTGAATGGCGCAGCATGAGATTGTCTCTGGTCTTAGCACAAACCTTGATCCCAGTCATATTTAATTACAGCAAACTCAAACCAGATCCAGTGCAAGAGACGAGCAGGGGAATCATGTTCATTTACACGTCAAGAGACGTTCAAGTACTGATCGATGGCGGATGGGATTCTCTGTACCGCGTGGTCGTGTAGAGACAGCCGAGCAAGTTTGACACGTCCAATAAGGCGCTCGAGGTATACCATGTAAGACAGATTGAAAGACATGCCAAGTTTAGAGTAGCCTCGGAAGAGACAAACATTTCCCCGAGATAACCATCTGCGCCTCTTTGCCTACATAGGGGTAAAGAAAGAATAAGAAACAAAAATTCCACAAAATTGTATATGATACGATCGCACTATTGCAGCACTGCTCTGAAACATTATCATTTAGAAATAAATCTGGAGATCCCGTGGTTATGGACTCCGAGATAATCGTTCAAGGTGCTCGAGGCAAGGCACTCGAGGTTTAGATCCCATGCAAGCTTGTTCATTTATCTACCCTTGCCACGAGCCTCGAGTTTGGCCCCATTGCATTTCCAACTGTTGGTGAGTGGCGGTATGTCGGGCGAGCGCTCAAGGGCGGTAAACGCAACTTTCGGGAGACAAACGGCTCAAGTTACACAGAAGTCTTGATAACAAGGCTGACCTGGATCAGAGCAATGTCACAGAGTACGCACATATACCAGATCTGTTACAAGCGAGCATATAGAATGAGTAGTTCATACCGGTTTCTAGATTTCGTGCTTTTGATTGCCTAATTCTAGTAATAGCGACGTAGACTGCGCTTTTGATCAGGCAAAACAGCCCGCCATGCATCGCTTGCGCGCTTGCGTTGAAACCCGTTGTATCAAAACAAAGTACCCCAAACGCCAATTCATGCCAACATCCGGATTTCTGCCCGGGTGGCCGCTGGACCTAGTCTCCGTGCCGCCGTCCAATCCCCCCCCCCCCCCAAGTCATCATATCATCATATTTTTAAGAATCCTCCTGTGACGTTTATCCTTCTATCAGTCCCGGCAATGCGTTCAAAACGCGAAAGCGTTGCCCAGCCCCAAAACTCCTGCACCTCCAATTCCCCTGCTCTCGCTATTGCGTCGACTATTGCCAGGCACAAGGACCATGCCCTTATCGTTGTCGAGTGTCAACAGTACTTGCGATGGCCGTCGTTCTAGCTTCCCCTGGCTCTGTAGGGCTCTGATACCGACCAAAGCACCACGGAGACCAATGTCGAGACGACGCGGTTCCTGGAGGCCGAAGAACCCCGCAGTCGGTGATGAAAATTGACGTTTATGGCCGAATGATCCGCCGAAGGATGCGTAACTCGAGCTAGGACGGGCAAACAATGGCCGAGGGATCGACATCTTGCGCATGTGACCGAAGTAGCTGTCGCTCGAGTCGTCAAAGTGGTATGATCTTCTCTGCGGCGACCAGTGCGAGAGAGACATGGTTTCGTCGTGAACGGTCGCATCGCTGGAGAATTCGGGGAATGGTACGGTAGGCTCCGAAGGTTCTGAGTAGTCCGAATCCTCAGTTTCAGTCATCAACGGCGGAGTAGACGGTTCACGAGTTTCCTCTTTGTCGCTGAACGAGGGCGCCGAGTCCGATGTCGGCGTACGAGGAGCTTCATCCGAGACGGACTGGGCCTCGGTCAGGACTGGAGGTTGTGAATCTCTGTGAATCTGCTCGGAGGAATCAAGAGTCGGCTCGACAGGTTCCAGGGGAACCGCGGACAGCTCAATGGCTTCGGGGGCAGGAGGAACGTCGGGAACAGCGGGCTCGTGTGTTTCAGGAATAGAAGGGTCCTCGGCAACTTCGGGAAGAGAATCCTCAGTTGCTTTGGGTAGCAAGGGCTCGATTGCCTCGGGAATGTGCGGGGCGGTGGTAGGTTCGATCGTGTCAGTGGAAGACGTACAAGAATCGACTTGGATAGTCGAAGCCAGAGCGGATGGCACATCCTCAAATAGAGAACCTGACTCCATCACCTCAACAGCAGGCGGTAAAGCTCCCTTCTCGAGATCAAGGGAAGGCGAAGCTGAATCAACCCGATTAGGTGACGCCGTCGCAGAATCGAGAATAAGGGGTGAGAGTGGCCCATTGTCGAAGTTGACGGGAGAGTTCAGCCCAGTCTCCGTCGCCGTTGCAAAGCTTGAAGGGCTCGACATGATGGCGAAGGCAGATGTAGAGTCTGCGTCATGGAACTCAGCATCAGAGTCGTCCTCGTCCTCTTCGACGATGGTTTCAATAGAGTACTCTAAGAAGCCTTCGAAGGATCGGGGAGGGGTAGAAGGCCTAGCTCGTGGTACGTCTGGAGTGATGACGATCACTGGCTGTTGTTGGCTTATCGACTCCTCGGCATTCTGTACTTCGGCTTCAAGCAATGCTTCCGACTCCGGTGCGACCGACTGTTCGTCGGCATCGACTGGTTCGCAGCAGTATTCGAGCCAACCTTCTAGAGCAGGCTCTTCAGATGGCTCGTCGACCTCCGCGGCAGGCGATACCGGCAAACAGGCGGCAGCAGACTGGACCTTGGGCTCCGACTCAGCAACTTCTTCGACCTGGACAATCACATCCTCTAGTTCTGGCGAAGGCGACGGTTCCGAGTCGGTCAGTGACCGCTGTTCGGAACCAGAGTCGGTTGATACCAGAGATTGTCTGGAAACAGACCGGCTGCCTTTACCCAGCAGGCTGAACTGTCGTGGGCCGTTGAAGCGCTGCATCGTCGGTGTCGGCGGCCCTACTAGTGAATCGTCGACAAGGTCGCTATCGGAGGTTTCTGAACCGGCAATGTTCGGATCTGCGTCAAATTGTTGAGGGGTTCCCGAGAGCGTTCGCATAAAGGTCGGCGTGATCAAGAGGCTATCGTGGGGCGTGCCAATGTTATCGTCGGCAAGGCTTGGAGTAGACGACGAGGATGGATATGTAGTTTCGCCGTCTTCAGTCATCGAGAAGGACAAACTGCTGCCGCTGCAGTCGAGCTGATCTCTGGAAGCGATTGCTTTGGCTGGAGTTTCAGGCTGTTGCGAGGGCCCCACGGTGTCATTGACGCTTCCGGCCATCGTTTCAACCCCACTGCTATTCTGAAGCGTTTCATCTTCGAGGATCGAAGGTTCGGACGACTCAGTGAAGCTGCCATCGAAAGAGTCCGGCACGGCTCCATTAGGCGTCGGGATCGGGAGCGGGCTACTAGATGGTAAAGCTTCCATCTCTGCAGGGTCATTCGCTGCAGGAACTGGCCGCTCGACAACGCGAATGTTCTGTGGCTGAGAGTCGTAGAGAGCGCACGTGTCTTTCACCACCAAAGCAATGTCGGATTGGATTCGGCTCTTGAGTTTCGACAGGAAATTCTCCTTCACAGTCTCAGGATCTTCGTCTTGGCGCTGTCCCGTCGCGTAGTACGGCGAACGGGCCACGAGGGTCTTGTCCAAAACCAGGTGGCCACGCTTGTGAACCATCAGAGTGATACTTATATCGTTGCCTCCGAGGATATCCGCAACGCCGGTCTGCACTCTGTCCAAGATGGCTTTGACCGTTCTCCGAGAATAGCAGGCAGTTGAGTCGAGGCAGACAGCAAATGGCTTTTCGGTTTTCCAGCCGCGCCCGGAGAGTTCATAAACTGTGACTCTGAGGTCGTCCATCTCGTTCAGTTCCTTGTCAGTATCATCTCGCACCGCTTCAAAGGCATGTTGGAGCTGGCTCAAGAACTGGTCGCAGTCGAGACCCTCAGGGTGCTCGAAGAGGAGCAGGTTGCTATCAAGCTCGCGGCGCAGGTGCCTGTGATCCAGTCCAAGTTGATTCCGTATTTGAAATCCGACATGAACAGCGTTTTGCTCAGAATGATGGGACTCGTCAAGGAAGTCAAATCTGTCACGAGATTGGCGGTGATGCCTATCAAACACCATCTTCCTAGCATCCAAGGCACGTTGCATCGCTGTTGACAAAACCCACGCCATATCTTCTCCATGGGATAAGGTTAGCGGGGAGCTCTGCTTGCTCTTCAGCGTGATAGTACGTTGCCATTCTCTTTGCCTGCGTGACTTGCATCGACTCCGGAAGGATAGAGTGATCTCGTAGCCGGGGACGAATTCCCAATCTTGGGTAGCATCAATGAAACGCGATTGGGGGACGTGAAGGAGGGAGACCGGGTTGCTCAAAGGTTTGAGAATTTCCAGCTCGCTTGAGGATCGCTCACGTGTCCTTCCTTGCGTCCATCTGAAAGACTTGTCGTGAAGCTTCATAAAGGAGCCTATAATGCGGTCTGTCGAGCGAGCGATCTCCATGGCAGACGGCTTATCCATGGGATACTTCTGGTACGAACTGAACGTTTTCGTTGCCCATGGTTCCGGGCCTCCGCGATAGATCTGGTAGGTCAACTCAAATCGAAGCGGCTTCCCTTCCCCAATCTGTGGGATAGTCCGCTCGAGGGCGGTTGAATCTCTGCGGGTGAGAAGCTCATGAGAGCAGTGGGTTAAGCGACGCATAAGTGCTTTACATAGTTGATCGGTCGGTTCGAATCCGTACGATGATTGATATTGTCTCTCATAGGTAAGATCCAAAGACGGCTGAAACTTGATGCAGACTCGGATAGCCAAGCCACCAGCAGGCGAGGGGGTGTTGAATTTGGGGTCGTTGAGACCAGTTGCGGTTCGAGGCCGCCCCGGGCTTGAAAGAAGAAACCTCCTCTGAAAGCCCGAGGCGCCGGAATGCGACGTTGAAGGACGGACGAGATCAGACTCGGCCATGTCCGTCTAGAGTTGTGAAGGTGAGAATAGCGCCAATGGCCATTCGGTTGGTAGTGTTGAAAAAGGGAGTTTGAATCTCAGTTCCCACCAGACTCAAACCGAACCCGTCAGATGGTGTCCGGGGGAGGGACAACGGGGGTTTTAAAAAGCGGTTTCGACGGGGAAGAGCTAACACTGGCTGGCCCTAATGCAAGCAGTCTCCATCAACAAGTCCATAAAAAGGACGGTAGCACCCAGAGAGGAAAGGTTGCTTGGGACCAAAGAAAGAGGAACCAAGAAAAGTGACGAAAACGGGTAGGAGAAGGAAGCGTAGGCGCTGCAGAAGCAAGAAAGCCAGAAGCACCAAACAAGAGGGCAGCACCAACCGCGCGGGCGGGTCACGCGAGGGATATGTATGAGATGTTATGGCTACGATTGTGGTGCGGTTCTGACGCGCCGATGCGAGAGGTTGGGCGACCCATGGCATGATACGCCCAGCGTAGCTTATTACAGGGGAAGCCTAGCCAACCGGAGGAGCCTCTGCGCAGGAAGCTTTTCTTTGCAGGACAACCTCAAATTACTCTTTAGGTAGTCCGCTACTCCGGATGCCTTTCCCAACTTGGTCTACCAGTTCAGGGTGGTGGTGTGGCCGTGTTTGTTTCTGGAGTGTCCGTACGATAAGGCTGATCATGGCTGATGAGCTGACAGCGAGACTGAGACAGTAGGAGCGGGAGGCAGAGAAACCACAGAAGGAATCTATCCATATTGGTTGGTGACCGAAGTGGGCGCCAGCGAGGTGATTGTCAATGCTACCCGTACCCGCATTGCCGGAGAAGCAAGCAACAAGGGAAATTCATTCAAGGCTCGGTCGGATTGCCATGGTGATTTCCCACGGGCGGCTGCATTGTTGTAGCGTCGTAGCGAATAGCGGCAAGACAACACAACAAGACAACAACATCTCAAATCCACCAGCCATATCCGCTCTTTTCGTTGCCTTGGGTGCCATATTCAGCGAACCCGCGCGAAACCCAACATCGCAGACTCAGTGATGCCCCAAATGAGTCAGCAGCGGCGCAAGCAAGCAGCTTCCAAATAATGGAAGTGGCTGTTTAGTCGCCCGAAATATGCCACTTGGTCGTGGACTCCTCACTTCTGCTCCTCTTCGCTGCATGCTGTGCCTTGAATTGCGCTGTCCTGTCCTGTTTCTGAGGCTGGCATGTGCATATTACTCCGTAGTCTCCTGCCTCATCCAACGCATTGAAATGGAGTTCGCGCTTGACATAAACACAAGGGTCAAGCGAAAGCAGGTGGGGATTGAGCGGATTCCGTACCCCTTATGGCTGCGATTTCTGCAAGTGGTCGTCGGCGTCAGCGACTTAGCAGGCCCATCGACGACTCAGCGCTCGCGTGTCCGTAATAATCCAAGGATTCAGATATCAGGCAATTGGGCAGACCCGACTCGGGGGATGCGGGCCTGGCAAACTGTCGTACAGCACACACGCAGTCTGCAGAAGGCTGGATGCTCCGGGCTGGGCGCCATGGGCTGAACCTGGGCGTCGGAAACTCTCGCTAAGGCGCCTGAAGGAACCCGAATCCGTCACCAGATCCTGGCATGATCTCCGTCCAAACCAAGCTGCCAGATGCCGGGCCAAGGGTGAAGCGTGGGAGAGGAGAATTACGGCACAGATCGGAGAGGGGCGGGCTCACTGGAGTCACTTCTGGCGCCAGCTGCTGTTCCTCCTCCTCCTCCGGCCCCCGGTTTACCGTTCGAGATTGGAGGAGCTTGGGAATCGTGAATGTCTCCAAAAACGACTAACTCGACCCGGGCTGGTTTGCATGACGACAGTCGGACCCGAGCGCCCGTTCTTGACCGCTGCTAGACTCAGCCGTCCGCGCGAGACATGTGCCGAAGGGATTCAGAAACCCAAAGGGATTGCATCTATTTTTCTCCCGGATGGCAAAGCTTGGAGTTGACCCCCGTAATACTATGCCTCCCAGCCAATGGTGACTGTTGCATGACTGTCAAAAGGAAGGTCTACATCGCATCGATCTCTGCGCCCAGTCAACGTCCCGCATTTCATAAGTAGGAGCTCCGCATATTCAAGAACCCGAAAAAGGACCCCAGAATGTCAAGGGTCGACGAGAACCCATGTCCAAAACCCACCTACTAACACCATGTCGATGTCGTGGTCTTGCATCTTGCCCACTCCAATGGGACAATCCACTCACAGTGGAAACCGTGGATACTCTCCTGCGACCACTCAAAGAATCGAGAAAGAGAAAAAATACTCGTCGCTTGCAGGTCCGAGTCCTTCTGCGCGTGGGAATTGGCGTCATGGCGCCAGCCACGCGCCTTTTCCGCTCGCCGCCCGTCTCTGGAGTCTGCCGTTACTGGCTCCTTACCGCTCCGAGACCGAGAGTCTTTGTTCAGGCCGGCATTCCCGCTGCCGAAGAGGCATGTGGCCGCCGCCTGCCTCAGCACCTCTTTACGAATACAAGTCGTCTAAAATGTATGGTTGGTATACGTCGTCGGGCCATCTTGGCAGATAATGGGCGTCATGGAATGCATCCAGACTCGATGCAATGCAAAGTCTCAGGGTCCCACCATTCTGCTTCTTCGGTCCCCTCGGCGTCTCTATTGCAAAAAAACGCCCTCTGGAACCATGCTGCGATCTGCCAGATGCTAGGTTCTCTGACTCAGGTGAATTGGACGGATGGTGGTCCGTCCGAAGTCGTGGGCAGCTTCGAGACTCCGCCGACGCACAGAATAGTTCGTCTCGATCGAGCAGCAGATGATGCATCGAAGCCTGGGTCCGAGCTCGAAGTTGTTCAGGATCCTGAAGTGATTCGACGGCCATCCTGGGGTAGTCGACGACGCGCCGTCGTTGGCCGCCACCAATCGTAGAGTATTCTTGTCGCGGCCCGCAAACGGTTCCACGCTGCCGAACCCTCAATGTCTTCAGGTGAGCGGCGGTCGTCATCGATGGCTAGTTTCGAACCGTCTCTACGCGGGTGACCCTTGAAACGCCGGAACTTGGACCCTGTCAGTGTGCCAAGCATTCTCCCGACGACTAAGCTCACTTGATTAGTCCTGAGAATGGAGAGTTGAGATTGAGCCCGTGGCCATCTTTTATGTTGCGTGAGAGATGGTGATAGCAAGGCTGTGGACAAGAAATGGAGGACCCATTTATACATGATATCGGCTCTCTGCATAGACCGCAAAGCTTGGTGGTTGGACCTCAAGCAATGCTTTCTGCTGCTACCGCGACCGCGTTACAAGGCGATGTCAGGCTATTAATTATGAGGGGTCGGGAATGTGACTCGCTTTTAGCGACGAGATACCTAAACGAAGTCAGTGCCGCCCGCCCTGCTCGTTCATTCATAGACGTTATGTTGTGACAGAGTCGAAAGAATCCGACCTACAGTCAGGAGTGACACGGATATGCTCACAGATCAACTCGATGAGGGCTCAACATACTTGGGCCTGCTTTTCATTTCTTCCCCACAAGTTTTGCTCGTCTGGAGGTCTCGCTCGTTTCTGTTCTTCCCACCAGTGTAGTTGTTAACACGTTCGACGTTTCGTTCTTCGGAGGTGAAAATTTGGCTATAAGGAGTGAATACAGGGGCAATTTGACGGCTCGTAATGTACTAGAGCGATCGCAGAGTACACGATAAATCTGTCTCTGTCGAAGATGCGGGTTTGCCTCGCAGGCGTATTCCTCAAGTACACTTCTTAGTCACCGCCAGCACGATACCGTCTTAAGTATTCGAAGATGGAGCTCTTTTGAATTGCCTCTTAGGCCACATCGCCGAAATCTGATCTCCGAAACGGCGCGATCAGTCTCACCCTGAGTGAAGATCATCAACCAGGGATTAGTGGCGGGTATTTTTGACATACTTGCCTTCACAGTACCTTACCTAGAAGCATAGCTATAGTCGATCTTATATACTAGAGTCTTTGTCGTCTATGGCCGTTTGTCTTGCTCTTACAATTGGTTCACGAACCCGTTAATGACACGCGCTCGTACTCGATAGACGACGGCCATATATGACCAAGGGAAATTGAGTTCCGAGATACTGGGGTTCAGTCAGCTCGAATGGACTTCAAGTAGTCGAGATGATCTGTACTTACACCTCGGGGACAGGCTTCGCGATATGACCGTGGATATGTTCATCCTGCAGATACTCCAGATCAGCTCGGCTGTCGGAGCTGGAGTAGCCTTCTTGATCCAACCTAACCCCTTCAAGGATGGAAACGCGAAGAAAAAGACATCGATTAACCCTACAGGTTGAGTGCTCAAGACTGATGAGTCCCATCATCATCATCAGGTCAGCCTTGTCATGGATGTCAACGCAATCAATAGACGCCAACCGACAGATGATGGCAGGGTTTTGTTCAAGGACATCGCATGGCATGCAAACCAACTGCTTGAGACATTTGCTCGTAGTTTCGATGTCGCCACCATCTCTTCGCTTTTTGATAGTGTGGTCAGGGGGGCTGTGACATGGAAGATGTGGGAACTTGAGGATGGCAGGTGGAAATTGAGAGAAGATTTCCTTTGCTCAAAGTAGAGTATGGATCGTGATGGAAGCCTCGAGTGTGGGAAGGTATAGACCGGTTGGGGTCCTACTAGGAAGGAGGCAGGATTACGTGATGAATTAAAAATGACCAGTTGTTAAGAAATGGCCTCGAGCTGTCATACTCGATGGCAGGTGCGGCCATAGATCGATACGTCTTTGACCCGTGCTATTCACCATTAAATCAAGCAGATCCTTAAACAGCACAGATGCTTGTAACAGTCTCGATAATATTCTTTGTATCTTGGATACCCACCCCCAAGCAAACATCTTGATCGTGAAATGCCGCTTTGCTGGAGTGAAAAGGAGGTCATTTCTCATCAGCTTTTCTGTATTCCAAACCCGCCCATCACTTCTTTTGCACAAAAGCCTCCTTCTTGACAAAGGAGGAGTGCATCTCTTCTCTTTCTCTCGAGATGGAAACTCATCCTCTGCGCTCCCTAGACGTAAGATGCCTCGCCCGTCGCCTCTCATCTTCAGTCAGAACCCAAATCATACCATCATCCTCCCCGTCATCCGGCTGAGCAGAAATTTCCTCCCATTCCTCCTCTTCCATATTGGCCACCATCAAGATCTGTGAGACCCTCGCAAACAGCTCTCTGACGCCGTAGTTGCCCTTGGACACGGTGCTGACGATGCTGGAGAAGTCGCGCTCCATGCGGATAACACCATAGGCGTTCGCCCGGGCATCCCAGACCCTGCGTTCGAGCACACGCGAGAGGTACCGCGCCGTCAGGTCATGGAGCGTCGTAAAGGTGTGAGGCGTCATGAGACGCGCGACAGGCTTCATGAGCTGGTCCCAGCCGTGCTCAAAGCGACGGGACACCTGGTCTAGCATCTCCTCCTCGTCCTCGTCGTTTTGTTGAGCAAACTCGGCTAGCTCTTCTTCCGTCAAAGAGTAGTCCACGTCGCGGAAGGTGTCGCTGAGCACAGGCCGAAGGCGTGGTTGAACGACCTGCTTGAAAAGAACCTGGAGTCCCTCGTTGAGAAGCTCGGTGGTCTTCGTGGTGAAGGAGCTTTGCAGTGTGTTGAGAGCAGAAGCCACGAAAGCAACGTCTTTGTCGAAAGGGAATGTGTCTCTAAGTGATGCCTCATGAGCATCGCCATTTACCTTTGGCGGGTCGTTTGTGCTTCCGACGTTGGTCGTAATGATGCGTCCGAGGTACTCATTGGCAGTATCAAGACTGTTGATGAGGACGATGAACTGGATGATCCTGTCTTCTGGCGGGAATCCTCCTTGCACAATTGGTTTGGGGTAGGACTCGTCTCGCATCTTTCGTTGAATCATGCCGACAAAGTCTGAGCCGAGGACGCGACCGATGGTGGGAATGACGGATGAGATGACGTCTCTTTGAGATGTCGATATTGACTTTTGGATAACGGCACTGACGACGTACATGACGTCGTCAACCGCAGAGATGATGAATGCTTGGTTTGTGTCAATGTGCTTATTCATACTGAGAGACAGGCTGCTCGCTGGCGACTCGTCCAGTTGGAACGCCTTTTCAACTGATCTCCGGAAGAAGAAAGTCATCATGATGTTATAGGGGGATGTAAGCTTGTCCGAAACCTTCTTCCTGAGGTTGGACTTGACGACAACTTCCGGCACGGACAGGGGAGCGTCGTCGGGTGTAGATGGGTCCTAAAGGAGTCGTTAGTAACGTGTTCGTAGTAGTAGGGAGGCAATCAACTTACGCGAGTCTTTCCTGCTAGGAACTTGGAGTATAGAGACCACCGGCCGAGCATGATTGCGATCTCACTTAGAAGGCCATCGACCTCCTTCATGTTGACGCCCTCATCCTCACTAGCTCGCGGGTTCGCGCCGGCGCCCATGGCAGGCGAGTTGACCCGCGGGGTCCCACCTCTCTGCTGAGGGAGAAAGCTCTGCACCAAGAAAGAAAAGGGGTAGCTCTTGACGTCCTTAAGCCGCCTGTCCACGTCTCGCTCATCGCTCCACGAGTCGAGGACAATGCCTCCTTGTACGTCGGCCTCCTGCTGCAAACGCTCAATGACACGAACCATCTTGCCAGAGCCATAATGCAGCTCCACAAGACCTCCGTGACCTTCCACAATGCGTGCAATATGGTCGAACAATCTGGTGAGAGCATTCGCATAGAAGAAGCCTTCTTTCCTCGCCTGGACACCGGGACTCTCCTTCAATACCGATCGCGCCGTACCGGCCACGCCTTGGCAAACATACCGCCCATATACGTCCAGACCAACGTCTCCTCTTCCAATGAGCGGGAAGAGCTTGAAGAACCTCGTCACCTTGGCACCGTCTCCCTCCTTGGTCGCCTTCTCGAACTCCCTGAGGAACAGCCCGCATAGACTCTCCTTGGCGTTCTCGAGCGTCACCCACGGGGGGTCGGGAACCTCGACGGACGGTACAATCGACGCCGCAAATTTGCCCTTGGTGATATCTTCCGGCACCTGCGCCGCCCGCGCAAGGTACGCCGCGGCCGCCTCCCAGTCCTGCGGGGCACCCATGCTGCCCACGACGCCCTGGACACAAGCCTTGAGCTCGACGACCTGCTTCACAACCTCGAGTGTATCCTCGACCCGGCTCTTCTCCAAGTCCAGCTCCTTCACCTTATTGCTTAGCCGCCCCGCCGTGTCCGCGGCCGTCGAGAGCATGTCATTGCCAACGGACCGGGCAGCAATGACCTGACTACCGAGCCCCGCGCGCAGCAGGTCTAGTCGTCCTAATTCGCGGGCGAGGTCGGCCTGGGAGCCTAGGAGTGCGTCGAGACGGCTCGTGATTGTCGATTCGCGGGCGTGGAGAGCTTCGAGGGCAGCATGCACCTCGGCGACGCTCGATGCTGCGTAGATGCTGCTGGTGCCGCTACAGCTGGGTCGGGCCGCAGCGCTGCTGTGTGCGCCGTCGGCGGCATTGTCGCTGTCCGCGCGATGGGAGGAAACGCCATTCGTGAGTGTTGACATTGGCGCGAGCTAGCTGACGGGTGCATAGCTACCTTGGCCTGCCAGCAGAGGTAGGGGGGTGTTGTCTGTGCCGTGAGGGTTGAGGTCCAGGTCAAGGTGTTAGCTGGCCCGAAGTGCTAGGTAGGAGGTTCGGTGAACCTAGCTCACCGATAAGCGAGGTTAAGGTGTGGGCGCAAGGGAGGAACATACTTTGGGCTGATCTGCACAGCTGTCCTATTCCAGAGCATCGGACGAAAGCAGGTAGTGATTTTGCAATTGAATTTTGAAAAGGCCGTTAAAATTATTTACCGTATTCAGAGTTTTACATATATGCTAAGGCCGTTGACTGGTACGATTCCCCCGTACCTTCGCATGAGTGATACTTCCGCGTCTTGGTCTACACTGCCTGACTGTAACCGCCCCCCATGCGCCGTCTGGCATACTTCCAGTACTTTCTAAACTCATCCGCCCAAAACACCGTGCTGCAAAGCATCAAAAGCCCCAACAGATCGAATAAGCCCAAAGCCTCTGTCTGGAAAACCTCCTGGAGCCAAGGGAAGTAAATGACAAGCAACTGGCCCGCAATGCTGAGAGAGACTGCCCAGTTGAATAAGGTGTTTGAGAAGAGCCCAACCTCGCCTCGCAGAACTGACTTTGATTCGGATCGGCAGGCCATTGCGTTGAACATGTCAAAAAATACAAAGCAAGTAAAGGTCATGGTTGTATCGCGGCGATTAACCTCGCCATCGGCAAGCATCTCGCGTCTATATACGAGCATCGTGCCCGCCATAATGATGAATGCCGAGGTCATTACCCTGTAGAGCAGAGCCCTCGTGAGTACCGCATCGTTCCGCTTCCGAGGAGGCCGATTCATTACATCGGCATCAACGGATTCTACGCCAAGAGACTGAGCAGGTGGGCCATCCATGATGATGTCTGGGATATTGTTAGTCTGGGCACAACCTTCTCTAGAAATGAAAAGACTTACTGATCCAAAGGATCTGCATAGCATTCAGCGGCGATTTGAATCCGAGTATTGTGCAGATAAGTACCAGAGACAAACCGGCTGCGCTTGTGCTCAGCTGGAATGTCAAAAAGTTCTGGATATTGTTGAAGATTCCCTTGCCCTCTTCGATTGCTCTAAGGATCGTTGAGAAATCGTCATCCGTGAGAATCATATCGGCAGCCTCCTTGGCCACATCAGTCCCGTGTAAGCCCATCGAGATGCCGATGTCCGCTCTTTTCAGTGCTGGTGCGTCATTGACGCCGTCTCCAGTCATGGCGACAATATCACCTCTGGCCTGGAAAGCCCGAATGATCTTGAGCTTATGGTCCGGATTCGTGCGAGCAAAGATGGTGGTGTGCTGAATGGCGTGGGAGAGCTCCTCTTCTGACATATTATCAACGTCCTCTCCCCTTAGGACTGGCCGAACTGCAGCTTGATTAGAGGCGTATTCGATTGGCTTCGCAATCGGCATGCCAAGCTGCCTGCCAATCGCCACGGCGGTCGTCTCGGCATCTCCTGTTATCATGACAACTCTGACACCTCCACGCAGAAGCCTCCTAATTGACTTGCCAACTCCTGGCCTTGGCGGATCGCTCATGCCGACCAGACCAGCAAACGTCAAGCCCCTGTAGGTTTCGTCGACGGGTTGGGGGGTGTTGGTTCGGCTAGTCGGCGCAAGTGCTGTTCTACCCCTAGATCTAGAAACTGCGCCGCTGGCAAATGCAAGTACGCGGAGGCCCTTTGACGCCATAGTCTCAGCAGCTTGCAGGGCCTCTTCACGACGCGTAGAGTCAAGGACAATCTCTCGGCCGTCCCGAGTGAGATAGGTGTCACAAGCTTCGAGAATTCTGTCGATGGATCCTTTCATGTAGGCGAACTCCTTATCGTTAGTTCCAATGGTAACACCCATCCATTTCCGCTCAGAACTGAAGGGGGTCTCCGTCAGACGCGGGCCGATAGACTCGCGAACGTCATGTTCCTTGAATCTGTCAAGCAAGTCGAGCATGGCAACGTCCGTAGGTTGGCCACACCAGCGCGTGTAAGTCGAAGTGAAGTCAGCTCCTTGAGTTGACGATAACACAGCTCTTGCAGCTGCACCGTTTTCAGTATACTGCTGTGCTAAGCGACCATTGTTCGCAATGTTACCAATCCGTAAAATACGTAGAGTAGCAGGATCGGGCTTGGTTTCCGTCGCTTCATCATCGGACTCGACATCAATGGCATCGTTAGCACCAAAGTACCACATTTTGGCGGTTGTCATGTGGTTCATGGTAAGAGTACCTGCGGCATGTCAGCAACCAGCTGGTTCAATCTCCCTCTAGTCCTTCTACCACACACCTGTCTTGTCGGTACAAACAACATTTACTGAACCCAAAGTCTCTACCTTGGGCATTCTGCGTACGATGGCGTTATGGCGAGCCATTCTATGAACGCCCAGAGCCAGGGTTACGGTTACGATAATTGGCAGACCTTCCGGAATAGCTGCAACAGCAAGAGAAATCGAAATAGTAAAGATTTCCAACAGCTTCTTTCCTTGAAGCCAGCCGACTAGCGAAATGAGTCCAATGACCACGAACGAGGCTTTGCTGAGCTGAGAGCCTAGGTCGTCCATGGAGAGTTGGAGAGGCGAACGAGGACTCTCTGTTCCAGACACGCTAGTCGCAATTGTTCCGAAGTTGGTTTGTCCGCCCGTTGCAAAAACAATGCCTTGGCCGTGACCAGACCTCACCAGCGTGCCCATCCAGGCGATGTTATTCTCGCCACTCCCACCTGCATCACGATTGTCGGACAAGGCAGATGGGCTCGGAAGCTGAAGCGTGTCTGCACCATATGCAGGAGATAAGAGGCTCCGCGCCTTCGTCTCTGCGGTGATCCGCACAGGCTCGTTTTCTCCTGTGAGATTTGACTCATCAATCGTGAGATCTGCTGCCTTGGTGACCCGAATATCCGCCGGAATACGATCGCCCGTGGTGAAGTAGACCAAATCTCCCGGCACAAGCTGTGAGGCCATGACCTTTGATGAGGTTGCTTCCAGCATTTCTTCCCCAGGCGTGGTAGATCCAACTGACTCTGTGCCGTCCATAGGTCCCTGTGGCGGCCAAGTCGGAGTTTTGGCGCTGCCGGGTGTCTTGCTGATAGCTGAGCGGACCAGATGGGCATGGGCCGGAACCAAGTGACTAAGAGCCTCTATCGACTTCTCTGAGCGGTATTCTTGCACAAAACCGACCGAGACCACGATGGTCACGGCGACTGTGATGCTGACTGCATCATCCATGTTGCCCAAAAACAAGGACGCTCCGGCCGACACGAGCAACAATAAAATAAGCGGCTCTTGGAATTGTTTGATGAAACGAAGCCATAGCGGTTCTGGGGGTTCGTGAGGGATCTCGTTCGGACCGTAGTCGCTGAGTCGAGTCAAGGCTTCGGTTGGCGATAGACCGTGGGTAAGTGACGTTTGAAGGCGGCTGGCGGCTTCTGCGGAACTCATCGAGGAGAACTCGTCGGCGGTGCTCTATGCAGACAGAAATTAGCTAGATATCGAGGATATGGAAGTTAAGGGAGCCCATTACTCTTGATTGCGCTGATGTGGTTCGAATGTGGCCTGGCCTAGATCGCGATGATTCCGTCTCCATAGGTTCCATGGTCAAACCATTGATGCTCGGCATCTTGGCCGCCAGAGGCAATAAAGCTTCGCCATCGTCGGAGTCCTTCCTTTTATGCCACGGCCACTGCATATCTGCGTATGGCGAGGCAGAAATCCCTCGGTCACGGCCTTGGAATAGTTGCAGAACGCCCAGCGCCGATCATCTGTCAGTGTACGAAGCGAAAAGGAGGCATGCGCCCAAGCGAAAGGATATGTCGTCGGAAGTCAGAGTACGTTCGATTTGGGAGGACTAAAGTTCCTTCGTCGCCAAGGTATCAATTGCGGGGAGCTAGGTCCGAAGACATAGTTTCGTGGAAGCTGGTAACTGAGTGAAGGCAAGCGGATGTCGTGGTAAAAGATGAGAAAACGTGTGCCTTCGGCTGGAATAGCAGATGCATGGCCAAATCTGGTACCAGGGACAGGGCGTGCGGCGTGCCAACGCGACGCTTAGTACGGCGGGTCCGTGGCTGTTGTACAGGGGGCCCTGGAACGAGGACTCGGGAGCAGTGTCGCCGCTCCGCACATCCCCGTGGATGGCTGCTCCAGTGCCGTAAGCAATCCAGACATGGGCATGCACGATATCAGTTACATGTCTCATGGCTGCAACGTCAAGTTATCCATGCCATAGGTAGGTATATAAGGGAACGAACGGTTCTAATTTGACGACTTGGTGCTAATGCCAGTGTACCTATCGTACTACTCCTGCCTTGCTCAAGTTTGTATGGGAGAGAAAATGCACGGGACCTTTCACCATCGAGGTCAGTTGCACCGAGTGAGTTTCTAGAGTTTTCAAATCGCAGCGCGAGGTGACACCAACATTCATCTTTGAAAGACAATTTGACTTGCTGCACGCCAGATTTAGCCAGGGCCTCCAGGTCCCAAAGCATGGTGATCATGTTGGGGATTCAAATTGGAGACACTGGGCCTCCAATGATATCTCGAGAGCTCACACTACCCAATTTTGGTTTCATCTCATGTGTATCTCCAAACGGACCTGTAGCAGTAGGAACTCCTCGCCTCGAGATTCCTCAGCTCAGCTTACAGTAGTAGCTGCAGCTCAGGTGTTTACCGCATATGAACGATGCGTTGTGGGTGAGATGAACGAGGCAAAAGGATATCCTGTTAGAAACCCAACTCGAGCTGCATGTTCCGCGGTACCTCGACACCTCAAGTGGTATTCACCATGCATGGTGCCTGCTTCGACTTACTTGTACAGCTTCCTTGTTGGTAAAGCTCCGGTCCTCCTCGTACCTGAAAATGATTAGATAAGGCATGGGAAGTTGGCATCCCTGCCATGTACTCTTCACACCGCCACAGGACGGAAAGATACCTATGACCCGCTGCTTCCGGGATGGTCGCCGGGTCAGCAAGTTGATGATCCAAGAGCGGAGCAACGGCCTCACGTGATGTGGCTGGTGCCACCAAATTCTGCGCGGACCAATCCCTGCCCAATCCCAGCCCCGTCAATTTGCGTCCACCGGCACGGCGTCGAGAGAGAGAAGACCACCACACCTTGACTCCCCCCCTCCTGCTCATTTCCTCCATCTCCCTCATCGCTGCACATCGCGCTCTTGCTACTATTGCTATCGCTGCAACTTACTTTTCAGCCTTTCGCGATCCTCACGACTTGCTTCATGTCACCGCGCCTCGTACTCCGCGCGTGTTAGACTTCGCCCCGACCGCTACATCCCCAACGCGACCCGATTTCCCATAACAACGCGTTTTCGTGTTTACGAGAGCTTCCGCAACCACCCCTCCAACACCGGCGCGCGTCGCTGCCTATATACCTAACGAGGAGTAGTTCTTGCTTCTTGCCTCTTGCATCAACACCCTCGCGTCACGAATCGTTGTCGCCGCCATGTTCTATTCGGAGACGCTTCTCCAGAAGAGCGGGCCGTTGGCCCGCGTTTGGCTGTCGGCCAACATTGAGCGCAAGCTTTCAAAGACGCACATTTTGCAGTCCAACCTGCCGGACAGTGTAGAGGCTATCATTACGCCTGGCCAGGCCCCGATGGCTCTTCGTTTAAGTGGCCAGTTGCTGCTGGGTGTTGTCAGAATCTACAATCGCAAAGCCCGTTATCTGCTCGAGGATTGCAATGAGGCTTCAATGAAGATCAAGATGGTGCGCTTCTTGCCTCCTGCTTGGATATTTGACGCGTTTTACTGACTTATATAGGCCTTCCGCTCGAGTGACAATCACGACATGGCAGCCGCCAATCTCTACGTCAACAACCGCGAAGCGCTGCTGCTGCCTGACAAGATTACTCCACTAGACAACCTGGATCTCCCGCCGCCTCCTGATGCCGCTTGGCTTTTGTCGCAAATGGACGATGTCACAGCTACTCCAGTCGGTCGCAAGGGGCGTGTCAGCAACCGCGACATTAACCTTCAAGAGGATTTCAACAACAGCCAATTCCTCAACCAGGCGGACACCCTCGATGACGAACTGGAGCTTGCACCTATGGAAGATCTCGACCTTGAACTCGACTTTGGCATGGACATTGATGAGCGACCCACCCGCATGGATACGACCATTGAAATGGGAAGAGATGCGCCTCTGGCTCGCTCAGTCGAGGACGACATGTTCAGCGAGCTCGACATCATGCCGCGAGGCAAGGACCAGACCGAACGTGAGCCTTCACTGGGTCTGAACCTTGACTTTGGCGACGACACTGTCCGTATTGCTGACGAGGAGGGTGACATTCAAATGGGCGATGACGACTTCCAATTCCCTCTCGGCGATCAATCTGTTGTTCCCGGTCTTGCTGGCGGTCCTCTGGATATGCCTCGTGGCCGTATCTCCGAATCACCACTGTCAGAAATCGACCCGGAGTTCGCGAGAGAAGTTGAGGAGGAATACTCCCGTATCCAGCACACAGATCTCTACGAGCCAGATGAGGAGGAGGAGCATACAGTCATTCGTCATCCTCAACGAGCCAAGAAGAGGAAGGTTCTGTTGCCTGACGAGCAGACGATGCTTTCAAGCACTCACATCAAAGACCAACAAGCCAACCACGCCAACATCCTCAGAGCTCAATCGTTCTTGCCTAGAGATCCTTTCGTTCTGGCTCTTATGGAGATGCAAAAGAGTGGCGGCTTCGTCTCCAACATCATGCTTGACGGTCGCAGTGCCGGTTGGGCACCTGAGCTGAGAGGAATGCTTTCTCTCGAGGCTGTCAGCCGATCAAACGAGTTGAAGAGGAAGCGGGACAGCGGAATCGCTGATGTGGAGAGTGACAACGGCGCCACATCCAAGTCGCCTCGCCTGAACGTCGAAGAGGATGACGCGTTTGCTGTCGAAGATGCCGGGTTGGGCAACCAAAGCATAGCGGCCGATGGCACTATTCTTGAGATCCCGGCTGATGAGGAGGGCATTGCTTTTGGAGGAGACGACGACAACACCGGCCGACCTGTTTCGCGCGAAGGCAGCGCCATGCCCGACTTTGACGAGACAACAGCTCCTGCCGTCCACCCTCAGGACAGTGGTCCGGTTTCTATGGGTACCAAGCACGCTGTCCACGTGCTAAGAGACATTTTTGGCCCCGACGCCGAGCACGACGCCGACAAGCGCAAGAAGACTGCCGTGGTCTTCCAAGACCTCCTTCCCGAGGGGAGAACGACGAAGGCTGACGCCACCAAGATGTTTTTCGAATGTCTCGTCTTGGCCACGAAGGACGCGATCAAGGTTGAGCAGGGCGAGACACTCGGCGCACCTATCAAAGTCCGAGCCAAGCGTGGCCTCTGGGGAGCCTGGGCTGAACGCGAAGCAGGCGGCGAGATCGCCGAGGAGGAGGAGCTTAACCAGCCCGAGCCAGCAGCAGTCAGCGCCCCGGCTGTTGCGGTGGAGGCATAGACGTTCGCTGCTTGCTTTGGCGAAGACCACTCGATTAATGCATAGCTTTTGGAGGCTTGGCATGTAAAGTAACCGTTCTTTCTCTCTGTTGGACTACGTTTTGGGGTCGGTCCTGGAAATGGCACTCTGCCAAGTGGCGTTTGGAGTAAATTGGGAGGCTGGAGAGATACCAGATGCTGTTGCGGCCTGGGAGGGTGGGAAAAGCATGATTTGGGAACCCGAGCCGCATCTTCGTCGTTTGGAGTGGCTTTTCTACTGGCTTTTTTTTCTGCTGGACTGCTAGTATAGCTTGTTTTTGATTGAGGCCATGACGGGCCTGTAAGGATACCTCAGTACCTAGTTAGCTGTTCTCATTGTCAATGAAGCTAGACATTTCAATCATCTAGATACCTCAAGTGAGTGGTTGATAGACTGCCATGATATTTCAAATGCAATAGTCTCTGTGCCACGCCCTTCTAGCCCTAAAACATACCTCACTACAGACTCGTGTAATCTATGAAAACAACTATACAAACTTTCCTCATCAGCGGAGCCACCATGTTGTGAACAAGTGCTCGCTAGTATCGCAAGATTACAGATGGACCAATGATTGTGATGATTGGTTCATGTTGGACAATTCGCATCTTTCGCATGTGAGAGGGATTGAAATTGCTCAGCGTTGATTACTTTGTGAACACTTGTTCCAGCAAGCTAGCAAATGAAGACTTTCTAGCTCTTTGTGCCATTACCCTCATTTGGAAACATAAGTCTGTCAAATTTCAAGATCTTCAAGCACATCTTCAATAATGTATCGGTATCTTGGGAGGGAAAAGGAATACGATTCGAATAGCATGGGCACGAGTGAATGAGCCATTCCATGCCAATTTCTAATATATCCGCCCCTATATCACTGGTTCTATCAAAGTTCAAAGATTCTTTACATTGCCAGCCACCACTAGTCATCTTCATCTATTCCTTGAAGCTTGGTGATACGAACGTAGAACTCCGTCGAAAATGTTACCAACAGCAACTTCAATATATAGACCTGGCAAGCAAGCTTACCTTGGTAAGGGGTGGGGGGAACGTATCCGCTGTACTACAGGATCACCTGGAGTGACTGGCTGGATTTGACATGTGAGGAGGACGAGGCCTTCCTGATAGAAGTACGAGAGGATGCTAAGAACCGGACTATTGATGGCTAATGGCCCGTGTAAGAAACCCTTCTTAGTGTACTGATTCTCACCTGCATCTCGAATCTGCAGTATCAAGCTTGGAGTTAGGCAGTACCTTACCGAAAGCCTACTGGAGAAGAAAAACACTGCGCCTTCAGAGGGAGTGTCCATGGAAGCCGTCACTTATACGGAAATATAGCTCACCGTCCAGGATTTGCTATTCCTACGTAGCCCGTACTACATGGCGGTCATCGACAATGCCTTCCTCATCTACACCCGTGATGAGCTCAGAACTGAAGCCACATGCGCCTATATGCCCTCAGATGTTACAGCTCTAAGTATAGCGTCTCCTAAATCACTTTGTCATTGACATGTCTGCTTATTAGTCCCGAAGGACCTCGTCTCCGCTGGCATCAATTGACACAGTCTTGAACCACGCCGACCTAACAATCTTACTGCAAGGGGCTGGTTTACTAGTCAAATAACAAGTTTCGGGCAATCTTAATCACACAGTGTATGTGCAAGTAATGCTGGAGACATGACACTCAAATCCCAAAGAAAGCCCGCCAAGCCCGGCACCCAGCGTCCGGCAGCGACGTGGAGCCCTCAATGCCCTCTTCGATCGAAGATGAATTAGAATACCTATGTTTATGAGGGCCCCATTCACATCGCATGTGTCAAAGCCATGGGCCTGATGGCTTCAAATTGTCTTCTTACATGCTAATAAGGGAAACCTCATTTGCCTCAGCTTTCAACCTCGACTTTACCTCTTGCAAGGTTTTACCTTGGGTACAAAAGTGAAGCAGAGCTTTTGAACTCTCCAGACATTCTCAAAACGATTAGGCAATGCTCATTTCGCGAGACTATGGTAATGCGTATGAATTGGAATCACCATGAAAGCCTCTTGACCCAGTCAGTTACCTAAGAATTACCCCAGACGTTATTGCAGCGCCGTCAGGGGTACGTAAGGTGGTAAGGTCCCTTGAGGCACAGACCATCCGCCTGATTGATAACGATAAGACGTACAGGACAATTTACCTCCTGAACTGTACAGAGTACGGGACAAACTATCCTCATTTCCAGGTCGACCTCGAGGCTTTGCGATCCACGTCTTGAGCGACTCGGATTTTAATTCGTATGAATCTTCTTTGTATTCTCGTCACTCCTTTGCACTCGAATTTTGGCTCCAGAGAGTTCGCCTTTCCTTTCCTTCACTCGATGCCTCTTCCCCCTTCCACCAAAAACCATGGACGGTGATCCCAAGGTTGAGTCGCAGCTCGACTCGTTCAGCTTGACCTTTCCCCTACCCTATCGCATTGGATTCATTATTGTTCTCGGTAGGTCGCGACTGCGCGCAGACTGAAATGACACGCTGACTATGGCATAGCCGTATGGGGCTGGGGTGTCAACCTCCACTACCTGCACAAAGTCAAGATCGATGTGCCCTCCCTGATTCGATATCCCTCGCGATCCTCTCCGACACAACCGGCGCATCACCTATCGACTTACCGCCTTGCGACCGTACTTTCGACGGTCTTCCTTCTCTCGATTTCGACGTTCTGGATCTTCTCCCGTCGAAACCCCGCCCTTGTCATCGAGTATGACTGGTTACCGATGACCTACCTGGTCGCCCTTGCGGCCCTGTTCTTTGTGCCCATCCGCAACTTTTCGCAAGGCGGGCGATCGCGGTTTCTCGCTACACTGCGACGCGTGAGTATCGGAGGTATAGCAGAAGCAAAGGATGGGAAATTTGGAGATATCCTGCTCGCCGACGTATTGACGAGCTACTCCAAGATCCTGGGAGATCTTTACGTGGTGCTTTGCATGTTCTTCACGCCGTCAGGGTCTTCGACTGCGCGACCGGACCGAAACTGCGGCGGAACAGTGATAGTGCCGCTCATCATGGCAGTGCCTTTCGCGATACGATTCAGGCAGTGCATCATCGAGTACTTTCGAGTCCGGAGAGCGCCTTACAAGGAGTCAGTCGGTTGGGGCGGACAGCATCTGGCCAACGCCACCAAATACGCCACGGCTTTCCCCGTTATCATCTTCAGCGCACTGCAGCGGAGCGTTCCGGCTGATCAGCCAGCGCCTGGATTGAACAGAGCATGGCTGGTGGCAGTGCTGGTCAACTCCCTTTACTCGTGGTATTGGGATGTTGCCAAGGATTGGGACCTAACACTATTCTCGTCGGCACGCGAGCGCAACAATCCGGAGCACCCGTTCGGGCTTCGCCGGCGGCTTGTTTTCCAGCAGCCTGTCATCTACTATGGTGTGATCGGGATGGACTTGATGCTGCGGTGTACCTGGTCGCTCAAGCTGAACGCACACTTGGACAAGTTTACCGACTTCGAGAGTTCCATCTTCTTACTGCAGTCACTCGAGGTATTCAGACGATGGGTATGGATTTTCTTCCGGATTGAAACAGAGTGGCTGCGGAACAACACGTCGGGACTTGCGGTGGACGACATCTTGCTTGGGGACTACCAAGGCAAGTATGACTCTGATGAAGATTAGGAGCTACGCCAGCTTCCTTGATGAGATAGACCTTGTAATGTACGTGTGTGACTATAGGTGCCTGGAGTTATTGGTCTAGACGGAAGCGGATCTGAATAAGATCTTGACCTGGGCTTAGATTTCTGTATCAACGAATCCTTCTTCTATGTATTCTAACAAAACATGGGTATACTTCTGTGTGTCTCCTCCAGCGCGCGTCTATCCAACCGCTCCAACTCACGTCACAATGTCCAAGAAAACCAAGGTCGCTGCGCAGTGTTCGGCTCCTTCAACTTATTGAGGCAGTATCCGTTATGGTTCCTCCTCACCTTGCCGTCGCACTCACATCGACACCCGATTCCTCCATCAATTGGTGTTGAGTATGACGACGCATTCCCAAGCGTCTGAGACCCAGGCAATTGCCCGTCTGGCGCATTAGCCGGGCATTGAAACAGTTCGTCGTGCCTGTATCCGAAATCCTCAAAATGATGCACTTTGTCCGCGTCGAGAAGCATGCCGACGGCCAGTGAGTGTACAGCGGCGTCACCCCACTAAATGCAACGCAAAATCCTGGTTAGTGATCGACTTCAGGCTGCCAAGGGTTCGGGCACAGGGGAGAGAACGTGGTTGGACGAGATGCGACTCGGCAAGTCTTGGAAGAAGGAGCATCAAAGCTCACGGTGGAGAAGGAAGGCAGAAGCTTGGCTTCCTTGTCATTCCAATTCTCCAACGACATCCCTCAGCTTCTTCATCTCCGAGCCTTCTTTTCCAAGTCCGATTCTTTGCCCACCACACAATACTGACTGAAAATACCGTTGGAAATCCACTTACCCTTTCAAAATAGAAACCTCCCGTATCATCGAGCGCCTTGAAGAAAGCCTGATACTGTTTTCCGCGGAAGAAGTCGAGATCTGCTATCTCGAAGTTGCTCCAATAGTGGCAGCCGCTCCAGGCGTCGCCAGATTGATCGCGGTGCGGCAGCAGGCTCATCAGCGGCCGCAGTGGATACGGAAGCCATGACGGTTCCATCATGGCCTTCCACAATGCCGAAGACGCCAGATCGAACGCCTCCTTGAACTCGGCCGTGTGTCGAAAGAGTGACGGTACCGTGTCCCATTCTTCCCATAAGGAGATTGTAAAGCCGTATACCTTCTTCCGCCGAGCCATCTCCACGAACGGATCGTAGGTAATCGAGCAGAGGAAATCGACATCGGGTTCCAGTCTCCAGTACCATTTGTACTTTCGCAGAGCTTCGAGCTGGTAGAAACTCCTGCAGGTTTTAAAGTCAGTACGTGCCCCCAAGAAGCTTAAGCTGGACGTTGGGGAATTGTCACTGACCCTGAATAGAAACGACACATATGGTGGTAACCTTCCTGGCCTGCATGCATAGTGCCCCGCGCCCCTTGCTCAACGATACTGCTCTTCGCGGCTGTTTGGTTGACCCACGCGGGATATGTCCAGTCTTCCTGCGGAATCACTTCAAATGTCGCCCCTCCGCTCGCCGTACTGTTCAACACCTCGATAAAACGGTCGTCGAATGGCTCGTTGTTGAGGAAGACGATTGGGTAGTGGAACCATCGGTTAAAGTGCTTCTCAAGCGAGGCAACCGTATGGTTGGCTTCCTTAAGCTCCGAGTTCTTCGCCAACATCACCAAAACTCCATTCTCACGTTTGCCTGTCACATCTGGTTCGCGACAAGACGTGTAGAAGGGCTGATCTTGCTCGATGGTTGGCCGTGGCGCATTGAAGGTTCTGCAATGAAGTACAGACTCCATCACACCGAACGCGAGAAGCAGCCAAAGCCAGCTGGGGAGTCGGAAACGCGACGGCCGTCGCCGCGGGCTCACATATCGGCGGATCATCGCGATGGGGGGCACGGCTACATGAGCCTGTTTTCACAAACGCACCACGAGAAAGACAGACAAATGTAAGAGGAATGCAGAAAGAAAGTTTTGAGATGGAGCTCAGTAGGTTTTACTCCCAGCGAGTAGTTCGAGTAGCTGGGCTGAAGGAATAAGACATACGACTACGCTATTGACGAAACCGCCGTGCAACACGGAATGCCAGGCTACAACTTGCTACCTCCTACAGCATTGACCTCCAACAACACATACACGTGCTAATTATTCCTTGTTCGAGCTGGATCTAAAGAAGCCGACTGATAGAGCTGACGTACGCCAGAGACACGTAAAATCAGGTCCTGGGCTCGATTTTGGGCCGGCGCCTTCTAGACTGATGGTGCTGTGAAGGGAGAGCAGCTTGGGGGACAACCCCTTGACTAGCTCTGCGATGGTCTGCACGCCATCGAGACACAAGATGGGACGGCATTGGCTCCCACTTGCCGGGACGGGCCAGTGCTTGACTTAGCGGCGGAATGTCAGCCCTTCGCACGAACTTGCATAAGGATCAAAGGCTTATGATGGGATCGAAAAGGAGGTCGTTCTAGCAGCATTTTGTTCCCATCCTTTTGCTATCCTTCTGACCAGAGCGGGACGGCAGGCGACTTGCAATGTCAGTCCAGGCATCAAAGTCCGACTTCCGACAATCCACCGTCTCTGGCCCCATCTGGGTATATCGTACAAATTTTCTCTGGCTCAGGAAGACCTTCTCGTCTAGGTCTCTCACAAAGCCCGCTTTGGGGAGCTCCGACCGACTAGCTAGGGATGGACCGATGTGGGTTAGGCTTGAGCACTTGGGAAATGCCCATCCAACTTCGTCTTTGCACAATTGGGACGAATTGTGCTCATTTTCAACACTTCATTGACCAAGACTGATTCTTAATTGGGAGCTACGGGGCACGCCCCGCTGCTTGGCTTGCCATCTAATGCGTCGTCGAAGAAAAGTTACCGGGCCACGGCCCGTCACGAAGCACGTCCAGTCAGGAAGAATCGATGCGCCACTTCTTCAAGGCACCCGCCAAGTGATCTCGCCCCGAGCCTCAAAGACCTTTTTCGTGAAAGATTTACTCTCGGAGCGTGGGAGGGCGCTTGCGCTGTCTCGTCGCAGAGCTTGACAGAGACTTACGGACTGGTTGGCGACAGCCCGCAGACGAGTTTACTCATGTGATGAAGACTCTCGAGGCCAGACACAAGACAATCATGTTTTAACGTCGGAAATGGAATAAACTCGTTGAAAAGCTTCCAAACATAGAAAAGTCTATCTCTCTTCGGTCTACGGGGTCCAGACCGGCACCAGAGATGGATTCCAAAGATAACGTCATACAGAGCAGCAGCGGCCCACCCATGGTCTGCTGAACGAGGGGTTCGCAATATCTCGTTCCGTTTGCGGTTCCATGACGCGGAAACACCTACCAAATCAGAAGTTTTGTCAGGCCATGTGCAGTTTCTTGTCCCGGATGCATTCAAGATCCAACCCCTCAAACGGTTCTTCCATGTTTCAACGGCCAAGATCTGGAGGGTTTTCCAATCCCTAAGTTATATCAGCGTGTACGGAGTGTCGAGGAGGGTTCAGTCATACTCATGGTGCTAGCCGGGATACGATTATTCAATCCCCGTGTCTCAGAAGGCCAGCGGAAGATCTCCAAGATCGCCCTCGTCCCGGGAGAAGCGGCTCATCACTAAGGAAGCCCCACGGGGTTATCTTGGCAGACCCATCTTCATTTGATTGCAAAGTCCGGCGAGGTCGGCGGGGGAGGCCGAGATTCCTCTACCCATGCCGCCGATTGAGATCACCTAGCTCGAGCCATGGTGTCGGGTCAGAGGTTTGAAGAAGGCCTGCGGGCGCAACTTGCCTAATCACCAACGTCGTCAACGCACATTTGGAAACTCGATTCTACGGCACAATGCTACTGCAGATTTGCTGGTGAAGAAGATAAGAGCGCTCAGCTTTCTGCTGTGATGCATGCCACTTACAGCCATGCGATTTACCTCCGCACTAGACAGCACGGCTTGCCGGTGTCCAATATGAAGGCGCTCCTTCGGATTGAAGAGTACCGTGTTTGTCGCCCAGCACGCGGCGCAACAGTTTTCTTGGCTTCTTTGTCCATCTTACTGGCTCGCGGTTATAATGACTGAGTGTCTTTTGGCGGTTGATGAAGCTAGTACAACCCGAGCCTTGGAATATCAGCCAAGCATCCATGGTGGGATCCTCCAATAACACCCCAACGTTACGCACCGAGGAACCCTTGTTCTGCGCCTGTCAAAGTCGATTAAACTCATGATCCTACCGTCCCGCGTCTACGAATATGGAGCAAGTGGTTCATCAGGTGGGAAGCCAGGGGTGGCACAGGGAGCAGGATAACCACTGCGTCAGCCCTGTGATCCAACGACTTGCAAGGACATGACCGGGGGAGTTCTTGATGCATCCCGGCATCCTTTACGATGGGACAACACGAACAAACAAGCAAACTGATTTAAGCAGGTAACAGGATGGGTGTGGCCACTGATTGAGTTCATTGGATGGCGTAAAGGTGGCTCAATATTGTTGGCAAACAACGTCCAGCATGGCAATATCCGATCTGGACGGCGGGCGCCTGGGGGCTTTGTCTGCTTCAAATATAGATACAGTGATCCGGGCCCCTCGAGAACAAACTCTTTTAAAATCTGGCTCTCGCCCAAATCATTTCATGGGGAAGAGCACGTTTCTAGAGACTGCGGATTTTTTTGGACTGGAACCGAAGCGGCCTTACCTGACAGAGGCTGATAGATACTGCTTGGCCTGCACTTTGCATAGAAGCCTCCTTTGTCGACAGAGTCATTCCCTCGAAGCTAGCCATTCCCGATTCAGTCAACAAGCCCGACAAAGAACTTCGAGTTCACTTCTAGAAAATCGTCTCGCCGCATCCGATCAAAGTGTCTCGGTCATCAGCTTTGTCATTTGAACCGGTGGCTACCAGTGGCATGGGACATATTGCGCCAGAATCCCGGATTTCGTCCTAGGCGACACTTTCCTGCTTCGTCTTCCCTCTTACCACACCACATCGACGAAACCCGCCGCTTTTTTTCGAGATGTCCACCATCATGGAGCCTCGAATCATTCCCAGCCAGCTTCCGCCTGGTTTGGAGATTGCAATACCGCCGGGAGGCGAGCTGCCTCCTCAGCAGCCGAGAGGCACTTACGACAAGAAACCTCTCCCGCCGCTACCTCCTCTCCGCCCAGGATTTTATCGCCAAGTTTCAGCCTTTTCTGTCATGTCGGCCATGTCAGTTACTTCAGCTATATCCATCGAAACAAAATCGACTACAAGAAATTCATCGAGGTCGCGAAGTCGTGCCAGGACGACACCATCACCGTCCCCTTCGAGATTGGAACCTACTGAGGGACCCGAGACAATCGAGAGACTGGAGAATGAGATCAGCACAATTTTGATTCAGCATAGCCCGACTCCCTTATCGCCTGTATCACCAAGATCAGAACATAGGAGTTGCTCGCCTCAGAGTCGTCGACCCGAACCAGAAATCAGAAAATTGGCCGTCCGGCGTCTCTCTACACCAATTACAAGCCCGTGTACTCTTCATCGATCATCGGCAAAGATCAAGCAAATAACTGGACTGGATGTTGATTTTAGTGGCTTCACTCCAACGCCCCCCCGGCCACCTCGTTCGCCATTGGTCTCGGAAACGCTGATGCCAGCTACACCCGACAAGTCTAGCAGTGTTCACAGCACAGAGAAGCATAGTTCGGAGAAACCGGCATCAACTTCGGAGCCAGCCCGAACTTTGAGCTTGATCGACGACTACGATGACGACTCGGAACCTGATAGCAGTGAATGGGACTTCAGTCCCAGTTCACGGAGGAACCACCCGTCGTGGATACCTGCATCTCCGGTGCCGCCTCGGGTAGAGATATTAGACTTTGACGAAGCGAGCCCGCGACGTCGGGACTCTGAGATTGGATGCTTGAGATCGCCTGGTATGCACCACTTCGAGACGCTTCCCGCACGGCGAAATAACCATATGGAAGTCAGTTACGTGGGGGCCAAGGACCTCTACCACGCGACGGCGACATCGATTGCGAACTCGGCGAAGAAGACTGCGGGAGCTTCCCGAGACAGCATGGAGTCCGGGCGGAGCTCTATTCGGCCACCAAAGAATAGGCTGAGTTTCGCGGCCAAGGTGCTTCAGTCTGGTAGAAAGCGGCCACCCACGGGCATCAATACGACCCCTCAGTCACCATCATCACTGGGCCCTGGGACGGGCTCTACCATGGGAAAGCAGTCATTGAGGTCGCTTCACCCGGATATGCACGCACACTCGATGGACGACGACCGTCTACGGGTCAAGTACTCGGACGCTCTTTCTCGCGTATTCCGATGGAGCGGCGAGCACAGGAGGGTAGTTTCGGAGGGCACGACAGCGACCGACCTGCCGCCGACGTCAGAGCCTCGCAGTACCGCAGCTACGCCGGTGCCCGACTCACCTACACAAGCTGGACCCGGACTGAAGAGGATGAGTAGCCGGCGTTCAATGCAGGGCTTGGCGGCTCAGTTCAAGAGGACAGCGAACTCGATGGTTCTGACTAAGGATGAACGGCGGAGAGAAAATCTAAGGCAGAGCATCCGGGTGATACCGGAGGGTAGCACACTTGAGTAGTGCAAGCCGGGCATTATGGGACGGCGCCGGCGTGGCGTTTCGGGGTGCGGACTGCCTGCGCTGCTTAGGACGCTGGGTAAGGTACCTTAAGATGCGAACCATCTGGTTCGCGTCAAGGGAGGGAACAGCTGGCTCAGGCCAGAAGTCCTGGGATGGTGTCATGTCTCGGCGTTTGTGTGTTTAGCGTTGTTTGTTTGTCAAGGATGAAGGGTGTCTAGACTACTCACTAGTCTACCTGCCTGTCCATCGTCCTTTCTGAAAAGCGAAGAAGCGTTTGTCGTTGTTTGGGCAGTGTACGTATTACGTCTCTGCCAATCCATGAAACCTGGCAAAAGTCCAGATGACTACTTTACCTTAGATAGACATTCCTACCAAGAACAATCTATAGGGAGTGAAAGAAGATAATCTCTACTTTCTACAATATGCAGACGAATCCGGTGGATGCAAAGCCAAAGTCTGAATGCGCCCGAAGCTGTGTGATGTGAACAGCTCCCCCACCTCTAATACAGTAATCGATAAGTAATAGCGGAAAAGGGTCCCGCATTCCCATGTAAGACGTCAACCCGGGCCAATGACAAGTTCGGGTTATGGCAAGCTCCGCGGGACCTCCGTGTTCGCCGGGCCGCGGGCTGCCGAGCTTTAGGTGAGAGACCCGCGGCGACGTACCTGGGAGTCATAAGGTACCCGGTGACATGCTTTACCTTATGGTAACTACTTGCTTCCCATGGAAACAAGATGCCTTAGCTTGCCGACCCAATGAGAGTTGACCATAAGTAAGCCTTTAGGGCAGAAGTGACATCTCATAATGAGATCTCAAAAGTATGGTTGATCTGACTGCTGTTGCTACTTGCTATTGACTCACTCTGTACTTCCATACTGCCCCGGCTACTTGGCTCTTCGGGATATCTTAACTAACCCCACCCCCGCAATTCGGCTCGGCGCTTTTTCCAACAACTTTCCCCCAAGACACACGTTCGCACAAGGTGACTGTTCTGGGCCCTCGGTTTCCTCCTCCTTTTCTCCAACTCCAACCACAATACTCCGTACACAGTCTGAAAGACCTTACCTTAGATTGCCTTGGATAAGCACACAGCAACTCCGTCATCCACCCTCCTCCAACCACGTCTCACGTCCGCGACCTTCTAGGCAAGAACGCGCGCAGCCGCCCCCCTCCTCTTCCTCCTCTACCCTTGACTCCCCGCGCACGACCGCTGAACGCTTGAACGCCGCATTCTTCCTGGACCTCGCTTCCTCGTGTCGGTCATCCTTCGTCCGGACCTCTAACCGGAGCTCCCGTCCACACTCAATCACACGCACACGCTTACATACTCCTCACAACATCCTAGGGATTCTTTTTACCTTACCTTCCCCCCTTCCATCCTCATCTCATTCGATCCATAGGCGCGCAGATAGAGTTGCAAACCTGCACCTCTTCCTCCCCCTCATCCTCCTCTCCTCTTCTTCCTTCCCCCACCCCCCGTCGGATAGATAAGACCGAGAAATGAGCCAAGCGGCCGCGACGGACCCCTCGCCGGCCCCAACCTCTCCTCCGTCCTTCTCCGAAGACGCTGCAGCAACCACGGGAACCAACACCAGTAATACTGCTTCTTCAACTACTACTACTACAACGACCACCAGTACCACCGCGACGGCGTCGCCAGCCCTGCAGCATCAGCAGCAGCTAGACGAGGCCACGCCACCGACGGATCAGGAGGTCCACGAGATCAAGACCACGCTCGCCGCTGCCGCTGCCGCCAAGGATCCGGCCGCCACCACTACTGCTGCTACTAGCCAGACGAACGACAACAAGAACACCAACGACAACGGTAACCCCAACCCAGAGGGTATCCTCATCCTCGACGACCACGAAGAGGTTACGAGCTACTGGGATGCTGGAGCCATGGCTCCCCTCAACTCAGTATCTGCGGTTAGTCACTTTCTTGATTCTCTTCGCTCCGTCTGCCTCCTCACGAACTCCCCCTTCGATGTCCATGTAGATTGGAGTTGGGGTAGATGCAACCTAGATGCAGCGTTGCAGTCATGCCCGATCTCGCTCTTTTTCATGTGTTCCTCAGCCTATCACCATTCATGTATTATGCTTCCCCAAAGTGAAGCTATATTCTCACGCCCTGTTACCCCCCTCCTGCTCTATCTTGCTGCCCATCATCATGTCGCCGCATATCAAGCGCTGTATCACCCCATGAACTCATGACTTGGTGCCCTCTTGGCCCTTCCTCTCCTTCCTCTCGCGCCCGCTCCCTCGCCGCCGTCTCTTGCTCATCTTCGCTGTTCTGGCTTTCCTTTCATTTTGTTGTATTGTATCGTTTCAGTACATGAAACACCTCTGCCGGCCATGTATCTCTGCGCAAATAGGATGCTAATGCGCTCCAAGGCGGCCATCGCCCGCCTGAGACGATATGTACCGCCCGCATTCCCTCTCTGGGACAGACTCCCCGTCAGCCGCCGAGCGGCCGTTTTGATTCTACTCTACGCCGACCGCAGAGGCGACCTGCGCGTCGTCATCACGATGCGCGCGGCCAGCCTGCGGAGCTTCTCCGGGCACGCCGCCTTCCCGGGAGGCAAGGCGGATACGCTGCAAGAAACACCGTGTAAGTCACGATCCCAACGGGGTCCACCACCCACGCTGTCAACAAGTGTGTGGGCTGTGTAGCTGACTACCTTGCCAGACGAAATCGCAAGAAGAGAAGCGTGGGAGGAAATCGGCCTGCCCATGGACGACGCCCGCATCCCGAAACCCTTCAAGATCGAACCGCTCTGCTACCTCCCCTACAACCTTGCCCGCACGGAACTCGTCGTCCGCCCCTGCGTCGCCTTCCTCCACGCCGACGAGGACCCGGACGAAGACGATCCGAGCCCCCTCGTCGAGGAGCGCATGATCCCGCGCCTGGACGCCAAAGAAGTCGCCGCCGTCTTCTCCGCGCCCTTTCAGAACTTCCTCCGGTCCAAGGATGCCGACCTCCCACCCTCGTCATCCAAGGTCCTCCCGCCGGGCCACTGGTACGACGGCAGCTGGATCCAGTGGAAAGAACACCCCTGGCGCGTACACAACTTCTACGTCCCCGTCGACGACCAGCGCGTCACGACGCCGGGGAACGCGATGGAGGTGGATCACCCGCAGAGCAACCTCGCCGAGAAGCTGGAGGAGGAGAAGGATAAGGAGGGCGGCGGGCGGTTCAAAGTGTGGGGACTGACGGCGCATATGCTCGTCGACTGCGCGCGCATCGCGTACGGGAAAAATCCCGAGTTTGAGTGTAACGAGCACTTTGGCGACGAGGAGATTATTCTGCAGGCGGAGAGGGAGGGAAGTTTGGTGGAGAAGAAGCGGAAGAGGGATGAGACGACAACGAGTTCGACAAGTACGACTGTGGAGGACGGGAGGGGGGACAAGGCGGAGCCTGCGAAGATGTGAGCTCAGCATGTAGGTGACTGAGATCCAGAAGATGGAATTCACCCATTTCTTCGAGCGTATAGTGTCGGAGAATCAGGATTATGGGGTGTTTATACGCATCGCCCCCGCTATCAATATGTAGAAATCACATATATAGAGTCTGCCGCTGCAGCTAGAGCAGCCGCAGCCGCCACGATGAATGAATATTTGCTTGAGCATATCATGTGTATTCCGAGTCCTGTCCCCCTTATGCGAGGGGGGTCTCCTTCTCTTGCCAGACTCACCCGTCGCCGCCTGTCTTCGGCCTGCAGGGAGTCGGAAGCTAATGCTATAAAAATCAAAACAGATCGATGA
Organism: Colletotrichum costaricense; assembly: GCF_030867565.1. Lineage (NCBI taxonomy): Eukaryota > Fungi > Ascomycota > Sordariomycetes > Glomerellales > Glomerellaceae > Colletotrichum > Colletotrichum costaricense. The sequence goes on along the minus strand of NW_026848247.1, from coordinate 471,225 downwards.
ACGCCCCTCCACCGTTGATATTTCCAAAAGAAGCTATTGTGCAAGGGAAGATACAAAAGCATGTCTATGGCTTGTCTAGGCCACCCGGGACCTTGTGCGAACGTAAGGGGAACCTATTAATGGCACGCATTGTCCTTGGTCGAGGAGGTTGAGCTTCCGAATGCGGCGTATCCCACGAAGGCGCCAATAGCGACGGCGACCATGACCCAGCCATTGTATGTCATGAAAACGAGCCTGTTTCTCGTCAGTCGCTTCTTCCTTGCATCGTGCAGAATTTCCTTCTTCTCTCCAACTTGCACATCTTCCGAACTCGCCTCTTTCCTCCCTCGAAAGAAAAAGCCAGTTGAACCCGAAATGGCACGCAAAACTAGAAAGGCATAGAGCATATGGGAGAGGGAATCAAAACTCACATGAGCATAAAGGCGTAAAAGTTCTGGGCGGCGTAGAGGGCGGCCTTGACGAGGTGTGCGCTCCTGCTGGCCTCTGCCTGTTCGCGTCCTGTCCATAGGAAGGGGGTTGTCTCAGTAACGGTTCCAGCGACGCCTCGAAAGACACAAGACTTCTTAGCTCATTTGTGTTCGGTATCACGTTTGATGCAAGGGGGAGTGAGGGGATGTATGCGCTCGTCCTAGGTCCACCTCTACGTCGGTCGGGAAGAGGGGCGCTTGGTTGGGGAGCGCAGCTTTCAAGGTAATGTGTATGTGCAAGATGGGAAGCATGTGGGTGGGGGATCATGGGCGAAAGGTAATTGTTTGGTATACAGAAGATGTGTATGATATAGGTTTATGTGTATGTATGTGCGATGGCGACTGCCGGGAGGAGAGAGGGTGCTTACTCGGGAGAGAGTCGACGCGCTTGTTCACAGAGTTCTCGTAACGGCGGGATGCGGCGCGGAGTGCTTCGTAGCCTGCGGCGAGTGCGACGACGAGGAGGAGTGAGATGACGAGGCCGCTGGTGGAGCGGACGTGCCATTGGCGGAAGACGATGCAGAGGTTCTTGGTGTCCCAGGTGAAGAGCATCTAGAAGAGAAGGCGGGTTAGCTTTGAGCTGTGCTTTCATCTTAACACTGAGCTCCGAGAGGAGCGCATCGCGGTGGAGAGGAGCTCTACGGCCGGCTCGTGGAGAGCTGAGGGGACGCCTCGAGGGGATTCCGCGATAGTTCGAAGAGGAAGCGGTAGAGAAAACACATGGCATGCGCAGGTATGACGGGCTATGTGAAGAAACGTACGTTCATGCTGCACCGGTCGCCCATGCCGCCTCCCATTCCGTGGCCTCCCATATCGCCGTGGTCCATGGCGGAGTGGTCCATCTTTGAGTGATCCATGTGCGCGTGGTCCATATTGATCGGTACTTGGGGTGGTTATCGAGGGAAGGCTTGGTTGTCGAAAGCTCGGTGTGGAATTTTCTAGCACGTAGATTGGGATATTGCGTGCTTCGTTTGGTACGGTTTCAAGATGGGTGATTGTTGTTGAAAAGGAGAGGTTGCGTCTGCCCAGTGCGTGGTCGGTCAGTCGGTCAGTCACCTCAGTGAGATATGCGGGACCGGGGATATGTCGGTTCCAGAATGGATAACGGTAAGGGTACGGGTTTCGCGGGGGTGGTACCGTGGCGGTAGGGGTTCCAATGGTGTTCAGCGATCTTGTATCTGTACGGAGCGGGAGCTAGCAACGATTCGGTTGATGACTGCCGGGGACGACAAAACGGTGAAAATTGCTGAAGAATGGGAGATGGTTTTGTCGTTTATTGCAAATGCAAAGTAATGTTTTACCGGAGAATATGTACAAGCTATCTATCCTGCACGTTCACGACTAAGGCTGAAGAAGGGGTGGCGGCCCGTGGCTTGGGGAGGATGAGATGGAAACTCGCTCAAATGTGCGCAGGTTCCCAGCCTCTGAGACGGGGTGTTCCCTTCTTGCGCTGCCTCTCTACTCACCAACCAGCCAACACTTTACCTTCCAGAACCTTAAGCACGCTTGCCGCTGCTGTGTCCGTGTAGGAAAGTGGTCAGTAACAGGTTGTCTGTGTACGAGCACAACAAAGAATACTTTAGCAAGAACTAAACCAAACGGCGGGGAGCTGACGTGCTGGGGCTAAGGTAAGATAGCTTGTCCTCGTGAGACTCGGAGGGGCTGTTAGGAGAGACTTGAGGCGGGATGCTGGCTGGGAAAGGCCTGTAAGAGACCGTCGCGGCGGCTAAGGCGTTGACTCGTCTGAAATGTCTCTTTTTCTCTTTCCATTCCGCACATGCCCGGACTCTTACTGTGTAGAATGCTGCTTAAGCAGGCAGGGGCTAGAGCATGCAGCTTTGTAAGATGGTGATGCCCTGCACTGATGCTGTGAGACTTGCTGGAGGCGGATTGTAAGATCGACAACCCGTGAGGCGGGTAAGTGGGCGCTGGACAAGACGGGTAGGGCGGGGCGGGTGGTCCCCTCCTTCCCCCATCACACTCCTCAGACGTGCCAGGCCAGGCGTCACTTGGGACTGGCCGGGTGGCTTACCAGTGACATTCTGATGTTCTCTCTCATTGGAAATCGCACCTGGGGTTACACAATGGAGTCCTCGGAGCCTGGGGCGTGTTGGTATGGCGGGGTTGTTTTTAGTGAGAGGGGTCGTAGGCCATTGTCGCCGCTCGCTCTCGGTTACTCGGAGTCTTCAGTCTATGACCATCATTACTAGGTAACTGCCTATCGACGGCTAACTGTGCCGGTGAATCACTTCCTAGAAGCTCGTCAAGGACTTACTACAGGATGTGATTCCGACCTTCAACGTTGTGTTTGTCAGCGATGAAGATGACTCGATATTCATTTCACATCTCTCTGTAACTATATGGAGGAGGATCTCAATACCTTCATAGATTGTCGGTCTTTACCTTACCCGCCGCTGTGGGCGGCCCGCAACTCTCTCCAGTGGCTCCGCCGGGCCCGTCCGGAATGAGAGCTCTGGCGGCTGATAAATGCAGCCTCATCAATGAGATGTTGTAGTCATCCAAAGCCTAAATATCTCATTCGCCACGGAAGAGAAGGAGGGGATGAAATCAACTTATCTACACAATCTCATAGCCTTACCACCCGATTTCAACTTCAGCAGCCCACAACTGTTGAATCATTGACGCCAGAGTTTTGCAAAGAAGAGTTTTCATTAAAACGCGAAACAAGCTCAAGTGACTCACGACACCACAAGCAGCCATCATGCTTGGACCCCCTGTCAACCTGCCCAAGTGGTGAGTTCCAACTCATCCTATGCCACCTAGCTCTGTTTAGCATGCTATTGTGAGGCTATTCGCAACGGGGCTCAATTAATGCTAACGTCTCTCTCACGCACTCAGGCTAGAGGAAAACTCCCACCTCCTCAAACCCCCAATCAACAACTACTGCGTCTACAATGAGGACTTCACAGTCATGGTAAGCAAAACAACTCAAAACTCATCCCCTTGACCCCTCGCCCCCGCCCCCACCACCACCATCATCATCATCATTTCTGACGCCGAGCCTTAGATCGTCGGCGGCCCCAACGCCCGAACAGACTACCACATTAACCAGACCCCCGAATGGTTCTACCAGTACAAGGGCGCCATGATGCTCAAGGTCGTCGACGAGGGCGTCTTCAAGGACGTCATCATCCGCGAGGGCGACATGTTCCTGCTCCCCGGCAACACCCCGCACAACCCCGTCCGCTTCGCCGACACGGTCGGCGTCGTGCTCGAGCAGCGACGACCGGAAGGCTCCATCGATCGCATGCGCTGGTACTGCGAGTCTTGCCGCGAGGTCGTCCACGAGGCGGCCTTCCACTGCACCGACCTCGGGACGCAGATCAAGGCTGCTGTTGAGGCGTTCAAGGCTGACGAGGGGGCGAGGACGTGTAAGAAGTGTGGTGTTGTCGCTGAGGCGGCGCCGAAGCCTGGGTCGATTAAGGATCCTAACCTGGAGTGAAGCGGCCTGCGTTACATTTCGATGAGTGGATGAGCGGGTGAGAGAGAGGCACTTTGTTTCTGAGGTACGCGGTGTGATCTTTCAGGTTTGGGTATTTGTTGTAGGCGAAGGCGAGCAGACGGTCTATATGATTTAAAAGTACATGTGATCATGATTGATCTAGGTGATCCAGGCTGAGATGTTCACACCTCGGCCCCTTTTTTATATGAGACCCAACATGACTTTTCCGTAAAACATTGCAGATAAATCGCTCAAATCCTCCCCCTACTCTAGAAATGTCACCTCCCATAGGTCATCATCAAAGCGACACTTACGTCTCGGCAAACTCGTACGAGCTAGGAGACTCCTCAACGGCAACCTCGATCTTGGCCTCGGCCAGCTCCTTGCCGCCGACACGGAGACCGGCGCGGATCACGTCACCGGGCACGGCCGGGCCGACACCAGCGGGGGTTCCGGTCAGGACGATGTCGCCGGCCTCGAGGGTCATGACCTTGGAGATGTCGCTCAGGATGCGGGGGATCTGGAAGAGCATGAGGTTGGTGGAGCCTTCCTGCTTGACAACGTCGTTGACCTTGAGGAAGAGCTCAATGTCGTGGGGGTCGGGGATGGCGGATTTCTTGATAATGTCGCTCATGGGCAGGAAGGTGTCAAAGCCCTTGGCGATAGACCAGGGGAGACCCTTCTTCTTGGCTTCGTTTTGGTTGTTGCGTGCCGTCATGTCAATGGCGAGGGCGTAGGCTGTCTTGTGTGTCAGTGGCTGTGAGGGTAGGAAGGGGGACGATGTGCCCCAAGCGAGTGAGACGAACCCTCAATGGCGTCGATGGCGCCCTTGTGGTCATCGGCCTTGAGATCCTTAACCTGCTTGCCGAGGATGAGAGCGAGCTCGACCTCATAGTGCATGTCGACACCCTTGGGTCTCAGCACTGGGCCGGCTCCAGGGAGGAGGATGGAGGAGGTGGGCTTCAGGAAGAAGAAGGGCTGCTTAGGGCGGGTGTTGTTGAGCTCCTTGACGTGATCGCTGTGGATTGGTTGTTAGTCCTCTCTTCTGTTCCCTGTGCCTGCATCTCATGTTTGTGAGAGTCGAGGGGCAGGTGACGAATCACTCACGCATAGTTGCGGCCAATGCACATGACCTTACCGGCCCTCTTCAATGAGGCGGCGGTAGCCATTGAGCGTCTGAAAACCATGGACATCTTGACGGTTGTGATTCGCGTCTCCTCGAGTTACAGATTCTTGCAAGATTTGAGATCTGTTGATTTATGAGAAGGCGTGAGGTTGATAACGACCTTCGGAAAGCATGCCGAAGCGATGCCGGAGCCAGTGTCGGATTCTCCGAATAACCGGGGAACGCAGGCCTGGGAGACTCGAGGATGCTTAGTCAGATTTTATACTGGTTGGAAAGTTGGGTGCGTCGGGAGACCTGCCGGCACTAAGCACGGAGGCTTGCCAATCTGGTCAAGGCGATTCGGAGGACGGATGCGTCAATCGGCGGCAACCATTGAAGCTTGCATACCTATAAGAAGGGCCTGTGCAGAAAGCAGTCCAATGCACGCGAGATCTGGCAGTCTGGAAACTGACTGGATTGGATTGAAGCTGGCCTCGATTGGACGGGATCGACTTGAAGCTTCGGGGGAGACACTTCCCGCCCAACCGGTCGGGGAGAGCAGGCGACAGATGTTCCAGCAGTCGCATGAGTGGCCAGAAGACAGCGGGGACAAGGAGGGCCTGGGGTGCTCAATGTGGCTGAAATGGCCCAGTGTGGGGGAAGGTGCCCTGTGTCTCTCACCCCGCTTCCTTCCTTCCCTCCAGCTCGGTTTCGTGGATTTGATCATCGACTTGGACTAAAGTCAAGGTACCTACTGACCTAGGTACCTTCACCTGGGAAGACAGAGTTGAAAGTGACAGACCATTGCACCGGACCCGATGGATGGCTAAGGAAGGCCCAATAAGGACACTTCCCTGCTACCATCTGCCACTTGGAACTGTTCCTTTACCTTGTCTCCGGCGGGGTAAATGTTGATGTCTTTGATCTTTACCCATATTCCCGTACTCGACTGTGATATACGTATCGTCACTACGTACCCCATGCCATAGGGCACACCTCACACCTCACATTTCAAGGTGGCATTCCTCCTACATCAAGTCACCTTCCACACGCAGCCTGATCACTGTTGCCAAATTTGTTTATCAACATCACTACGCGGTGAATACCTGCCCTTTTCCTATTCATCATCACACCTTAGCAAAAACATACACACACATAAACACACAACAGCGCAGCCCTTAACACTAGCTCACGCACCCTTCGCTCTGTCCCTTCTCCCCCACCTCTGACATCTCTCACAGACCCGACACAAAGAGCCTTACTGTCAGGCACTTGTGGCCAGTGGTACCTGGCCTTAAGAGTCAAAAAGTCTCCTTAGCCTTGGCCTGGAATGACGGCGTCGGTGGGTTCTACCTTATGCCCCATGCTATAATGCTCCATGTCCATTCCCTGCCCAGATCCACCCGCTTTCACTCTCCTCTCGGCCAAATTCACTGCTAACTGCCTGCATCCACTTCTAGCCCGTTAATCAACACTGCATTGTTAATTGACAGCATTTTCCATTCTACGCACTACACGACACGAGACCACCAACAACAAGAATCCGCAGACCCAATACTAAAAGTCGCCATGGAGAGCCTCCAGCTGGCGCAGATGCTTGCCGACCTGAGCAGCCTCAACGCAGCCGTTTGTTTCCCTTATTCCCTACTCTCTACAATTGTATTCTCGTCCCGGTCGCATTCTCTGACTCGCCCATGTAACTCCCTCTGCGATGCGATGCGCTTCGGCGGCTGCAGGGGCTCATGGGAAGAAAGGAGATCCGCAATAAACTTTTCCTCAACTCACCCATCTGCCCTATCTACAGAAGTGCTGATGACCTCATTCCAACACAGGAACCCAACGCGGCAGCCGCTCTTGTCACCGCAAACAAGGCCATCCAGACAGTTGAGAAGACCAGCGCCAACCCCGCCGCCCCCGGACTGCCCAGGCGGCCCACCGATGAACTCCGCCGCGTTCACACGCACAGTTCCCAGACCTCGCGGACAGGCACAGGCACCGCTTCGCCCGCCCGCGTCGACAAGTTTGGCCGTCGCATCATGATGAGCCCGCCCGCCTTGTCGCGCTCCAACTCGGCCCAGGGCTCCATCCCCGGCACGCCCAAGAGGGACTCTGATGTACGAAGCACTACCACCAACACCTTGCAGCACCAACAACAACCACTACTTGGAACGGGACAGAGAGCTTACATGATGGGTGATGAACAGGCCGAAGATGATATGGACCGCGCGTCGACCCTGATGGCACTGTACGAGATCCGCGCGAAGCTCAAGCAGCAGGACAACAGCAGCCTCATGAAGGCCCGAGAGAAGATTGCCGACCTCGCGGCGCGGCAGCAGCAGACGACAGCGACGTCTGGCAAGAAGGAGCCCGAGAAGATTACGTCCCGGTTTACATTCCCCAAATAAGCGAGGGGTTTCTTTTCAAGTACACGCATACCTTTTTCAACATAAGCGGCGGTACGGCGTTTGGGAGTGTGGACTCGGTGTGGTTTCATTTTCGACAAAGTCCGGCATGAGGGATACTAAAAGTCACGACGAATCGGTGTTTACGGGTCACGAGCGGTTCTCAGTGGGACGCTGAGCATGTCCATTTTTGCGATTTTTGTTTTGAGACCTGCAGCGGTCACTTGGGATTTTGCCATCAGGCCACGACGCATGTTTGTTCCTCATCCTTCATCTGGCTACTGAAGGACTGGGGAAAAGGTCAGGGATCACATGGGGAAAATTTGAGGGCCAGGGCCGAGTCCGGAGGCAAATCCGGGGTTCCGTTTATTCGTCGACCGGCTGTGTTTCACAGCGCTTGTCGGAATCATGCCCTCACTCGGTGAACAGCGCTGAGGGGTCCGTATGTCCTTAGAGAGACTACACTTTTTTTGATGTCAAGAGCGTACCTTGAATCCCAACAAGTCTTTGCTGAAGTTTTTAGAGTGAAGATATCTAAAGACATATGCCGTTTTACAAAAATCACTGTCGAGATGAAGTAAAAAAAACAGGCCGTTGATCGCCTAGGCCGGGTTTGTGTTGCCGGAGTGTCGCGGAAATTTTCAGGTGACGGAGCGGTTTGAGACAGTCCCAAGTGCGCGGCAAGCTGGCTGACATACCGAGAAAGAGTTGTGCCCAGATGTTTTGGAAACAGTCTTGGCGATGAGCAGCGGAGTGCAGTCGATCGAGCCCCGGGTCGAGTTGCTCGCAAGATAATGAGACCAGGCAGTGAGGCATTCCACATGGCGAGATGGACCATTGGTCCTTTGCCGGCTGGTCTATTTTTGTTCAGAGGGATTACAGTGTATTTGTTGCCTTATTCCAAGGGAAAGTTTCAAGAGAAGGGAGGCTGCTCGTCATCTCGGACAAGTTCACGAAAATTGTCGAAGAAGCTCGAGAGAAGCTGACTGCTGTTTGCGGCGAGGTGGATCTCAGCATTAGGGTGATCCGGATGGTAAGGTCCCTTAAGGTAGTGGGGTCACCGGCGTTGGGCGGAGCGAGGTGGGAAGGGGAGAGCGGCCGCACCACCTCAGCGTCAGCAGCCAGCCAGTGCGGCAGTGCCTTCAACTCTGCTGTCCAAGTAGCTCCCGTTTCTTCCAGAACATCCGGGGTTCGCGAGTCGCGGGTGACCAGGTTCTTTAGAGTTGTGTCTGGCAGTGGCACGCGTGGGGTGACTGGTGAGCGAGGGCAGACACGCCAGCTGAAAGCAGAGGAACTGAACGCAGAGGTCTGTTCTAGCTTCTCCCTGTGGTTCACGATGTACCGCAAGCTCAGGCAAGGTAGATCATGATCGAAAGATATCGGTCTGCTGCGGTGTGAGCTCAGCTTCCCTTGCCCGGATCCACCCCCGGTATGTCGCCGCCGGGGAGGCCGGCCCTTGGAAATCCCAGAGAGAAGCCGCAAACGAATATTGAAGAAACCGCAGTGCCGCGAAAAAAACTGAGGGGAGTCCAGGGCAGCGGCGACTGCAAAATGGATGACAAAATGATTGCCATGCTAAGAATGAGTAAACGAGAGAAACACAACGAGTAAATGACAAATAGGACAATGTTTTTTGTGGAAACTTGCTGGAATAAGCTCGCGAGGCGTGCACCGCCCAGTTTGCTCGGTGGGGATGGTGTTGGTTGTGGTGAACAACAACTCAACTCTCAGAGGGCCGCCGTGAAGGCCGCATGCTATTGAGGCACGTTAGGCTTTTTGGTGAGCAATGATTCCAATTCCCAGCGGCGGTTCGCTGGGGGGAAAGGCTATTTACTGAACCTCACCACAGGTATCTTAGTTGGAGAGGTCACGCTACCGCGGCATCGCCACAGGTGAACGAGGAACCCTTGGGAGGAGGATGCGGTTGATGGGCCCGCGGCAAAATGTACCACTGTTGGATGAGGGGAGGCGCGCAATAATTGAATGGAGACGGCCAAGCCTCGCTCGTGCCGGTGATGTCAGGCGCCGCCTTGAAGCCCCATTCTTTCTTTCTTTTTTTGCTCAGGTTCTTCTGCTTCTTGTCTTGTTCGTTTACCGGAACGGTGTGAGGCGCTTTTGCGATTCGTTCACGAAGGCTATGGTACCACGGTTATTCACCTTGTGGGCTACTGGGCGTTGGCCGGGCCTCTCTGGCTGACGAGAGGGCGAGAGGGCGAACACAGCCACATTCGATGCCGGAGCCCGGATGACTCGATAAGAACTCTTGCCGGGCGACGTGATGGGTTATTGGATAGTTTGGAACTGGGTGAACTATAGTGTATTGGGTCCTTGATGGCCTGAGGAAGAGGAGAGGATCCGCGGTGGCCAGTTGGTACCTTGCATGGGGCTTTGATGGGTTCGTGTCTTGGAGGAGGACCGTTAGCTTCTTGGTGAAGTTGGTGAGTGTCCGCGCGAGAGAGATACGTACAAGTATATGTAGATTCAGACGAAAAAGCACCTAACCCGTCCAAACAAAACATCGGAGGGAACGGAGGGAAAACTAACCGTCCGGGGGCCCCATTCATTCGAATCACTGGAGATGCCTGGCGGTGACTCGGCGGTAGAGTGTGGTCGGAGAGGACTTTCGTTGCTGAGGGCTGACAATGGAAGTACAATCATTGTACCTAATTCCAATTCCATACCACCCATGATGAGTCCATCCGTAAGGCAAGCACGGCAAGGTAAGTAAGGTAGGCCTGTTAGCCTATAGGTGCCTCATGACTGGTGACGGTGGTGAATCGTGAGTGGCCAGGCTCTGAGGAAGGTGTGGGCATCACTGGAAGCTTCGCCGGGGGACCAAGTATGCGAAGTCTGGGCAGAGGAGGGAGGCCACGCAATGGCTTTGGGGCCAAGTGACTGCCCAGCCTCCAAGACGTCGCTTTTGTCTGGCGACGGTTTGCTTGGCTTTCTTCATCACGCCGTCGGGCGAAATATAACTTGGATCCCTCATTCCCCCCCTCTTCCTCGTACCCCCGTCTGATTTTTTTCTCAAGAGTCTTTTCCATCAATCAACCCTGTACTTAATCAAAAACCTAAACGTCTTGACTCTCTCTTCTGGCGCTTCGCTGCTGCCTTCCTACACTGCGGATACGGATACATAACAGAAACCATCCAAATTCTTATTTGATTAATTCAACCTTGGATTGTCTCGCATTGCACTCTAAATAGGCCGCAATCCTCCCACCCAAACCTACCTACGCTACCTATTCTCTACGGGTACAACTCACCTTAATTTTTGTGCATTGCACTGCACTGCACCACCGAGAGCTCTAGACCGGATCTCGCCCATTCTGACAGGACGTCAAAAGCCATCACGTCATTGAACATCACTCGCCATCTTCCCTCCCCGCCAACGAAAAGCATAGCGAACGCCACGCAGAAGTGAGCTCTTGGGTTCTTCTGAAGCACGGGCAAGAAATACAATAGTCGGACGAAGCTTCTCCCCGGACAGCTCCTCCTGCCGTTTACATCTCGTCTTTTCTTTATTCGTCGCACCAGAACCCTGTCCGCCAACGATAGCATAAGAAGTTCGGTATATCACTGAGAGGCCAACCTTTTCCATACCTTCAACATCGAGGGTCACGAACAAGAAACTTCCCGTTCAGCGACAACATCACAGTCATCAAGATGGCGGACGCTGTAGGCAATGTTCACATTCTGCCCTTTCCCATCGACTCACTCGACAAGAGGTAAGCCTTCTCCTTCCTTCCTCCCCTCATTGCATGCCATCCGAAATGGATCTGCGAGACCCTGCATACATCAACACCCCCCGGCGATGCCCTCCGGACGCTAACGTCAATCTCGCAGACAATTCTACTGCAGCTCCGGTCAAGTCTACAGAAACGGAGCATGCTATGAACGCGGCGCATGGTACTGGTGGGGACGCTGGGTTCTCGCCGCCGTCGTCGTCGGCATCGCACTTCTGATCCTCATCTTGTTAGGGTACTCCCCCAGTGCTATTTCCCGTCTTCTGGCACGACCTCCCATTGCGTGCGTTCATCATGGCTAACCGATGTTTTTGTGATGTAGCTGCATGAACTCCCGCCGTCGCAGAAAGCGCGGTGTCCAGCCCTTCTACGGCACCGGATGGATGAGCAACAACAATAAGCACAATCAGCAGGGCACCTACGCCTACAACCAGCCGTACAATGGCCAGCAGCAAGGATACGCAGGCTACCCCCAGCAGGGCGGCGCCTACCAGAACCCGCCTCCGGCTTACGGGCCCGCTCAGCAGCAACCTCAGTACACTGGCACCACTTTCAACCCAAACGATGGATACTACGGCGGTCACAACGAGGGTATTCACCTGCAGCAGCCGCAAAACGCCTACCAGCGGGATTCTTACGCCCCGCCTGCTGGCCCGCCGCCCGGAAAGTAGATGGATGATGACGATGAAAGATAATGGGGCTTGGGTTCCGAAGGCGTGGAAGGGTTGATGCGGAGAGGCGTGAAACTTCTTTGACTGTCATGAGTACGACGACTTGCGAACACACAGATGATACCTTGATTGCGAAACAACCCGGTTAGGCGTTGGCAGGTTTTCTTTGGAAGGATTTTTACGACGATAGGGGCCAAGAGGGAAGGAAGATGGGGGCCAGCCAATATGTATGATGACGATGATATTCGGGGTTGAGCCCGGCCTGGAGAAAGAATCGAGAAAGCTCTGGACTATGACTCCATAGTAAACTTCAACATTAGTGATGCCTTCATGGCCACAATCAAATTTCCGAGACTGGTGACGACGTGTGAAAGATTTCTACCCTTGACGGGCCTGTTCCTCAATCTATGTCAACATACCTAGGAATGCGACATCTGCCCTGATCCACGAGGTCATCCAAAAACTGCGCGATCAACGCAAGGTTGTTGGACTTGGCTATCGCACAGGTTAGGTTGCTAGCCATAGCTTCTACATCAGACGAGCCCTGCGTTGTGCTGGGCTGCAGCTGTGAATTCAATTACCCTTCTAGACGTCCAGACGCTCTTCTTCTGGACGTGCGTGTCGGTGCCACTGCACAGAGCTTCTACTCTCGACGTCCCAGGACAGAGCGCCTCCTCTGACGAAGATCGACTACTTGGAGCAGCGAGAGTAAGATTTCGAGCTATCGCAAGCGGTCTCTCGAACCACGGCGGCATCCGTTCCTGATCCTACTCGCTGTCCCATCGCTACTCTTCCACGCTTCCAGGCGTTTCGTGGGGTCCTCTAGTCAGTTAGCTCGACCCTGAGGTTCATTTCAAGCTGGTGAGATTGGGGGCCAAGGACTGTTCTCGAAGCCAGCGACGGCGGTCTTTCTGAGACAAGAAGGAGAACCTGTCTCCGAGATGCCCTGTCCACTGCCGAGTCTGCATTGTCCTGGTAAGGCCCGGTGCTCTGCCGCCGTCTCGGCCGAGTTGATGCAACTCTGCACATCACATGGGTGCTGAATGTGGCGAGTGGTTGTGGCTGAGTAGAACGCAGGTGTGGCTGGAAATAACCATTGGCTTTTTACGTATTCCCGTCATAACCGAGCGCGAGGGAAGGCAGCAAGGGGTGCCCACTGTCACGGGGGTTGCGACCCAGACGCTTTGGCCAATGCCAAGTCGTAATGTGCTGTACGTATGCCTGAGGACGAGAAGAGCACCATGTTTCATCATGTTGACTCTGCATGCTGCTAACTGGCGGTCCCTCGGTCCCCAGGTTGTCTCGTTTTCAATACGGAAATGCTCCGTACGGTTGGTGCAGTTGGGTGGCGGGCACGCGCGGCGGCGGCAGACCAGACACGCTGCAAGTCAATACTCGCTAACTGATACCTTATGTGCTTACCTTACCTTAGTTAGTATCTTGATTTATCGGCCGGGGGAGAGGGGACTTGAGGGACGGCTCATCGGCGCAATCAAGATTGGGGTCGACGAATCCAAAATCATCTCCGAACCGACCCCTGAACGAACTTCATGAGGGAAAAAGCGGCACTTGCGCGATTACAAGGGGACTTGCCAGACAGCCGTTTTGGAGTTGAGGTGGAAGTGGACACGGGCGTTGGGTGTTGGCGTTGCAGACAGGCAGGCAGACAGAAAAGAGAATGCGAGGCCAAGCAGCAGCAGCGCAGCATGGCAGCATTGCAGTGATTTGACTGAACAAGCCGCAGCAAAAAGCAAAGCAGAAGGGGGGACGGGAAGTCAGGAACCGCTTCCCCCACTCAAGTTCGTCTGAGCAGGGATCTTCAGTCCGCTAGAGTGTGGCATGGCGCTCGATCGCAATTCGAATTTCCCTCTGGAAATCTCCCTGTGCTCAGGTCGCGGCGTCCCGTCGCGCTCGCTCTCTCTTAGGTACCTTACCTCAGCTCAGTCTGTCAAACAGGGAGAATGGAAAGGTGCTGATGTTTCTACCGCTGCTCCTTGACCCTTCCCACCACTACCAGTGACCACCTGGACTGCTTGACTGCCACTTTTGATCGTCCCCTCGTGGCTTTCCCGGCAAAGTAACTCTGTGTGCGTCACGCCAATCTTTTCCCGTTCCTTCTTCCTTTTCCCACACCTCGTTGCAAATCCTCCTCTCGTTTTGCTGCTCTTCTGACCTTTTGGCTAAGGGAAACATATCCTCACATCTTCTTCATCTCATCTACGGCGGCCTCTTGTCACTCTTTTTCTTGACAACCTCCCGAGGTGCATATTCCTCCGACAACCCGGCAGACTGCGTCCTGTGCCGTTTCGCTCCTTTTTCGTTTCGTCTCATCTCCTTGGCCATTCCCGAGGCTGTTTGACGGTCCTCCTCGTGTCTCTCATTTTTACCCTTTTTCGTTCGTTCTCTTCGCGAAGCAGAAGAGCAGAATTCCAGCTCAAAAGCCATTCCTTAAGCAAGCCATACGAATACCGGTACTCCGCCTCTCTCGCCGCCACTTTGGGATTTATTTATCCTCAACACGTCTCACGAAAACGACCACCCCTCAGCTACAGCCTCCCTTCTACCTGGGATAACCGTGTCTCTCGACAGCTTGGACACGAATTGCGACCCACCCCTTTTCTCGATACTCGCACCCAGCAGCGTCACCAAGCAATAAGACCAAGACACCCAATCTGTTGGCCACGGATCGCCTATTTTTCGGGGTCATCCTGTTGGACCTTGCCGTGCTTGCTGACTTGCACCGCCCAGTTTCAGTGCCATTTTGAGACGAAAGCCTCTGGGCTTTTTGCTCGTTTGTCGCTACCATTCGCTACAACGTCCCCTACCACTCGTTCACCAGCCCACCCACGCAAGGGGGCGAACGCTTTGCCCTCCCATAGGCAGTGACGACAGAAGAAGACTTGCATTCATTTACCGGCACCACAGCGGCACTACTCATTTCGGTTCTTATCCTCTGAGGCTCTCGAGGCTCGACTTTTTTGGTCACGCCTACCACTTACTTTCCTTTGCCATCTTGACTTCAAGTGAGATCGTTTTGTGCGAATCCGGCCGCCCGTTACACCTGCACGACGACGTTCTCTTGTACCACGAAGCGGCTCGCCTTATCCCCCAACGGTCCGCCGATCACCGTTCAAGCCGATTAAACGACGAAACATCGAGCCCATGAGATGATGGAGCTATAGTCCGCTTCTAATTCCGCAGATCAATCCCCCTCGACCAACCAAGCTCGACGTACCCAAATTTTGTGGGTAATTCGCCGAGAATCACGTTCTTTGTTGGAGGAAAAGCAAAACAAAATCATTCAAAATGCCTTCGATCGATGTCGCCATGGCGAGGAGTCTCCGAGGAGGAGTGTGGGGATCAGTGGTGTCGAGCATGGCCGCGGACATTCAGAGTCGCGGAATTACAGACACAGTACAGAGCGCCGGAAACTCGATCAACGATGTGAAGACGGCGTTGTCTAGTTGGGACAATTGCATGTCCGTTAATTTCTGCAAGTAGGTTATGGTCATGGCTTCACTTGAATCCCGACATACTAACTTGCGCAGGTGGCCCGTCATTGGAATTATGATCTTCGGGGGCCTGATTATTTTCTCTATCGTATGGTGCATCATCCGGTGCGCTTGCTGCGGTCTGTCGTGCTGCTGTCAGTGTTGCTACTGCTTGAAGTGCTGCGGTAACTGCTGCGGTTGCTGCGACACCCCCAAGGGAACACCTCACAAGCACCTCGACGACAATTCGTATGGACCGAACAATCAGGGATATAAATCCCAGGCGCCCATGGCTCCCTTTTACAACAATGCCAGCACCGCGCCTGCACACCAGGCGAATTCAACAGCACCCGTGGCTTCCGGAGCCGCGGCGCCGCCTCAGTATGCTGAATTCGAAGTCAGCAAATCAGGTGCCAATCCGGCAGACGCCGATTCACTTCCCGCGATGCCCAGTTGGGAGGGTGCAGGCTCGAAGAAGGTGGCACTTGAGGAGGAGGTGGAGCTCGAACAGATGAACAAACCGGCTGTATCACCGAACCCGAACGGACAGAACATGCCTCTCATGGCACCCAACGCCATGTCCCATCCGAACAGCCCCATGCCGGGTGACAGGAGCCCTTATGGCCAAAATTCTCAGGCCGGACCCAGCGGTTACTTCACCAACGCCAATCAGCCTGCGGGTCCCTACGAAATGGCAGGCAACGGCTACAGTGATGGAGCATACGGACAGTCAGCGTCTTCTTTCGGGGTAGACCAAGGATATGGAAATGGGGCTATCGCTGCCGGAGGTATGGCGATGCAGGGCAGAGGTACACCTCACCAAGATTTCAACAATAATGGCTACGGGCCCCAGAGAGGTCAGACCTACCCCCGTCCTCAGCAAGAATTCGATCAGGGTTTCGGCAACAGCTACGAGCAGGGAGGCTACGGCATGGGCCGTCCTCCCCGGAACGGCCCCAGCCCGGCACCGATACCCCGAAGCTTCACAGCACCACCTCGCGATGGACCTAGTCCCGCCCCGGCTGGATATCGCCGCTCTCCTGGTCCTCAAGCCGGTGGTTACCGCGGCCCTCCACCCCCTCCCAGCGACTACCGGCGATCCCCCGCGCCTCAAAACGACTACGGCTTTGACCAGAAGAATCAGCAAGGCCAGTTCCTCAATGAGAACTATGGTCGTCCCCAGTACGGAGCAAACTCGCGTCAACCCTCTTCAGAGTCGACTCGCCCTCTTGCTCCTCAGCGCAGCTACACTGGCGACCAAAGCATGGCATCTCCGGACCTGCATGATTCTGGCGGCTTTGACTTCAGCTCTGGCTACAGTCGTCCCCAACAATACAACTACAACCGCGGCCCGAGCGGTGGCAACCAACATATCGAGGACGAAGACGAACAGCGACCTCCGCAAAGCAGCGGCGGCACCTATCCAGGATACAAGGCGTACCAGCCAACAAAGGATGGCTGGAGTGGCGTCTGAGCGAAATGACAACAATAACGACAGAAGGAAAAGAGCACATGCACACCTGCCCAAGAGCACCAACAGCTCCCTGCACTGGGGGCGACTTCTATTTAAAGACTAATGCAGTCAGAAGTTCATTCGAGGCGGCGTTACTTTGAGTTTCTGATAAAGGTGTGCCTTGGATGGTTAATCCTTGCCTATTACATGCAAAACTACTGGACGTTTGTTTGGAAACACCCAAAAAAGAGATGCGGTTTTTCGGGTGCCTTTTGGAGTTTCGGGCATACAAAGAGCCACTGTTTTTTCAACCCATGACCGAGGAGCAAATCGGAGCTGTATAATGACCACGGTCAAAGATTCTGTTTGATTGGATTTTCAATTGTCGGATTTTTTTGTTTCATTTTTCATGTTTACAAGGCGTCGCATTGTTGGCGCGGCATTCTCAGATTCTCTGTTTGGCCCTTTCTTTTGCATCTTCTTCGAGTGGAAATGGCCAACCACATGGCAAGGTTCTTCTTACTTGGCGATGGACGAGCCGCAGGCTGGCGACGTACTTTGATGCCATGTCATCCAGTTTCGGATGATTTAGAGTTTGGGGCTGTGTGTGTGGAGGATATGACTCTGCGTGGAAGTCGCAGTGTTGAAGATGACAGGGGAGTGGGCGGCTGAGGAGACGAAGCTGGGTGTTAGGTGAATAGCACTGATCCAGCTGGCTTGAAGTAGTTGTGCTTGGCTAGAAGCCTTTCAATCGGGCTTTTCGCTGATGGCATGGTGGATGAATACCAAAAACTTCCCGATACAAAGATTGATGAAGTGCTATGTGATGGTCATGGAAGTGAGTTGGATTGCCTAGATCCACCTGCTTGCCTCAATCTATGTGTACGCTTCATCAACGACAGCCACCAGTACTCATGAGTCCGGTGGGCGACCATGATCCAACCATTCGATTGATCAAGCAAGCTCGGTTCAAATAGTCATTGAAGCGCTGATTCTGCGCTCAAGCGCTTGTCCACCAACCCACTGCTAAGAGAGTTGACTTTTCTTCGCCCACTAACCCGGGGGTCGGCCCGGCCTGCATACAACCCCCCGGCTCGTCTCCCTCCCCGGTCGTGTCGTTCCATAGCGCGGCCAGAGTGGAAAAAGATTAGCGGGCCCTCTGCAGAAAACGCCGCTTCACATTCCCAATTTGACAGCTGCAATTTGCAGACGTGCATATGCTGTTGGTTCCTTCTTGCTCCAACTCCAACTCCAACTTGTCTTCCCCCCTGCCTAGTTCGGTGTGCTCGTAAATGTTTGCCCTGGTATGTTTGCCTGGGGGGGGTAAGATGCCTGGGCCCTGGGTCGAGGAGGGGTTCGGTTCGGTTGGCCATTTTTGGGGGGCCAGACGGGCTTTTGAAGGATGCGGGTATGGGGGAAGAGGAGAGAGAGAGAGAGAGAGAGGAGTTGGTTGGATTTGTGACATGATTCCTTTCGCTCTTTTTTCTTCTTTGGTGTATTGAGTCTGGGCGCTGTTCTGTACTTTGATCGAAAGTGTTTTTGGTCCCTTACTATTTTTGAGAAAAAATAACGACGACAACTTCAGGCCCCCCGACGTTGCTTCTAAAGTTCTGCTCTGCCAGCCTTTCCTTACCCCCTGCAGATGTCACACTCTCCAGAGCGTGGTGTAGGAGAGATCGATCAGGCCAAGCATGATCAACTGTTTCTGAGCTTGAAAGCGAAGTTGATGGCGGATTATGGGATTGATCCGGACCGTGATTTTGGTCAGCCTTCGAGGGGGCAGCAGCAGCAGCAGCAACAGCATTCTCACGATGACGATGGCGATGGTCAGGACGAGGAAGAGGGATGTGGTCACGCCGCTTGCGAACATGGGCATTCCGACGACGTCCCTGTGAGTTTCCAGCCTTTCGTCTGTTGAGAATCTCACTCTCTTCAGCCTTATCGCCCCCGCCTACCCCTGCCTCTTGACTTCATTTTTCTTCTTCTGTATCTTTCTTTAAGAAATACTTAACTGACCGTGTCATTGCTTTTCTTTCCTGAAGGGCTTGTCTTCATCTGGGCTGAGTTTGAGTGAATCTATACTGGAGTACCGTATGGAGAACGGGAGGACATATCATCGGTACAAGGACGGCAGTAAGTGGGAGGCCGCAGTGGTCCGGGTCGGGTTATTGTTGGTATTGGTGTTGTTTCTGACCGGCCTTTTCTGCAGAATATACTCTTCCAAACGACCAGGCTGAGCAGGAGAGGTTAGGTGAGTCTTGCTGTTCCCTTCTCCCGCCGACATTTGGTTGGTGCTGCTATTGCTGCTGCTGCTGCTGCAAGACACAGGCACAGCACTTCCGCTCGGCAGTTTCCTCTTACGTTCGAAGCGGCAACCCTACGTTTGTCTCCATATATCCAGGCACTGATGGGAAGCTGAATTGCCAGACCTCCAACATAACGTCTTCCTCCTCACGTTTGACAACAGGCTCGGTCTCGCGCCGCCGTGCCAGAAGGGGGCCGAAGTCCCTGGCAGGGTACTCGACGTTGGAACGGGGACGGGGATATGGGCTATTGACTTTGGCGACGAACACCCCGAAGCCGAAGTAAGTTTTTCCTGATGTTTGACACCCTTTTCAGACAGTTGTGAGGAGTCGTTTGCTGATGAATGGTTGGCAAATAAAAAGGTCCTTGGGATCGATCTTTCGCCTAATCAACCTACTTTGTGAGCTCAGAACTACCTTATCCCTTTATTTATTTCGCTTTATGGGCCTGCTGATAGATTCAATCCAGCCTACCGCCAAACGTCGACTTTGAAGTAGACGACATTGAGGAGGAGTGGGTGTTTGACGAACCGTTTGACTACATACACAGCCGCCTCATGACTTCTAGCATAGCAGACTGGAAGGAGTATCTGAAGAATTGTTACGAGTTGAGTTCTTCCCCCTAACTCTCTTGGACTGTGCTGCAAACTCAGACCCTCTTACGCTCTCCCAACAGCAACCTCACACCGGGAGGCTACCTAGAACTCCAAGAAGTCGACGTAGGCCCCTCATGCGACGACGGCACCCTGGACCCTACAACCTCGGCGCTGGCGCGGTACTGCGCGCTCCTGCACGACGCCTCGGTGATGCTGGGCCGTCCTTACCAGGAGATCCCCAAGCTCGCCGACCTGATGCGTGATCCGGAGGTCGGGTTCGTGGACGTCGAGGTCCGCGTGTTCAAGTGGCCGACCAACGGGTGGCCTGCCGCGGACACGGAGGAAGGGAGGAGGCTGAAGGAGCTCGGGGTGTGGAGCGGGGAGAATATCGTGGCTGGGCTGCAGGGGTTTGCGATGGCGCCGTTTACGAGGGCGTTTGGGTGGTCCAAGGAGGACGTCGATGCGTTTTTGGTGGGTGTCAGGAACGAGATGAGGGATGAGAGTATTCATGCTTACGGGCTCGTGTGAGTGCATTCCTGGTGTCTGCTTTAGGGCAGGGGTTTTGGGTGAGAGCTTGCTAACGATACTCATAGGTATTCTATTGTTGGAAGGAAGCCATTGGAGTAAGGATACCGTGGATCCTCCGGACTACGTTAATACCAAAGAGAACAAGACACGTAATTCCGGGGTAAATAGCTTCGCAGCTTTGTGCAATAAATCAGACTGGACGGTGATGGCGCTAAAGCCCGAGTAGTGCTCATCGACGTTCTCAATGGGATCCTGAGACCAGAAGTTGATTTCGCCAGTATCGCCATCAACGATTAGTAGCTGCGTGATGTTACCATCGGAGGACAGGACCTCCTTTAGAGGGCTGTAGTAGTTATACTATCGAGATGATTGTATGGATAAAGAAGGACGAGGTTTTTGGGATGGTCACGGAGGGTATGATGAGTTTGGTCTCCTCTCTTGTGAGTTCAGAAGGAAGGGTAACAAGAGGCCGTATTTTACCGAGATCCGCACATATCTAGCCGGATACCTCCAGTACCCTCGCTCACCTACCAGTCAATCGGCCCGGCGCGTTCTATGGTACTCTAATACGGAATTAGTGAGTTTATGATGGACAAGGGAGTCTTTGACGAGATGATATTACTCGGCTCAAGTAAAGTACCTTACTCGATCGTTCTATCTTCAGCTTCAATTCAGGATGGCGGTACAGCGTGAGAGGTGTGGATCAACCGAGCGAATGTTTGGCAAACTCAAGTAACAACTATGCATACCGCAATGCTCATGGGCACTCTTCTTCTACTGTAGCTATTTGATATGAGAAGCAGGTAACTCTCCGCCGGTAAATAAGATAAGAGTGATGCTTATGCTGCTAAGGCGACTCCCCAGGTATTTACGAATGTGCTATAAAATCATGCAAAGTGGTCCGACTTGATTCACTCGCTGTTCATTGCCAGTCCACTAATGCCATCGACAAGATTTTGCCCTTGATCGTCTGTGCTGTACTGTGAATACGATGCAGAAAGTTGAAGCCTCGAGTGATCAAATCCCCTTCAACGAATCTTAAGCAGTACTCTCCTCCTTCGCCTCAAGCTCACCCTTCTCCGGTTTGCGACCAATAATGCAGTACCTGTATAACGTATTAGGATATCAGTGGATTGACAGAGGAGGGATTAAGACATACGCTGGCATATAAGCATGAATAGCCTTGTTCCTAAGATCATTCCGGACATCGACGAGGAAGACGTTGACCTCCTCGGGCGACCACTCGTACGCGCGCGTAAACGCCGCCATCGTGAAAGCCTCCATCCCAGTCGTGCCGTTCTCGAGCTGGATCCTGCCCAGCTGCTTGTACTTGGGGTCCTTGGGCCACTCGTTGAGCGGCCACTTGAAGGTGGCGATGGACACGTCGACGAAGCCGGCCGCCTTGAGGTCCAGGGACTTGGGGTCAATGTAGGGGCGGCCGAGCTTCTCCGAGGCGCCGTGGAGGAGCTTGCTCCATTGCGAGAGCGCGTGCTTCTCCGTGAGGGTGCCGTCGTCCGAGGTGACGAAGATGTCGAGCTCTTGCAGCTCAACCCAGCCGCCTGGCTCGAGGTTCCTTTTCAAGAGTGTCAGCTGTGGCTTTTTATCGGTATGATTTGGCAATCTTCTTTGTTGCTATGAGTAGCCTTTTTTCAGAACTCACTTGTATATCTTGCGGAGATAAATGTCCCAGTCGTTGACGGCGCCTGTCATGACTCTGCTGTGGATGTAGCTGAAAGGGCGGGACCATGTCCAGTCCTCCTCGAGGTCATCAATCTCGAATTTGAGGTTTGGGGGCACACTGAGAACAATCAGTGAACCGATGAATTGCTGAGGGGGTTGGCATCGGGGAACGCAAGTGTCTTTTTGCTCTTAAATGACACATTTTGGGCTTGAAACAAAAAGAATGAGCCTACGAATAGGAAAATATTAAACGTACTAATCGGTCAGGGGCGGTGAGAGGTCGAATCCGATAACCTTGCGAGCAAAACCGTTAGATGGTCACAGTTCAGTCGCCATTTCTTGCGGATTTGTCGAAATGCGAATCCTGATTTTTTTTTTCTCCTTACCTCTGACTCCGGATGATCATCTGCAAAGTCAATGGCCCAGCTACCGGTACCGGTACCGACGTCCAGGGCACGAGAACACACGAACTTTGAGTCCTTCTGGGCGGGCGGGGCGACGCCGGAAGCGAAGTCGAGAGAAATCAGCCATAACTCATTCTCCAGCTCTGGAATTTCCCGTTGTTAGCTGAGGACCAGCTGGTAAGAACAATAGCATCAGAAAGGAAGTTACCGAGTCTGTCCATTTCCCGCTCATCGTTGGGCTTCGTGTATTCTGCGTCATTGTCAGACCGTGTCTCGATGCCAAGAGGCATGGGTTTCATCAAAGGCAATACAACAAACAATAGAAAACTCACTGCCGTCTTTGTAACGGTGGTATGTCCTACCGTTCTCGAGGCGGTAGTCGAGGACGGAGTCGCGCAGACTTGTGCTGGACGAGGCAACCTGTTTGCGATATTCAGCGGTGCCAATCTTTTCTCCGTACATGTGTACGTTGGCGACGTGGACGCGCGATTGCTTACACTCCCAACCTCTGACTGGCTCTCATCTTCCGTATCGTCCCCCACAATCAACTCGTCAGGATACCTCTCAGTCGTCATCTTTGTTTGCTAAAAGAAACCCTGGGGCAGATCTCGAGAACGAAGATGTCTGGTTGGTGTCAACCCTTGCTTTTTGAGATTTGTTTGCTGGATCCCGCGAGAGAGAGCAAACATGCGATGAGAAAGAGACACACAAACTCCACGAAAAAAGAGGGGTTGGGCTGGTATTCGGTGATTTTTTTGTGATGGCCACGCCGGATCGGTCAAAGGGCGGAGAAAAATCCCAAGATTTCGAACATGCCACTCATGTTTCCGTACGGCGCAGCCGTCAACCGCCCAGTCAACTTGTGGGACCTCCCATTGAAGAACGAATGAGCAGGGGTGCAATGAGATCCATGGACGGGGAAGGCGTCGGGGGATGATTTCGATAAGGAGTCTAGTTCTCCCATCCTGCAGATTTTCCCACTTTCCGTATCTGGTTTTCATATATTGGCATGCGATATGTCTGGGGGATGGTCACCCGTTGGAACTTGGCCACGGGCCGCTTGTTCGCTCGCTTCTACAATGCGCAGAGACAGTTGGTCACTTGTCACTTTTACCCAACCTAAGACAAGGCCCAGAGACAAGGACGTTGGTTGATTGCTGCCAGCTAGTGGCCCTTCGGAGCGAGCGATCGAACTCTGCAAGACATCTTGAAGATGTGTTTTTCTGATAACGCACGACTCAGTCTGTCGCAACAACAACGGTTTGGGCTATTGGTCCTGGGCAGAGGCAATGTGTTCGTTTGTCTTGAGGCTTTTTTTTTTTGAACGATAGGAACCGTCCCGAGACATCTTTCATCCATGGAATTCATAGACTAAAGAGGAAGAGCGGTTATCGTAAGGTGGTATCTGTTTTTCTCTTCTAAATTTGCGACCGAAAGCAGTTGATCCTTGTTTGGTTCGGTGTATCACTAAACCCCGATCACCCGATGATAGAATTCGGACCTTCACGTATGTAGACAACAATACATGCCGTCGAAACAGATCGCTCAGTCAGATCCGAGCGAAGATAGTCCTGGATTGAAGTGTGCAGGTCGCCTATGATAGGCGAAGTCGCGGTTCATAGTTCTAGCTCGGAACCCACGACCAGCTGGCGGCTCTGCAGGTGTCGTTCGTGGACTCGTGTAACGGGAGACACCATGTCCCTGCAAGGATGTACGCACCCGCGGCGGGACCCTCCATCTCACTAAAGTAGTTACAAAGTTACATTTCTTTTCGGGGCGAGAGCAACGTGTGTCAACTTTATATGTACTGCCCATCTCGTCCGTCCTGCCGCAAAATAATTATCTTCGTCATCCCTCTCATTCAATGCCATTCGGCTCGGGAATGGGTTCCGCAACCAACACCGTGCTCTCCTCTGGCCTCTCTTGCGCCTCTTCGGCCTTCTTGTCCCTCTTCTCGTAGAACCCCTCAACGTCCTTAACCACCTGCCGGCCCGAAAAGTTCTTCATCAGCTTCTGCGCCTCGCCCCGGATGCGGTGCTGGTACCAGTACGGGAACGCCCGCAGCGCCGTCAGCACGTTGCCGTAGGCGGGCAGGACGACGTGGCCGCTCTCGCCCGTGAGCACCTGCCTGACCACTGCGTCGGCGACGGTCTCGGGCTCCAGCGCCGGTACAATGAACTCCACGCCCTGCTCGTAGCCGGTGAACAATGGAGTCTTTGTGAAGCCCTGGTTGACCAGTACCGTGCGCACCCGCGGGGCGTTGTACCGGGTGGTGAGCTCTGCCGTGATGCCCTCGTGGAACGCCATGGCGGCGGCTTTGGACGCGCCGTAGTCGACCTGGTGAGAGTTAGTCATCTTTGTTGTATTGACAAGTCAGATTAGCGCCGAGAGTTCATCCTACCATGTTGGGGACGCAGAGGTAGCTTGCGTACGATGCAACCGTCACAATCATGCCGTGGTTCATCTTTGCCATGTGCGGGAGGAATTCCTTGGTCGTCCAGTAGTGCGCAAGCGTGTTGACGTCGAAGGTAAAGCGGATATCCCGTTCCGTCGAGTCGAGGACCGTCTTTCCACGCGCTACGCCGGCATTGTTGATCAGCACCGTCGGGTGGCCGACCTTTGCACGAATATCGTTGGCTACGGCTCCGAGTTTCTCAGTCGAAGTGATGTCGCACTTGAAATAGTGCACGTTGGAAGCTGTCGGCGGGTGTTAGACGATGAACCCTACAGAAAACGGGCATCACCACAGATTTCTCCACTGAGAGGAAGGGATCACTCACCAGCAGTGAAAGTCAAGTCCTGGATATCCAACACAACGACAGTGGCACCGTGCTCAGCCAACGACCGCGCAACATGCCCACCAATCCCACCAGCACCGCCCGTGACGAGGACAATCTCCCTGCGCCAGTCGTACCGGTCGTCGACCCAGTTGTTCAGGGCGCGCCGCGAGAGCCAACTGCTCGCCCAACGCGTGACGGCGCAGTACGCCAGGAACTTGATGCGCGAAAAGGCTGTGGGGTGGAGGATGGCAAGATCACCGCCCTTTTTGGTGTAGCGGGCGAGGAGTAGGAGCGGGAGGAGTACGGACGGGTTCAGGGCAGTCCTGGCGATGAGGCGGAAGATGGGGTCGGCTGTGAGGCCCTCGCGCGGGAGGAAGCCCTGGTGTAGAGGCATCGTCGGGCTTGTGTTTTGTTACTGCGGTTCGCGATGGGGCGTGGAAGTCTGTCTTTACAGGCTGGCGATGTGTCACAGGGGGATCAGGCTTCCGTTTCTCGAAAACGTTGATGAATCAAACGACAGACTGAGATGGAGTTCTGAGGTGGGATTTTGCTAACACCGGTGAGTTGAGTGAGTATTCGTCAACCAACAGCCTTGAGTTGCGATGCAATGAAGCTTGAATTAGAGCTTGGGTTGTATCTGATTTCCAAGACAGGAGGGATTGTCAAAAGAAAGACAATCTCAACATGACACCACCGCACAATTAGTATGCGAACCCTCTATACTTAAAGGGTGTTTCAATGACGAGGGGGGTTTCAACAGTCATAAGTAAGAAAAAGGTGGCCAGGGTTAACCGTCGCGCACCGGGTGACAAAGGCAGAATAGCTCCCAACCCGACTTGATGCTTGGCGGGAGTGAGGTGGGAAAGGAAGCTACGACCATCCAAGTCCCCGTCCGCCTTCCCCGTCCCATCATTGCTTGCCGCACTTCAGTCGTACAACCACACCATGTGCAGACGTCCTTTTCCAGATTGGAGATGCAACGCGCAGCCGAGGTCTAGTGCGGCCAGAAAGTGCGGGGAATCTGGGGGGCCGTAGTGGAAACGGCGCGGAAGTCTGGGGTGGCAGCCATGTAGAGCCCGTCTAGTGAGTATTGTGATAGGACAAGGGCCGGAGAGAAACGTGAGTTGCGAGCTTGCGATCGACATTTCCTCGTGCCATAACTCCCAAGCGCCTACTAAGAAAAAGGCTGAGCCGAATGGTAAACCGTAGGTGTGCACTGCAAGCGCGGGTGGTTGGCCACATGCAAGTTGTAAGTGTAACGGCTCGTCGCCTGGCCTGGCGTGCGTATTGCCTTTTCCAGAAAGCAGTTCGTCGCGCGTGCGGCATGGGGCCCACCGGATGGCTAGGACTCTCAGCTCCGGGTACTCACCGACCCGGTGGGAGTGGGGAATCACCAAGGTCCCGGGAATGAGTTTCCTACTGCGTAATAGACCCGTTGCTAGCGATCGGCCGGTGTTTGCTTACCTGTCTTTGAGTTCTGCATGGAGTTCTACGAGACGAGCAGCCTTTTGTGTATCCGTACTTTTGTTGGAGAGAATTAACCTTATCTCCAATTGGCTTCCCTCCATCATCGTTTTTCACTTCTGCCAACTTCTGGAAGACATCAAATGTTCGGCCCTTTGAGATATCTGTGCGCAAAGGTAAGATACTAAGGATGTATATGCAACCCATCGGTATCGGTTTCGGCACCATCCGACGGCCGACGGACAAGAACTATGATTCCCGTCGGGAGGGATTCGATTAAGAAATATGTACTAATACAGCTTCCGCGTCTGGGGGTATCATGAATGGGCACAAGCGTAACCAGCCAGCTCGTCCGCAACGAAACTGGCAAAAAGTCTCCCTCTCCCTCCGATCAGAGTACCAGCGCAGCGCCAATGCTCACCAAACACAACCAATACGCCCCGTCCCTCCACCTCAAGCTCGCTCCCGCGCCGAGACCGTCACCGGGCGTCGCCTCAGGCTTCGTCCCGCCGAGCCCGTCGTCGCTGCCGCTTCCCGATTTAACTTCAATCGTGGTCGAGTCGCCCGGCGCGAAGAGCACGCCGATCGAGTTGGCGGCCGTGGCGTTGAGTTGCTCGGGGGTGAGGAGCGGGTTGTTGAGGGCGTCGCATGAGGGCCGGCCGTCTTTTTGCTCGATGCTGTTCGTGACGGAGATGGGCACGTCAAAGATTGTGTAGTGATCTTCACCATTGAGGCGGAAGTTTTGGCGGATGGAGATCTGGGGGGATTGGTGTTAGTCCTAGCTATATCGGAATTACATGAAGATCAGGTGAAATGCCAGACTTACATTGTATGCGCCGCGATCGCTGGAGCTGGAGCTGGGCTGACCATTGCCGACGAGACAATCCGGCCATATCCAGTTTACGTGCTTCACCGTGCTGCCGGGCTCCTGTGTCATAATCTCCCCCAAACTGGCATTGTTGGCGGTCGCCGTGCCGTTCGAGATAGTAAAGTTGCGGCCAGTAGTGTAGCTTGACAAAAACATAGTCACATTGAAGATCTTGGTCGGACTATCCGAAGCATACGGCGGCAGCGGCATCTTGCCGTTCGTCGAGACGTCAATCGCAACATGGAGGTTATCTATAGTTCAACCAGTATTAGTATTAACCATTTTTGGCCCGATGGAAGTCAAAATTCATGTTGTTTGCGAGACTTCATCTGAAGTTTTAGGAAAGGTGTATGGCAAGTTTACTAACCTCCGCCCAACGGGGTCCCCGGCTGAGGCGCGTCCAAGATGACCAGCCCGGGCGTGAAGATCTGGCCGTTGGCAATGGTGAAGTTCTGGGCCGTTCCGGAGGCCGCGAACAGGGCCACCACCGCGGTCGCGGCGTACGCCGTCGAGGAGACCATGACGATGGAACAGAACTGAATGTGACGCTGCGGAAAGGAAGATCGCGAAAGATTTGGAGAATAGAGCCGGGAACCGAGAAACAAGAGGGACAGAAAAAGATTAGCAACGTCGTTGCGCCTGCGCGGGGCAGGCAGTTTGTTTAATTAATTCAGAGTCCCACGCGCCTGAAGCATCCAACAGAGCGGGAACAGGGTTTCCTGGATCTCTCTTACAAAAGGTAAGGGAAAAAGTGGAAACGGGCGGCCCTTGAAAATTCGAGAGAGAAGAAAAGGATGATTTCGTTCGATGCGGGATGATGGATCGGGTGCTCGCGAGGGAAATGAGCATATGGGCCACACACACCTGGAGTAGATTGCCAGGGATGAAGTGGGCGAACAGAGATGAGAGAAGACGGGCGAGACAGAAAAGGTAAACAGTCCAAATCCCAAAAGAATGGGACGTCAACCGTTCTTGAAGCAGGAAGGATGAGGGGGCGAAAAAGTCTTGAAGGCTTCATACTACGGATACAAGCTACGTCGTTATGCAAAAGGCATCTCAGGGCCTAAATCGCCTCCTTTCGGTTCGATGACAGCGGCGATCCGACGCAAGAGACGGCAGAGAAACCTTGGCCCTTTGTGAGCCTTGCAGGTTCTGGGCCACTATCATTCATGCCGTGTTTGTATCCCTACACAGAAGAGTGCGTGCCTCTTCCCGGAAGTCGAGAACCGGGGCCAGGTGTTCCACCGCTTTACAATAACCTTACAACTCTACCACTATTATCCCACCTAGCACCGTGGCACCATACGATACGCGATCTCCAGCCAACCCTTCGGTTATGGCGTCTGTGCATGACGTGGGTTCGGATTCGCCAGGGGACTGGAACAGAGAGGAGCTAGAGGACGAGGAGTGAGAATTGTGAGAGGAGGGAGGGTCAATAACGGCTGGGGATTAAGATGACCGACTTGCCCCCCGCGGGTGTGACGCCCTCTTGATGCATGGCAGGTTTCAGATTGAAGGAGCGGGAAGAGTTGGATAAGAAGAACCTGAAAAGAGCACTGTAATTCTGCCAATTTGCGGACAACCCGTTACCCATCGCACATTCCGCCAAGGGCCCTTCTTCATCAACAAGAGAGCGAGCGGCCCCAACATCGAAGGAGAAAGGGACATGAACTTCCGTCAATGAGAAATGAGACGGCGAAGACGCACGAGCCAACGCCTAATTAAACTTGCAGCCAAACACCCTGCGCTGGCGCCGTGGGGTTTCCGGCTCCTTCGGTCCCTTCGGCATCGTCTTCCGTCGCCAAGTGACTGAATTCCATCTTGCATTTTGTCAAGGTCTCTCCATAATATGGATATTATGGGGTTCTTCTCGTCTCTCCAGGTTCACGGCGAGTGTTAAAAAATCACGATATCGGAAAAGATGATTTGTACAAATTCGACATCCATTAATAACACCATCCTGCGTTGTAGGTAAATCGAGGGCGAATTATCTAACATGAACAATTTTTTGGAAAAAAAAAAGGCAAAATTGTCTAGTTTTGTTGAAGGATCCTTCTTTTGGTTCTTTTTGGTTCTTCCCAACGCCTCGCTGTCTTTTTGTGAAAACTTACAAGTATCCTCCCCCAACCATGGATGAACTCACTCATTAGGTCCAGAGGATACAGGTGCCGTCAGCGCCGGCACTCACACACCAGGGCTCCGTAGGATGCCAGTCCACGTCCAGGACACCGAGCTTGTTGACAATCTTGTGGCCCTTGAGCATCTTGACCGGCACAATGGTCGGGTTCTCCATGAGATCGGTCACGACCTTGCCGTGGAAGATTTGCAGCGTGCCGTCGTCACTGGCGTCAGCGAACAGGGGGAAGCTGCGGTGGTACTTGACGGCGCGGATGGCCTCCGAGTGGAAGCGCATCGTCTTGTACGGGCGGTTGGAGAGGTCGAGGTCGTGCCACAGGAGACGTCTGTCGTAGGATCCCACCACGATGTTGTCACCACCAGAATGCACATCAAAGGACGAGATCCAGCGGGCGCCGGGTTGGATGACCTTGACGAGCTCCTGTCTTTGAAGATCGTAGCAGCGGATCATGCGCTGGGTCGCAACGAAGAAGAGAGGCCGCGAGGGGTGGAACTGCGCCGTCTGGGCGAGACCGGGCAGCTTGCGGAAGGGAATCTGAGTCAGATGCTTCGAGAGGGTGTGAATAGCAACTGCGCTGCGCTGGCCGTTGGGGGAGACGGTGCTGAGGAAGTCTCCGCGTCTGTGCCAGTTGATCACCTTGATGACGGACCTGACGGTGGCCTTGAGCAGAACCCCGGCAGCCTCCAGCTTGGAGCCAGGTCTGGCCCACTTGCCCGGGTGTTCCTTGGTGACGGCAGCTGCGGGCTGAGGGTTCTGTGTGGCGTAACCGAAACCAGCGTCGATAATGTCACGGCTGGCCTTGTCGATGCCGTCCGCACCGCGGGGAGGAACCGCAAAGAAGAGATCTTCACCAGCAGCAGCGGCCAGGATGAAGGTCTCCTTGTTGGGACGCCAGCGGACAGCGTTCACAGCCTCATCAAGACTGAGCTTGGCCATCCACTCCTGACGACCGGTACGGAGATGCCACAAGCGCACAGTACCATCGTCACCGCCGCTTGCAAGCCACTCGCCGTCGGGGCTGATGGCCGAAGACCGCACGCGACCTTCGTGGCCGCGGAAGACAGTCTGGCAGGATGTGGGGAAAGGCCTGAGCTCCTCGGGACGGGGCAGCTTGGGAAGAAGCGACGCGGGATCGATGTTGAGTCTGTTCTTGCGCACGCGAGGAGCGAGGTAAAGATCCAGACAGCGCTCAAAGCGCTCCTTGACGAACTCGCCGTAGGCGGGGACCTTGCGCAACGAATCAAACTTGGCGGGCATGTACTCCTTCTCTCTGTCCTCGGGATCCGCCTTCTCCCACTCTTCCCTCTCGGCTTCTGTCGGAAGGTACTCGGGGGGAGGATTGTAACTGAGGTCGTAGCCCGGAGGCGGAAGCTTGGGTGCAGGGATGTCCATGACGTGCGGCGGGCGCTCCTCCTCGTTCGCCCAGACGTCGTAGTAGACTTCTTCCTTCTCAGCTTCCTCCTTCTCCTTCTCTTCCGCCGACTTGTACGGCAAGATGTGTCCGTCCTTGATGGCCTTGACGAGCTTGGCAATGCGCTTCGCCTCGTGCTTGGAGGGGACGAAACGGCGTTTCGGTTCGGGCGCCGCGCTAAGGGGCATCTTCTCCTCGTGGGCTGTGAACCAGTGGACCATTTCCTGGGTATCATTAGTCTCGAAGGCATGTCGCACATAGTCTGTGGATACTCACGGGGTAGGGGTCATAGCCTTCTTCGGGAACCTCGTTCATCTGTACGCGGCGCAAAAGCTCCAGCTCATCCTGGCTCAGGTTGAGGGGCTTGCCGGTCTGGGGGTCAGTCAAGCCAGTCCAGCCCTTGGGGAGCTCAATGGTCTCGAGCAGGGCATCCAATGCCTCGCCGGCGGCCGGGCGCATAATCTTCTTGCCATTGATGTCGTACCCGATGTGAGGGTAAGAATCGTAGAAAGAAAGAGGGATGTTGCCGATTGTGTTGACGGGCTCCTGGGCGTCACTGTCATCGGAGTCGTACTCGGCGTTAATTTCGTCGTACTCGTAGCGCTCTTCGCCGTTGGCACCAGTCACGACGCGGTAGTTGGGCTTGTCGTCCTCATCGTTGTCGACAGCGCCAGCGTCCTTGCCTAGGTTTGTTGACTTGAGCTTCGAGGCAATGTCTTCGTCGTCGGCATCGGAGGGTATTTCGTCGCTGAGAATGTCGTCCTCGTCTTCCTCGTCCTCTGACTCCTCGCCGTTCAGGCCATTGTCTTCGCCCTCAGACTCGGAAGTTTCTTCGTAGTCGGAATCATCTTCGCTCCCGGACAAGACACCTTCCAACGTTGCGCCAAACTCGTCGTCAACAGGAGCAGGTACATCCGCCTGCGGCTCCTTCCGCTTGCCTAACGCTTGTCGTGCACCCATTGTGGTGGTGGAAAAATTGTCAGCCAAAAGAGGTTGTCAAGGGCTATTTTTGGAGCTTTCGGTTCGCGATGCAAGCACAGGCGGTTTGGGCGGACGCCTTCTGGGAATTTTTTTTTTCTGCCGTCGGTCGATGCTAGTGTTTCCCAGACCGCCTAGCGGGGTCGACCGAGACGCGAGGCGGAAGAGTGGAGGGATCGCTCCGGTTCGTCTCCAACTGCGACTCCAAAATCTGCCCCGAAATCTGCCCTACAACAACACCGCCAATTCCGCCCACGCGCATCCCGTTGGAACACAACGATGCAAGGAGACCAACTCTAGTATCTTACTGGTTGTTTCAACGTTTCGATTCGAACGCTGCAGGCCTTCAACTACCGCACATGCAGAGAGTTTCGAGAAGAATGCATATTTACCCGCCGGGAGAATGGCACATGCGCCACAGTGGCTGTCAGCCCATCCTGAAGTTCTGAACGCCTCTACCATACTCGAATACCTAGCGCCATTCCGGCTATTACTTTAGGTTGGAAGGGCTGTCCCTATGCAGCAGTGCACGGGTTGCCCTACAGGGCGTCCTTCAGCTATTGTCTTGCTAAGCGCACGCAACCTTCCAGCGCTCAAGACACTACAACGTAACATTGGACTCATTGGCAGCGGGTACGAGATGGTTTCTTGGCACAATTAGACGCCTACTGCGCGCTGAAGCAGGCGCAGCGACGCCGAGTGTCTCCTTACACACGTTGATGGATCGTGGACGCAACGGAGAGATCTCACCATTCCCAATGGAGGACTTATGTGTGAGTATTCTCATGTTCCATCGTCAGCCCGCCCGACCATGCCAGTGATGGGTAAGACGCTTCGGGCTGCTCCGAAACGGCTCCAAGGGAGAGAATTCTCGTGATGCCGGTGCCCTGTCCGCATCCATGGTACTAATACTAAGGCACTTACGCCGATGACTCAAATCTTTACGAAATACGCACTCTCGACCAATAACAGTGCCGCCGAACGGCACCTCAGGGTAGTCCAAGCACCGGGGGATCTCATCCTGCAAACACACGAGAAAGGCGTTGAAGCCCAATTCTTTCGCATACCAATCTGAGGAGAGCATATCTCATGGTGTCTTTCTGTCAAGTTGAGGAAGACTTTCATTCACAATAAGTGTCTTGGCGTGAGCAGGATAGAGAACCTTGAGAGGTGGCTCAGCCTTGATTCTGTTCGAGCGATGGGTCGTCTCGGTTGTTGCTAGAGAGGTACCACTGATATGAACTCAGAGAAGTGAAGACAGCTTCAACGGTGAACCAAGCTATATATCTAGCAAAAGTACTTATGGCTGAACTTTGGCTTCCGTCATATGCAAGGTTGGCATGGTGCTGACGCCGCTCCGAATCCTTCAAAGAAAGGACTTTGGAGTGACTGGTGACGAGGCCGGCCAAGCAGTGTTTTGCTGTGTACCTACCTTACTTTTACTGGGCGGATGTACCTTGCCCTACGAATGGATCCCGTACAGCAACCACCCCCGACTGCGTTGGTCTTAGGGGGCGGGCTGGAGCTAACGCGGGTAAGCTGTGCTGCGTGGCTTGCTCCTCGCCTACAACAATTACGCCGTGGGCCGGGAGAGCTTTGCCCTTTTGCTTCCCAACCGCATCTCGTGTGTCTCACCCCGTCTTTCTCATCCCGACCTCTGGACCACACGCACAAATACCTACGTCTGCATTTCCAACGTGGCCGTCGGTGTCACCATCTGCATGCTTTCATCTCGTGCATACCGCAGCCTTGAGCAACAAGAAAAACACTCCGGGATTCAGCTGGAGAGCAAGCCACGAGCTAAGGCAGCCAGGGCTTCATCGTCGTGCCTCTGGGCTTGTCACTACCTTGCCATTCAGAGTCATCGGCCCTATTAGCACATCAACTTTTACGAACTCTCCGTCACCTACATATAACCCTCCCGAAAGCCGCACTCCCAGCACTCTGGGAAGTTCTGAGTAATCAGAACAATTCAACCATCGGTATTGTCAGGCAACCACGACAACGCCTCTCTAGTCCCCTATCACATTTGTCCATATCAAATCATGCCTCAGAGTAGTAGCCCGTCCAAGTCGGCGGCCGGTGTCGTGAAGCATCGCGCGTGTGATGAGTGTCGTAAGTGAGGGTCTCAAGCCCAAATTGAATAGATGCTAACAACCCATACAAGGTTCACGAAAGCTGGCTTGCACCAAGGAACCTGAAGGTTGCTCGAGATGTCGGCGGGAGGGCCTTAGGTGTGTCTACTCGGCCCAGAAGCAGATGGGCCGGCCAAGGAAGCGTAGACACGTCGAGGAGGCTGAAGGACAATCCTCCCCCGACAAGCCCGAGAACCAAGACCAGCAGACGCAGATGCCACTCATGACGCAACCGACATTAGACACCGACTTCTCGGCCTTCTTCACCCAAGACTACTCTAGCATGAACTACCTTGACCTCCTCTCCCCCTTGGAAGGCTTGCCGCCTTCGACGCTGCCGCCCGAGCTGTCGAGCTTGACCATGGCATACACCGAGCCGCGGTTCCCTAATGGAGACTTCCAGTTTGGGGTTGCGGGTGTTGACCTGTTAGGTGGCATCAACTTTGACGAAAGTGACTCTGCTGACGAGGATTTACCTCAAGATATCAATAAAAGCCTTACAGAACTGCTCTCGGCGCAAGTGCCCGAGACGGTTCCTAGTCTCTCCCCTCCTACGACATCAGAGACATCATCTCACACGGCTGCCGCAAGCACGCCGGGATCATCCACATCTGGCAACACCAAAAATGAGGATGGAACTGGCAAAGAGGTGGACGGGGCACCGAAAGCATACAACAACACCACTTGCTCCTGTCTATCCCAAATCTTCCTCTCCCTGGACGCCTTATCGAGACTGCCGAACGATGTCAAGATTGCAATGGGCATAGCTAGGTCCGCCGCTCGTGTGGCCCACGACGTCATCCACTGCCCTTCCTGCAGTCTTACAGATATAACAAAGCCGCCTCCAATGCAGGCATTCCAAAACATGATGATGCTGGGCGCCATCCTCCCGTCCACAGCCAACGCCTACGCCAAGATTCTCGAGCTCATCGACAACGAAGCCTCCCAGGCCAAGAAAGAGAAGAGGAATATCACGTTCCGTTTCGCCGAGTACGGCGGGCTGTGGGGCGAGCTTAGTAGACGGGATAACGACTGCGGCGCGATAGAGACGTTTGACAATCGAGAGATGGACCCCGACAGCTGGAGGCTATCCGTCAGAGGCTTGCTGAAAGTCGACATCTACGGACACGATTTTCAGAGATCAGATGGGGCGGGATCTACAGTACCCTACCATCACCTTGGTCTGAAGGACGTCATCAAGCAGATGGAGGATCGGTCGAATAACCGGCATGACAAGCTCGATGAGATGGTCGCGGCCGGGCTACCCCATCCGATGCTGCATACGGATCAGCACCTGATGGTTCCGCAGGGCAAGGATGATAGCAAGGAGAATCGGCACTGCCTGAAGATTATTGAGATTGCGCGTGTTGCTTTGGACAAGCTGGTGATAGCTTAAAGGTCGAGAATGGGATGGTTTTTTTTTTTTTTTTTTTTCTTTTTCGATTGTTTTGTTTTTAGATTGGTTTTATGTTCACTGGGCTCACTACAGGATGAAAGGTATTATGATGGCAACATGTTGGCTACCGCGAGGTATTTTGGCGCATAGGATGCAAAAAGCGTGTTTGGAACGGGGACTTGGCAATATTAGACTCTCGCCTATCGTAATTATACCATGAAAAGAAAGACAATCTTTTGACATTCAGCGGCCAGAACATGGTCGAAAAAGTCGAAGATTGGAACATTCCACTCCACGATAACCTCACACTAGTGCCCGTACGTCCCCATTCCAACCCCGAGCCGAAGAATTGTTGCGCAGTACTTGACTTGGAAGATGCATTGTCTGAGTGGCTTTGATGCGCAATGCCGTGGTACATCGGGAAAGCTAACAAGCAGATGAGATAATCTCGCGCCCCTCAAGTCAACGTTCCATGACAGCTTCCATGCAGATGAGATGTGAGACGGGGGCTATGTTTGCCCTGGGCAACCCCGGGCAACCAGTTTCTCGGGACGAGTTTGGATGTCTGGGCAAAGCCAAATTTGTGGGAAGAGAATCGCCTGGCCCGTCAGCGGCGGCTTTATGATTTGGGAGCACGAGACATTGCGAGGTTGTGGCTGGAGCATAGGTATAGTACAGCAGAGGAGTGGCTTTTTTGTGAGATTTTTACTTCTTTGGTGGATGGTTAGTTGGCTGTAACAAAGGAACGATGTTTCTATTGATAGATGGCGATGAGTCGTGCAAGAGTCCGAAATGGAGTGAGACCGAATAATAGCGGGATCCAACTAAGTTACACATCAAAGGCTTCGGTATCGCATTTTCGAACGGGTTTGGGGTTTAGGAATTTGTGGTTTGTTTCTTGACCTCGTATCGGATCCTCCAATCCCTTTTTTTCTTTTTTGCCCTATCTTCCTTTTGGGCTCCTTTTGGGCTTCGTTTCGCGAAATGGAGCAGATTGTCTATGGAGTAAGTACCTGACTTCCAAGAGGACCGGAGACGGTGCCGTCTTTCGATCCAATGGCTCCGGCGGGTAGACTCGGTGGTCTGCGGAGACAGGGGAAATGGGGGAGGCATTGGGCCAAGCGCCTGTGAATCTCGTAAATCGGGGTTCTCGGCACCAGGCCGGCCTGCATTTAGGTTGATAGTGCAGGAGAGGGTCGAGAGTTTGGCAGGCTTGTGTCCTATTCTGTCCTGATGTGGCTTGCCCAGGTCAACGGCTTTTTCAGGCAGGGCAGATGGTTTTTGGGACGGATATTGGCCGCTGCAGCCACATTGACGGTTTAAGGTCTCTTGGCCTTTGCATGATACGATCCGTAGAAACAAGTAGGTGGTGGTGGTGGTACCTAGTTTAAGGAGGTAGGTAGGTAGGTCGGGTGGTGGATCTTAAACGGCGGTGATTTCTCCGGTCCGTCGTCCGCTCGTTGGCCGCGGCCTCCTGAGCTTACCTCACCTTACATTAGGTAGGTAGATAGGTACCTTACGCCAAAGGACAAATCTCGTGATGTCTTTCGCCGGCGGTGCCATCCAGACGGCGGTGTCTCTCCGTCCTTTTTAAAATCTCCTAATCTCGCCTCGATCCACCCGAGCCCCCAAGCTCCAAACTGTAAAACCCGTGGAAGCCAACAACATTACACACAAGCCTTGGCTGGTGGCCCCCCCTCGTGCCTGTCCTGACTCCGTCTATCCGCCCCCCTAGCCCATAGCCTGTAGCCTGTATCCGTAGGTGCTCCGTAATACAGAGGAAGTATTGCTCCAGGCGAGTTTACGGCAAGTCTGGGCCGTAGGAAAGTGACTAATGGAGGATCCCCCAAGGCGGCAAAGCCAGGTGTGTTAAGGTATGTGGGGACGCTAAGCCCAATCAGAAGTAAGCTTGTGTCAGGACCCGGCCATTGCCTTTCTCCCATTTCATTGTACGTACAGTACCTAATTACCTACCTTACTCTTTGTATGTAT
The DNA here is from genome assembly GCF_030867565.1 of Colletotrichum costaricense. NCBI lineage: Eukaryota > Fungi > Ascomycota > Sordariomycetes > Glomerellales > Glomerellaceae > Colletotrichum > Colletotrichum costaricense. The sequence goes on along the minus strand of NW_026848247.1, from coordinate 433,755 downwards.
CCGTGGTATCGTTCCTTTACTCATCAATAGCTAGGTACCACCAATAGGTCTGCTCATCATCATCACCATCCTGAGGTGCTCGCTCGAACAGACACAAACGCCAGACCGCTCACTGACCGTGGCTCATACCTACTTCAGTATCAGGGCGCCACGGTGCCAAGATATCAACCCGTCACCTACCGCAGTTGCCTAAGCTGAAGGCTGAAGCTCCCCCAAGTCTGTGCTGCATGTCACTTTCTTACTCCGCCTCGTGACAGCCCGCCCTTCTGGCCCATCAATCCCCGACGACGATCACCTTTTTTGCCTGTCCGCTCCTCGCTACACCTTGGCCCGCTCCTCTTCTTTCTATCTCCGTGTTTCTCTTTATTTTTTTTTGCTTTCTTCCCTCTTCTCTTAAACATCCCTCCTCGCCCAGACTTTTCGGAGGTTTATTACTTGTGTTGCTTCTTCCTTTGGCCGCCGGTTTCCAATTTTCAAATTCCTTCCTTTTTCCTACGGTACCCCAAATCCACAACGCGGTTGCATGCGCTTGTCTCGCCTTCGCTCCTAATCCGTCAGCCAAAAACCCGTTGTTCGACCTAAAGCGATCGACCCTCCTCCCACCCCAAAAGAACGTCATCCACATACCGACGGCCGCTTTATCGCCCCCTTCCGACCAAACATCACCCCGTCATTCGCACGAGACCGCCCTTTTTCTCTCTGTCCCTCCCTCTGCTAGTCCCATTTCAACACACCCCGACCCGGCCAGGCCAATGGCCCCTCCGCCACCCTACCTGATAGCGACTGCCGCCCAAGATGTTCCTACTTCACTCGCCGCCTTCGTAGCAGCTACAGCAACAGCAGCAGTCGACGCAGCAGCAAACACAATGATCCCTATCGCGACCCCGACAGAAGCCCTCGACGGCGCCGTCGCGACTTTCACGAGTGCTGTCGCCGCGGCCACGGCTACCCACGCTGCAACACAGGGCGAAGAAGGTGGTAATGGCGAGTGCAGCCTGCTCGGTTCCTTTGCCCTCATTGTCCAGGCGGCCCTGGGCGGCCTTGCCTTGCTGGCGTTGGTTTTCAAGCGCTGGAGAGAGCGGCCACAACGTCCAGTCAAGATCTGGTTCTTCGATGTTTCGAAGCAGGTGTTTGGCTCGGTTCTCGTCCACATCGCCAACATCTTCATGTCAATGTTGACGTCAGGGCGCTTTTCTGTGACACTGGACCCCGCAACCACGGCCAACGCGCAGAGGTTGATGAGACGCGGCGAGGACTACACACCAAACCCGTGCTCCTTTTACCTGCTCAATCTCGCTATTGATGTAAGCAACCCACTCGCTTCCTTTCTCTCTCCGGCATCGTACTAACATGCGTCTTGCAGACCACCATCGGTATCCCCATCCTCATCGTACTTCTCCGCGTTCTGACAGGCCTCGTTGCCTACACACCCTTGGGCAAGCCTGAGGAGTCGATCCGGTCCGGCAACTATGGCACACCTCCCAACGCCTGGTGGTGGTTGAAGCAGTCCTTCATTTACTTCTGCGGCCTGTTTGGCATGAAGTTCTGCGTCCTCATCATCTTCCTCCTCCTGCCCTGGATCTCGCGCGTCGGCGACTGGGCCTTGCGGTGGACCGAGGGCAACGAGCAGCTGCAAATCTTCTTCGTCATGATGTTCTTCCCGCTCGTTATGAACGCCATGCAGTACTACATCATCGACTCTTTCATCAAGCAGCCGCAGCACGAACACGAGCGACTTCCAGAGGATGACCCCGATTGGAGCTCGAGACACGCAGGTGTCAGCCCGTACGACGACGCCGACTCGGCAAGCGAGGAGGGTGCGAATTCGGACGATGGAGCGAGCTTGAAGCTGAAGAAGGCGAAACATGCGGATGATGCCGAATACGACCCGGACACGGACGGCGACGCGCCGACGGTCATTGGTAGCAGCTCTAGCCGGACAAATCACCAGAGAAGGGATAAGGATATTTCGGCGGAGTTGTTCCCAAAGGAGTGATGTGCGCTTTGTTTTACTGTTTGGTTTAAGCTAGGAGTTGGAGCTAGAAACATGTATAATCGGACCAGGTCTAGATGGCCTCCATAGGGCTGTAACAATACGGGTGTTTGGTTTAAGCGCATCATCCCTTGTCAGTCCTCATGAATCATATTCAGATCTTTGACTTCCTGAAGACCGCCATATTCCTTGATGAAAACTCTCATGATATCATGTATTCACCAACGTCGACTATTGACTACTTATTCCGGCATCATAATGACCATATCCCCGGAGAACGCACTTTTGTAACCGCATCCGCGAAGCCTACCCGAATTGAGAGAGCTGGTCACCGGATATACCTCTAGTTGGCTGAGGCCGCTAGGATCGGGTCGAAGCCGGGTGCTCATCCGCGGTTCCATCCGCAAGGCAGATCCACTTCCCGGACGGCACGCTGAGGGGGAGGCTTCCGTCTAATATACTCGCCCACATCAAGATCAACTGATACGTAAAAGTGAAAAGGGTTGTCTGCAGTCCACGTGCTTTATTTGTGTATGTAAATAACAATGACCAGGAATCCACACCGGTTACGAGGACTGCAGGGAACGTGAGCTCAACCTCTTTACCTGCCCAGGCCGGGGTTGATGAAGCTGCGGTTTCATCGGCTCCACATAGAGGCGTCGTGGCCTTTTGTGAACGGGGACAACTTCGCCGTTGGCTTGCATGTCTTGTTATGTTGGTTCGTGTTCACCAAGGTGAGGGGGGAAATCGAGTCCCCCTGCCCCGGTGCCTGGACACATAATGTGGCCTATTCCTCGTTCTTCGGGCGACTTTTATCGAATAAGGCTGGTTTGCAACGAGCAGAAGTGACTCCAAACCCAACTCTCCAGTCTCCGATGCTTGAAGAAACATGGCGGAGATTGGGGTACTGCGTCCTTCAAAACTTCGTGTGTACCTCCTGGTGATAGTGGACTGACAAGTATTGTGTAATTAGATTTTAGACAATGGCCAGGCAGAAGTCGAAGTAAACCATTTAGATTCTCCTTTGTGAGTGGCTCGGCATGTGCTAACTACCTCTGAGAGTATCGCCTCGTCTGGCACAAGCGTTTCCGATTCGATTCTAGACTACTGCTTCGAGAATGGTCGAACTTATCATCGGTATAAAGATGGGAGTGAGTTCACAATCTGACCTGGAATTCTAATTCTTTATTAGTGCGGGAATCTAATCGAAATGCAAGGGTACAATATCCCCAATGACGAGAGGGAAATGGGTAGACTAGGTGAGAGTTGTCACATTACTGTTGTCCTAGGATTTAGAATCTGATGGCGTTCCGATAGATCTACAGCACCACATCTGCCTCATGACGCTGGAAGGCAGACTCGGTCTTGCGTCCCCTTGCCAAGCAGGCGCTGAGGTTGGAAGAGTCCTTCATCTCGGTAAGGGAACCGGTATCTGGGCTATCGAATGTGGCGATGACCATCCGGAGGCCGAAGTAAGTTCCGTCAATCGATGTACAGTGTTTCTTTGGACGTATACTGACATTTGGTCTGCCTCAGGTTCTTGGTGTTGATCTGTCCTCGACACGTATTAGACCTTCCGACTAGTAACCTGTGTGCTGTCATCTTGTTCGCAGAAACTAAAGAAGAGGTCGAGGTTCATGTTGGTTGTGCCGGTCGCATTCAGGGAAAGGGATGACAGTCAGTCACATATCGAGTCAGTCACCGCGGAAGCAAGTGTGAGGACCATGCAGAACAAGGACATCGCTTTTGATACACCTGCCTTGAGGACTTCGCTTTCCATTCGGCGGCAGCTCCTTCGGGTCCACCCAGAATGCTGCCAAGGGTCAACTTCGCCGGTGGCATGCGTTGTGTGCGCGTTTCTCTTGTTGGTTTGATTCGAGTCTCATTGAGGGGTTCTAAGCGATGGCATGTTGCTTTTCCACAAAATTGTCCAGCTTTCTTTCTTCCTCTGTTCCCATGCCTTTGGTCAAGATTGTCGACTCTTGCTCACCGTCGATAAACTACAGCACGTCATTCTCGCCCGACCAACACTTGTAATCATGGCTGAAGTCGATCACGAGATCAACATTGTTGCGGATGAGCAGGTATGTTTGTGACCGTGCCACAGGTGCCGTTTCCTTGGGATTATAGCAGTCGTAGGCTCTGGAAGACAGCCGAGCAGATATTGAAAGCATTGCTTCTTCGAGCACCAGCCTCAGTGGCTCAATCTTGTACTATCGGTTCGAAAATGGACGGACGTACCATCGCTACAAAGACGGGAGTGAGAAACAGGCTCCATGTCTCTTGTAAAGCCGTGCTGCCTATTGTGGTAACAAGAATATGTGATTCCTAACGATGAGTAAGAGAATGATAGAATGGGCATGTCACCTCCACGGAGTCCTTGGGACGTCTCAAGCATGCGGCTTACTTGGTCTAACACTGCTAGATATGCAACATCACATATGCCTATAGCCCTCGGTGGTCGTATCGGACTAGCACCTCCATGCCAGCCTGGTGTCAAGGTTAACAGGTTATTGGATGTTGGTACGGGCAGGGGAATCTGGGCTATTCAGTTTGGCGACGATCACCCCGAAGCCGAGGCAAGCTCAAAAGTGATGAAAATTGAATGCGTGTTGACCGTGAACAGGTTCTCGGCGTTGATTTATCTGCTACGCAACCAGGCATGTAGGTTTCTGAATTCGTGAAGCTATCGGGAGAGAGGACTAAGAGGTCGGGTCTCCCAGCGTAGCTACGAATGTCAAGTTCGAAATCGACGACATTGACGAGGAGTGGACGTATACCACCCCGTTCGACTACATTCACAGTCGCTTCATGTCGTCAAGCATCGCAGACTTGGAGGCGTACCTCACTAAATGTTTCAAGTAAGTGCGACTTTGACTCCCGGCCTTTACTCAATAGCTGTCTGCTAATGAGTGTAAGTCACATCCAACCTGGCGGCTATCTAGAGTTGCAGGAGCCAGAGATGGAGTTCCAGTCCGACGACGGCACGTTTCCTGCCGATTACCCCTTGGCCAAGTACGGTAACCTCCTCAAGGAGGCCGCGGCCATCTTTGGGCGAGAGTACGTCTCGGTGTCTTCCTTGAAGACACTGATGGTCGAGGTGGGCTTCAAGGACGTGACGCTGAGCCGGTACAAGTGGCCCATCACACGTGGCCCAAAGATCCTTCGTTCAAGGAACTGGGCACTTGGGGCTTTGAGAAAAGCAATGCTGGTTTAGAAGCTATTTCCATTGCAAATCTGACGCGCGCCCATAAGTGGACTAGGAGGGAGGTGAATGTCTTTTTGGCTGATGTCCGGAAAGACCTGGCTAACAAGAATTACCACACCTACGTTCCCATGTAAGTGCCTGCATCATACTTGGACATTGAGCAACCCCATTCGCATATTGACTCGTCGGACTCAGGTACTTCGTCGTCGGACGTGAGCCAGGATAGAGACAGAGGAACTGATCCGAATCTTGAGAATGGTAGCAAGCAATATCATTGTCAAGGGACGGGTGGAACTGTTTTGAGACTTAGTGAGTAGTCGTGCTGGCGACACCGTGGTTCGTAGCTCCTGACTCTGTACGCTTTTTCGGTTGCCACTTTCCAGCAAAGAATATCTTCAGTCATTGTCATCTTGATCAATTGCCCTCAGTAGACCTCAAACCATCTCGCGCTTCTCATCGATAACATAGTCAAAGACACCTGTTGCCGTAGCCCGTCGTTGAAGCCCTGGCCGACTCGGACATTCGCCTCGGCTCCGGTACCCTTTGCCAAAGGTCTCGTGTTACATCCAATAACTTCCAACGGTTCGCTTGTCTCACGACCAGGGGTGCGCGCGATAACTACCCCGAGTCCCACAATTTTCTTCTTCAAAGAGGCAACTTGACCGTCGGGCTGCGTTATGCAGTGTGCATTTGCTCTGTTGGTCCTCTCCGGAGACAGGGGTTGGCCAAGAAGAGGGGGCGCGCAATCGAATGTTTTGGTCACAACCGAAAGCAGATCAGCGTGCCATTCTCCCCGCCCTTCAAATGGTCTTCGCCTCGCAGAAGATCTTGAGCTGTTTCTCGTTGTCTCCCAGAAACCATTTGCAGCGAAAAATTTCCGTTGAAGATATCTCACAATGTGCCAAGACACCCCTGCAAATGTGGACCGCGAAGACCAGCTGGTCGCCGATGAGCCTGTATGCATTGAATAGTCACATCACAACCACATAGCTGTACAATGAGTTCTGATTACAGGTGTAGGTCGAAACTGACAGCGAGGCGGACCTCGAGGTGAGTGCGACTTTAGTCATCTTCATCTTGATTCTCTGTGAGAAGCTCCTATTAATATTATGACCTGGCACAGAGTCTGCTGTCCGAGACAACGAGTATAAAATCTTCCATGCTTCAGTATCGTCAGGAAAATGGCAGAACCTACCACAAGTATAAAGATGGACGTAAGCAAGCGGCCTCCCATGGTCGGTAATAATCTGTATCTGACAGGCCATGCCAGAATACTTTGTTCCCAATGACGAGACGGAAATCGACAGACTTGGTGAGACCCAATTTAGGCCTTGAGCTGATCCGCCGCTGACCTTTCACTACCAGATATGCAGCATGAGATCTTCTACCTAACGTGGGACGGTAAACTCGGCGTCACTCCGCCGTGTGAGCCCGACGCCAAAGTTGGTCGTGTTCTTGACCTCGGTACCGGTTCTGGACTTTGGGCCATCGAGTTTGGCGATTTGCACCCTGAAGCCGAGGTGAGCAATTATTGAAAAGCATGCAATCCGGGATTCGCATTGCTAGTTGAGAACGGCCTCTCATTAACCGCCTATGAAGGTACTCGGTACGGACCTCTCGCCCACCCAGCCCTCGGAGTAAGTCTGCTTTCTTCTAAGTATCAAAGCGTTCGAAGCTGTCACTCAGGACAGGAATACTGACTGCATTGCTACCCACAGGGTTCCTCCAAATGTCAAGTTTGAGATTGATGATTTCGACGAGGACTGGCTCTACTCGCAGCCATTCGACTACATCCACAGCAGAATTATCAATGGAGGAGTCGGTGATTGGAAGAAGTTGATCAAGAAAGCATACGAGTAAGTTACCTTGAAGATACGATGAGTGAATCACATTTTTGACAGAAGTACTGTAAACAGTAACCTCCAGCCCGGTGGTTGGTTTGAGATCCAGGAGTCAGAGTTCTCCCCGGCCGCCGACGATGGGACGTTGCCGCCGGAGAAGGCATTGTCCAGATTCGCCGTGCTAGTTCGCGACGCCGTAAAGGCCTTTGGCCGGCCCTTTGTCGAGGTTCCTACCCTGAAGGACATCCTGACAGAGGTCGGGTTCGAGGACGTGGCCCTCACCCGCTACAAGTGGCCGACAAATCCCTGGCCCAAGGACCCTAAGCATAAGAGAATCGGCGAATGGAACTTCCATAACTTTGCGGGTGCGGTCGAGACCATGGCACTGGCGCCGCTGACCCGCGTGCATGGTTGGACCAAGGAGGAGGTCTTAGTGTTCTCTGCCGAGGTGCGGAAGGATCTTAGGGATCCCAAGGTTCATGCCTACTTCCCCATGTAAGTCCCAGAGTGATTTTTGCCTATCTGCACTCTGGATCTAACAACATTGATAGTTACACGGTTGTGGGCAGGAAGCCGTTGAAAGCGGCCACTCCGGCAGCAGCCACCGAGACCGCTCCGGCTGAAACCTCAGCTTGAAGTGAGCTCAACTGAAGCTATTCCGAAGCCTTCTTTGGCTACTAGCGACTCAAGGCAGGTTTTTTAGCTTGGGCCGGATCTGTTCGAGAAGATGGCCCACTGGGGTATCGGATAATTCAATGTGTCTTGAATACATGGCGGCATTGATTCTGAGCGTAGCGAGTTGTTAATCAAGCCGGGTAGATGGCCCGTTCATACTACGTGTTACAGCCTCGTATAATTTGGTCATGTCAACTTAGAGATGTGACTTTGCCTCGGAAGCACCAGTTCGGAAACAACATCAAGGCATTTCTCTGAAAAATCAATGGATGCTGTACGTTGTGCCATCAGTGTGAACACTCCAGTTGATTAGAGCAGCTAGAAGGGCAGAGACACTAGCTTGGCGGATGGTTTGCCCGCGACCCGCGGCGGGGGGAAGTCTGACCCATTCCCCTGCTGCATCTCCAATTTTCTCGGTCTGTAAATAGGCAACGTCGCCGCTCGCCTGCGTCATGTGCGCTGCACGTAGACAATGTGGATGGCGACCGATTGGCAAGCCGCGTTTGGCAGCCCATAGGTTGGTTTGACAATGAGGGGTCAGTTCATCTGGCCATGTTCAAAAACTTCGCACCATCATCACCTCGCGAGGTTCCGAAACTGGTCTGCACTTCGCGAGCCTTTAGGCACAGGAAACCCGAGCATTCGCTTATACCTAAAGATACTCGTAAGGACAGCCTTAAAACACTGCCATCATGGCCGCCGCACAGGACGACCCTGAGGTTCACCTGGTCGCTGAGGACGAAGTACGAATCTGTGCAAACATCGTGCGAGTTGGTGACCAAATACTGATGAGCATCGAACCAGATTTCCGACAGCGAACAGGATCTTGAGAGCATTCGCTCAGAAACCACTAGCGTAAAGGACTCTATCCTTGAGTACAGAATCGAGAATGGAAGATCCTACCATAAATACAAGGATGGGAGTCAGTTTATCCTCCCTGCTGTAGATTCATGTTACCAATGATCTACTAACATAAATCAGAATATGCGTGGCCCAATGACGACAGGGAGAATGACAGGATGGGTAAGTCTTCAATCCTGGGATATTCTTGTATAATTGCTATTCGTCTAACTTGAATATATCAGATATGCAACACGAGATTTGCCTCCTCACATTCCATGAGAGATTGGGATTCGCTCCTCCTTGTGACGAAGGTGCAAAAGTCGGTCGCGTTCTTGACCTTGGCACCGGAACTGGCCTATGGGCCATTGACTACGGTGACCAACACCCAGAGACGGAGGTTGGTGTCGATTTCTACCAGAGTTTTTGGTAAGGAGAGGACAAGGTATCTGACATTGAGACATAGGTGCTAGGCGTCGATTTGTCTCCTATTCAGCCACGAGAGTGTGTAAACCCTCCCAAGTGAAGCCCGCAAAGTTGCTAACGATGCGTCTAAGCGTACCTCCTAATGTCAAATTTGAAGTCGACGATGTCGAGGAGGAATGGCTATATTCTCGGCCCTTTGACTACATCCACCTTCGATTCATGAACGGGTCTATCTCAGATTGGAAGAAGATCATTCAAAAAGCCTACGAGTAAGTACAAATCTCCAACAGTCTTCACATTGCTCATTGTCTTGACGATTCCTCGTTGCGAGGCCTCGCGATCAGAGCTGACAAACTTGTTCGTCTGATAGTCATCTCGTCCCCGGTGGCTATTTTGAGATTCAGGAAGGTGATTTTGTCATCAAAGCTGACGATAATACTCTACCTCCTGAGAAGCCTTTGGCCCAGTTCACTTCCCTCATCCGAGAAGCTGCAGAGAAGTTTGGGCGCAGATTCGCTCCTATCCCCGAGATGAGGGAGGCAATGGTCGATGTTGGGTTCGAGAACGTCGTCCAACAGGATTTCAAGTGGCCCTCCAACCCCTGGCCAAAAGACGACCACTACAAGAGAATCGGCGAATGGAACTTCCACAACTTCGTGGATGCCGCTGAAGCTATGGCTCTTGCACCTTTGACCCGAGTTCACAATTGGACGAAGGAGGAGGTTCAAGTCTTTCTTGTGGGTGTTCGTAAGGACATGAGGGACAAAAAAATCCACTCATACATGCCTATGTAAGTTTCTCTTGATCTTGGATCATTCTCATGAAGAATGTTTTCTAAGACTGATAACTCTGTCTCTTTAGCTACACTCTTGTGGGCAGGAAGCCGTTGAAAGAAGCCACTCCAGCCCCGCCTGAAGACCAGAATGCAGCAGCAACTCCGTCTTCAACTCAGTGAACCTATCTTCATGTATTTCTAAGATCTCGCTGAAAAATATCAAGCTTGGCTACAGCTGATTCGGGGGATGGGCAGGTTGGTGAGAATCCCAATCCAATCTGAGGGGATTTATTGGGCAACAGCAACATCCATCATCCGAAGAGAATCGATGACCTGGCTGTGTAATTCCTTGACCGAGACTAGAAATCCGACCGAGGCATCAAGAATTCGAAGACATGGATGAGGGTTTGGCGCACCGCGGACACGGGACGGCTTCCGACAGTGGGCAGTCCAGATTTTGCGGTTGCAGGGGTTGGCTGACCGAAGTGGCAAGTGGTTAGATCGTAGGATGCTGTTGGAAGTTGTCTTCACATGCCCATGTCGCATTCTTTGTCTCTTCATTCGACCATAGTTTCCCCTGCCCCGCAATTATCTGCAATGGGGAAACTGCACCGTCGAGATGCATATGCATGTTTGCTCGTTGGTTCCTTCGCCAAACCCCAGCTCTCAAGAGGGGTGGTGGGCTGAGATCGACTGTTTTGGTCACAAAAACATCGATAACCCCTCAACAGTTTTCTTCATCACCCTGTCCTAGGATTCTTTACATTCGGAGTAGTGCTCTAATATCATCAGTATTGGAAAGGCAAACAGCAAGATCGGCACGAGACTTGCCAAAGCTCTAATCCCCCAAGATGGCCGAACCGAGCACCACCATAACACCCCAAATCGTCGCAGACGATCAGGTAAAGCCACCATGCCCTCCCGAACTGTGATTCTATTCTAAATTCGTTTAGCATGAAGATGCTCGGTCAGATATTGGAAGCGTATGTGCAAGCTACACTCCGACTCTTAAACGTATCATGAGTCTTACATACATGCTTAACACAGAGCATTGCTTCTTCAAGCACCAGTCTCCGAGCCTCAATCCTGGACTACCGCGTTGAGAACGGCAGAACATACCACCGGTACAAAGATGGCAGTGCGTTTACTCTGGCCTGTTATTGAAGAGCTTTTCTAACTTTGACTGAGAATACACGATTCCCAACGATGAAAGGGAAATGGAAAGGCTAGGTAGAATCCACTGGCTCATGTACTATACAGACCCTCATTAACATTCACCATAGATATGCAGGATGAGCTTTGGGCCATCTCAATGGACTTCGCATCAGGAATGGCTCCGCCTGGGCAGTTGGATGCTGAAGCTGGACGAGTCCTCGACGTCGGTACCGGCAGTGGCATCTGGGCAATCAACTATGCAGATGATCACCCCGATGCTGAGGTACCAAGATTCTCGTAACATTGAAAACAGTTGTTCCCATCCATACTTGACTGACTTTTGTTTCCCGTAGGTCCTGGGTATTGACCTCTCTCCAACCCTTCCTGACTAGTATGCGTCTCCTTTTTCCCTTTCGTAGGCGTCGCTCATAGAACTAATGTGTTGTGCAAAAATCGGCTAACACATATGTCTCTCAGCGTGCCACCAAATGTCAGATTTGAGGTTGATGACGTCGAAGAGGAATGGACGTATTCAAGGCCTTTCAATTATATCCACAGCCGTGTTATGACAGGCAGCATCAGCGACTGGGATTTGTATCTTCGCAGGTGCTATGAGTAAGTCTATTCATCCTTCTACGTTGCGATCTGCATATGATTACCGCATAAGCTAATCCGTGTGTCAATAAAGCAACCTCGTACCTGGTGGTTGGGTCGAATTGCAGGAGATTGCTGTATACTGCGACTCTGATGACGGGACGCTGACTCCAGACCACGCGATTTCCAAATGGAGCAAGCTGCTGCAAGAGGCAACGATCAAGCTTGGGCGTCCTTACATTGATCCCGAAGGCCTCCCAGAGAAGGTGCAGGCTGCCGGATTCGTTGACGTTGCTATCACTGCATTTAAATGGCCGCTCAACGACTGGGCCAAAGACCCCAAGTATAAGCAACTTGGCAGACTCCAGCTAGAAAATGGCCTAGCTGGCATCGAGGGTTTCACCATGGCAGCGTTTACCAGGGCCTTTGAGTGGACTGCTAAAGAGGTCAACGTGTTCCTCATTGACGTGCGAAAGGATGTCAACAACCGGCGAATTCACGGTTACCTTCCAACGTAGGTCACATTGATTTCTATGCTATCAGGTTCATTCTGACTCTCGATTTAGCTACTCCATCATTGGACGCAAGCCAAACAAGGGAGAAACCTCAGCTGCCCCAGCTCCTGCTTCCTCCGAGACTCCTGCTCCATCAGAAGCTCCAGCTGCAATTGAGGCTCCTGCTTCTACTTCCTCTCAGGCCCAAGCACCGAGCTCATCTTGATGACATGGTTCGGAGTCACGGTTGTCGACTGAGGTTGCGTTCGAGACGGGATCTAGCGGCTCTAGTCGCTTTAGTGTCAATCTTACCCGGGGGTTTTGCAGGGATAGATCGACTTGCAACCCACGAATCATACGGATGCAAACAACAGCGGCACCAAGCTGCAAGTTTCAATCTCTTAGCAACCATGAAGGAAGGCATGCACTAGAGATGGAGGGGCGGCTTCGGTTCTAATTCTGCATGCCTGCTTTAATATCTGGCTGAGAGAACAATGACGGAATAACTAGACGTTATTTCGTGACTTGCTTAGACATAAATAATAAACAGCTTCCGCTCGCCGTAATTTCGCTATCCAAATGGCTTATGGCTTACGTTGCCGTTCACTTGCCGAATGGTCTTCTTCGAACGGGGCTTCCATTGTTAAAAGCCAGGCCCTATTGTTCGTGGAGCTAGCATCTGGGCAACCGCACAATGTTGGACACCAGCGGCATAGATAAGGGAACGCTAGTTGACTAACAGTCTCGATGTTTGCCTGGAGCCTTTGCAGACAAGGATGGGAGCAACCGAGGTCAGATGTGGCAAGCATTACCATACATTCAGTGGGAGACACTATTTTCCCCTTGTCCGAAGTTGGACCTTCCTATTCGGTCGCATCTTCTTCAGTTCCATATTTGTTTGCAACGCGGTGGCAACGCCATCGGTGCGCATATGCATGTTTCCCCGTTGGTTACTTTTGCGAAGAAGAGGGGTTGGCCGGGGGCATGTTGGCAAGGCCGGTTTTGTGCTTTGCACAAAAGGAATTGTAGAGCCCAGTCCTACCCCCCCATCGCTGCTACTCTTCAGTCCTTTTTTTCTCCGAATTTTGTGACATACCTTACTTGTTGACAAACTTGACCCGGTACTGTGGTTCAATAAGATTGACTGCAGCTTTCGACACGGCCAACATGGCTCATGACAATAACGCCGCGGCGCTTGACGTGGACGATGTAAGTGGAGCTAGTCTTCCGTCATACAACCAACTTTGCTTCAGAAGTATACTGAATGTAAACATGATAGGATGATGTTCGTTCAGAAGTGGGAAGTGTAAGTTCAAGCTCGTGCTGCCAGAGGCAGCACCCCAGACCGAAGAGGAAGGTCAAAATCTCACACACAGTCTCATCTTCCAGAGCGTAGCTTCATCAAGCACCAGTCTTCGCAATTCTCTTCTTGATTACCGTCTTGAAAACGGCAGGACCTATCACCGATACAAAGATGGCAGTATGTGCATTCGCACCTTTGTCTTGTCTGGAATCCCATTCTGACTCAGTTTTAGAATACAATCTTCCCAATGACGAGCGAGAATTGGACAGGCTAGGTAAGCCTATCTCACATGGTTCTGCCCCCTGCGACGACACTTCTCTGACATTGTATCCAGATTTGCAGCACCATTTGTGGCTTCTTGCGCTCGATGATAGACTTGGAGTCGCCCCGCCTTGTAGAGAAGGCACCAAAGTCGGTCGGGTACTCGATGTTGGAACTGGATCTGGCATTTGGGCCCTCAATTTTGCTGACGAGCACCCTGAAGCTGAAGTAAGTCTGCGAAGTAGGCTCATCTCGTCACGAGCCAAGGGTCGCTCCGTCTCTTGGTGTGCTCAATGATATGGCATGGACTTCATCTGACTGCGATGGTTTATTAGGTGTACGGCATTGATCTGTCGCCGACTCTTCCTGGCTAGTGAGTCGACTTTACAAAGATGTGTGTACGAGATACAATTTCTGACAAATTTCATCGTCACAGCGTGCCCCCAAATTGCAGATTCGAAGTCGATGATGCTGAGGAAGAGTGGACATGGTCACGGCCATTTTCCTACATTCACAGCCGAGTTATGACTTCCAGTATCGGTAACTGGAAGTTGTATCTTCAACGTTGTTATGAGTGAGTCTTTACACCTTTATACATCAACCATTCTGGGTTGAGGAAGAAGTACCTCAAACATGAACAACACGCTGACTCTCTGGATAAAGCAATCTGGAGCCTGGTGGATGGATTGAGCTACAGGAGTTCGATCTCTATCCGCGATCGGACGACGGAACTCTCACGCACGAGCACTCGCTAATTAAGTGGTGTGACCTCCTCCTTGAGGCATCGGAGAAGTTCGGTCGCCCCTATGTTGAAGTTCCGCCATTGAAGGATCTCCTCACAGAGGTAGGCTTCGTGGACGTGTCATTGGATCTATACAAGTGGCCCACCAACACTTGGCCGAAAGATGAGAAGTACAAAGAAATCGGCTCCTGGCACGGCGAGAATGTCTCTAGCGGCCTCGAGGGCTTCACGATGGCGGCTTTGACGCGTGCTCTGGATTGGTCGCGGGATGAAGTGAATGTCTTCCTCATTGATGTACGCAACAACATCAAGGATAGAACCATCCACGCATGGTGGCCAGCGTAAGTGTTCCGAGGAGGGCAAATTTCAGGCCGAGGCGAACATCGGCTGACACGGTACAGATACTTCATCATCGGTCGTAAGCCAGAGAAGGTGGACAGCCCGGCTCCCCCGGCTCCCCCGTCCCCTGAAGCCGCTGCCTCCCCTGCGGCCCAGACTCCGGCACCGGCTGAGACTCCATCTTCCCCTCCGGCTGCAGCTTCGGCTCCAGCTGGGAGCACAGCTTCCGCTACGAGCCCAACTTCTGCTACAAGCCCAACTCCGGCCCAGAGCCATACGCCGGCTGCGTCTTGATGGGAAATTGCATGCAAGTGCCAGAGGAGAGACAGATTTGGATTGAAGGATATTTCCATAGGACGCTCAATGTCAATGCCACTGACGTGAATGCATACAAGTGCAACATTACTTAAATTAGCGAGGGAAATTTGTATAAGAAGTTCATTGAGTGGAACGAGTTATCGGCAAGCTGAATGATGTCTATACCATTTCTCTCACCTAAGCTAGACGTCAAAGGTTGTATAACGATACAGAGGCTCTGCCCTTAGGTGGGCTACCTCCCTAGTTGGCCTTGGCGGCGGAACAGGATACCAATGAGAATGGCTGAATTAAGAGACGCTATAGGAACATGAATCAGCTATGAGATATGACACTGATTCGAGCGATGCAACCTTCACGTTATGGAATAAAGGTCGTTCGCATGAATATGTAAGTCTTTGTAGCGAAGAAGCGGTTCGCCACGGGCGTTGCTCCAAATTGCTCATCACTAGTCGTGTGGAGGTGATTTTTGCACCTTCATTTGATTGCTTTTAGTACCGCAGTCGATTTGCGTTGAGCTATTCATGGTGAGCTATTCATGGCACAGAAAATGAAGCTTCTTCGAAGCTGGTCTATGATGGTAGGCTAGCGGCGATGAGATTGCCTGATCCAACCGTCCGGTTATAGTGCAGGTCCGGCCTGCCCCTGTCACATTGCGTTCGATAAGGTGAATACCAAGCGACTGTGCCTCTTCCATGTATCCACTGTATCGACGGATGACCATTTCTAGAGACGCGTATGCATGTTGGTCTGTAGGTCCGTTGGTTCTTCTGTGCCTCCGTGGCCAAGGACAGGGGCGGTCTACCCTGGGAGTGCCGAATTCCATCACAAAAACAGCTGCTGCCCCGCGCCGGTCTTGATTTCGTTGTTTCTTTTCTCATGATTTGTTTCCGAAAGCCGGGAAGTTGGTCCCATCTGCGAGAAGAAATCATGAACCGGTGTCATCACGAACTGTAACTCCGAACATGTCGCAAGACAATCAACCTGTTGAAATTGTGGTTGACCAGGAGGTAAGACGGAGCCCTCCAAAAAATCATTTGGCGCCTTACATCTAAACAGAATTCAACGCTCAACAGCCGGAGGCAAACCACGGTGACGCCGATTCAGCCTTTGGAGATGATGTAAGTTGTAGGTCCTAGACCTCGGAGGCGCCTCACATCGCTCATATCTCCTGCACAGGACGCTGCTTCCTCTAGCATCAGCCTCCGAGAGTCTATCTTCCAGTACAGGAATGAGAACGGCAGAACCTATCACCACTACAAAGATGGAGGTAGCACTAATCCATAAAATCCACCTTATTTTTGAGCCACTTCTAATGCCATACAAGCATACATCTTTCCAAACGATGACAAAGAGCTGGAGAGGCTAGGTACTTATGAGCCACTAGAAAGTTTGCTTCAAGTTGCTTTGTTAACAAACGGGGTAGATTTGACGCATTCAATGTGGCTTCTCGTCACGGACAACAAGCTCGGAGTTGCTCCACCATGTCAACCGGGGTCCACGGTGGGCAGAGTACTCGACATAGGTACCGGCACCGGTATCTGGGCTCTTGACTTCGGAGACGAACACCCCGAAGCTGAGGTGAGCAAATCTATCACATATATGCACCACTCCAAGCATGCCACCGATGCTACTGGCTGTTATGTTTGGGTATATACTTAGAGAGGTATCCGACAGGTTATCGCCGTTGATCTCTCACCGACGATGCCTACTTAGTGAGTTTCTATCTCTCTTGGATGCTCGACATTCGACAGCAAGCAGCCGCGTACAAGATAGGCTGACATTAGCTCGCAGCGTTCCACCCAACGTCAAGTTCCAAGTCACTGATGCTGAAGACCCTTGGACATACTCACGGCCTTTTCAGTATATTCACAGCAGGGTTATCACCTCAGGTATCAGTGACTGGCAAAAGTACCTGAAAAACTGTTATGAGTAAGCATACGTCTACCTTATCTCTTAGTTCTCAAAAACAATGATTGCGAATATCTAACCGGAGGCGACGCAAAGTTTTCTTGAGCCCGGGGGTTGGGTCGAAGTGCAAGAAATCGACCTCTACCCGGCGTCCGACGACGGAACACTGAGGCCCGATTCAGCACTCCAAACGTGGGCAAACTTACTCGCAGAGGCCTCGGTGATACTAGGACGCCCGTTCCCGGATGTAGCCTCACTTAAACAGGTCATGATGGAGATTGGATTCGTCGACGTCCAGATGACGAGGACCAAGTGGCCGATTAACCCTTGGCCGAGGGACTACAAATGGAAGGAAATAGGCATATGGAATAGTGAGAATCTCCGCACCGGTATCGAGGGCTTCTCCATGGCTGCGTTGACCCGTGGTCATAAGTGGTCTCGCGACCAGGTCGACCTCTTCCTCGTTCAGGTACGGAGGGATATCAAGGACCGAATGATTCACGGTTACTGGCCAATGTAAGTACGAACTCCAGAATCTAAGACATCTTCATCACGTCCTCGACTATAGCTAACGAGTACATGTTAGATACTTCATTACTGGACGCAAAGCCGGTAGAGAAGAATTCACGCTTCCGTGACCCGCTCTCTCCGAGGCTGTTTCGTGGCCCTGAGTAACGAGAGCACCTACTAGATAAGATGAAGTGTGTTTTGAGGCAATGGTTATCACTTCCAGTGATGCAGAGCATCGGTTGTGGGTGGTAGATGATTGACTACGGAGTAGCATATAGGGCGGCTGGTTCATTAAGTTGCATAGCGGATAAGTTTTAATGATTTTACGAGCTCTTGGAACAATCCAAGGTTGAGGCATCAGACAGCCCATAAGAATAATCCAGCTAGGAAGAAAAGCTACCACAGCCACAAGACATGATTAGCTTCACTGCCTCTTCCGTCATGTCAGAAAGGAAACGAAAACTCACAAGCTCAGAAACAACATTCCCTTTCGCCTCATCTTCCTGTCTTCGAAGTCCCTGCCACCGGCGCTCCGGTCTCTCAGGGGCTACCTCAGTCGGCGGGCTGAGTTCCCTGTCTTCTCTATACTCCTCTTCAGCCGTTTCTACTGCTCCGTCAACTCCCAGACTCGGAATGATTCTCCCAACTGATCTGAAATCGTTGAACGCATAGGCATACCTTTCTCATCGATAGATGCCCTCACGTGCTCCCAGTCCGCATCATCATACACAGCCTGCTCTTCACGCTCCGACTTTTCCTCATCCTTTTGTGCCACCTCAGCTTGGGGGTCCTTCAACGGCATCTTTTTCCGGTTATCAGTCTTTTTAGCGCGAAACTGAATCCTAAAAACGAGACGGAGAAGCTTGCGTAGAGTCGAACACAAAAACCGACTCTATGATCTCACAAGATTCGCTTCCTTCTGCGGGCGGCGGGAAGGGGGATGAAAAGCCCACGACAATGTACGGACTCGTTTCGAATGTTGAGGCGGCTGCCTTGCGCCGCGCCGCTGCGTTGAGGTCGACAACATCAGTCACATGAGAGAAAGGCGGCACCTTGCCATGTCCGTGACGCAACTGTCCAGTTCAGGCCTCGTTTACTGGTGGTGGTTTTGCTGAGCGTAAGCACATGCAGGTTGGCCCCGTTCTGTGCCCGAATCTGCGGCGCAGCTTCCCTTGACTTTACCCATTTGGGATGTCGTTCCCTGGTGGTTTTCTACTGCGTCCATTATCGTGTCAAACGACTCTAGTGGCATTGATATACTCTCTCACTAAGGTCCATTATATTGCAATAAGAAGCTATTATGTGGTGAAGAAAATCAATAGTCCTTGGAGAAAAAGACACGTGTTTAAAAACAATTTTGCAATTATGCAGTAGAAAGAAATCTGAAATAGACACATTATGTGTATCATCCAATGCTGGTATCAACCCGATATGCCATCTACTCGTATGCACAAGAAAAACAAGAAACCAACCCACCAGATGCAAACGCCTCATTATCCATGGTCCGCGGTGCTCTAATATCTGAGAAAAAGGCCCTCCCTCACTGCTCCATGACCTCCACGATCCCCTTCCAAAAGTTACACCGATCCCTCTGCCCATCATCGACGTTCTCCATCCGGTTCTTATTCAACTCAAACACGTACCGCGACTGATTCCGTCCCCAATCGCCCCAGTCCGGCGCACCCGCGAGCTTATACGTATTGGGGTTGAGATCGCGCACAAACGAGATGACGTACTTCATCATCAGCGAGACAATGGGTTTGTTATACGTCCGGAAACTGTCGGGCGTCGGACACGCGTCGATGCCAAAGATGGCGGGCGCCTCAAACACGTGCGGGACGCCGAGGCCGGAGGCCGTGTTGTCGTTGTCCTGGACGTTGAAGCGGTAGGACCAGCTCGTCCCGGAGCGGTTGGCGGTTGCGTAGGCGTTCATGATGGTGTTGGCGGGGCAGATGAAGGTCGTCTCGCCGTAGGCTTGGCTGGTGGACGGGAACCAGACGTTGTGGTTCGGTAGTGGCGACAACAGGGGATACTTTTGCAGCATCGGGTCGGTTTCGTTCTTTGTGAGTTTGGGGTAGTTGTCTGTCATGAAGGAGACGAATTCGTCTTGGGTTGCGACGTTGGCGGCGAAAACGGATCCCTCTGAAGGAGTATGTGAGTACCTCGGTCATGATTGCAGTTGGATGACGGGACTAACCGTTACTTCCTGTCCCAAAGAGGACGGGGACTTTGATGAATGAACCCTTGTCATAGAGCCGGTACGGATAATCTTGTAGAATATCGCCATCTATACATGGAGTCCAGTAAAAGTGCGGGTTTGCCGCCCTCCCCGGAAATGGCGATGCGATATTGGCGTCCTGGATCGCTTTGATGTCTTTACCGCGCAGACAGCCCATCTGGTCCTTGTCATCTGTGCAGCCTACCTTAGCCAGCGTCTGATTGAACTGGTACTCAAGCTCCGGAACACGAGGCTGCGCGGGGAAGAAGACCGACTCGGACATGGCGCCTATGAAGAGCTTGTCGTCGCGTCCGCCGTAAGCTGCGAGGTGGAGGGCGACCGAGCCTGCTCCGGCTGAGAGGCCGTGGATGACTACATGGCTTGGGTCACCGCCAAACTGCAGTGCGTGTGAGTACGAATGAAAATGGCATGAAACATGAGAATTTACCTTTGATATATGAGTCTGAACCCATTTCATCATCAATCGCTGGTCCAAAAGTCCCACGTTCAGCTCGCCGTCTTTTCGAACCCGGTCACTCGCCAGGAATCCCCAAAGTCCGACTCTGTAGTTGAAATTTACAAAGACAACGTTTTTGCCCGAGACATCTACAACTTGGGAGCCGTTCCAATTGGGATTGGCATTTGAAGTGTAACCTTAAGCAGTGTCAGATCAGGGCTCAAGAACAGAATGACACACAAGAGCGTGAACACGAGTCGACTCTCATCTCTAAATGGAGCAATGTCGTATGAGTGGAGGGGACCTTACCACCGCCTTGAATGAATAACCATACAGGAAGCTTCGAGTCAGCCGTCGTGTTTGTTGGCGACCAGACGTTGGCGTATAAGCAGTCCTCGTCTTGACCTGAAGTAGGATAAGTCACATCCGTCCCGAGACAAATGGGCCCAAACTGAGGTTCTGTCAGCGAGGTGGCACTCGATCCAACGACACGTCCCGGTGCCTTACATCGATGGCATCTGTCGTGCCCTCTTTCGGCTCAGGATCTTGAGGTGCTCTCCATCTCAGATTTCCTATCGGAGGCGCCGCATACCGCATTCCCAGAAACTGGTTCACGCCGCTCGGAAGCGAATTCCCAGAATACCTCGCGTAGCCGAGATCGACGGTGACCCTCGGCAAGTTGGCCTGTCACGCAGCGTCAGTACTCTTGTGCGACGTACCGCCAGGGAATTTTGGGGAAAAGTAGAGACATCAAATCGGACCCCATCTCGAACAGCGAGATATTCACGAATGTTGAAGTAGAGGACGACGGAGAGGGCCGCTAGGATCATGCTGGCGATGGCAACTGGCGCAGAGTATCTCCGCCAGTTGAACTTCCTCGTCTCCATGACGGGTCGAAGGAGGGGTGAACATGTTTCGAGGTCATATGGTCCCGCGGGCTGCGGCGGCGCTGCGCGATCCCACGTGAGAGCCACCGTGGGAAGCCGTCTGCTCTGCTTCGGGAGACAAGAGCCCAAAGCCGAGCGGGGGAAAGCAGCAGGAGGAGCGAGACTGGAAGTGAGTGAATGCGAGAGAATGAGGCTAAACTAGCGGCTGCTGCATGTCGTTTCCGAGGAGGGATCCGTGCCAGCCTCACAGACTCTCTGCAGCAGTGAGATGGCGCGGGTAAGACGCCGAAGATGAGTCTTGAGGGGATCGTAGATGGACCTGCGGACAGTCTCGGACGAGAAGAGGCTGTAGATGTACGGGTGTTGATCGGTTCCAAAGAGAAAGGGGTGGGCCACTTTTCGGAATGACGATTGATATCGCTGAGAACGACAATATGGAATGTGTCGAACCTTGGCGGCGCCGAGCGTGTCTTTGTTCACTTTGGCTTGGCCTACCCAACTGCTACGGCCAGGTACCCCAACTCCTCTCACCTCAGTGAAGAAGGGATCCGGGAGGTGGGAAATGCGGGTTTTCTGGGGTGATACTGCCCACCTCACGCACTACACAACTGCCATCTCCCATCTACAATTCCACGCCAGGGCCCCCATGCTGGCTGCGCGCTGCAAACTTGATAGGGGGCACGGGCTGTGTCAGCGCACTGCCAAGTGGCCCATCTGCAGTGACGTCGCCAGGGCCTGTGTTCTCTGTTGGCCGGCTTGACGCAGGGCACGCAGGTAAAGCTGGCCAGGAGGGTTCTGGAAGCCAGAAAGTCCTTGTAAAGAGACCCGGCGAACCCCCCGCCAGTCTCCAGGGGACCACTGGAAACACTGGAGCGTTGTCCAACAGTCCAACAGCAGGCCGCCGGAGAGCTGGGGTCTCGCTGTTTTCGGTAACAGGACGGCAGTGGTTCACCGAGGGAGAGACATGGGCATCGTCATCTGTTTGATCGTATCGGAGCAAAACTGACGCAAAAATACCCCGTTGCTATCTTCTGATCAGTTGCCGACTTGTCCAAGTAGTTCACGGCCACATAGTTCATCCTGAAAAGGGAATCATGATGAAGTTTTCCAGGCTCAAACAGCACCGGTAACAGAGAGCTCCTGGCACGAACACGGCCACGCACGCGTAAGGGACTACGGTTCCTCCCTCTGCGCAGGGTGCTGCCGGCTTGGCGCTTCATCTGATAGATGAGGCTTCCCGCGTTCTCGTAGCCCGTCGACGAGCTTCTATCCTTGCGCGAGTACTGGCCGTGTTCCCCTCTGTGTGCCAAGGATCAAGACTCGAGAATTTCTTGTTGATCCTTATCCGCTGTCACAGAGCTCTTATCGCTCCCTGCTTTTTGGCGTCACTGCTCCTTATTCTGTAGCATTCGGTCGGGGTAAATATGGGCATCTTTCAAGGGACCGTTGCTTAGATGAAGCAAGAAATACTGGGGAAGGTCTCCAGCAGTCATGGACTCATGGCCCATGGAAAAACTTCGCAAGGTCCAGAAATAGCGCTGGCGAGACATTCTCAACTCCCGGGTGTCCATTCTTGTCGTAGTCCGACTCGGTGCCGAGTCGTGTCCGGGTTAGGTAAGCCGGCACCTCGAAAAGGTAAAGTGAGAAAGTGAAGCCAGCTGACTTGTCTCGTGATACCGTTGGTAAGACGAATCTGCTACACTGCTTCGAGCAATATAAGATGGCATCAGGCTGTCTGTCTTACACATGGCGTCCGCTGTCTCCTTTTGACGACGGTCTCTGAATGGCGGGTTTAGCCGTGGAGGCACCCACTCAGCATGTGGTGTTCAACCACGAAATCCAAAAATAGCATCACCCTTCGCCCGGAGGGTGTTTGGCGTCTCGCTGTGGTTGGCCGCTGTGAAGGGCTTGAAGGCTTGAAGCACCCACGACGATATATCATGCGCATCCGCATTCGGAAATTCTGCAACTTCGGCGAGTCGCTGGGCTTTCTGCGTGTTGGAAGTGGACTGTTGGAAGAGAGTTGTGTCGGGCGGTTGGGCTAAGGTAGTTGGCGGGGGCATTCCACCTTTCTAGCTGAGATGTGAAAAGGCCCATCTTTCTCACTTGTAGAGTTATGTGGAGATGAGACTGGTGGCTGCTCATAAGAGACACTTGATTAATGCCTTCGGGGCTCAACTTGACACAGTTGATAGTACGCTCTCTCCCTGCATATCGCGATTCGCAGGTTGCCGCTGAGGTCCCGCATCCCTGTTTCAATGTCTTCCCTAACAGCGTCAAAGCTGCACCAGTCAGAGAACGAGTCTGCCATTCTCTGTTGGTTCTTAGCGGATAGCCAGGCGCCACCGGTTTGATGTTGTGTCTGAAGTAGCTACCAGAGACTCACGATAGCCACATGGTGATGAGGCAAGGAGAAGCCAAGATAAGCTTAGAGAGAGTAAGCCCAACGAAGTGGTAGAGAGTCTGCTGCTGTTACATGGTTTCAAGACTCAGCCTCATGTTGTCAGCTCCCAAGTGACCTGGCGAAGCCTTGTGTCTCTGAAGTAAGGCCTCTATCTCCACCTTCCCATAGGTAGGAAGACAGGTTCCAATCGCCCAGATGTCAATGACAGATCCAGCGGGTAAGAGGGTGCAGCTGTGGTTGCAATGGGATGCATGTTGGTTGCCTTTGATGTAGTGCTATCGGTAGTGTTGTGAACCTCGAAGCGTGTCGCAGAATCAGAGAAAGGGATCATTCACCTTCATGGCCTTTGACCATTACTATTCAAAGTGCTTTTTAGCACTCCCAAGTCCCAAGTCTTAACAGAAAGGACTTGAGAACGTGCAGGCCGTCACGCCTTATTGATAGAAAGGGGGTCCCTGGTCTGTTTGAAATATGTTTGCCTGCGGAAAGAAACTCCAGGGGCCCCATGGAACGGAAGATCTAGGCAAGGTCAGCTCGGGTTGGTCGGGTACCTTCCGATAAGGTGCCAACGCCGATGATTAGCGCCAAATCAGTGGGTAAAGTACGTTAGGAACAGGGGGGGATGGGGGGCAGAATGAGCCCAGCAGCAGGCAGACAGAAATGCACCTGGTTGTTTTGGAGGATGCCCTCACGCAACTCACCACTCACACCATCCACCCACTGATGCAAAGATAATGGGCTAACTTCAGGTGGTCCAGTAGCGTCGCTCCGCCACATGTTGCTTGCGTTCGCACGCGCAGCCGCATGTCCATGTCCCTCAGTCCCCAATTCCCAAGTCCCAGCCTAAAGACCAAAGGGCCCAATAGAGACAAAGCCTGTGATCCCACACTCAGTTCACACTGCTGTGCTTCCTGCACTTGTTGTCTTTGCGTTTGCCTCTAACGCTTCGCTTCTGCTTCTGCGTCTACTGCTGCTTCTCCTGCACCGCACTGCGCTGCCTTCCTACTTCGTCTCAACAACGGCCCTCTTCCAAAACTCCAGACGATTCATCATGTCAACTTCCTCCCGCCCTTCGCTCTCTTAGCCTCGCAGCGACAGCAACTTCGCCGCAAGCAACCAAGCAACCGGGCTGCCCTTGGTCCATCATGGACACCAGCACTGACGCTGGAGGACATGGGGAAGTGGCATCACGGTCGTCCATTGACAAACCCCCCATCCTGGCTCCGGATTCCGCTTTTGATCGCCTCCCGGACGAGATTATCCAACAGTATGGCTGTGTCCCTGCTATCTCTCTCAATCTCTCTTCTCTTACAAGTTTACTGACATTGGCCATAGGATATTGCAGCTCACCGACCCCGACTCCTTTGCGTCTCTCGTCCTCCTCAACTCGAAATGGCGATCAGTCGCCCAGCAGGCCCAGCTCTATGCCCTCCACCTCTTCAAATGCGAATCCTATGCCTCGAGCCATCCTCAGCTTCGCGATACCGATGTCAAAGATGAAGATCTTCCGCGCCTAAGGCGACTATTCGCCAGAGAAGTCAAACGCAACCTTTTCGAAGCATACCTGCGACCCCGCGAAACCGTTATAAAGTTGATATCCAATTCCATCAGCTCCTCGTCATGCCCCGGCGGCGAGGGAATGCAATTTAGTCCGTCGCCCCGCGGTCACCACATTCTAGCCTATAACTCATCTCGAATTTACGTTCTCGATGTGCGGGGGAAGGATATCGATGTCAAGAGGGAGTTCAAGATCTTGCGCCGTCCCGTGTCGACCTGTATCAAGGACGACGGCTCGATGCTAGCCGTGTTATCTTCTGAAATGCAGGTCGACCTCTATGATCTGGAACAGTCACCACCGCGCCGCACCCAATCTCTGATCTTGGATCATGCTCCGCGCACTATCGCCCTCTCACCCTGCGGGTCTGTCCTAGCTGCTGCGTACGAAGGGGGTATCGAAGTATCCCTAGTCAACCCTGGCGCGTTACCTACAGATAGACGCGCTGTCAAATGCGACGGAGTCGATTCCTTGTCCTTCTCGTTCGACGGCACCCAAATCCTTGGAACCACGATCCACTCATCACCACCTACCACAGTCATCCTCACAGCCCCGTATTATGACCCGGGCAACCAAATGGCCGACGATAGCATCAGCGCGCTTTGGACTACGTCTATTCTATTCCCTAATACCAGTCGTGACTGCAGTCATGCTGTGCTGCTGCAGGACTCTGCCCAAGAAGAGGCGAGCTGGACCTTTACTTACGATCGTAGTTTCGAGACGTTCAGGGCTGTACGCATCGAAGATCTGAGAAACGGAACAACATATTTCACGGGTCCGAAACCTGACCCAGGATCTCAGGCTAAGCTCACGCCTTGCACTCTTCCCGCAGCGACTTTCCATGGGGATCTTGTCAGTGCTGGGTTCCAAGGAAAAGATGTCTGGCTCTATGGTGTCCCTGAAGACCTCGACGCTGTACCCGAATTCAACTCTTCAGGGGTTGATGGATTGTCAGCCTTGGCTGGACAAGCAAGAAGAAATAGTGGTCCTCCCTCGCGTTCGTCATCGTCCCGGGCGCAAGAGAACCCAAGGATCCCCCAATGGCAAATGTTGTGTGATAAGCTCCGGAACACTTTCATCTGGGGTGCAAAGATTGCCGAACTCGACGGTGTCAGCACGGTGAAGTGGGTTGCGGGCTTTGGTCAGACATCGGCACAGGAGCGCCTCGTCATCGCAGCCCGGGGCATCTCCCCTGGAAAATCCATTATTGAGGAGGACGACATCGACTTCATTGACGGTGGCAGAGTTACCCTCCTAGACTTTGACTACAATATCGAAGATGGTGTTAGAACGGAGATTGAGATTGAAGTGGGCACCAAGGAGCCTGAGGTGCTCGAAGAGGAGCAAAGAGATATCGATACCGAAGTGGCTATTGTACGTCGCAGGACTGTGGCCCAGAAACGGGGAGATCGCGGTGCCTTGATGCGTGCAGCTACGAGCGCTGCAGCCCGGAGCAACCCTTTGCCGTCTATGCCGTCGATGCCACCGATGCCGCCCATGCCACAACCCCGAGAAGAACGACAAGCCGACAACGATAACGTCGAGGACGACCCTCTCGTTCCGAGGCGAATTGGAGCAGCCCCACGTATCAGTGTGCAAGAGCCAACCTCACCTTCGGCGCCTGGGGCAGGCGAGACCGCCTCGATGATTGGAGAAGAAGAGGCAGAGGAGGCAGTCGAAGCCCCTTACTCGCATGACGGGCCCCGCTCCACCAACACTCTCCGTCGCGCTGCCACTGCTGCTGCTATGAACCGAAGCCGCCACCCGCAACCGCCGGCCGCTGGACCGGTAGAGTATCGGCGAGCTGACGGCCGACGTGAGCATCCTCACGAGAGCGACGCCGACAACTGGGTTCCACCGCCGCCTCCCTACCAAAAGGACGACCCCGGTGACTTGCCCTCTTTCCTACGGAACGCTGTCATTACACCTGGCGGTGTGCAGATACCGAGTCAGCCAGCGAGGACCCAAACAGCCGCGCCTGCCATTGGCGCATCGGCGTGGGCTCTCCCGACGCGACCTGCTCTACCTCAATCATCAGGCCGCCCTCTAAGCTATCAAGAGCCGGTCAACAGCCCCCCGGCTAATGCCAGCTATCATCTGCGTATAGCTAGTGACTCGACGCTTATGAGCCGGCCGCGCACTGCAGATTCGGCAGTTCGTCCGACGCACAGCCCTTCGGCCCATGTTGATCTTGACGATGATATCTATGACGTCTCGCCACCAGACTCCCCACGGATGGCGGCGAGAAGACAGAGCGAAACTCATGCCATCTCTCCTGACGACCAGCGGATGGTCAGCCAAGTTTCAGAGGCTCGACCATCAAGTTCTGGGACACACCAAGATTCTGAGGCAGTTTCTCCCGAGCAATCAGTCGTATCCCCGGTCGCTCAGCAGGTTCAGGCGCCTCCCTCGCTGGGTTTGGAGATTCCATCAGGCTCCTCTGCAAATACTGCGGGGCTGCGACAGCCACAATCAGCATCTACTACTGACTTGCCGTTAGTCAGACGCCTTTCCAATGCGTCAACTTGGCCTAGATCTGCGCAGCCAGGTGATGGATCTCACCTTCGTCCAGATGGCGGTCCCTTAAACAGCCACCCCTACTCCGCTCCTGCGACTGACGCAAGAGTCGACGACATTGCCGGGTCTTCACTGCCACCATTCCCCATGGCAGATCAATTGGCCAGTCTGCGGGGCCATGAGCAGCTGCCTCCATCTAGACGGTTTTCTGGAAACTTCAGTTCAGTCCAGCGCGTACCAGTGGGAAGCCGCCGGCCTGGATCTCGTCGGGCATCTGTCCCACAGCCTGTCTCGCAGCCTGCTTCAGAACCCCAGGGACAAGCTCAGAACCAGACTCAAGTTGCCGAATCACAGTTCGAAGACCAACCCTTGATTATCAGCACACCTAGCGGCGTCACTGGCGCATTCGATGCGCCTACTCGTCAGCAATCGAACCGGAGAACCGAGATGCCTCTACTGGCCCCGATCCCGCGTCATCCACGCCCAACCCAATCGGGCCCGGTACGACCAACAGTGGAACGTCTCGAAACGATATACAGCACAAACTCCACAAACCGGCCTGAAGCTTCTGGCAGCAGAAGTCTGATGCCGGCATGGTTACAGGCGCCGTCGTCGTCTGCGGGCCGGCAGTCGCATTCTTCGGTCAACAGAAGACCCAGTCGTGCCGAGCGGAGTGCAGCTAAGAACATCAAGGACGCGAAACGGCGCGGTTGGAATGGTTCCCAAAAGAAGAAGAAAAAGAAGAAGCAGGTTGATCACGAGGTCGCGAGCTCTACTGCGTGGACGGAAGTTTCCACGTCTAGTAGGAATGCCACTCATGGTAAATCAGAGAAGGATAAGAAGTGTGTTGTGATGTGAGAACACTATTGAATGTTGGCTCATTGGAGGTATTGTGATGCGGCGACAATTGCTCCAAGGCTTTTTGCATGTTTGAATCTTCATGATTGGAAGTATAGCACCGGAGTTGGGGCATGGAAGAATACGTTTGAAAGATAGAGTGGAAGCCACTGGGCTGTACCTATTGTATTGACGATTCAGATACGGGAGGGAAAAGCGGTATTATTATGGCTTCCATGGCATGCTATTGCCTTGTTGACTCTGCTATAAAGAAAGATAGGAAACTTGTAGCTCCTCACTCGCTTGAGATCGATGTGAGGTTGGTGCGTCGATCTATGATACCAATTTCTTTACGCACACACGCATTATACTACATATTCAAGTTTTTGAGGTTATTTTGCCTTCCACGTGTCCATCCGCTTTAAGGACGCTCATGGAGATCTTAAGAAAGTTCGTTGTGCGATGCCCTGATTCCTGGCCCGCCACGATGCCTACCTCATTCTGCGAAAGTTTTCGCATCTGAGGATCCCTCGAAAACGGCAGTGGGGAGCGATGTATAAACAGATGGACGGTTGTAATCTTGTTGAGCTCGCCAGGACCGCCTTGGCTGTAGAAATCATTTTAAGAAGGAGCGAGCCATGGGTATGATATGCATTCGGCAGGCGATAGACAGTTGGTATATTAAAAGAAAGGAAATTGAACGATACTCCGACATTCCGCCCATCATAGACCGTCCTGGTCGGAAGCGCGGACCTTGAACTGGCAACCCTGGATGGTCGCCTATAAAAGGGCATTTTCTAAGCAACTTGTTTCTTTTCTGTTCATCAGGAGTTCATTCCCACCGCTTCCCGAGGAACATCAAGTCGGAGAATCATGACTTGGACGTATTTTGCTTCTCAGAATCCAAGTCGTGAGATTATACGAGCAGAACGCGGAATAGCTAAGGGTAAGGGGTAGTCGAGTTGGGATTAGGGGCCGCTTGGGCTGGGTTTAACGGCAAGTCGATGAGTGATGCATTGTGGCAATGAAGGAAGGAGTATCAGTAAGGGAAGAGTACCCGCGCATTCATGATGGCTTTCCCTACTAGCAGCCTACTGAGAATGGGTTTTTGGGTGTTTGAGCTCGCTTTGAACTAAAAGATTACTGTTTGGACCTTTTTAAAAAAAAGTTCTGCACATGGATGTGTGGAAGATAAATAAGAGATGCGATCCGATATGAGTAGTCCCCTTATGGACCATGCCTTTCCACTGCCGGAATTGTGTGAAAGTTCGAGAGGCTCTGGTTTGATCAAGTGACTTTGAACTTTAAGGGGATTCTGTGATCCTTGGTTGAAGGGTTTGTGTGCATAGATGTGTGAATAGGTGAAAGACAACATGAGTTGCTGTTGCCTTTGTCGAGGATGTAACGGACGTCCCGTAACGGCTGCATCAGTAGAGCCTGTGAACCTTGTCATGATGCTTGAAGTTCGCGTGGGAGAGCTTCTCATGACTACCCATGGCATCCATCAAGCTACTGGTTCGGAAAGGTGTAGTGAGCTTCCTCTGTGGGCTGCAGAAATCGATCACATAGTAGATCTCAATGCGGCGGCTAGCTTTACGTAGTGCACAAAAAAGCAAGGTGTATTGAAAACTGGCTTTGCCTCTATACTCCACCGAGGCTGGCTTCCATGACTGGGAAGATGAAGGGGCTCTGATCAACCCGGCAGAAGGGCTCCCATTGAGTGAGGAGGACCGTTGATCAGCAAAGTAGGTGGTCAATGTAGTTCAGCCTCCGATCTGAACGACGACGGTTAAGACCCCTGAGCCGTTTCCAAAATTAGCACTCGGGAGTTAGTGGTCTACTTCGTTGCCGGTAGTGGTAGTGATACCCAAGCAGATGGAAGAATAAAACGGGTCGAATCGACAGCGACGTGGTGTTAGGATGTCATCAGCGGCGTGCTTATTTGCTTGTGGTGCCAGGCAAGCAGAGGACCCTTCGAAATGGAATGCCAAAAATCCGGGTTTTCTTGCACCGTTGGGGGCGGTTCGGGTTCCACACCTTCTAGCGATCGGCTTTCTTGCAGATCTCGGTCGATTCTTGGCCAGAGCTCCGGGGGGCGCACCCGCGGCATTCTTGACTACCCTGGGAAGCGAATACCACCCGGGCCCATCCATGATTTCATTGAGCGGTGCAGTGATACCTGGTCCAAGTGGTCACTGGTGAGAGGGCCGGCCAGGCTATTCGAATCCTGCTCGGTGCTGTGTGCCAAGATTTTGTGAGGTGCTGGCTCGTTGCTGATGGTGGTTGATGTTGGGGGATATGATGAAAGAGTTGGTCTGTTTGGGCCGGAGACGTACTTAGATGACTGTTTCCCCATTTCTGGATAGAAATGCATCTATCCTTTTGGCCAAATTCTTGACAGTCTCTCACTTCTTGACTCTCGCTGTTCTTTTTACGTACTTACACTTCACTCGCTTATACTACACTCGCTATAGAAAGGAACAGAGAGAGAAAAGCAGAAGAGATGGCAAAACGCGACAGCTTGACAGTATGGCTGCCGAAAGAAATGTACGGCTCCGTAGAGCCTCTGGCCGACGATAGATTCATATGGTGCCCGATGCCATTTGACAACTCCCTACCAGTCGAACAAACATCATTCATCGACATGGGCGGAGATGATGAGGACAACACCAACAATAAGGACCCGACACGAATTCCAGACGATGATAAGCCGATGATAGACTACGAGCTTCCCGCCCCGCCGCCCGCGGCCGTATTAGCGGGGCCGTCGACGGACATGTCAATGTCGGAAACCGAATCCGAAAGAGAGTTTCCGATGAGACAGATTAGTCAAAATCTCGGCCGGGGACGGCGAAGGTCCCGGAAGACAAGACCCGTCCGGCAACAACAGCACAAGCATGCCGGGTCCGAGAGCCGAGGGTTTGCGGTACATCTGGGGTTGAATCTTGATATTGAGGTTACCCTCAAGGCGAGGATATTCGGAGACTTGGAAATTAGCGCTTTGTAAGTTGCTTCCTGGAGGCCCCGGGTTAGGGGTAGTGTGCGTACCTGTGCTAACTACCGCTGGTCAAAGTGACGCATTGTGATTACGACTCTGATGGGTTGAAGTGATAATAGATGATTGAAGACGAAGGCAACGCGCAAACGTATCTGAGCGATTACGAGCTGAGGGTATACACAAACTTCGCCGAGACTAGCGTCGCCGAACTGGATGGGCTTCTGTCAGACAGCAAGTAATGCTGCAACACAGCCGGTCCGATGCTGTGGGTTCTCGTACTCTCAGAACACACCAGCACGGAACGCGATGGCCAAGTCCAAGGCAGCTCAGCTGTCGATTGTTTCTTCAAGAAAGAAGAGGACAAGGATCATCGGAGGTGATCCATATCAATCGCTTACCAGAGGACCTCTGTCGAAGCCAGACACTCGGTCATTCTGAAAGACTGCAGTGAGTCGTTATCATGGTGGAATCAGAAGCCAGCGGCCAGCTGTTGAAGGCCACCCATATGCGTGTTTGTGGGAAGAAGAGACCGAAAAGAGAGTGAAATGCAGATTGGCAGCTAATATGTTGACGTTGGAAAACATCTGCCGCCCGGTGCGCCCCTCGGTCTAATTAGAACAGACCATGGATAGTGGTAATTCGTCTCTTGGTTCAAACTATGATAATGAGATAGGATGCGAAACGAGACATTCACAATAATGATAGTAACTACAACATAATGGCATGCCATTTGAGTTCATCAAGTGACTATATTACAAGAAAATGCCAAAGCCTCACGAGAGAAAATGTATGCTTCACATTCTTGGTAGTGGAAACAGCTGAGATCTTCGCCCTCATCATCAAACCCCGGCGCCGGGCTCGCCCACGGACCACACCCAACTCCCACCCAAAGAGATCGTTCTCGCCCGTCTCAATCTGGTCTAGAACACGCCCCAAACTTCAGCTGTAGTGGAGACAACTCACTATTCTCCCGAAGTGCGAACAAGGGCCCTCCCCTGAAATGTGCGTTTTTGAGCCTATGCAAACCACGCGAGACCTCTAGCGGGCTCCCGGACGCTAAGAACCCACTGGACCGTTCCTGAGGGACCTGAATGTGAGATTTTCCCGTTTGTGAGGTTTATCGAAAGGGTGCGGTAGCGTCTGGGCACTAAACCCAAACCACCAATGGCTTCCAGCCTCATCGCGGCGCAGTGATGGTGTGCAAATCTCCTTGAAGGGGTTTCGCGCCGCCCGGACGGAATAAAGGTGATTTAGCCTGCTTATCATTTTTCTCTCTCATTCGTCTTGCCTCCGCGCTCCTTTGCTTCACTCATTCGCTCATTTCGGTGTTTTGTGTTTGGACGACTTGAAGGAGAACCGACCAAGAGATGACCTTAGCATGAGAATACGCCATACCCGTGTCCCAATCTCCCCTTACGATTTATGATATCCGGTGTGCCATTGTTTGGTTCCAGATAAGCGTCGATAACCGTCTTCTACTCAGCGCGCAAAGAAACAATACTCGACGATCCCGCCACTGCCGAAGTTCCCACAGCTTCACCAAGAAAGACTCAATAGATAGCAAGAGAAGGACAGAAACGAGGTCCCCCGACTACAATCGCATCCAACTACAGCCTTATTTCCAAGAAACACCCCAAAACGACAACAATGGCCCGCAACTCCCTTCTCTCCCGTCTCCTCCTCCTCGCCGTCCTCGCCATCCTCGCGCCCCTCACGGCGGCCCAGCTCTCAATCTACACGGGCTCCGACAAGTACAAGTACCAAGGCTGCTACAACGAGACAAACGACCTCCCCAACACGGCCCACGAGCGCGCTCTCTCGGGCGGCGCATCCAAGGTCATGGAGGGCAATATGACGGTGCCGCTATGCCTCAGCTTCTGCAGCAGCGGCGCCGATAAGCAGTACACCTACGCCGGCGTCGAGTATTCCCGGTACGTGTTCTCACTCTTCTCGCTTCTCTCCCCCTCCCTTCTTTCCTTCAAACCTCTCCGATAAGGCCATGCCCGCTGTGTGTGTAAGACGAGAAACAAGACTGACGAGCTCAAATGTGCGTAGCGAATGCTGGTGCGCCCAGAGAATCTCAGGCCTGGCGGTCAAGCTCGACGATAGCCAGTGCAACCTGCCCTGCGACGGAAACCAGGGCATGGTCTGCGGCGGTGCGCTCAAGTTGAGCGTGTACATGGTCAGCGCCGGCTTGCGATCGTCGCCAGCAGCCGCGTCGTGGGCCGCGATTGTCGTGGGCGGCTTGGCGACGTACGTATTGCTGTAAAATGTGATGGTCTAGTGATGAGGTGTCTTGGTGGTCATGGGAGAGAGCCTCTTCGAAGGGCGAAAGAATGGTTACACGACAGCAGCGTTTTATTGTTTCTTTGGAGGATACCCCCTGTTATGTGTGCATCTGGCCTATAGAATCTCTGAATTGATGATTTTGTCTCACTCTCGCAGCGTAAATCTCAACGTGCATCTCACATGTGAGGTCAAAAGTCAGACATCGCGATGCTTTTTTCAATTGCCGCCTCAGAAACGCTGCATAAGGTAAATCGATGCCAAACTGCAAACGCAATCAATGGTATCCTATCATAACTTCGTGACGTATACGATAGCCTTACAATCTCACGGGACCCAAGCCTCTTTGCTCAACAGCCCTCTGGACAGCCGCTTTGACATCCGCGACCGTCTTCCTCCACCCCTGCTTACCCCGTCCCTCGCTGCCGTCGTCCTCCACCAGCCAGTCGAGCCACCGCACCAGCTTCGAGGCCTTTTGCATGTCTCGCTCCTCCGAGACGACCCTGACGAGATACTTCTCAAAGACCTTGACATCGTCTTGGTGCGGCCCATCGTACCGCGTCCCGTCGTGCCAGGCCTCGAGCATGTCTTTGATCTCCTGGATGGACTTCACGGCGGAACCCATGAAGTTCATCTTGGGGGGCGGCGCAGGGAAATGCAACTTAGTCTGTCCAGCGGGCGCAGCGTCGCTCGACTCACCATTCTGTTGCCTTCTGGGGGCGTTGAACAGGAGACCAGATCGTTTGGCCAGCCGCTTCTTGCGGTGGTCTTCGATGATCTCCTTCCGGACGTCCTCTGGGAGCTCTGCGAGGAATGCTTGATCCAGCTCTTCTGGGTCTTCTTCCTGGGCGGCATTCGCAGGGCCTTTGTTCGCCAAGAAGTTCGTCTGCTGGCGATTGGCAGCTGCATCCTGCTGCCTCTCCCTGACGTTGAACAAGTTTTTGCCTCGCTTTGTCGGCGTGATTGGCTTTTTCCCCTGGATAAGTCGGTCCTTGCGTGGTGATTGCGGCAAACGGGTTTGTTGCACCGGTTTGCGTCCATACTGCGCCAGGACCTCAGCTTTCATGTCATCCGGCAAAGCGTTGAAGACCTCCGGGTCAACTTGAGATGGGATCATCTCATCCTGAACCGCCGGACTATTACTCCGCGATTTCACTTGGGGAGATGCCTGTCTAGACTCCGGCTTTGGTCTTTGGCCCCTCAGAAGCTTAGCTCGTATGTCGCCTGGCAGCTCAGCCAACACCGCAGGGTCGACTTGGGAGGGAAGGATGAATTGAGTGCCCATGATGTTGAGAGGAGTGTGGGCCTTTTCGTCCCTTTCACCAGCCCGTGCTAGAGCCAAAGCAGGATGCACTTTGGGCTTTCTGGGTGTTAACGGGTCATCTGCAATGGGATCTACAGACACATCGCCCCGAGTTTGGGCATCCCTTGTCTTCTGAGGACTCTTTGAATCCTCAATCGATTCTACTTGAGCCTTCTTTGCCGACGGTTGGCCACCAAAATTTGGAAATGCCAACCGTCGTTGACTGCTTTCGAGCCCAGTATTGCTAGACTTGAGAGGCTCCAGTTTTGTCAACTGGACACCAAGACCTCGAAGGTCACCCGGGGTAAACTTGTAGGATCGAAGAATCGAGACAGCTTCCTTGGCAATGGTTTCGGCGTTGTGAGTTGCGACTCCAAACAGGACGCTCTTGCTGAATGAATCGCATTTTCCATGCCCTAGGTGTTTTGGTGGATCTCGGGGTGCGTCTTGAGCTCGTCGCATAATCTTCATTGTGAACTGCTTGCCCTTGACCTCTTCACTGAGCAGGCGTCTCTCCAGCTCTTTGCACAGATTGAGTATAAACTCTTCGGCTTCCTGTTGATTGATGAAGCGAATGCCCCAGTTGACCTCTGCCGAGACGGACTTTCGAGGTGTTTGTTCGCCCACCTCGGTCTTGTCAATGCCGCGAGCATACTCCCAAAGTTTCTCTCCCGTCTTTGGTCCAAGCGAAGAAGATAGCCGCTCCTTAGATACCTGTCTGATATCTTTGACAAACTTGACACCGATCTCCTCGAGCTTTCCACTAAGACTGTAGGCGACCCCAGGCAGGTCCTTCACCTCAAGTTCACCAATGACTTCTAACGCCTGCTCCGGCTTTATCTGGAATTGCCCGGCTGGTTTCGCTCTTCGTAGCGCGACCTTCGCTAACAAAATGTTGGCCCCAATTCCAACTGATACGGCACAGCCAGTCGCGTCTTTGATTTTGTTACGCAGGGTGAGAGCAATCTCCTCAGCCTTTTCCTGTTCTCTCCAGATATTGCCTTCGTCAACCCCTGCGCCATCGGATCCGGCAGAGGACAGAATGATTGACGTGATGTCAACGAGGGCCTCGTCGATGCTGACACTCTGGACAACTCCTCCAATATCGAGAATAGACTCGTAGAACAGTCGACTGGCTTCTTCATACGCGGGGAAATCGTATGGCAAGACCTTGATATCCGGGCA
This sequence comes from Colletotrichum costaricense, assembly GCF_030867565.1. Classification (NCBI taxonomy): domain Eukaryota; kingdom Fungi; phylum Ascomycota; class Sordariomycetes; order Glomerellales; family Glomerellaceae; genus Colletotrichum; species Colletotrichum costaricense. Next base: position 397,726 of record NW_026848247.1, on the reverse strand, counting down.
CAGCTCAAGTGCTCGCTTCATCCACATGCCATTCTTGACTCCAAATTTGCGCGCAACGTAGTTACAGCTTGCAATCTCCGAGGCCGTGCCGCTGCTGTGAGCAACTACAGTTGGTTTGTCGACGTATTGTGGGTTCTTCTTGAGGGAAACAGCGCAGAAGAAGCTGTCAAAATCGACGTGGATAACGTACCGCCGTGACCCTGGCCTCCTCCGCACCGACTTGAGAGATGGCCCTTTTTCCTTGGCGAGATTCTGCATCTTCGACTTCAGCTCAGCTTTCCAGGTCGAAAGATGGTGAAGACGACTTTCCGAGTAAAACTGCTTCAAGAAATCGGGGTTCGCCGTTGATGATTTCCAGATCTTGGGATCCGAGAGAAGTATGGCATTATGTTCCTCAGATGTCATATTGTTTGATGTCTTCGGTTCCTGCTTGACTTCATCGGTTCCTCCTCGGGTGCCGTCTTCGTCAATTGTTGGCTGTGGTGCGGTTTTCGCTTCAACCTCTTCCACTTCAACTGCTTTGTCCTCCTCTGGGACTATGCCAACCATAAGCTCGTCAATCTCCATGTCATCGTATTCCTCCACGTCATCCTTGGACTTCATCGGCGGCTTCTTCATAGCCTGCGAGACGGCTGGACTATACGAGTTTCGACCATGGTGTTGAGCGAGCGGAGACTCGGACCGTTCAGCGAAACGGCTCAAAGAGGGCGTCGCGGGACTTGCAGTAGACCCCTTGAACTGGCTCGTGTAGAAGCTAGCATCAGTCTGGTCCCTGTAGCCTCTCTTCACTTGTGGTGTCGATTGACTGAGCTTATTAGATTCGTCAATCTTGAAGACCTTCTGTCGCGGTCCATCGTGGTTGTTTATCCGATAATCCGACCAGGGTAGGAGTTTCCCAGCCTGAATTGAGTCCGTCACCCAGGCTGGTTTGACCAGTCTATACCTGCTGTAATCCACGGACTTCTTAGGCGGAACAGAGGACGCTATTATGTGCGTTGCCATGGTCTTCGAATCCAGGTACTGCAAAAAGCCTGCGCCATGTTGAACAAGCTCGCGGTGTAAGCTGGAGCGTTGATTAGCGATAGTCTTCACGTGGCAGAGATATAGATAGTGACTCACATATGAAGCGGCGGTTGCGTATAGCCCATAACATGCGCAACGACGCCTTTGAATATTTGAGGCTTGTCACTTGAGGCGGCGCGCATGTCGGCGTCCAAGTTTTGAAGCTTGATCTTTTTCCGACGAAAGTAGTCGCCAAAGCCGCCGAAAGCGCTTTGCTCATACTCTTCGCCAGTCTCATCGGTGAACTCATGGTTCTCAATCCGCTTCCTCACCTGCGAGGAGTTCTTCTCAAGGCGACTACCCATTCTATCGGTTGTCTCGGGTAATGCGCAGACTCACGGCTGGGTGAGTGTTGGTAGTGATGGCGGCGGACGACTTTTGACTTGCGTCTCGACGATTTTTCTTGCAAATCAACCCGTCCATACAGCTAGCTGACTGTAAAGCACCATCTTTGGAAGTTGTGAGTGAGTCTGACGTTCATTCGTTTCTCTTGATGAAGCGTAAATCAACAGAAGGGCGTGGTGACAGTTCAAGGTTGGTGAGTGACGGAGCCCCGGCCGAGGTGAATGCCTGCAAGCGCGTTAAGTGGGTGGGTCCGTCGCGCTCTGCAGCCCGCACGTCCAAAGATCTGCATGACTAATCAAAGTTCTTCAACTGCTCAGGAAGCACTGACAGCTTCCGCCGACGACGCCTGATAAACTAGCCCAGCTTGCGGCCGCTCACCTCTCTGTCACCAATTCTGCGACAAAGAGCGATCATGAATAATCAACAATTTCGAAAGCTTTTGGGTGCTGACTCTGGCAAGGCTGCGTCGCCGAGCAATGCTTCAACCAAAGGCGCCGCAACCCCAGGCGGCGGCGCGCTGGGATCCCGACAGCGATCTAGCATTCCCATGACTCCGTATGTTGTCTTCTTCACTTTGTGATCCATCGGCTGATTACGTGTACCAGACGCTCCGTTGGAGTTGGTCATAGCCGAAATGAATTTGCGCGACAACTTGCCGAGAGGAACCAGGCAGGGCAGCCCCAGAAGAAATTTCGCACATCAGCCCCGAAGGGATCTAGACTCGCAGAGGGCTATGTCGACCGAGCACGAGACCGAACCGACGACGAGGAAGATGACCGCGCTAAAAGGATAAAGGCGCTAGAGGAAGCCCTGAAGAACGAGGAGATTGACCAAGCGACGTTTGAGAAGCTTAGCAGCCACATCGCGGGAGGAGACCTTTCGAGTACGCATCTGATCAAGGGACTGGACTTCAAGCTTCTGGAAAGAATACGAAAGGGCGAAGATGTTTACGGGGACAAGAAAGGCAACGAAGAAGAAGCCGAAGCACCCCCGGAAGAGGAAGTTGACGATGCGTTCGACGAGCTGGAGTCAACAGAGGTGCAGGCTGTCGAAAAGGAAAAGGTGAAGAAGAAGGGCCAACTTGCGCCTGTAGCTCTCGCACCTGGGAAAAAGAGAACTCGCGACCAGATCCTGGCCGAAATGAAGGCTGCGAGAGAGGCTGCCAAGGCTCAGCAAGAGGCTGCCTTGAACAGCAAGTTTAAGAAGATTGGTGCTAAGCAACAGGCCGGAAGCCGCATCGAACGGGATAGCAAAGGCCGTGAAGTCTTGATCATTATAGACGAAGATGGCCACGAGAAGAGGAAGGTCCGCAAGTTGCAGCCAGGAGTCGAAGAGGAGATGCGCAAAGAGTTTATCCCGGACAAGGATGCGAAGCCGCTGGGTATGGAGGTACCCGAATTTTACCAAAAGCAGCAGCAAGAAGCTGAAGAAGACGACAACGACGACATCTTTGCCGATGCAGGAGACGATTATGACCCACTAGCTGGCATGGATGACAGCTCTGATGAGGATAGCGAGGGAGAGGTCAAGGACGAAAAGAAGACCAAGAACGAGAGCAGCGCCGACACGATGGCGATGCCGCCACCGCCGCGGCCAGCACAAGCGCGCAACTACTTCAAGGACTCCAAGACAGACCTTATATCTTCGCAGACTCTGCAAGGACCCTCCATGTCTGATCCGGCGATACAGGCTGCTTTCAAGAGAGCTGCGCAGCTCAAGGCGGCAAACAAAGATCCGGAGGGAGAAGCGGAGGACGACGACGAGGAAGCCAAGGCTCGTCGGGAGCGCCACAAGAGGATGCTGCAGAGTGTCGACCGAGATGCCGAAGATATGGACATGGGCTTCGGCACCAGTAGGTTCGAAGACGAGGCAGACTTTGACGATGCGCCGGTGAAGCTCTCGGAATGGGGCAACGAGGGAGAGGATGACGACGGTCAAGGCGGCAAGAGCAAGAGGAAGAGAGGCCCCAAGAAGAGGAAGGGCGACGCGAACAACGCCGCTGATGTGCTGAGAGTAATGGAGCAGCGAAAGGCAGCGGGCAAATAAGTCAACTCAAGCTGTCTAACAGCTTGTACTAGAGCTGTTGCTTGAAGTCTGCTGGCTTGTTTCTTGAAATATCCTGCACAAACGCATACAGCCGTCGTTTTTACTAAATCAAAATGATACCCTTCACGCGCCCAAACTAGAGCGCGTCGACCACACAAATCGTCCTGTTTTACCGCCCAGCGTGTGAGAATGTTGATTTTTACATGGACTTTTAAACCCCTGGACTGTCGGAAGACTATCGCTACAACCCTCAGATATGTTGGGCGGTTTCTCACTACGAATCATCCTCAAGGCACAAATCCCTGAGCTCAAATACGCAGCAGGACGTCGAGACAGTCAAGATTCAGGGTGACTCAGCTAGGCTCTAGCTTCCCAGAATTCCAGCGACCCGGCAAGCACGGGAGGTTGTCTTCTCGGGTGTGGATGCGTTTGTGTGTCTGCTGGACCTTCCGAAACGGGCGCAGGTCGAATTGCAGCGGCGCTCGGAGGGCACCGCCTCACTTATCAGAGACCGCCCGACTCCGCCCACGGTGCTTGCCTGCCCGCCGCCCCAAGAGTAATTTCGTCCTGTGAAGTGAGCTTGCGAGGTAAGAAAAGCCCGGTGGACTTTATTTTGCGCAGGATTCATCCAAGAACCATGGAACCGCAAAGCTTCCCTTGTCCCATGACTCCCGACCACTGGGGTTACCTAGATGAAGAAGCCGAAACAGAGCAGACATCATAGTCCTGATGGGATTGGCCAAACGTTGTGTGGAAAAGTCCAAAATCCAAGTCATTACCTAAAATTGACCTCCTGCTTCCTCTCGACTCGTCACCAGCAATTCCGCAGTCCGCAGTCCGCAGACCCGCTGTAGACCGGCCGGCTCCCCGCCCCCATCCTTGGAGCCCCAGAATACCTTACCTTTTGCGCAGTGTTCTACTCCATTCCACCACCCCGTGCTCGTTTGGTTTGGTCTTATCCACCGAAAGTGGACACCAGACACGGGCTTGTAAACTAAAAGCGCAACCCCACGGCACCGGCGACAACATCCGTGGTCTGCTCACCTTGCCGAGGGAACACCAAAAACCCACGTATCTGTACAGAGCATCATTTTCATCATAATCTTGTGCCGTTTCACTGCCTCTTGTGATAAGACACAAATCACACACACACACATACCTGTCATCCTCAACAACCATTTACCCTGAGCCATCATGGTTGACCTCGATTTGCCCGAAACACCGGTGCCGGTCTGGCTGGATTGTGATCCCGGCCATGATGTGAGTTGTTGTCTGTCCTAAGCTTCGTGATGTGTCACTCATCCTGTCCCTGTGATGTTACGCTGCCTCACTCAGATGTTGGTGACAAGTCAGACATACTACAACAAATCATCACTGAACACCATCAAACCAGTACTAATTGGTTCCACAGGACACCTTTGCCATCCTCCTAGCAGCCTACCACCCAACAATAAAGCTGCTAGGCCTCTCAACCGTCTTCGGAAACGCCCCCCTCGAGTGAGTAAACTTCATCCTGCATCCCGCATCTCTTACACATCTCATGATCACTCAATCACAATACTAACTACGATCTCAGAAAAACCACAAACAACGCCACCTCAATCCTCACAGCAATCGGCAAACACAATGACATCCCCGTCCACGTCGGCGCCGCAAAGCCAATGTCCCGCCCGCCGATGCAGGCCGCCACCGACATCCACGGCGAATCCGGCCTAGACGGCACCGACCTCCTCCCCCAACCCTCCAAAGACGCAGACCGCTCCGTACCCGCCATCGACGCCATGGCCGCCGCCCTCTCCGCTCAGCCCGCCGGAACCGCCTGGCTCGTCGCGACGGGCTCCCTCACCAACGTCGCAGAGCTCTTCGCAAAGTACCCGGACCTGGTCGCGCACCTCAAGGGCCTGAGCATCATGGGCGGCGCCATCGGCGACGGCTTCACCGACATTGTACTCGGTGTCGTGGACGGTGTCCCCCGTGTGGGTAACTGGACGCCGTGGGCTGAGTTCAACATCATCATTGACCCCGAGGCCGCCGCTGCCGTGTTTCATAATAAGGCGCTCGCGGCCAAGACGACGCTTGTGCCGTTGGATTTGTCGCATCAGGTTCTTGCTACCGTGGAGGTGCGGGACGCGCTTCTGTATGGTACACACGGTGGGGAGAAGACGGGCAAGGGGAAGACGACGCTGAGGCAGATGCTGGTTGAGCTCCTCATGTTCTTCGCCAAGACGTATAGGTATGTGTATATACACAGAATTCACTTACACTCGTCCCCTCCCTCCCACTGCCTCATCACGAATATCGCAGGTGATACTAACACAGATGGCGAAAAGCGACGTCTTCGGCATCACAGCCGGCCCCCCGCTCCACGATCCCCTCGCCGTAGCCGCCGTGCTGACGGGCACGCGGCACGAGATCCCCTTTCACGACTACGACGCCAAAAAGGGCAACTGCGTAAAGTACCACGAGCGCTTCGAGCTCACCGTCATCACGGAGGGCGACCTGGAAGAGGCCAAGACGGGCAAGTCGCAGCTGGGGCGGACCGTCGCGAAAGCCCTGCCGCCGGGGAGCGAGGGCGTGAGGATACCGCGCGGGTTGGATATCCCCATGTTCTGGCGGGTGATTGAGGAGTGCACGGAGAGGGCGGATAAGGTCAATGCGGGTGAGGTTGTTGGGTTGAAGGAGAACGGGACGTTGGAGAAGTAATGAGGTAATGAGAAAATCGGTGTGTGTTGTTGATCATGGTGGGTGGGACGAATACACATATTTTGGTATCAATAGACGTGAGTATTCATACACTCAGTGACCGCCTATGGTCCTTAGGTCGGTAATTTGCTTCCTCTGCCACCATCGGATGAGGAGATCTCTTTGGCCTAATAGTTGGGACTGCCCACTCCCGACCTCAACCCAAAGAAAATTGACCCTGGTGGCTTCTTCTTTTTGAAGGTCTTCAGTTCGAGCTCACTTGTAGGCTCATTTTTTTAGTCGAGTCCAATCAGTGAGCCTAATCACGAAGCACATAAAATGATGAACAATGTCTCTGAGGCAGCACGCTATGCTATTGCATGAGATTCATTTATAAACGTATAAATCGTAAGATCCATAAGACCATCGATTCCCTAAGAGACTTCATAGTTGACCAGCTCTTTTGGAAGTAAAAAACGGGAATGAAATGCATCGCGTATCTGTTATAATGAAGTTAAGAGTTAGGGACCCTGAATTTGGACTCCATTTTATAACAGCCATTGAGATATCCTAAATCTACCTGCCAACGTCGCTTACCTGCTTACTTCTGGACATAACTTAGGTAGCGATTCAATGGCAAGAATACCCTGCATAATGAGAGATCCGACGTCTCGTCGGCCCCTCCCCGGGGCAGCCGTCGTCTATTCCATATTCAAGGTAGTCAGTTCTGCCGAACGTGGAACACATCAACCACACCCAACTCAAGCCCTCGTGCGATGCGCACAATGGCTTCCAGACGTACCCTAGCTACGGTAAAGAGATGGGATTCATCGACCTTGATTAGTCTCGCCTCACCACTTACTAACCCCAATAAGTCACTCGTCTCTCTCCGTTTCCCGTCGGAGGCTGGAGAGTATTCCGATACAACGCAATGGGAAACGGCAACCAGTGGTGTCATGCCGCTTCGAACTATACGAAGATGGACAATTCCGTGGATGGGGGTGTCATCTAATGGGAACTAGAGCCCTTCGAGGACGCTGAGCCGCCAGGCGCTTTCACCACCGGCCTTGACCAAAGAATGAACACCATCAAGCAGCTGATCTCTCGTTCGGAACTCCATTCTTCCTCATCTCATTGTGATTGTCGTGTTTAAATCCCCCGCCTACAGGTAGCAAAGCAAAGGTTCCACGCCGTTGAGGGTTCCTGCAAGATCTATGTGTTAGTCCCGTAGTCAGGTGTGTGTACTCGTCACAGAAATGAATGACAGCCATCTGGCGGCTAAAGTTGTCTCCTGACGCACCAAATGTGCCTTTGTGTATTACGTCTTATCTATATGTGAAGGATGTATCTATAACCTTCAGATTGTTGTACAAGGAAACTCTCTATCCCATTCCCGTTCTCTAAAAAGGGGTATCATGCTTTTTTAGGCCCACGCGCAACTTTTAGTGTCTCCTTTTCTCTCCTTCTTATCCGTGTAGAAAGACTCAAAACCGCTGGTCATCAGAACCATCAAGTCTCTGCAACACCCTCAAAACCCTCTCATATGTCCAAACCGTGATCGCGCTCCCAGGCGCAGCCTTGATAAGACTCACCATGAGACCCCGGTACAGCCCGCGAACACCCTCTTTCGCGAAAATGATGCGCATGGCGCGCACCGCACCGGGGTATTCGGGGATGTTCTTATGCACGTACCGCGCCCTCGTCGGCCCCTGGACCTGAATGCGCTTCCGCACCAGGTCGAGCGGGAAGACGGCCGTCTTGGACAGCACGCTGGCCACGACGCCGGCCGTGGCGTCGCCGCCGCCCCAAGGCAGGTGCAGATCGCCCAGCGGCAGCCGCAGGCCCTCGTACAGAGCAAAGAAGATGCCCATGTACGGGACGATCTGCGCCACGCCGGGTCCGAGGCCGCGGAAGAAGCCGCGCGGGCCCTCGTCCCGATAGATATCCGCCACCGCGCGCCGGAGGCTCGTGTACACCCGGTCGTTGCCCTGCGCCGCGAATCGGGTTCGTAAGAGATCGAGGGGGTATGTGGCTGTCGTGGCGGCCGCGCCGGCGGCGGCTCCGGCGATGAAGGATTCAGCGGCGTTCGGTAGGCGGTTGTCAAACGCGGTCTTGAGGAACTGCGCCGTGGTGCGGTACGTCGTGAACTGAACGGCCGAGTAGCACACGTACATCATCTCGGCGGGGACGTTTCCCTTCCATAAGCCAGTGATGCCCTCGTTGGCGATGATGTGCCTCATGGTGTTCAGGGTGCCCTTGTACACGGGCCCGCCCCTGGCTGATCGGATCGACAGAGGGTCGGAGAGCGAGTGCGTCTGCAGCTGCAGGCGGATCTTGACGACATCGAGGGGGGCAATGACAAAGCTATCGCGACAAAAGGCGGCAATGGTCAGCGTGAATCACTAAGCCTCAACCGTTGGGTTTTGTCTTACCGAGCAAACAGGCCGGCGGTGGCGCCGGCCGTTACAACCTGCAGACGGGAGCCCTGGGCGCGAACAGTGTGTCAGCATCGTGACGTGACTTGATGTCGTTGACAGGTCGGAGAGACCGTCACATCAGGCGTGGAAAGGTCTAGGTCTAGCCTTACCTCATCCTTGAGGCGTTCGCCGCTGGGCGACATGCATCCGGTAGTGTCCTCGTGGGACCTGGCGCAGAAACTCTAAGATGCAGCAGGAATGGATGACAGAGAGAAGCAGAGCGGACAGGCGGCTGCTCGCTTGCCTCTGACCTTCGGCGATGGACAAGTGGGCTTCGGGCCCGGGTGTGCGAGGTTTATCAAGGTCAGATGGTTGGTGTCGTCTGTGGGTGTCCGTCCAAGTGGCGCGATCCGAGATGGCACGGCGAGGTGTCCGTCGTGATTCGTTTCTCTATGTGGCGATGACGGGAAGCTAAAACAGCAGGAATTGAGGCTTCCGCAATGAGGCTGAGGGGTCTCAATTGATGGTGAGCGTGTTTGAGAATCGGCGATTTTCTTTCGGGATTGTGAAGAAACGAACAATCTTCTAACGTCTGTTCGCTAGATGTCGCTGTTATTCTGGAATTTCCGTTGATATTCGTTGCGTGTGGAATTTTTTTTGTTTGTACGTAAGATGAGTAGCTCTGAGTACTAGTGTTAGTTAAGGTCCGAGCAGGTAAGTTTGCTTGGCCTTATCGCGGGCAAACACCCCCAGCTTCTTTACCTTGCCTGGATGGAACCGACCCCGAAATGCTAGGAGACCCCAAGCAGTGTGACGCAATTTCGACGATAGCGGGCTGTCAAGGACGGGACCTTCTCGATTCTCCCACTTGGCCACTGCAGCTCGGGGGATGTTTACTGCGGCCTGGCTCCACTGTGGGCGTGACTGCAAGCTGCAGGCTGCAACAGGGGCATCTTCCTCGCATTGAGCCTTTGCTAGATGGATGAAAAGTCACCAAAAGCAGACTAGCCAGTCGTGCCAGCACAGCCACGCAGGGTCTGGTCCCCTTCACCCGTGCGGAGGGAAACATAGCGGGCGAGATTCTTAGAGAGCGAGCGGCGATGGAAGACCACGGACAGATGCAATATGCAAATGCAAGTTCAATTTCAACATGGCATACCTACGATCGGAAAAAAAAAAGGGAAGAAGAAAAGAAGAGACGAGAGGGGGGCTTGGCTATCTCACGGGACTCGCTGCGAGACTTGCCTGCGGGAGAAGGAATGTGATGACATATCTCGAGTTCTCAGACTCGCTGTCTTGTGACGATGGTAGGTAAACCCTCGTGATCTACATTGATAACACTTTGATGATTACAGAGGACACGATAAGGTAGGGCAGAGGAAGAAGAAATTACAGGAAGAGCGCCTCAGTCAGGGGCCTGTGCTGCACGGGTCACTATGTTAGGTATGCCTCAGTGATAGCGATGACAGAGGTAAACGAGGAAGAAGTCTAGAAAAGACATGGCAATGCGGTCACTGAGTGAATGCCATGTGGGAAAGCAGTCCTGACAAATGTCTTTGTCTCGTCAATGCTCGGCAACTCCTGTTACGAGACTCCGGGAAAGCCGCGAGAAGAGAATAAGGTACCGATACCGGGTATTTTTCCAACACGTACGGATATTTTGGGAGGAGAGAGAAACAGAGACAGGGCCGGCAACGAAAGACGGAACACAGCGTAAGAGAAAAAAACAACCGTGAGACTAGGTAGCAGCCCCAAACAAGCCACGCCGAAATGAGACGAGACGTGGATGAGCAGGCAAGGACATACGGAAGTTGGAGCCGGAAATCCCATTGTGTGCAAATTGGCACCTTTGGTACCATGAGCAATGAAGAGTCTTGACACGTGCAAGAGACCTCAGCAGCGTGTCATTGGTCAGCTCGCCTTTTGTCAAGGACACCTGGGCAAGTAGCCAGTGGAGGAAAGTTCGGAGAGAGGTACCACGCAGGGAAGTAGTCATGTCGCATTGGGTCGACTGTCAGTGGTCAACTTCCCTCCGTCCGAAACGACTGCTCAGGGCGGAGTCGCAACTGCCTTTGACCTGCTTGAATGTGCCTCCGCATTGGCCAGAACCGCCTGCCTTGGCGACTTGCCCGCCCTTGCCTCCCCTCAACTGTGGGGTCAGCCCCCCGACCGAACTCACCACCTTACGCAGTATCCGTCACCCGGGAAGGTCGACACCAGCCTTTTCCAGGTGGATCTGGACCTGTTGGCCCTTGACTTCCTTGGGATCTGGGACGGGAGAGGGGGGAACCACGGAGCCATCGAGCGTGGGGCCGCCGACTCTGCGTAACTCGACGGAGACCATACCTTCCTTACCTTAGACTTTGTCGTCTCGCCTCGCCTCTCACACCTGCTTCTCATAATAGTCGCGACTTTTCCTCCTTTTCATTTCTGCGATCCCCTCTCTCTACCGTGTATACTCTCATACCTCATATCTTACAACACTTACTTACTTACCACTTTGCCCAGACCCAACTACAAAGGCAGAGATTTCCAAGGCAGGCTGAACTGAACACCAGGATACCCAGTAGCGCTGCCGCATGTGATACCTACTGTCACGAGTGCCGCCGCCAACACATACACACAACCAACCACCACAGTCGCACAGACTCAACCAGTGGCATCTCGCCTCCTCAAATATCTTACATTCCCCGCCCGGCAAGGAGTGGCCGCGAGGGAGCGATATCTCTGAAAGCATACCCTTACCTGTATCACAACCACAAACATGGCTTCAACTACCACACCAATGCCCAACATCGGCGGCCTGTTGGCTCCATTACTGCCTGCTCTCGTGCCAGCAAGCATCTCTAAACAGCCCGCCATCGGCGTCTTGCCTCTTCTCAGCCCTATCCTAAGGCAAAGAGTCCAACTTCTTTCAGAGGCCAGCACCGAGCCATGGCTCCGTCTCCTCGCATATGACACCGACAAGGCGGCGCGCCTGGCAGAGATTGTTCAGAGCGGCAGGCTAGAGCCTCACCCGGTATCTGGCGAGGTCGAGGTAGACTGGGAATACGACGCGAAGACGAGGTACAGGCGGCTCGATCTCGAGACCTTGCAGGCCTTTGTTGCTCTCGAGGAGCTTGAGTTGACCTTCCAACTCATCTACTGCGTCGGCGACAAGGATGGCGGCGGCGACGGCTGGAGGATCGGCGAGGTTAGCGTCACCGACAAGGCGGCACCCTTTGGAACTTTTGGCGGCTATTCGACCATCGCCGAGGCCGAAAAGGCCTATGCAGACGAAAAGTCAAAGGCGACGACGACGTCAAAGGCATCAGCCAGCTCAGCGTACAATGACGCTGCCGAGGCGGATGACGATGAGGACGATGGCTACTGGGACAGATACGACGCAACTCCTGCCCGCACGCCAGCAAATGAGTCCCCCGCCGCCGTCAAGCGTTCCCCCGCGCCGCACGTACCACAGGCGTCGCAGCTGGGCCAGTTCCGAACCGACTCGGCAGAGGATGCGTACTATGCACAATATGATTCAGTACAACCGGCAATGGACGCTCACGACCCCGACGAAGAGGTTGAGGGTTTCGAAACGGCCCCTCCTCTAGGACTCGGCGCTGTTGTAGGCCAGCATAACTCGGATCAGGGTCTGAACGAGACAAACGGCTCCTGGACACTGGCTGAACCCCCGCGGTCGCCCTCGATTCATAGTCAAATTGACGAAGACAGGGCTGCTGTGCTCCTTCATCCGCGCCCGGCTTCGAGCGCTAGCAGCAACGGGAGCCGCTTAGTCGAGAAGCTCGAGGAGAGCGTGGGCAAGCAGGACCAGAACGAGTTTGGCGTGAAGCAGCACGTGTCGAGGAGCATTCGCAGTCTCTTCCTGCTGGCTCGTTCGTCCGGTATCGACAGGGAAGAGTTTGAGCGGTTGGTGAAGACGGAATTGGATGTCCTTGGCATGATTGAAGACGACGAGGTTTGAAGCCACGAGGCTGGCGGACTTTTCTTGTATATGACGTTTCTCCTCCTCGGTGATGCTCCGTGGGGATTTCCGCGGGATCAGGCTGTCATTCGGCATAGGGTTGTGTTGGGCTGCATGTAACGGGGCGTTTATCCATGGCCATACCTTTGAATACTAAGAATTAAAACATACATCTTGTAAAAAAAACCTGTATCAGTGAAAAGAAGTACAAGTTATAACGAAGAAGCAGCGACCATCGGGAAACGTGTTGGCATATAGCAAAGAAACGCTCAACAATTCCCGTAGTCTGATGAGCGAACCCCGGCGCTGATGATAGTTGAGTACACGTCGGGGAAGAAGATGTTGTCCAACAAAGTGCCAACGTTAGGCCTGTTGACCGAATAAAAACTTGAGGAAGAAGGAGCGTGAACAAGAACAAGAATGAGCGCCTCTAAGTTGATCGTAAAGCCATAGGTCCATAAGTTGAAGAAGTCAAAGTAGTCGCATCGAGGTAGTCGTCTATTTGGCCGGTCCCAACTGTTGTGAACCTTCCAGCATGCCGCGGTCTGAGATGGGAGGGGGGGGGGGGTTCGAAATGAGCCGACGGCTGTCCAACCGTATCGCCCCTACTAGGTATAGGTAGTCTCGATCGTCTGATCTCTGACATTCCTCGCGACGAACGAATGGGGGAGACTCCGATGTAGGCTATATTTAATTACAGCACTTAAGTTGAAGATGCACTGTTTGAAGAAGATTGTCGGCATTGATTTCTCTTGTTGCTAGGAGCGGATCAGGTGATTTGCTGATTTTGGATCTCGGCCCATTGGGAGCATTCGCCAGTGGAGTGAGAAGTGTTGTCCGATGACGCTTGACGAGAGAAGATACATGTGAGTGTGTAGCAAGCCCTTGACAGAGAGCGCGGAGGGAGGATCAGCGACCTTGTTTGCTCATGGGTGGTTCTCAGTACTGTGTAAGCGCCCAGTCAGTCTTTGGCGGTGGTGTGTGTAAGACGAGCGGGCGCGCGGGCGGTTACGCAGTCGCCGTGGGCTGGAACCGAGTTCATGCCGTAAGCATTGAAATTGGCGGTTACGTTGGTGTGCCTGTTCAAACGTTGGTCGTGACAATGATAGACTACGATTGTGGAAGGATTGGCGGGATGACGAGTGGCAATGTTGAATGAAGATTGGGTTTGTAGTCGATGTTGGTGCATTCACGGCTTAGAACCGAACCATCCGGGAGGAGCTTGAGCAGTGGCCAGTCGCTGATTCTTCTAGTCTATCAAGTCACAAGAAAATCCAACACAGGGTTGTCTTTCTTCCCGAACTCTTCGGAAGATGCTCCTCATTAGTCGTCATGCCGTGCAAGTTGGAAGTTGCATCTTGTAAGTGGAAGCCATCACCAAGTACCTCCCGGCTCATAGACCCACCCCGAAAAAGACCCCACAAAACATCGGAACGTCTTCGCGCCTCAATCATAAGGCCACAAACAAACGCGCCAATTGGACACGCGGGAACAGCCGTCCCAAAAAAAGTTCACCATCGTCGAAGCTCCCGGCCTACAGCTTTCCCTTTCGTCGGCGACACGGTTCAACTTCCCTACCACGCCCCTCCAAACGACCGTCCTCCCCAAGATCCACCAGTGGTTGAGGAAATCCGACATACACATACCACAATAATGCTCTCACGATTAAGGTTACCGCGCATCGGCGCGAGCATCGCCGCCGCCGCCAGAGCAGCACCGGCCAGACCTCTCCAGCAGCGCTCGATACACTACGTCCCCCAGCTCTCCCACGACTTCAAGGACGGCGTGCCGGGTCTGCTGTCGGCCGACGGCTACGATATGGCGTGGAACCAGTACATGACGCTTGTCCTTGACAAGCTCAATGCCTTGATTGCAGGTCAGTCTACGCTGTTCTCCTTCTCCTCACTTGGCGATCCTAGCTCCCGTCGCATGATAATCTCGAATCGTTCCAATCACATTCAATGTGACACACAACGCAACCAGAGAAATACTAAACCACAGCAACACAGGCACCGACCTCGAACAGCGCGACGTCAAGCAAATCCTCCTCGCCTCGGCCCAGGACCCCTCCCAAGCCCCCGTCTTCAACAACGCCTCCATGGCGCACAACACCCACTTCTTCTTCAAGAACATCACCCCGAACCCGAAACCCATGCCCGAGTCCCTCGCCGCCGAGCTCTCCCACTCCTTCTCCTCCATCGACACCCTCCGCCGCGAAATGATCCTCACCGCCTCCTCCATGTTCGGTCCCGGCTTCGTCTGGCTCGTCAAGGCAGGCCACCAAGACTACCGCATCCTCACCACCTACCTCGCGGGCTCCCCCTACCCGGGCGCCCACTGGCGCCTCCAGAGCACCGACATGAACACCGTCGGCCTGGGCGGCTCCGCCAACAAGTACTTCCAGCGCAGCGCCGCCGCCCAGAGGCCGGGAACGAAGCCGCCCGGCGCGCTCGACGCCGTGCCGCTTCTGTGCCTCAACACGTGGGAGCACACGTGGATCCGCGACTACGGGCTCGGCGTCGGCGGCCGCGGCGGCAAGAAGGCGTTTGCTGAGGCGTGGTGGGAGGTGGTTGACTGGGAGGCCGTCAACCTCGCGGCGGACATTCCTTCCCGGCCACAGTTCATGCGGTAAACTAAGAAAGGAGGAGGCGGGGGTGAGAAGTGATCGCCGGACTTGTGGGAGCTGCGAGAGCTGGTGAAATGATGGCTGTGGCGCGACTACTATGCGACCTACAAGCCGCTATAGGGGAGCTTAGCCAAGCTTTTTGAAGAAGTTGGGGCGAAAGGGGGAGAAGTGAGGAGAGACCCGTCCATCGACACGGGAGATATCCCCCCTATAGTCCTGCAAGATCTTGTGTGGATAGTAGTCGGGGGCGGGCGACGGACTGGCGGACTACATGTAGGAATTATCAAAAAAGGCAAGACGAAACTGTAAGAATAGAAACCGCTGCACATATAGAGAAGATGGGTGGTTGCAGAGTAACATGTACTATTCCTGTACTACTTTAAAGACTCCCCCCCCCCTGGCAATTAAGATCGTGCCATCACTCTGAACCGAACAAACTGTTTAGATGTGCTCTATAGATTGAGTACGACTCTTGGTCGTACCACCGGGCTCATCCCCCTCGGCCTCTCCATATAGCTGCTGGCAAGACCATACCTTCTCCTACCCTAAGCTGCCCTTGATTCATTCAGTGACAGCAAGGGAAAGGGGAAGAAAAGACCTAGGAAGGAATTCTTGATGGTCCTCAACTGGGCCTTCGAGATAATGCGCCTCGTCTAACCGCGCCCGGCTGGAGGTGATGCAAAAAAAAAGCTTTCCCCTGTTGGTATCTTGAAACCGATCCAAGGGGCAAGGTAAAGTTACCTCCACGTCTCTCTACGCATACATTGATGCCGCAAGCGAAGCAACGAAACAGGACCGCAATGCTCGTTCTTCATGCCGAGTTCCAGAAAAGGGCCCGGCCACTATGTCAGACGGAAACTGCAGAGAATCCCCACGAGCTTCACCGGGTCGAATTAGCTCACCCACAAGTAAACCTTCCATTGCCCTTGCCTTTCATCTTTGCTTCAACTTGGGAAAAAAAAAGGCTTTGATAGATGGATTCTATTCGAGTCGCTCAACTCAGCAAAGACTCTTCATCGTCTCGTCTCAACACCCCCCCCCCCCCTCTTCCTCTCAACTCTGTTTCCCCTGACTGCATTTCGCGCCAGGCCAAGACTCTCTCTTGAGCAAAGACCAAAGTTCAATCTCTGATACATCACATCACAAGGGAAGTCTTCACAGCTTCAAAAGTCACGAGAAGAAAGAGCAAATGGTATTCATCTTCATAACCGAGATCCCGGAGCGTCGCCCACAAAAGCGGCTCGGCTCCTGTTCAGGTCCCCTATTTTTCATTTTGCAACCAAACTCTCTCAAATAGCTATAACAAAAAAGTTAACTTAGGTATCATGGTAATCCCTCCCAGTAGTAAGTAATATGTTTAGAAAAAAGGGCAAAGGAGTGTCTTTTCGTTCCATTTCATTCCGTTTCCATTCCGTACGTGTTGTTTTCTTTTTGGTATTTTGTTTTTCTTTTCGGTTTTCATCAGAGAAATAAGAGACAGCGAGAAATAGAATAATTATGTTCAGTGAGGAACCTCAACCGAGTTGTCCAAATCAAAATCCCCGGGTTTCCTATCCTTTCCCTCCCCCCCTGTTGTAATAAATAGAGGAAAAAAAAGGAGTCATATACCCGGCGTCAGGTAGAGGGGGGAGGGAGAATCTGATTTCAAGGATGTAACAAATGCCGCTATCCAGATGACTTATGCAAGAGAGGAGATGAAACGGAAAAAAGAGATGAGAGAGTTGATTCAAGCTTCTCAGAGTGCCCGAGAAGCTCGACCTCTCAAAGACGAAATCCAAAAAATGGCAAAAGAGTGTACCAATGACGACCTTTCATAATAGAAATAGAGTCCCCGAGGCAAATGTTGCTCGCTTGCTGGCTTGCTTTGCTTGAAGTGAAGATGAAAAGCAGTGAAAAACAGACGTTAAACACGAAACGCAAGTCATTATCGGATATTCGGTGCTTTTCTTGGCTTTTGAGAAAGGATCGTTTCGACAGGGAGGTCTAGATCATGTTGCCGTTAACACTGACTTCGAACCCATCACCCTTCTGCTTCAGCGCCTTGGCGAGCATCAACTCCCGCATCCAATCGATACGGTCATCGCGGCTCTTGACGGCAAAATGATGTGTCTTGCCCGTGCCGTTGGCGCCCTCGGCGGGGATCGACCCGGAGCTCGAGGAGTGCCCGTGCCCGAAGCCGTGCAGCGCGCTCCCGCGCTTCCGCAGCTTGGCGCCCGCGGACTCCTTGTCCTTGTCCTGCGGGATGAGCTGGAAGCTAAACGCCGCAACGGGGTCGCTCTTCTCGCGGCTGTGTGACGACGAGGAGCTGAAGTGGACGGCCTTGAAGGCGGCGGAGAGCTTGCTCTGCGACGCGAGGCTGGAGCACGCGATGGCGTAGTCGTCGACGTCGACGTACTCGAGCGTGCGGTCGACCGTCTTTGCGTCCTTGTGGACGGCGAGACGAGTGCCCTTGAGGGTGCAGAAGGTGTCGTTCCACTCGTGGCGGAGCATCTTTGTCTTGCGCTTCTTCATGGGGCCCTGGAAGGTCACGCCGTCCTGCTGAGCGGCGGAGGCGGCTTGTTTGACGGGGAGGGAGGGCGCGAGGTGGGTAATGGGCGGGATAGCTTGCTCAAAGGGGGTTGTGCGCTCGATGGGGGACCAGGGGTAGTTCACACGGGGAGGGGCTTGGAGAGGCTGCTGTTGCTGGAGGGGTTGAGGGCGGACGGATGTGCGCGGGGAAGTGTGTCTGGGTGATGTGCGGGCGATGGGGGTCGCGGTGTTTTCGTTCAAGGCGGGAAGGACGGGGAACGACGGGCGGCGGGCAGAGGAGCGGGATTGGGTGCGGGAAAGGGGCGGCTGCTGCTGCTTGGAGACGCCGGGACGGTAGTTCATCTCAGGAGGAACAGACTGGGACACGTCGCGGGCGATGCGGTCCATGGGCACGGCAGTGACGGGAACATCCATCTCGGAGAAGGGAGTCCCGAAGCGGTAGGGGTTGTTGATGGGGCTCTGCAGGTCCGGAGACATGGCCTCGGCCCGGTCCATGTGGTAGGGGACGAAGCCTTGCGGCTGCTGCTGGTGGTGGTACGGGGGTGTCGAGAGCGGCTCCGGGTGGGCTGACGGAGGAGGGACTGTCGAGGCGCGGAGAGGGCTGGCGCGAGGAGCCTGCTTACCCGGGATGGAGAGCTTCGGCAGGTGACGGAGGCGTTCAGGCTGGGCCTTCATGGCAGGGAAGCCCATCTCGAAGGGGGGTGTCGGCGGCACCGTGGTATCCTCGTGCTTCTGGAAGTCGAGGAACTGGCGCACATTGTCCTGGGGGTCCCTCGAGATGACGTTGCGGAGGGCAGCCTCTTGCAGATACTGCAGAGGCGTGGCGTTGCCGGGGCCCAGCACGTCAGAGGAAGCCACCACGGACGGGACGGCGTCCGAGACAGGCCTGAGGATTTGCGTAGGATCGAGGGCCCTGGCAGTGTGCGGATTGCCTGGGTTTCCGGTGATGACGACCTGTTCCGTGTCGAGGTCGACAAAGGGGTGCTCCTTCTTGAAGGCCTCGATGAGGCGCTGCTGCTTCCTCCACTTTGAGCAGTTCTCACCCTTGGGGCACTGGTGCGGTTTGGGGACGACCTGCTCGATGCCGACGATGGACACGGATTCCATGGGCGTGATGATATCGTCGTGCGACGGCTTCTTGGGCCGCCTTCTGCTGCTCTTGCTCCTCTTCATCCCGCAGTCGTCCGTCTGCTGCCTTTCCGCCGCCCGGACCTCGCGAGTCTCTTTTTTGACTTCTCGGCTCGGCTCGTCTTGGATCGGCGTCGGGGCGCGTGGCGAGCTAGGTCTGCTGTCGCGCAAGACCTGAATCTGGTTCCAAACGCGCGTCCTCATGCCGAATGACGGAATGTCCAATTCCTTGAGATCCTCAAACTTCAACGTAATTAGGATGGGCCCGTTGATATCGTTCTCCACGAAGCGGCCGGCGACCGAGAGCTCAATGCCAGCATTGAGCATCGACTGCGCAACCATCTCTGGCGTCCATGAGACGAGCTCCCTCGACTCAAACTCTTCGTACGTGAACTGAAAGGGACCGCTCTGGTGTCTGGATGGGGGCATCGGCGGCTGCTGCGGTCTGATGTGTCGGAATGGCTCATCGAAAGGTCGCGCCGTCTTGGGTGTCACCGGGGACAGCGTCAGGATGGCCTCGTCAAAGTAGCTGGCGGTGGAAGCACGGAACAGGTGCGGGCCGGAAGGACCCTCAATGTTCTTGTTTGGTGACTCCATCATCTCTGTCGCATACATCATCCGCCCTTGACTCGATCTTGGCGTCTGCACCTCATCGTAGGATGAGAGTGTTGTGATACTTGGCTGGCCGCCAGACTTTTTTGCGCCCACACACGTTAGCTATAGCCCTCTTGGAGACGAGGCCACTGCCGCTTCCAACAAAATCACTTACAGAGTTGACACTGATCCGAGGAGAGTTGTCTTCAAACTCGCTGAGCACGTCGTCGTCCCATTCCATGTCCATGAACTCGGTCGCTACCGACGTTGGCCTTTGCGGCTCGGCTTTGATGCCAAAGAATGTGTCGCGCATGGGCGCCTTTTCGCGCATCTCATGGCGCAGGCGACGCTCGCCTCTTTCATATTCTTGTGTGTAGTTCTAGCGGCGCAAAGTCAGCCTCAAAAGCCACACACCGCGTCGCAAAACCCCCGTTTTGACTGTCATTCCTCAACTCACCATTTTGTGTGTATGTGTGTAAGTGGTTATTCCCAGATACGGAAAGTGGGGTGGAGGAATGTTCAAGAGGGCGTGGACTGGCTATATCTGACTTGCAGTCTACAGCGTAGGACAGCCTCCTCCGTGGCAATTTTGGTACCCTTTTCTTCTTTGCTTTTTCCCGTACAGCTGGGAATCGAGGGGGGAAGCCGTTGCCGGCAGTACTCTGCTCTATGAAGCCTGTAGATACTTGGGGATAGCGGCACGCAGTGCAAGCTATGGGGAGGTTGAATACGCCTCGGGGCTAGCAAACAAGACCAGCGAAAAGGAGATGCCTAAAGGAAAAAGAGATGTGAGGTCCAGCAGAGCCGAATATGCTCGTTTGGTATGTAACGGGTCGCAAAAGAGAAGAAGGAGGGGAGCCGGTACAAGGCGGGCGCCTACCGCGAGTTATGTATGTCTAGTGTGTCCATGCACGGCGGAGCAGTGTAGGGATGTGAGACTGGGGGGGGTGGTTGACCGTTGAGAAGGAGGAGGTGGAAGCATGGTGGTTGAGAGAGAGTCGGATCACAGCACATACGCAGCAGCAGCAGAAGCACGCACAGGTATCCCATCACCTACCCATGGCATGCCCTCGTTCCCCAATATGCATGCTGGCTCTGGTGTGATTCGACCTGTGGCACTTGCACACGGCGCCGATGGTGGCACTCTGAACAGACCAGTCGAGTGTATAATAATAGCCCGGGTGGTGTGTGGGCAGGTTAGGTATCTAGGTTCTGTGTGCTAGGTTCTGGGTTGGAGAGACGACAGAGGCAGATAGAAGAGTGCGCTTGCGTGTACCTACGTGCGTGTGTGTGTGGCCGAGCGGGCAAAGGCCCAGCCCATGAATCGACCATTCATTGAACCCTGAACAACGGCGGTGGTCCTAGGCGACGATACCGGCGTCGATTAGTTGTTGGGTGAAGATGTGAGGAGAGACAGAGAGTGAGTGAGAGAGAGAGGGAACGCTTCAAAGGCTGGTGGTTCCCCGGCCAAAGGGGGTGTGTAGCCGGGCAGCCATCCATGTGGATAGAGGTGCACAACCGGCAGCAAGCACTTTGCACTTGCAGCGAAGCACCACGCAGGACGCGGCATGTACTCCGTTCGTCCCCCCCCCCCCCCCATATCCCAACACAGGCAACTGGCCAGGCACAGGGCAGCACAGCAGCAGCAGTGGGCGGAAGCTGTGCTCGTACAGGCGTGGGGAAGCGTAGTAGTCAGTACTCAGCAATGGACCTGTCTCTGCTCTGTGAGGATGCGTGAATGGAAGGGGGGTGGTTCGAACTTCGAACAGAGAGAGGAGACAGAGGTTGAAGCGAGGAACGGGAGAAAGAGGGTCTAGGACGGCGCAAAGGTCGGGAAAAGTGTAAACCTGATTGGCCGGGGACGGGAGAAGAAGCTCGTGCATAGCGCCCAGCCGACGGACCTGGACTTTGGGCAAGAGCAAGAGGCAGGCGCTGGAGATTCCCATTGGCCATAAATCCAAAGAAACAAAATGTCGTGGGATGTTATTTTAGGGAACGCTAACACGCCATTGGTTGGAAAATCGGGATACCGTGAAGTTATCTACGGGAATACGTACATATATCCTTGCCCCCGGCTTGCCGCTACGGCGGCGTTTAAGCGCCCGTCTTTCTCAATCTGGCGGCCACTCGCTGTTCGCTTGTCGTCTGAATAAGTGGGTCATGTCGACGACCACCCCCCCGGTCGCCGGCCGTCAACGGCGTGAAGCACAAAAAAAAGGGAAAGGCAGGAGACAGAAGGGAAAGAGGGGAATGGGGGTGTGGCACACATCCGCCGGGATGAGACCTTGCCATCCTCTTTCTCTTTCTCTCTGCTGTATCCGAACGGATACGTCTCTCACCTCACCTCACCTCACCTTCAATGCTTTTCCATTTCACACCTTTTTTTGGGCAGTCATCCACAACTCCACAACACCCGATTGCGCACCCTCGTTCAACCCTCGCTCAGTCCACCGCCCGCAACATGGGCTCTTGCCTCTTGGTACATACACTCCGTACGTCCTCGAACTCGACTCTTCTGGCCCATAGCCCCCACACCATTCGAGCTAAAATTCCCATCGTGCCCTGTCCATCACCTGCAAGGATACCACTGACAAGGACCAGGGGCAAGGACGAGCAGCTTCCCCGGCACACACACCTCTCTCTCCCCGTCCATTTCTCTTCTTTTTTCCTAATGACCTCGCACCACACAAGCTTGAAGCCGCATGCCACAGCAATAAAAAAAGCAAAGAAAAAAGCTGCGCTGCACTGCGCTGCACTGCACACTGCACGCTTTCCTCAACCCGCCCGCCCGTCCGCTCGTGGTTCGCTAGTGCCCAGCTTACATACCATTACCGATACAACCAGCTTACAGCTTTACCTTAGCTATCCATGCCAGAGTTCCCATGCTTGCTTGGCACCCTCTTCTCGCCTTTCGCGGCCTTTGCAGAGAACCCCCAAAATGCGCCGCCCACCGCCTGCTGTTCGCGGACTTGTGTCACTATCACCGCCCACGGCCCACCACCCATCACTTATCGGACCTTAGCTGTCATCACATTCCAATCTTATCAAGTCTCTTTTTTCCCCCCAGGATCAAGCCCAGCACCACACAGGCGTAGTCTTAGCTATGTCTTTGACACTTCGCACCTTTAGTCTGGTCAAGGCATGTGGATCAAGACAAGACGAGACAAGCCATGTGAGCGCCCTGCCCAATCCCGTCATGGCCGTCCTCTCAACGGCCACCCGAATCCTTCTGGCTGGGAAACTTTCCCAAGGAATGCAATGGCCCGTAGAAGTCCTGCATCGTGCGGCTTTTCTTGCCCAGCAGTTCGTTTTCCCGTATGGCGGGACGAGCAAATCAGTGCTACACCGTGACCGGCCACCTTACTTGACCGTCCGTCAACCATACGCAGTAGAGAGAGGCCCAAAAAGAAAGAAAGGGGAGAATTACAGCCACATCTACACCCCCTCTCCCCATTTCTGCCTCCTTCATGTTGCACCCTCGGCTACCTACAGCCCACCGCACACCTCCGATCCCGACGAGTCTCGACTCTCAAATGTCCACGGTCCAGGGCCAGGACCCCACCCTCACGATCAACTGACTTCCCCTCACTGGTCTTCTCAGCCACTCAGTATGCCCATCGGGCCTCCATCGGAGAAATCCCCATCAAACCGAGACTACCATTCCGTCCGGGGGTTTTCGACGAGGCCAATGGCCTTGCGAGAAGCCTCTTTTACGAAAGGTCCCAATATGAGGCGAGATTTCGTCTTGGAATTGGTCCTCTTGGGTGACTGGACTGACATGGGACGCTTCGGATCTTAATGGGTCCTGCCACGCCCAAAGATGACCTTTCTTCGCCCAGTTGGCCCGTTGCGCTCCTCATCCTCCACCTTGCGTGTCACTGTCGGCGCAGTCCGTGGATCGCTTATCATTAGTCTCGCCTTGCCCTCAGCTCGCAAATCATGCGCGCCTCTGGATACTTACTTACCGCCCAATCGCTCCGTGTCAATAGCGAACAACGTGACCAGGCAAAAGCTGTAGCTGTGGCACATGACCTGCGCAACTGGCTCACCGTTGCTGCCAGACAAATTTGATAGAGGCAAAGAAATCTCTCAACAGTCAATGAATCCCCAGTCACATATCCACGTATGACTTCATACTCACAAGCCCTGCAGATGGCGGTCAAAAGTGTGACGAGAGGACATGGTTGATGCAGCAGCAGCAGGTCTCTTGGGCTTTTGCATTCGTATGTATGCACCCGTCGCTAGCTTCCATAGCTTGATGCCGTGGAATGGGAACTCTTGGCCTTGTTTGCTGGATGAGAGTCTCCATCCAGCGAGCCATACCTATCCCAAGAGGGACAAAGGGGGCTGGCAGAATGTGCTCTTGATAGGTAGACGACGATGGACGGTCTGGAGATGGTGGTACGACAAGACCTTGGTGGCCAGCTTTCTACCCCGCAGAGCCGTTGAGACAAATATGCGATACATGCCATGTCCGAAATATGGTTGCTGCCACACTCTTGTAGGTTGGCGGATTGGGATGCGGTGATATCTGATAGAGCTGCAGTATCGGACCTTGCAGAATTTGGGAAGCTGACACCACCACTCTGCTCTCTCTCTCTCTCCGGATACAGGATCTGACTCTGCTAATCGAAGTGTCCAAAAAGCACATCTGATTGGGGCGCAGATAATGACATTGGAAAAGTCAAAGCATTGGTGAGTTGCCATTGCTACCATGGTGGCAGCCGATTCCGGTCCCAGAAATTCCAACCCCTCTCCCGGCCGGCAATCAACCAGTTGCGCAACATCAACTTCTGTGTGTCGGTGTCGGTGAAGCACCACACATCTCCACATGTAAGGGAGCAATAATGTGCTTCGAGGAACGACAAGAGGCCAGCGCAGAGAATTTCCGCTGACTCATAAGATAGCCTAAAAGTGCTGTGAACTTGTGAAGGTCGACCCCGTACTTGCCTTAGCAGTGTGACGCTCTGCAGGGAAGCATAAAGCACGCTCCCGCTACTGCATCCCCATCTTCCATGTTCATTCCAGGTGGTGTTCGATGCGTCTCCGAGACATAAAAAAGCCGTGGCGGTATCCGACGGGACAAGAATTTGTGAATCATATGCAGTCTTGCCTTCTTCACCGACTCTTCACGTCGTCTGGCATGCCCTTGGATGACCTCATCCGATCATTTCCGCGAGACAGGGAGAACATGTGTTCAACAATGCCTCAGTGTCTCGGCCAGATCAAGAATCTTTCCTTGCGCTGTTGTCTCAGTCCCTTCAACGGCAATCCATAGAGAGCTTGTCCGACCGGAGCCGGGTCGCACAGAGAAACACCTGGCGGTGATTGAGGTTAAACAGCGACCAGTAAGAGGCCGAAATGCGAATGGCGGAAGGAAATCCCAGCAATGGAGAATTGACTGTCGATAATTATGCTCCGCGGCCGACTCTACCCGATGGCCATTCGAGATTCAGTGCAAGACCAGGCCATGTTCCAAGGCAATTGGGCAGGGCGTCCGCATTCAATTTCTGATCCTGGAGGAGGATCATCGAATATGGCTAACCCTAACGTGGGCTGGGGCACAGTGCACCTTGTACACACCCCTCAGCCCGCAATTGAGCCCAGCAGGGGTTGATGGCTATAGTATGGCGGACGATGGTGTGGTTTGGGGGAGGCCATCCTCGAATGATCCGGCGTATTCTCGAGGGTGTTTTTACCTTGTATGTGTTCGTGAGAAACGACGTTCTCCAGACATGTCTCCAGTGCGCAACTCATGTCCTCCAATGAGTTGGCTGGAACACGTTTTCACGCGCTCTCACATGATGGCGAACTAATGCGAGCCTCGCACTACTGTTGTGGATGGATGACTCTCCCGCTCATGTCAACCAGTGGATTTCGATGCTGCAAAGGGGATTGTGATGGTGTTGACGAGTCTCAGAACCAGAACTCGTTGCATTGTGACCGTTTGCAAGCCCCTAGAAATCTCTTCGTCAGATCGCATGGCGATGCGGCGCGGATGGCCTGAGCGAGACGGATGCAGGTCATCGTGATTTCGGTCCGCAACTGGCGCTCCACTAGTGGCATGTCGAAAATGGCTGCCATCTCGTAGTTGACAGGGCGAGGCGAGCCGATACAGAGGGCGTGGCTTATCATCTGCAATGTGCTTGGCATCCATCTGCCACGAGTCGTATCGCTAGCAGTCAATTTATCCAGACAATGGGAAGCATTGTCCGTAAGATGGCTCTTCAAGGTTTCCTTTGTCATTCGTATCCTCAATGCAACATCAAATTCGTAATTCATTGTTGGTTGAAATGCATCCGATGTTAGGGCCTAGAATGCTAAATCTTCGGTGTTATTTGAATTGTCGATTGTTGAAGAGAAAGGTTGTCAGCTGCATGCCATCCCGTAATGTCTAGACATGCGACGTTGAAAATCATGCAAACTTTCCTATTGTGCCTTGGGGTCCGAAATCTGACCTCACGGGGGCCATGTTCTCTTCCAAATTGCAATGCAGTATGCGCTGTATTTGTGATTCTGTGCCGCAATACAACACAGTATTTGAGTGAATCGCGGCGTTGGGGGTTGGACCTGGAAGCTTAGATCCACAGATTCAGCGGGAGGGCGGGAGAGCATGGATCTGGTACAGTGCTCCCGTACGGTACGGAGCTCAAAGCTGAGAATGTCGGCCAGGGTGTTCCTGGCCTTGTGAGATTTGCTAGGTAGTCGACCACAAAGGTTTGTCTGCCGCTTTGAATAATGCCGCGATCTTTCTTAGTTCGCGCGTCTTCTTCTCCATGTTTACGGACGTAATATTTTCGCCAAAGGCAAACAATGAGCCCAGAGACAGACTAGAGGCCGTAGGTTCCGACTAGGATCTGTGTCGATGTGCCGCGCGTGGCTGGGGTCCAGAAGCGACGCGATGTTGCGCCGTTCGCGAGCTGTTAGCGGAAGAGCGGGAAGACTGGGATGCCCAGGCGTGGTTTCTGTTCTCCGCAAAATCTAGCGGCCGCATTCCCTGCAATCCGATATCTCGACCCTCAAGGTTCAAAGATGCTGTTCACATCACATCACATTAATCTAGCCACAACAGGACAGTGATTGGGGATGATGGGCACACCTCAACGCCTCAAAGTCTGTCCGCCAATCAACGGCGCGGGGTTTGCTCGCTGCCATTGACGACTCCAGAAGATGAAAGCCGACATAGGTAGTGGAGGGAAACGATATGTGTGATCTGGAGAAAAGGAGATTGCACCGTGACAGGGGCGTCCTTCTGTCGCCTCTTTCTGGCTGAAAGCAGGTACGAACGAGGCTGTTGACCTTGCAACCGAAGTCGACGATCGCCTCAACTCAATCGAATGGTTCAATGCCACCATATCCGCAGTGTAGTATCCGTCATGTACAAGGGGAAATTAGGGCCCGAGGGTGAGGCACAAAAACAGTGTCTTGGCCACGCCGATCGTTGAATCATGCCATATTTGGCTGCGAGAGAATGAATATTTATGTCGAATAGTGTTGTTATATGTGCCGCACGAGCTGACAATGCAAATGGAAGGGTCGGATGTAGATGAGGTTGTGATAGCGAGCACCGATATCAATCAGTTGGGCACTGACAGTCTGACAGAACGGCAACCCGACCAGCGAGGCACATGTGGCGTCTGACCGGATAAACTTGCGTCTTCCGCGGGACGGACGCTGACGAACGGCGGGCTCTACTGCGGCGAAGGCGGGACGTAGTGTATCCGTACTGCGGGACGGGCAGATAATTGTTGCGCACTCCGCGAGCCATGGGCCCCCTGAGACTCGAGAGACGCGATGGGCGACGATCGTGGACATTTTGCGATGATTGTGATTGTCAGCGGGCAGAAAGGCAGGCATCATGTTGCGAAGGAAAAGAAAAAAGACCCCGGGCTGTTGGCTGATGACCGCGTGCGCAGAAACCTAGTCAAGGTAGGTACGGCACGGATGCTGTACAGGCCGGGTGCTGCCTCGAGGCGGCGAGCTGTTGGTTCGAGCCGCCGATGCAAGACCGTTCGTTACTGACGGGTAGGTTTGCAGTGTACTCCGTAGACCCCGGATTAATGGCAAACCAACGCTCCGTCGAGTGTATTGGCGTGAACTAAAGTTGACGGAGTTCGGATGTAATGGCGGTAGGTAGTGTCGTTGGAGCTAATTAGGTCCTTTGGGCGATGGTGCCAGTTGGGTGGGAAGCTGTCGCCATAATTAGCCCGCATGATCTAAAAGTTGGCAGACTATCGATATGGGGTGATATCGTGACCTGGCGGGTTAAACTCCCGGATAAGAGGGATAATCCTCTCAGAATGGGGGTAAAATAAAAATAGAAGCAGACGACGGTTGTTAGTTGGCGTGACTGAATTCTGCGGGTGACAGTAAACAGCTGCAGCGGCTAGACGATGTGACGGGCTGGATGACGCATGGAGAGGTGTGCTCAAATTAGCCCACATGTCAGAGTTGCAAAAGGGCAAATAGTGTGACGCAAAGAGGGTTAATTCGATCACGCATCATGAGCTGGGCGGCTAATTAGGCCGCCAGAAATAGGACCAGATGGGATCATGGATGAGGTTTGTTCCGAGGGTGACGGATGGCCAGATGGTCAGATGAACGGTACCTATCCGTACTGCTTAAGCAAGCAATGGAAGGTACAGGGAAGTGAAGATGATCCGAGTATTCCGTCTCGGAAGGTGGTGAGGGCGGTACTCCGATGCCGTACCTTAGGGCAACGTAGCCAAGTACATAGGTAGTCCGTACCTTAGCTCACCAGGCAAGAGCGTCCTGTTGACGGGAGATCACCATCATCGGCGGACCTTGCCCGACGTGCCTCCTCCAGACAGCAAACTTGCCGTGCGGCGGGCGGCGTGCCTGCCAGATGCATACGGCAAGGAAGGTACCTTAGGTTGTCGTTCGGCAGCACTTGCACGGCACGGAAGGAAGCGGAGAGCAGGAATAGGAGGGGAAAGAGATGAAGATACGTCACCGTGATTGGCCGAAATTCGTGAGGAAAGCACAAAAGCCAGATTTTGGCTGGCAGATGGTGGACAAGCATCTGAGGAACGTGCCATGCGTGCCTTCCGCTGCAGCGCCTTTGCTTCCCTGCGAGGGCAAGAGCAAGAGACAAGAGGGGCAGGAAACATGGAGCTAAGGTGCCTTAGCATGCGAACCCCGCGAGAAGGTGCCCTGTCACTTGCCGCGCTCCTGCCGCGTATTGGCCAAAGCTCTGCCCCCACCCGGAAGACTAGCTGGGGGGTCCCTGACCAATATTCCTGCACGATCTTCTCGCTTGCAGCAAACAATAGCCAATCCGGGGCCGTAGCGGTCCTTTCGTAAGAGCTTAAATCCCTGCGACATCACAAGCGCTAATGAACGGTTGGTCCCGAAGCCCTGCACGAGACGACAAGTCGTCACACCTCGCCGTCGAATCAACGTCTGCGCCAGCCCTCTTGACAAAGGAACCTCGACTGCACCGACAATGACGCTAACGACGTACTCCGTACCTCTGTCAGGCTGTCCAAGCAAAGAGGTGGCAGGTGCTGGAGACTGGAGAGGGAAAAAGAAACGCAAAGCAAATACCTCAACGGAGTAGTACCTACCTACCATCGGGAGGACGAGTAGCCAGCCGCAACCTTGTCCCTGTGCCTTTCTGCAGCCGTTATTCGCAACGACTTCGGAGTACAGCAGGCAAGAAGTAAAGAAATCCTTACGGCTTTGGCGGAGCGGAGCACCTTGCACGACATCTCCCGCGGTGCCATGATACCCCCTTGCTTGCTGCACCTGCCACCACTTTCGGCTGTAGTTGGGTATCGATGGCCAAGTACCGGCCTCGACATCTTCCACTCTCCATCAAAACCCACTCGCTCATCTTTGGAGATGGATACTCGCCTCACTCGCCTATCCTCCCCACGATCCGAGGTATTTTCACTCTCTTGATTATCTACGGATAATCCAATTACACCAAGCACAAACCCACCTGCTGACAGGCTACAGGATACAGCAAAGCACCCCTGAACTTCTCGCCATGCACGACAGAAAGTCCTAGTTCCACCGTATCAACTCTGGCAGCCACATTCGACCGACATTGAGTGGCCGTATGGACCATCCAATCCGGGAGCTGACCGCCTTTCTTGGCCTTCTCATTTGTGGATGCTCTTTAGAAGGCCCTGTCTTGTTCGGTCGAGTCCAAGTCTCAAAGAAGAACACGAGGCAAGATGAGATCCAACATCGCTCTCGCCAGAGTCGGCAACCTGTTGCCAAAGTAGCAAACACTACGGGACCTAATTCGACGGGGCTTGAACTTTCACCCAGCATGGGTCTTTGGAGAACCAACAGCAATGAAGATCATTCCCAGAAAACGATCAGGCTGATTGCCATATTTGATGCCATTCAACGGGGGCTCCAGCGGTTGACTAGTCATGTTCCGCTCATGGACATCCATCATGCAACCATGAAGCGAGGCTCCTCACATGGGATGATCGGATGAATCCACCGCGTTTGTCAGACACAGGGCTAACCTCACCAAAAAAGGCTGACAGGGCCCCATACCCATGCAAACCCGTAGGTTCTTGCCCGGCTTTCGCTTCTGGCTCTACGAATACCTACGGTAGTATTTCGATGATGGGTCCCACAAGCTCAGCGAACTGTGTTGGTGGTTGGCAAGCTTCATGCAAGTACGTGCGATCCTAGGACAGAGCTTGTTAGTGGGAGAAATGATCCACGACCAAATATCATTTGCAAGGGGGAGCCTGGCTAACTGTAGCTCTGCTCAGTGCTTGGTCATCCGTCGGCCCCCGAAATCCTCTCCTCAAATCGTGCCATCGACGGCCTGCTTGGCGGCCGAGGGGGACCATCTATCGATAGTACTTGATGTCGGGGCCGGTGCAACGTATACAAGATAGATCAAGACCATACAGATAATCCATACGGATACTATTATGTGTTTCTGCAGCTCCGGCTGCGCAACGGACTCCCGCGGGGTGAACTCGCATCCGGGCGAACTGCTACTCGCAGCATCAAGTTTCCCCTTCCAGTCGATATTGAAGATCAGCATCTGCACCGGTCAGGGCCCGGGACGACAGAGTGGACGCGGCATCGACGGCGGACAGCCGGAGAGGCATATGGCCGGATGGAGCACAACTCGATAGCAGGTTGGCAAGTCGGGTTGGGCAAACAGGAGGCGGGCCCCATGTGGTTCTGCATGTCTCTGCGTAGCGTGGTGACCAGGTGGTCGAAGGTGTGCTTGGCACCTTGGTCCCCATGGCCTGCCATCCAGAGCCAGCCATGGCAAGCCACGATATGCATGCGTTGCCCGTTCACTCGCTCGACAGCTGCTCGCACCCATGTCGTCCATCTCGAAGCTGCCCCCCCTCTCGACGCGGAAGTGTCCATTCCTATTCTATTCTCAGGTGGGGTCCAACAGTGAGTGCGACCGCCTTTGGCGGCCCATTCTCATTGGAGCCTGTAAGCGCAGGTCAAAGTCTCACGCACTCGATGTGAAGGCGGCCAGCCGGCCTGCCTTGTGCCCTAGCCTACGTTAGTCTGGAATGCAGAGCAGACACACACACACTCACGGCTCGGGGGGACGATGGAGACACACATACATAGGTGTATCCAAATTTAGAACAATATTGATGTTGGCTACGTAGTGAACACCAGGCAGACCACTCAAAGGCCCGTTGGTTGGCGCAACAAGAGGACGGTCATGATGAAGGCGGCCACAATATAAGACTTTGGACCATCCATCACGAACAGTTGGATTCTGGCCTCCTCTCGTTGTTGATCTGTAGAAGTCAAGCAGAAGAAGAAGAAGAAGGAAAAGTGATCCAAGTGTTTGTTCAAGGTTTTTTCTCTCTCATTCATACAATTGTTTTTTGATACCCTCCGTCCACAATCTTCGGAAAACCCCAACCACTCGAATACCACCCGATAATCCAGTTCAAGGCAAGCCGGACTTGCTAAACGACCAGTCACTCATTCGACACCACCGAAACCAAAAAACCCACAGTCGATCACTCTCGACATATTTGCAATTTTACAATTTGCAGCGCGCCCATTGCTTACAGTTCACGAAACGAGATCAAATTTGCTGTTGCATTTTGAACGACAAGGAAGAAAGAAATAATTCAATAATCTGATACGATTTGGAACCTCGGGTTTCTGGAAACTCGACAAACCATTCGACAAACAACCCGGTCTCCCATCTCAAATTGCGTTGACAGCGGGCGAGCGAACAGACGATTCCTGACCATCGAGTCCCCCTCGTCGAGTTCTCCCCCCTCTCCAACATCGATCCCAGGTTGTCCCCGCCTTTTTTTTTTCACTCTTGGCTACCAGGAAAGAAAGAGAAGCGAGAGAGCACAGAGGAACGAAGACTGCTTCACCCAGCACACAAACGCACAGCACACACAAATCAGAAGAAAAGAGGAGAAGGCCACAACGCGCGCACTCGCACTCTCACACCCCCCAGGACCCCTGGTCGTTCTTTCCCCGGTCCAGAGCACAGTGTTGGTCGCTTCCGTCTCTACACAGTGTAACGGTTCCTGCCACGCCCCTCCACTTGTCGACCCTGGTCCCTGATCACCCCCGGTCCACCACACATTCACACACCCTTCACCACACCCCTCCCTCCCTCCTCTCTCTCTCCTCCGCCCCAGCCAGCCAGCTCTAGCTCTGTCTTCGCTGCTCGGCTTGTCATTCACACGCAGGTACCTCCATCGCGAACAGAAGAAGGGTACAAATGGCATCTCTACCCCCCAACCACATTCGAGAGGACTTCATGAGATCAACAGCTGCAGTCAACATGGCCGTCGCATCTTCTGCGAAGGCCAAGTCGGCCTGCAAAGCCAACACCACCAACAACAACAATGCCAGCTCCAAGGCAAAGTCACAAATGCACCGCCGTTCAAGGACAGGTACGTTCATCCCAAGAATCCCCTTCTTTTCCCCAAATCCCATCCCATTTGGCATGGTATTAGCCATGCTTGACTTACACCCACATCCAAATCCCACTTACACGGGAGCGACTCTCCCTTACTTACCTCAAATTGTGACCTCCACGCTGGTCAAACCTCATCTAAGCACTTGAGACTAATTGAATTTTCTACAGGATGCTACACCTGCAGACTGCGCCGCAAGAAGTGCGACGAGGGCTCGCCAATGTGCTCCGCTTGCAAACATCTTGGTTTGACATGCGAATACAAGCGCCCAATGTGGTGGAGCAACAACGATGCCCGCCGCAAGCACAAGGACGACATCAAGATGATTATCAAGCGCAAGAAGCTCTCAGAGAAGGCGTCGCACACGATCCAGACTTCCGTCGGCTCTCCTCCCGGCCTGTCGCACTCTTTGCCCACCTCTGCCACCTTTTCCGACCCTCTGGACCGCACTCGCTCCGCCTCCATTGACTCGCACTTCTCCCAGGCTTTCAACTTCAACAGCCCGCCAACTGTCGGTGCCGATTATGCTGCCTACAACCCCCAGATGCACCCCGACTTCATGTTCAGTGGCTTCCCCTCGCCTTACGAGATTGATGTCAAGACTGAGCGCCAGGTCTACATGAACGATGTGCCCACTCTAAGGGAGTCAACCATTTCCACTTTCAGCACCTACCACACTCCCCCACCTCCGGGAACCATCCTGCCTTCCTCCGTGCCCCTCGACGGCGAGTGGACCGAGCAGATCTACTCTGAGCGCAAGGAGTCCCTTAGCGAGGAGGCCCTCAACGTCAACTTCTTCGACTTCTCTCATGGCCCGGCCATGTCCAACCGTCAGGTCGCAGTTGAGCTTGACGAGAACGATCAGCGCCTGCTGGACCACTTTATCCAATTCGTCCTGCCCACCATCTTTCCCATCCTCGACTCCAACCAACATGGCTCAGTCGGTTCCGATCTGATCTTGCCGGCTCTGCAGAGCAACAAGGGTTACCTGCACTGCTGTCTTAGCATCGCCGCCCAGCACTACAAGGCGACCATGAACGTTCCCGGAGAGGAGATTGATCAGGACATCATGCGCCATCGGTACGCCACCATCTCGTCTCTTTGCGACGCTTTGAACAAGGACGAGAACCATCAGGAGATTCTCGAGGCTGCTTTGGGTCTCATCTTCTTCCAGTGTGTCGTCGGTCGCTTCGACGACGCACTGCCCGACATCCCCTGGCACCAGCACTTCCAAGCTGCCATCAGCTTGGTCCAGAAGCTTGACCTACCCCGCCTGGTTTCGGATCCCCATGAGCAGATAACCCAAACTCCCTTCAACATGACTTTGACCTCTTGGATTGACATTCTTGGCGCCACCATGCAGGGACAAGCTCCTACCTTTGCCCACACCTACCGAGAGAAGCACCTGTCAAACAATCCCAGCCTGGGTCTTCGCGAGCTCATGGGATGCGATGACCGTGTCATGTACCTCATTTCTGAGATCGCCTGCCTCGAGGCTCTCAAGGGAAGCGGCATGGACGACATTACTCTTTGCCAGCACGTCCACGCTCTTGGCGACCAGATCAACCTCACCGAGATTGGCGAGCCTGGTCCTAAGATGCCTTACAATAACAACGGAAGCCTTTCCCCTAAGCAGCTTTCCAAGAACATGACAGCCGCGTTCCGCCTTGCCGCTCGCATCTACCTTTGCAGCTTGGTACCCGGCTTCAATCCCGCGCAGGCTTCCTGTGTCGGCTTGGTTGAGAAGCTTGCCAACGTTCTCCAGCTTATCCCCTCGGGACCTGGAGGCTTTGACCGCAGTCTCGTCTGGGTCTACCTCGTGGGCGGCTCTGTCAGCTTGCCTGGCATCTCTTTCCGCGCTCTCTTTGAGGACCGCGTTGCCCAGCTTGGCGATGTCTCTGACTGCGGCTCCTTCGGCCGCGTCGCCTCGCTCCTCAATGAAGTCTGGATGCAGACAGGCAACATCAAGAGCAGTGACAGCTGCGCCGGCAGCCCTGGTTCCACGCAAGGAGCTGAGGCGGTAGCATACATCCACTGGAGGGATGTCATGCAGATGAAGGGCTGGGACTTCTTGCTCATCTAGCATCCTGGCTGGTTCCGGGTTGTATAAATGTGTGCAGAAGGCTCGCCTTCCATCTGCATGGTATGTATACCGCCTCCGCAAAGGTGATTCAGGCAATCGCTTATTCCCTTTCGCGCAACCAGGGCTGCTTGGCAGCCTGTCTTGCACTGCTGGACACTTTAGAATCTTCTCTTCTGATCTTCCCCATTTTGATACCACATTTTTCTACATTTACACCAACCTAATCAAAGGTTGCTTTGGGTTTACTAGAAGGACACGCCGCAAGGCACACGGAGCGGACATGAACGATGAGAGCGAAGACACTTGGATCACACTTTTTTACCTTTTCTTCTGACTGGACACTTTCACGGGTGAGGGTGCACGGGGCAGCTGGGCCTGGCTGCCAGGATGATGGATGATGACGAGGGATGATGGGAAAGGGACTGCCTGGGTGAGGCCCTGGAACATGCAATGCAAACATGAGATGCGACGAACGACTATTCTTCATTTACTCAGACGGAACTCACTTTCGTCTGATATCTTGGTTTTTCTTTCTTCTCTTGGGTATACCATAGCATGAGCACGGGAAACGGGCTTCATCGGAGTTTATGTTTGGGACTTTGGGACTTTGGGACTAGCAGTTCGGTGCATCTGGACTGGATCGGATGGATCAAAGAGAAGGGCTCTGGGAGCTGCGATGGGCTAGCTTCCCAGTTGACTTCTTCACATGGTACTCATTCGGTAGCCTTTCGGCTCTCTACGGAGCAGTTGGCAGAATCGAGCAGGATTATATGAATCATGTAATACCAAAACATTATACCCAACAATTTCAAAAGCACTACTTTCGAATCATGCCTTTTCCCCCCCCTTTACTGGGCTTTGAAAGCTGTGAAGAATTCCCTCACCAGTGGTGCCCACCGGCCGAGTCCGAGATTTGTCTGGGCCAGTCTATGCCAGGGTGGGGGGTCGAATCTTGGAAGAGTACACAGTAAGTTAAGGTAGGAAAGTTCTCCGGCTTACTGCGTACTTGCACGGGTGTGGCGAACACCACCACCTTCCCCCCTTGGAAGCACTTGGGCCGAAGCTTACGCGCAAATGGGACGATGGAGGGGAGGGTGCGTAAGACGGGAGTGACGGACGAGAGGAATCGATTACTGGACGAATTGAACATGAGAGACAAGGAGAAAGAGAACAGCGATGGGGCGTTTTTCCTTTGGCAACTCGGGAGTAGAGGAGGGGAACGGTGGGAGGTGAAGATGCAAGCTGCCGATCGAGGGTAGTACAAAGGGTCACTGTAACGTGTGTTTGCTCAAGGTGAGGTACCTAAGGCACCTTACAGTACAGTGTCTTCTTCGGAAGCCAATTGAAGCACGTCGCGGGAGGATGCGGATTGTTTGGATGCGATGGACATGGCGTGGGTAGGTAATTGGCTCTGTGGGTGGTCATGAGGTAGCGCAGGTCCAAAGAATTTTCCCAATGAAATGGACGGAGAGCTTGTTCTTCTCATAGTGGGCCATATTACTGTTCACACGCACTATAGTACACCTTACCTCGCTTGAGTGTACCGACGCGGTAGCGCCATCTCTTTTTCGGTCCTTTCTCTTCTTCGTCAATGGAGGTTGTTCTTGCGATGCCGGAGGGGGTCCGGTGGTTATGAGATGGGGGAAGGGGGTAGAGGTATGGTGGGAGGTTTGGAGGGGTAAAGAGGTCGCGCGGGCTGGTGGTACCCTGGGTTTGTGTATCCATGTCCCTTTGAAGTCTGGTGGTGTCGGTGTTGTGGAGGTGAAGAGATGGTTTGCCGGTAAGGTAGCGGTGAAGGTTGGCTTGGCTCGGTGAGCTTTGGCCCGGTGTGCGGCGGGGTGTTTTACCAGGTACCTTAGCTAGGGAGTGCCCTGCGAGGTGTGCGGTTCAAGGTGAGCTCACCTGACGTCCATCCTCGGTCTGTGTGGCTTGTCTTTGGCCGGGATCACGAATTGGGTAATCCCGTTTTTTTCCCTCCCCCATACCGAGGTACTCAGGTTCGGGGTGATCACGAAAGAGGAGGGAGGGAGGAGTGAGGTAAGAGAAAGATCCGAGATCGTTGAGTGTGCAATGTTTCATGGATTGGAGGTCCGACGCCAGTGGTGAACAGGGTCGTTTGTTCAGAGTGCTGACGATATGATGAGTATTGAAAGAAGGGTTGATTGGAGACTATGGGGCCTGGGGTATTGGGAATGTGGACACCGAGTTTTGCTGGTTCTGCAAGAAACCCATCGTTGTGGGATAGGATAGAGTCAAGTCATCTGGAGGCCCATGGCATCATTCCTTTGTGTGTATTCATGTTCGCTACCTTACTGTGCAATGGGGGTGGGTGTGCGTCTGTAAAACAATACAGCTGATGTGTTTTGAGGACCACAGTACCGAGTTAACTGTGGTCTCAAGATCCTATTCATACAGGCTTTGATATCGAGTCTCAATTGTTCAGATTACACACCCCTCTGTCATCCATCTAAGGTGTTGACGACAGGGAGGGGAGTTTTTGGGTTTGTGCGGGGACTTACATCTAAGCAAGGAAAGAAAAAAAAGAGACAGGGAAGAGAGATAGGTCTCAGATGACGGAAAGCGAGATTCACCCAAGCTTAAGCGCCAACCACTTGCATAGCCCGAACCCGTACCCGTTCCCCACGATTTCGGGGGACCGTTCACCGCCGTTGTTGAGTCACTGAACACGCTCGAGATACGGTGTACGCACACATGTTTCCGTATATGTGTTGTGAATCACTGTGAATTGGCGAAAATGGAGTGGTCCCCTTGGGGGTTGGTTAATTCTCGGCGCCGATATCGTCTTTGGGGGAGGGGAGGGGAGGGGTGCACAAGATTGGTACCAGCATTATTTAGCGTAGTACGAAAACAGGGAAATTCAATCAAGTATCCACGTGACGACGGTGCTCGTGGTTTGCGATTTGCCCTTTCTCCCTTGCATGGGGCTTAAAACCTTGAAGCTTGGAAAAGTCGTTCCCTCATTCCTCTCTATTTCTCTGTCTTTTCATTTGCCGGGGGCCCTGCAGCGGATGAGACCACGGGATCGGACGTGCGTGGAAATCTTCGAGAGAGGTTCTGAGCGAATCCAGTATCGTCACGTGGATGAGGGGGGGGGGGGTGGTGTATCCGTACAAGTGGGATGTTGGCGAATGGGCAGAAACATGGCAATCATGGCAAGGCATTTTTGCTGCTCGTAGATCATTTGATAGGGAGTGGATGAGGGGGCATCGGGTCGAGATGGGGACCGCCGTTGCGGTGGATCTTCATGGGCTTTTTTGGCGAACCCTGGGATTTGTGGCCGACACGACTTACATGCTCACCGACGGCGACGGCGAAGGTTGACGGGGGTTCTGACGATGGTATCATGTATGGAAGTTGAGAAGATCAAAGTGTTCCCAGATACACCCCTCCCCCCTTGGTGAGCTGAAGCGAGAAGGACAACGACGATGGTGATGCTGCCTGGTGCTGTACGGACAGTGTAGGCCAAGGCCGATTTTGGCCCGTGGACGTGGTGATGGTCCCCGGTTTCCTCCATTGCGAGATGGGAGGCACGGCTCTTGACTGGAGGTTCGTCGTCTGCCGGCTGCCGATCGGTCAAAAGGTGAGGCTTTCGCGAGGCGGTCCTGTGACCCATCTTCTGAGGGAACGTGAGGGAGCCGATGCATGGCCAGCAGAGCGGCGGGCGTATAAGCCTATGAGGTAGAATCAAGGTACGGGAATAGCGGCTTCGGTGGCTTCAGTGGCTGCAGTGGCTGGAACGGATGGCGTACGTCACGTGTGGCTTGGACGGCCCCAGTGGCGGGCCATTAAAGGTTGTCGTTGTGATTTGGAGGCTAAATTTCCTCGGTCAATGTCCATACCCTAAGGCACCATGTCTTGAACCCTTGTTTTCCTTTAGTGAGGTCAAGGGTTGAGTCTCAATCCCTACGCACCACGAGCCTTCCTTCGTGTTGGTTACCCTGGTTGCTTAGTACCTAAGATACTGAACAGTGTCATGGATGGGATAAAGCGGTTAAAGGCGGACGCCCCAAAAGAGTACGAAAGTACCTGGATCTTTGCTGAAAAGAGAATGGGGCCTTGAAAGGGAACGACGGACGCTAACAGAGCAATGGAGCGGCCCAGCGGTCCCGTTTGTCTCCACTTCTCAGCGTCCGCCACCCCGGACGCCTTTGACGCAGGGGCCATCCCTAAAGTCGGGGCCGCAATCGCCAGGAACGAATCATAGGCGCGCGTTTCGGCTGCGCGGCTACATTCTGGCACTTTGGATGACTCCTTTAGGAAATTCTATTCTTTGACTGGGCGACTCGCCAACCGCTCACAACCTCTCATTCTCCTTCAACCCTTCAACCACCAAGGGGAATAGAAAGTCCCCACTACCAAGGAGACATACTCCAACGACAGCCTCTCGTTGTCGCCGGCCCAGCGACTACCCAGACCAGCACTGCCTCACGGCGAGACTCTCTGCCGCCCAACGTTGCCATCTATCTGCTGTCGCCGCTACTCATTTGCTGATTATTGATATCCGCCAATGGTTTTCAAGCCTTTTTGGGGGCAGCGGGCCCTGAGGTCTGAATTTTGGCCGCTGATGCCCTATCATACTCTCTCATGATGGGAAAAGCTCGGGGGCTATTGTCTTCCGCGTCGACATGGTGACACTGGAGACGTCCAGAGTTCGCAACACCATCGCTCCACCGATTTTTCACGCCCGCTGCGATCCAGTCGCGCTTGCAGAGCCCAAGGTAATCTCTGCAAAGCAGGAGTCCCCCTTCGTAGACCCTCGTGAGTCGCCGCGATGCCACTCGGGGGCTACTTGGTTGGCCACCGACCAGCCGGCCTTCTTAGGCGAGGTCGATCGGGTGGCATTGTTTCTTTAGGCACAGGCGAAAGCTCGTTCGTTTCGGAGCCG
Source organism: Colletotrichum costaricense (assembly GCF_030867565.1). Classification (NCBI taxonomy): domain Eukaryota; kingdom Fungi; phylum Ascomycota; class Sordariomycetes; order Glomerellales; family Glomerellaceae; genus Colletotrichum; species Colletotrichum costaricense. The sequence goes on along the minus strand of NW_026848247.1, from coordinate 358,415 downwards.
CGCAGCAAGTTCGTTAGCCAAACCTGAAAGAGTCTTCTACTTTTTTCTTCTTTTCTTACACTCTTGCTGCGGGAGTCCTCCGCCGAGTGGCAGTCGTAGGGGTCCGAAGAACTGGCCCCCATGCCGCCCTGCCGCGATATCGAGCCAGACCAAAAAAGATTGGGCTTGGATGACTTTTGGCTCAGTATCGGGTGGGAGCGACATCGTCATCTCATTCTTCGGGTCATCGCCCGATTCTTCTCTTTGCTCACCTTTTCATTCTCGTCATTGTTGCATCTTTCTTCCTGAAGTCATCTTTTGCTCGATCAAACTGCTTCTTGGGTTCCTTTTGTGAGGCCTCTTGCCACCTGATGAACAACATAGTAGCCACTCCTTGTCTTACACCCTTTCACCTGTGAATAGCGACAATCCCATTGTACCTGCTTGTCTCTTTCAGCTCGAAACTTCTTCAGCCCACGACTTACTTCTACGCCTTTGTGTCCCGTTTCTCCTCCCCGCAAGGGTCTCGGGGCCTCGTTACTCTCCTTCCGTGGTCATGAACCATTGACACAAGCCGCCACCTGACTCCCGACTTACACAACTGTTGATACGAGCCTCTGACTCTGCGGTAAAAGCTCAGACTTCACCGCTGGCCCTGCAACACCATCAAGCAACGTCCCGGCTGAAAGAGACCCAACTATTACACTATCATAAACACAATACATTACCCCCAAACTCGGAACATGTCGAGATTACGAAAATGCACACGAGTCGCGGTGCTCTCCATCCTCATCGCCTCTGCTCATGCCGCCTCCATCCCCTCCGTCTTTGGGCGACAAGACAACACTTGCGCCGCCTCGGGCTTCACCTCCTGCGGCAACGGCCTCCCAGGAAACTTTTGCTGTGGTACGGGCAAGAAATGCATCACTCTAGCCGGGAACACCACCGTCCTCTGCTGTCCCGAAGGCGAGAGCTGCGACAGAATCTCGCCCATCACATGTAACATCAACCTCCAAGATCCCGTGGCACACCCCGATGCCTCCATCAAGACCACCGTCCTCAACGGCACACTCGCAACCTGCGGCGACAGCTGCTGCCCCTTCGGATACAGCTGCAATAGCCTGTCGCAGTGCACGAAAGACTCGGACCAGACCAAGGCGCCGGAGGAGGCGTCTACCCTGGTCCCAAAGCCGACGTCTACCGCCACCGCCGTCCCAAGCGTGATCCCGACGACCATCGCCGCCAGCACGACGCCCGCGGGTGACAATAATAACAACGACAACGGCGACAGTGACAACAAGAACGGCACCTTCCCCACCGCCATCGTCATCGGCTCTCTCTGTGGCCTCCTCGTAGGCGTAGGCCTCGGCGTCGCTCTTCTCCTCTTCTGCGCCCGCCGCCGTCGCCGCGGCCCGCCTCCACTCAGCGAGAAGAAACGCGGCGGCAGCGGTGGTCCTCGCCCGTCGACGTCCACCTCGTCCTTTGGCAACATCATCTCGGAGCCCATCCCCATCACGGACAACGCCACCGTGAGGACGGACTTTATCCTAAAGACCCCGTCCACGACGCACTCCCGCTCGCGAAGCGACTCCGGCTTCGTCACATCGCCGGCGGGGTCTACCCCCAACAAGGGCCACAACCGCCTCTCCTCGACGGCGACGACGCTGGCGCACCACCCGATCGGGCTCGCGCGCAGCGACTCCGCCCCGCGGACGCCGCCCGGGAGGGGAGCAGGCACCGGAGCCGTCGCTCCCATCAGGGGTATGCGTCCCAACTCCGGGTCCAGGCGCCTCCAGCCGCCCAACGTGCCGAACCCGCTCGCGCCGCCGAAGCCGGGGTACATCAACAACAACAGCAGCAACAACCAATCACACCTCCAGCGCGAGCCGAGCAGCGAGAGCATCAGCGTGTTCGCGGACCCGCGAACAGTGGGCGGGCGGCCTGGGGTGAAGAGGAACACGACGTTTACGGATATGATGGAGGAGGCGGAGCTCGGTGACGTGCGGAGGGGAAAGCCGTATGTGCCGTACACGCCGCAGATGCCATCGCAGCCTGCTCGATGATTTCTTTTTGTCTCAAGGGGAGTGAAGGGGGGGGGGGGGGATGTTGAGTGTGTCTTTCTTGATGATATTGAAGTTTTTGTAATGTCGGCATATTTGCTCCTTCGCTTCTTCTTCCCTTGTTTCTCGTATTTCTTCTCATATTCTTTAGAGAAACATTTAACATGCTGGACATGAAGACGGAGATTTGGAGAAGATTATAGGCCTGGCAGACATTCGCTTGACGCTTAGAAGACTTGGGCAGATTGTACCTCGCGGCAGTGGCAAAAGGGGCGTTTCATGTTTTTTTCTTTCCTTTGTTATCCTGGTCAGGATTATATACCCACGGTCGCTTTACTTGTCTTTCGTTGTTGGTGTAGGTTCAGTTATATAGGTTGATTAGTTTGAAGCCTAGGTGACGCTCGAGTAGGCAGAAGATATATAAATACATATCTTGTTTGCACGGATATCCATGATAAGGGCTCACCCGTGACGAGAGTTTCCTTGAGAAATTAGACAATGGGAGGCATGGTTCATGTTAAGTAAGAGGTATTTAAATATTGGCTGTATATGGTTCTGGTGATGGTCTCGAAAGAGTATAACAAGAGGTCGGCCGTGAACGACAGTCATTTGGGCATTCCATGTCCGACATTTAACAACCGAAAGCGAGGTAGAAGTTCTGTGAAATGGCCTGCCATAACGGCCGAGTGCAAGTTTCATACGATGACCAGGCATCGATTCACACTCACTAAAAGTCCGCACCATACCTTCCTTCCTAGACAAGAACAACAAACTACGATCGAAACGCCACTACCGACACCAAAGATACACATCTCGAAACACATCCCCAACCTCACTCCAAGCCCACCAAAAGCAATAGAACCGAAAGGAATCAATAAAAAGAACATTACCGTAGAAATAAAACGCCTAAAAATTCGGACATAGTCGCACCGCCGGGATGTCTGACACCCGGGGTTGAACCCGCGATGCCGGCAATCGATGGAGGATCTACAATCCTATGAGAACCTCCACCCCCCCCCCCCCTCCACCAGGGGTATTTTCTATCAGGTGTTTAACCACTCGAATACAGCGGCCCAGGGCGTCCCCTGGGTTTCGAGAGGCAAACAGAAAATTGTGAGTGATTAAGGGTATCAGGTGGGCGGTGTGAGAGGTATGAGGTACGGCTTGTGACCTTGGGGGGGGTGAGTTGGGATGAAAGGGTTCTGGTGAGAGGTTTGATGTTGTTTTTTCTCTTTCACCATGAGGCTGTGTACTATGAGGGTGAGTGAAAGGTGGTCTTATGGGAGGAGACTGGTTACAAAGGTGAACAAACGGCCAGACTCTTGGAACGTGATGAGCCCTGCTCAAGGGAACCACATATAACCGCGATGGTACACGTCGCAGTCGACCACGACCATAACAGACGATTTAAAAAAGACCAATATGTTACCATGGTTTTTTTGTACCTTCTCCTTCACGCAGCTAGCGCCCTGTCAGATTTCGAGACCCTAGTGCAGGTTCACAAGGCTGTGCCATATCCCGGCGTGCTATGCTCTTCTTTCGCACGGAGAATCTTTAACAAGTCGACGCGTTGATCACTTCCAAACGGATGTCCCGGTAGAAACGCTCATGACTTGAACCCATCAGGAATAACTTCTATCCAAGTGCTTAGCCAAGAAAACTCACAAAGACGCAGACCTACTCTGTTCCGGTCTATCCAGCTTACCTCTTCTTGACTCCGTTGTGTGACACCACTAGACGCCTCATTGTGATATCATAAAACCCTCAACGTCCTTTACGAAAATCCCAAGTCAAAGAGCGCGGGCTTGTCGTTCACGTGGTATTGTCTCCAGTGACAGTATACACCAGGAAAAAGTGACGAGTTGCTAAAGAACATTGGAAGTGAAACATTCTAGAGTTTGGTTCGCGGAACATGATGAACGAGGCTTGTTCTTGGTCGTAATTTGTTTGTAGTGGTGGGAATAGATCACGACATATGGGTTTGAGGAGGTGCCGCCATGTTTCAAAACCAGTGAGAAGGGTTCTCAGCAGGTCAAGGTATATTGGCATATGGCAAGAGTAGGGAATCGCTCTCATGATATGATGACCGAGGTCTTTTAAGTGAGGCACTACAAGGCGGGAAACACTTGACAGGGCGGCCTCGACATATTCTAGTCTCGCCGAGGATCATGACATACATATGGATGCGAACCATGGTATTTGATTGAAATTTTGTTTAATTCTTTTTCATTTTTTGGTGTGGCTATTATTCTCGAACTGTCTCTGCAGTTCTCATCATTTTTTGCCATGCCGACGTTTCAACCATCACAAAACAATAGCAATCATCCCGGTACGTGCTCAAGCAACATCTCCCTTCACAACCCACTTTACGCTGCCTGGCTCGAGGTACCTACATACGCACCATACCCACCACTCCCTTCCTCACCTCAACACACAGAACTTATGAGTGTGTAGGCATCGAGACATCAGCCTTTTGCGAAATCGCATCGGCAGACGCCCAGAAAGACGTGACCGTCTTCTGCTGCGTCAAGAAGGAAATACCGGGACGTCCGTAAAACGTGTTGGCGCCGCCCGCGGCAACACTCTTCTTGTTGCCGGTGAAGGAGAACATGGGCAGAGGAACGGGGATGGGCACGTTGATACCGACCTGGCCGGCCTCAATATTGCGGCGGAAGGCCTCGGCGGTGGCGCCGGAGCGGGTGAAGATGGCGGTGCCGTTACCATACTCGTTCTTGTTGATGAGCGCGACGGCCTCGTCAAGCGTGTCGACGTTGAGGCAGACGAGGACGGGGCCAAAGATCTCCTCCGTGTAGCACTTCATCTCTGGCGTCACGTTGGTGATGATGGTGGGCGCGACCCAGTTGCCGTTGGGGTACTTTGCGGGCTTGTAGCCGCGGCCGTCGAGGAGGATGGTGGCGCCCTCGTCCTCGGCACTCTGGATCAGGCTCTCGATGCGCTGCTTGCTCTGCGGGGAGATGACGGGGCCGAGGTCGGCACCGGCCTCGAAGCCGCCGTCAACCTTGAGCTTCTTGGCCAGCTCGGCCAGCTCGGGGAGCCACTCCTTTGTCTCGCCGACGAGGACGAGGGTACTGAGGGCCATGCAGCGCTGGCCGGCGGCGCCAAAGGCTGCGCCGACGACGCTGTTGAGGAAGTGGTTCTTGTTGCAGTCCGGCAGGACGGCGGCGTGGTTCTTGGCGCCGAGGTTGGCCTGGACGCGCTTGCCGTGGGCGGAGCCCTTGTTGAAGATGTACTCGCCGGCCTTGTTGCCTCCGACGAAGCTGACTGCCTTGATGACGGGGTCCTCGAGGATGAAGTCCACCGTCTTGTGGGCGCCGTGGACGACGTTAACGACGCCCTCGGGGAAGCCGGCCTTTTGGACGAGCTCAGCGAGGATCATGGCCGCGCCGGGGTCGCGCTCCGAGGGCTTCAGGATGAGGGTGTTGCCGGTGACGGTCGCGATGGGGATGCACCAAAGGGGAATCATGGCGGGGAAGTCTAAACCCTATTAGCTTCGCCTCTCACTTTATTTGATGCTTCACCAAAGAAACCATGTTGGGTTCACTTACTGAAAGGGCAGATGGCAGACACAACACCCAATGGCTCACGGTAGCTTCTCGTCTCCATGTCCTTGGCCACCTCCAACACCTCGCCCTTCAAGAGCTCAGGCGCACCGCAGGCGGCCTCAGCAACCTGCAGACCACGGAGAACATCGCCCCTGGCGTCGGCAAACGTCTTGCCCTGCTCGAGGGTGATGCTCGCCGCCAGACGGTCCCAGTTCTCGCGGATGAGGGCGACGAACTTGAACATGATCTGCTGGCGGGCGAGGACGCTCATGGCACGCCACTTGGGGAAGGCCTTCTCGGCCGAGTCCACAGCGGACTGCAGCTCCTCGGTGGTCATCTGCGGCACGCGGGTGACGAGGTTGTTGGTGGCCGGGTCGTGGAGGTCGATGAAGTCGGTCGCGGCCGAGGTCATGAACTTGTTGTCCAGGAAGAAGGGGGTGTCTTCTGGCTTGGCAATCTTCTCGTGGGTGTTGGGGTAGGACTCGGCCGTCGAGTCCAGGGCGGCGTTGAGGTGCTTCGCCGTGGCGTGTATCCTCCTCGCCGCGACGGCGGAGGTGGGTGAGCCGGAGGAGGCCATGATGGTAGGCTTTGAGAAGAGGAGTGACGAGCGGGTGAGAGATGCTCTAGAGGTTCGGCCAGCACCGGTAGTAATGCTTCGAGTGAATGCTCGACGCATTGTGAAAGAAAGAGGGAAAAGGGAGAAGAGGGGAGAGGAGAAGGAAGAAGAGGAAGAAGGGTATAGGAGAGGTCTCTGACGACAGCCAACGATTGGGTAAACTAGAGACAGATAGTGCTACACACTGCAAGAACAACAAACTGTCCGCTCCGTCGTCTTGGGATCGTTCGTCTCAAGCCAATTGCCAGCCACTTCTTTCACAAGAGACGCGGGCACCGGAGTTGAGCGACATCGTAGTCCCTTATAAAGTCCCAGGGAACTCGGCGAGCTCCCAGAGTGTGGGGAAAGGTTGGGGTGGGGTAAGATAACGCTGCCATGGCTCCTACTGATTCCAGAATCCCTGCCCAGTTTCCCCCAAGCTCCCAGTTGGCTCCTCCCAGCCGAAGCCGGCCCCAATGCCGCCTTATGCCGAGAGGGAACCGTGCTTTTTGGTGCTACAAGCGTCAGGTGGGCGCTCTTCGCCGGCGTAAACGGCGTAAACAGCGTATCACCCTACTGCGTATGCGGCGGAGAAGCGGCTGGTGGATCTGAGACCTTCATAGCGGGAGACCGGGGGCCACATTTGACCGCGGAGCTGATGACCTTATCTTGAGATGACGGGATGGACCTGGAACACAATTACATTTCGCTTTTAACATGTCATTTCACATCACATCTGAAATCGGAACGTAATGTTGTAATCAATCCCTTGTTTTTTTGGTAGCTAGAATACACCTACGCCATGCTCTCTGTCTGTCCCTCGATGACCAAAAACAGGCATAGAATGAGGGAGTTAAACTGAAAAAAGCAGCATCCATGATTCTCTTCGGTTCCTGATACCGCCCTTGTGCTTACGTTGAAGCACGATACTTTTAGGCCTCTGGCCTTCTCCCGGCGACGATATCAAAGAGAAAGCAAACTAATTCACAATTCAATCGCAAGAACCGTTCTCATCTAAGACGAGCTGCGGGTGTTGCGCTTGGTAGCGTCCTTCGCGACGTCGGCGCCAGAGGCAACAGCCTTGGTGGCCTTGTCCTTGACCTCCTTCGCCTTGTCCTTGACATCAGCCGCGGCCTTCTGGGCAGCGGGGGGAGCACCACCAGAGCTGGCAATGCCGACAATGATGGCAATCAGAGTGACGAGAAGAGCACCGATACCGCCAGCAACCTCGGGAACGAACTTGACGGCCTGGATGGGGTCCTTCTGGGCAATGGTGATGAAGAGGTCAAGCTTCTCCTTGATGAAGTGAACGGGGTCGTCAAGGAACTTGAGGTCGTTGGGGGACTTAGGCTTCTCGGCTTCCTTGGGCTTGTCGGCGAGCTCAGCGAGCTGCTCAATGGGGTGCTTCTCCTTGAAGGTCTCCTCGGCAAGCTTGGCAGCATCCTCAACGGAGTGGCCAATGTAGATGTTGTCGAAGAGGATGTCGTTCTGCATGGTCCAGATCTCGAAGCCAATCTGTTGATTCGTTTGTTAGTAGGCGAAAGACATACCGGTACGTTATCGGGGATACTTACAGCGCCCATGGGCTCAAAGTTGGCGGGGGTCTTGTCCTCGAAGTAGTCGGGGTTCTTAATCTTGCGAGGAGCCCAGACGCCCTTGTAGGCGGGGTTGTCAATGTACGGCGCGGTCCACTTGCCCTTGTAATCAGGGTTCTTCTTCAAGGGCTTGGTCCAGGGGCCACATCCAGAAGCCTCAGTGCACTTGGGGTTGGGAACAGTAGGGGCGACCCAGTCACCATCCTCCTCATCGTCCCAGTCCTCGGGCTTCTGGGCCTCAGGGTCAGGGATGGTCTGAGCCTCATCCTCGAGCCAGTCCTCGGGCTTAGTGGCCTCCTCATCGACAATCTCGTAGGGGGCGTCCTCATCCCAGTCCTCGGGCTTCTTGGCCTCGGGGTCGGCGATGCGGGCCTCATCGACCCAGTCCTCAGGCTTGGAGTCCTTGGCGTCGTCAATCTCCTTCTCAGGGTTGACGGAGGGGGAGAAGTCCTCAAGAAGGGAGCCGGTCTTGACCTGCTCGCCGTTCTGCTGGATGATGAAAGTGTTGTTGGGGTGGACAATGAGAGTGTAGAGCTCGGTGGTCTTGACAATGCGAGCGGTGGGGGGAGAGGTAAGGTGCTTCTCCTCGTAGTCACCAGTCTTGGGGTTCTTGTGGTTGAAGATGAAGTGAACCTTGTTGGTGTGGCCGCACTTATCGGGACCGAACATGATCACATAGGGAGTGGCGTTCGAGAACTCCTCAGAGTGAAGAGCCTTGTTCTCACGGAGAAGCTTGAGGTAAGCACCACCGCACTCAAGACCGTCTGAGAGGGAACGATTGTTAGCACTCTGTTGTGAGGCTGTAGTTTGAGCGAAGTGATGCGGAACTTACTCTGAAGCTTGACTTCGTACTGAACAACGAGGGTCTTGCCCTTGTTGTCAATCTTCTTGGGGAACTTGGCCGAGATGGCGTGGTGAGCGGCGGGGTTCTTGACAACAAGACCCTTGTCGCCCTCCATGCCCTTGTAGACGGTAGGCTCCTCGACGGACCACTCGCCAACGTAGGCCCATTCCTCGTCATCCTTGGAGTCCTTCTTGGCGTGAGAAGGGCTCCAGCGGCTCTCCCAGTCGTCGGTGAACTGCTCCAAGAAAGGAGCCTTCAGGGTAGTAGGCTGTAGAATAAAAAAACCATTGTCAGATAATCGCTTATTTCGTTGCCTATTGCGCAGGCGCGGAGAAGCTCCAAAGAATGATTCCAGCCCGTTCCCATTGTGCATTGAGCTCATGCGTCAAGCATCAGATTGCAGCGAATGAACAGTGAGGGGGAGGAAGCTTCACTCGGAGCAACAAAGAAAGCCATTGGCGAGGAGAAGGGGAGAGCTTACCGTGAAGGTGGACAACTGGGGAGTGACCGAGGTAGAGGACTCAGCAGCAGTGGAGGTCTTATCCTCACTGAGGACCTTCTGAGCATCGTCGGCGTAGACGCCAGCGAACATTGCCGCGGCGGACAACGCGGCAGCGTTGAACTTCATGTTGGGCGAGATGTGGTATCGGTGTCTCGGCTTCAGTCGGGTTCAGGTAGATGAGGGGGGGAGGTAAGTAGCGTTAAAGCTGTTGGGTTGTAAAGGAAAGATTGTCAATTGAATGACAAAGAGGGTAGAAAGGGCTCCCGGTCGCAGTGGATGGAGAGGATTGGTATTTTCGAGGAGGAAATTCCCAAGGAGAGGGAAAAGAGTTTCGGAAGGAGGAATGGGGCGAGGAAGACGACGGATTTATCAGTCTGTGAGGCAGGCACGCGCAAGCGGGTTGTGCTCAACGTGTCCTTTTTTTGCGGTAAAAGGTCCCCAGCATAACCTCAGCGACCAAAGGCAGAGAGCACCCGAAAAAAAGGCCAGGTAGGGGAGAGCTCACTAAGGTGTGGCCCGTCGGGGTAAGGTTCGGCAAGGCAGAGGTTCTGAGCCAATCAAATTGACAGAAAATTGGAGAATTTTCGGGGGTACCAGCAGCGAGAGCAGTTGCCGTAGCATGCAATCCGCTACCTAGCTTCAGGGGTCGTCGGGGTAGCACGCCGCTGCCCACCGCAGCCCGGTGTAGCCAATGCAAAGCCGCTGCGGTACCTTTTTCAGTGGGCTGCTTCTGCTGACAATGACATGCGGGCTGCGGACTGTGGCTCGGTGAGGTGAGGAAAGTGCGGGGGCCCTTGGCGACGGAACGGGATCCACTGGTTCTAACAGTGAAGGGAAGGAGGGGATATTCATGGTGCTTCGACGAGCTTCCAAAGTCTCGATTGCTGATCCTGGTTGATGGACTGAGCTCTTCCGCCCTTGGCTGGGTTGCCATTCTCTCCTTTTTACACCAGTTGGCGGAAGATGAAGAGCGACTGGTGTATCGCTCTCAGGAGCATGCACTCCGCGATGTATTGCGATTCAATCGAGGCTAGTATCTGAGGTTGGCGGCTGATCCCGAAATGTCTCGAGATGGACTGTATCAGTGCCGCGCCGTTGGACCTGCCATTGCCATTCACTGCTTTACTAATATCACACACAGTCGACCAGGGTAGTAATATGGGTGCGCATTGAGCAGACAAGACTCCGAAAATGCACAGATATGCCTCGATTTAAGCCAGCGCCTGATTGACACTCGCACGACACGATCCCGGCTGGGGTTCACCGGCTCGATTGATCGAAAAGATGTCCGTTTCGGGCAGGCGTGTTTGTGGATTTAATATGACAGGAGTCAGGCTTCTAATTTGTCCTAATATCTCACGAAAGCTTCCTCCTGAATAAGGGCGTCAAGGTGGGCGCTCCCCACTCGACGGGATAAATAGAAACATGGGCGTTCGACCGTCGTCGAAAAAAGGCTAGGTGTCCTCTTTTTTGTCGCATCACCTGCAGGACGCCTAATCAGCCTCAACCAGCGACCGGACTAGCTGCCGATTCTTCACCAGTCTGTCTCATCATCTCTTCTAGCACCACCTGCTGGTACCCGTCCCCTTTTTCCAATGCCTGAACCCGTGCTATGAGACTTTGGCAATCCCGCCGTCGCATTTACCAGCTATGACCCGGTGCCCATTTGTAGTTGGGGCTGCCGATGGACCCGAGTTGAGAGAGCTGCGAGATGGCGAGGATTGACCAATCGCAAGAGCCTCTGTCACTGTCTCCTAAGTCGCAACTCTTTGTAGTGGAGGAGGAGCGTTCCGTGCCTTTGCGTGCTCGCCATGTGGGGAAGGCGACAACTGCCACTGGCTCAACTCTCCTCCCGCCTCACTCAGCCTCATATGAGCTCGTGTGGCTGGTGAGAAAATTTACCGACTCTTGTGACTGGGAGAACTCGGTTTTACTGAGTAAATATATCGCAATCGTGAGCTCGGATTTTCCTGGATACCCGAGAAACAATTTTGTACCTCCAAACTAGGATCTCCGTATTTTTCACTGCCATCTACGAGTTTTAGCCCGAGCCAAATCGAGCATAACAGAGTCTCACAACTCGAGAACCCCCCGTTCGCTACCCAAATTACCCCGCGAAACTCACCTTAGAAGCCAGCCCACCATGGCGTCCACAACTGAGATTGAGAACCCCGACCTGCTCGTCACCTCAAACGACCCGGAACACCCCGCGAATCTCATTCCTTCGCTGTGCGCAAAGTTCTGGACACTAGGCTGGGTCACTGGCACCGGCGGTGGCTGCTCTATCCGGGATGAGTAAGTTTCGCATCTCTCATAATTGTACTTCTAGAAATGGGCCATATTCGCCCAAAACAAAAGGCATCGTGTATCTCATTTTGATAACCACAACTTGTTCCCTCATTTCATATACGAAGAAAACAAAACATCATCATCATACCCCTATCTCACAAACTTCACCTCACTTGGTGCACATACACACAAAACTACCTAAGACACACAAATCATGACTCTCACTTACACCCTCCCAGCGACCTCGTCTACCTCGCCCCGTCAGGCGTCCAAAAAGAACTCATGAAGCCCCAGGACATCTACGTCCTCTCCCTCGCCGCTCAAGAAGCATCCCTCAAGAATCGCGTCTACCTCCGCTCCCCGCCCTCCTATAAGCCCTCCCAGTGCACCCCCCTCTTCCTCGCCGCCTTCACCCGCCGCGGCGCCGGCTGCTGCATCCACACGCACTCTCACTGGGCCGTCCTCGTCACCCTCATCCTCGAGGGTCAAGGCCGCGCCGGCGGCAACGACAGGCTGTTCGAGATCAACAACATCGAACAGATCAAGGGCTTCGGAAAGGGGTTCCAGAAACAAGGCAATCTCGGGTACCACGACACCCTCCGCATCCCCGTTATCGAGAACACGGCCCACGAGGAGGACCTGACAGAGTTCCTCGAGGAGGCCATGGACAAGTACCCCGACACATACGCCGTGCTGGTGCGGAGGCACGGCGTCTATGTTTGGGGCGACAACGTCCACAAGGCCAAGACGCAGTGTGAGAGGTGAGTTTGAGTCTCCTCCTCTGGGAGAATGAGATTATCATGTCTCTCTCCTCGTTGCAGAAAACCGGGACGGAAACCTGCTCTTCCATCTTGGGAACATTCCTCCTCTTCCCCCATCCCTTGTTCCTGATTTCCCTCATACCGAGTGTTTGTCTCGCAACTAAATAGCGTGGAAATATGCTAACGAGGATGTTCCGCAGCTTGGACTATCTCTTCCAATTGGCCGTCGAGATGAAACAGTTGGGTATCCCCTGGATCAGCGACATTCCAGTGACTGTTCCTACCCGATCCTGAAAGAAGATTACGAAGTAGAAGTCGAAGAAATCGATCTAATGACGAGGGTCTTGTGACGCCCCTGCAGTGAACAACGTGATAGGGGTCACTTACGGATGACTTACGTCTGAAACCAAACCGCCACCCGTCAAAAAGCAAATCGCATCGCGCACCGAACCAAGATAATCTTGCAAGGAGCAACGCCTCAGATCCGCTTATCACTTGGAATATGCGTTCAACTCAGTACATGGACCGCATGTCACACAAAAACACGAACACCTTCAAGCACGCACGAACTACGAGGAAGACATTGTGATATTGACGTTTGGCAGACGTTGGTGTCCGCTAGTAACATTAACACATATCCTTTAATCTGCCTATTAAATCATTGACCACATATGTAGCAATCGTCTCCCAAATGGTATATACCCCTCTCCGTGAACCCATACATTCGTCCCACTCATCCTGTCATCCACCTTTTGATGTTCATCCTCCGAATGGCAAAGGTATTTAGATCAGGAGAGCGGCGCCAATAAGACCAACAACACCGAATGAAGCAGAGCCGACCAGAGCGGGAGCAGCAGCGTTGGCGGTGGAAGATGAGCTGGAAGCAGCCTCGGTGCCAGAGGCAGCAGATGAGCCGGAGGCGCGAGTGGCAGTGCCAGAGGCAGAGCCGGTGGCGGCGGAACCGGTAGCAGTGGCAGCTGTCGCGCTACCGCTTGAGCCAGAGCCGGATCCAGATCCAGCGGTGGCAGCGGGGGTAGCGCCGCTGCTGAAGTAGTTCTCAGTGATGCATTTCTGCGTACAAGCAGCGTAGCGATCCGTGGCGGCAGCACTCCCGTCACCCTGATCACACTTGGCGACGCAGGCGGTAGTCTTGTTGACCTGGTCCTCGTTGGGGTTGGGGACCTGTGAGCACCATGTGTTAGTCTTTCGTTGAAAATACTTCAGCTTGACGCCATTTTCGGGTCCCACAACGTACAGAGATACACTTGGCCTGGCAGTTGACGTCGGTGGCGGGGCAGCCAGACAGGCACTTCTCGATGACAGCCTGGGCGGAGGAGGCAGCGGAAGCGGAGGTGGTGGTGGTAGACTGGGCGGCGGCCAGGACGGCGAAGGCGCCGGTGACGATGATGGAGGTGAAACGCATCTTGACTGGTAGTAGTTCGTCTGTGGTGTTACACGGGTGTATTAAGAATGGTGTAAGTTGTTGATATCCGAACAAGAACAGCGAATGTAGGCGTTTTGAAACAAGTGATCGAGCAACGAGTGTATGGCAGAGGCTGGAGAGGGAGGAAGGAAAGGAAGGGAGACCAGGAACAGAGTGGATGGACTGGAGGTGGGTTTAATAGTGTGCAGTGTTCCGAGCGAAAATCCATCTCTGGATCCAATGTCGACCTTTTCCCGCTCGGGGTGACAAGCCAAGGCGCGCCCCCAGGTGCCATGCTATGATTAGCCTTGGTAGTGTGGTCTCTTCCCTGCGCTGCCCACTCACCCCCTTCACCTCTTCAGCTGCAAAGTTGTGTGGCCCATCGATGTTCTCCGTGTGTCGATGGGCCGGGAACACGCTTGTGTCTGCACGCAACTTGCAAGGGCGGATTCTGGGGTGGGTAGACAGGGTGTGGGTTCAACGAGGACCTGGAAAGTTTTACTGCGTACACTAGGTATTAGCAAGAAACGACGACCAAGAGAGCAAAGTAAGTGAGTACTAGGTACGGAGCAGCACCACGTACTAGAAGCCAAGCCGGCCAACAAGACCTGATTCTCCTTCGGGTTGAGCTTGTGACTTGTGACTCGACTCATAGCCGGTTGCCCCCGTCCCTTGTTGTTGATGTGGGCGGAAGGACTCAAAAGCCAAACACAAGCGAAAAAAGGGGAGCCCAAAGCAAGGTTGGATGGAGGTTGACGATCGAATTGGATCGCGCCGCGTCTGGGGAAAGATTGGGACCTGCGCCATGGACTGAGGTCAGGACGTGACCTAAGGCAGGTACGTACCGCATATAGCCTTAAGGTTAGGCACTTTGAGCCTTTTCAAAGTAAGGCAGGAACTTACGGATACACTAGGAAGGAGGCACGGAGGAGAGAACCCACTTCCTTCTTCCCTCCCGTCCGCGTCGAAAGCGAAAGCAAGAGCGAGAAAATACTCCCGGCCTAGAAAAAACGAGGTGCAGCACTTGCAGTCTTGCAGACCAACCATGCCTGCCAAAGTGGGCCCGGACCAACTGTTTAATCCCAATTTTAAAATTGCACTTTGACTTTTTGCCCTCTCCCTCTGCCAGGATTGCCAGGGCCTCTTCGAATCTCCTCTCATTGTTTACAACGGCGAGCCAATTGTCACCTGTCTCGTCCCTTGCAATGTCTCCATCCATCAGGACTTGCCGGGTCCCAGGCCAGCGAGGTATTACATCAGTGTGGAGGGCCGTTGGTCTGGTGGTCTGTTCGTATTCCCCTCTGCGTTTTGTCGAGGCCCTCGATCGAACCTTGCCACGACTTTAGCCTCCGTCCACCACCACCACGCGGGTACAAGGTCTCATTTGACACATTGAATTTGGTATTCGAGGCATTGACGCCTCAATTTGAGCCCTGTACCCATACAGCACGCTATCGATGCAACCACGGCAATATAGCTGCAGAGGCTTACCTGTGCCTGCGTGGTATTAGAGAAGAAACCCGTTCAGACGATGTTGACAGTCAAGCACAGAGGAAACATAAGCAGAAGAAAATAAAACAACAGACGATTTTCACGGACGAATGCTCAACGACCAGCGTGACACGACCCTGGCGCGTCTCCTCGAGTAATGCAGGGTTTCCTGGCAAATGGCACCGTGCCATTGGCCGAGGGCACATGCCCTTGTCTCAGGGGCTAGACGACCAGCGCTGTCGACCTGTCGACCGGACAAAGCGCTGGAGCGCCACACTCTATACCACTGCGCAAGCGCTCCATCGGGTACCTGAGAAAGCTGAGATGCGCTGCCGACTAGCACCTGAACGGCCATTCCAAGGACCCAAGATGAGCACTAGATGAGACAGAACCACAGAACCTGAGCGAGTCTCAACCTGCCGCCAAGTTTTCTTCTCGACGGTAGGACGGCCAACTGCGGTGAAATGGTGAATAGTCAACAGCATTTGGCACTTTGCCCATCCATCGGCCTAGGAGCGACACCGGTGACGGGTCATGACGATCCATCAGTCCACTGAGAATCCTCCCCCCTGTGACCTAGATTCGTTTCGAAGCACCTCCTAGTGACGGCTCTTTACAGGACGGGATGGATATCCGTCCAAACGAGCTCATGTTCGTCCGGATTCATTTGGGTCTACTCTATTCCCGACCGACAGCCGATCATCGTCATATGCCGTTACCCGTCAGGCCAACCACTTACACGGGCGTGTGAGGGCTGATGGGGGACACCCACAATGCATTCCTAGAGTTACAAGTGTCGTTGCCAGCTGCAGTGAGATCGAGAATAGGACCAACAAACCCAGAAATACATTTCGCCTCATTGGATTTCGTATGAAGCGGATTCTGCATGAATACGAGATGCTCAGCAACCACATCGCTCAATGAACGATCTCTGATCTGCATCCCACAGACAGTGCCACACGACACCTCCCAACACACCAATGCCGTGCCGTGAAGCCGTTGGACTTGCGTTACGGGTTATGGCCCGTCCAGAGGATGCGCCGTCAAGCCTCCGCCTGTGGCGATGCACCATTTCAGTTCTTCTGATTCCCGTTTGCAGCATCAAGCCGGAGAATTTGGCAACAAATAAGACATCGTTACACCTTTAGTTGTCTTGGGTCGTGTGCAGCCTGCCACGGGCTGTCTCGTATATCTGGACCCTCGAATAACTACTACAACATCGGCATACGTATTTTCGATGGCAATATTCTATGATAATGGGTCTCACCAAACCAAATCCCACGGCATGTCCGACTTTGCTCCCTGTTGCTCAATCCCAGAGAACGGAAATTTCACAACGTCATGCCGTCCTCCCCCGTCCGAACACTAGACCGCTCCGGCCCTTTCTATGCTACTCCCTGGCGCCCAAGTTCAATGCACTGGGGAACGTGGCAGAGAAAAGACACATCCCTGCCTCACGATCGCAGCATGTTATTGGCTGCTTACTCGCCCGGCTTTCCATGTCACTTCTCCTTTCTAGAAGTTAGAACGGCGCTTCTCGAAGTAAGCTCTAAAGGGTGCTTCTTGGGACGATTTTTGGAGCCGGGGTAAGGATTCGAGATGCGCCAGTATGCGAAAATCATAATTGCTAAATTCCTCATCGCGGCCTGGCCGTTACAATGGTATGCCACATACATAATGAACAAAGGAACGGCGCCTTGGGCGCTTCTCCAAACTTGCAACGAGGCACCGCTAGATGTAGGTCCCGCAGCAATACAGCTACTTAGTCGCAAGCTGGGTCAAACGTACGAGTGCCGGAGATCAAAATCATTGTCCATGTGATGATATTTCTTCTTTTACCGAAACCGCTTAGGCGTTTCGTAAGAGCAGCCCCTCGACATTTGGTCGCCTGACTACCTTACTTAGAGCTCGTCTCGCTGCCTAATCTCTTCTTGCGCCCCTTGCTTCAGCTCATCAACGGGCACCTGGTCAACGACGGCCTCACCCTCTAGCGGCTCGCCTTCGTCCACAGCCGTCTCCTCGCCGATCTCTGCCGGCATCTCCTCCACAATCTTACCCACCTTCTCGACCAGCGATTCGGGATCTCCACCGACCGCCGATCGCTGCGGCTCCCGTCCGACCTCAATGGTAGGCAGCGACTCATCCGGCAAACCCTCGACATCAATCTTGCCCTCGTTGACCACCACGGCCTCGGAGGGGCTTTTGGACCCGGCGTACTTGACCACCGCTCCGCCGCCGCCGACAGTGAGGTTATACACCAGGCGCAACGGCAGCCAAACGAGCCACCACATGGGCCCGTACAGTAACCTCCGGAACAGAAGCCACGCGCCCGTCGCCATGAGCATGTAGAGCGCCGTCTGGAGGTACCACGTATCACTCTTGTTCGAGCGGAGCAGTGTGCCCAGCAGGTCCTTGGAGCTCGCCAGCATCGTGTCGAGCGAGCCGTACGAGTCGTCGAGCTGCGCCAGCGCCGCCGAGGACTCGGTCAGCGTCTGGTGCGCGAACTCGCTGCGGGCCAGCTCCGCCGCGATGAGGTCGTGCGTGCGCCGCAGTGCGCTGGTGACGTTGCCGCTGGCGCCGACGGTCTGCTTGTCCTCTTCTGTCAGGGAGCTCGTGTTGTGGTGGGTTTGGTGGACCTGTCGGTGGCGGACGACGTCGGGCTTCTGTTGCGCGCTGAGGGACGGCGAGGACGCTTCGGAGACGGGCTGCGAGTAGGATTGGATGAGGAGTTCGCGCTCGAGGCGCTGGGCCTGGGAGAGGTTGCGCCGAGCTGCGAGTTGTGCCTTGCGGAAAGTGATTCGTGAACTATGTGTGACATTGCGTGTTAGTGACCTTCGATCTCCCGTTCGAAATCCCCTGCAATTACTGTCAACCGAGGGTAGAGCTAGGGGGATCCTCACCTCTTGATCTCCTGCTTCAACCTCTCCACGCCATCCTTGAGACGGGTCTTTGTGTGCTCCACCTCGCTCCCCGGCCTGCCGTCCCTGAGATCTTCCACCTCCTCCCCGAGAAGCTCCAGCTCGTCCTCCTCTTCCCGGAGGATCTGGCTGATTTCCGAGCTCAGCTCCGCGCTGGCGCTGTTCTCCTCGTCTGCTGCTGCGCCGCTGCCGAGCGGGACCGATCCCGGCTGGAATTTGAGGTTCTGAAGCCTGTCGATGAGGTCTTTGAGCTGGGTCGTGGTCTCTTGCAGGGCCGTTAGGCGCTCCTGCAAACCTTCGAAGGACATGGCTTCTTTTACTTCCTCTTTTTCCTTCTTCGACTTTTTGATCTGGCTCGTTTACTTCGCTGCGTGCGCATTTACTCGTCTTTTGCAAGAGTCGGGTGGGAATGCTCTCGGGCAGCGGGGGGAGAGTGTTGTAAGTCAAGGTGCGATGATGCAAGGTAGGGGCGTAAAGCTGGCCTTTCGCGGTGACGAAATGTGAGGTACAGAGGGATATTGCCCCCCGTTATACCAATATGCAACTTTCTGCGCCACATGGTCTCCGGCCACCGGGGGATGCGGCAAGCCACACGCGGCGGCGTCCAAGCTCCTCCCCCCGTCCTCCCGAGTCCCGACACGAGCCACGCGACCCAAATTTTTGGCGACAGCTTCGAAGCGCATTGTGAAGTACCTAATCGAAAGTTGAACCACCTCCCGCTTGACTACACCACCACCAATCCCCCCTCTCGTCCGACCTCGCCCTCAAGTCCGCTTTGAACGATACGATACCACTCAAACACTTCACATTCTGCCATACCTACACCTCCTGCGAGACACAATTGAGCCGCCAAGATGATTACCAAATTCATGACCGAGATCACGACAAAGTTCAACCCCTTCTCGCCCGCAGCCAAGTCCGCGCGCCTCTTCATGTCCAACATCCCGCCCACGGCGCGCTCTACGGGCACGACGATCAAGACTATCCTCCTGCCCCGGACGTCGACGGAGCCCGCTTCGCTTTATGTCAAGTTCAGTGCGTTCCCCCTTTGCCGTCTGCACCTGCCTATTTCCTATCTCAACCTACCAGGATGAAAGCATGGATCTTGGCTAATGAATTGCGTGTGTATAGAGGACGGCAAGGAGATTACGATTGACTGCGAAAAGATGGGCGTCAAGAACATGATTGAGGAGGTGGACAGACACTCTCGCGGTCTGCAAAAGGCTGCCGACTTGACCGACTAGACGTAAAGGCCAGAGAGGGAAGAATCCGTGTACTATTATAGCATCTTGTTCTTTTTAACGATAACCCGGCGTTTCATGTTGGAATTGGGAACGATAGATATCCCTCAGGGCTCTCTCGATTGGCTACGTCAGGCGGCTCAGTGTGTAGGAGACAGACTAGACGAGTGAGGCAGATGCTGTCGAATTGCTGTTGTATAAAAGTGCTTCGGGGGACTAAAACGACTCCTACGAATAGAAAAATATGGACATCACAAGAAGCTCAAGACTTGGGTCATAAACAGCAGCTCCAATGGCACAGATTTTACGGTACTTTAACTTTTTTGGTATTCTAGTTGACGCCTTTCGGGCCCTCGAGCTCTGACTCCGTTTTCGACTACATCTACTAACAAAGTGACGCGAAAAATATGGTCTGAGCTTTCGTCTGGCTAAAGCAATCCGCCGGTACTACCAATTCAAGAAAACACAAGAGGGAGGAGGAATCCCTTATGCGGAGGCACCGCTGATGAAGAACCACTTGTCGATGGAGGCGTCGATCTTGGCGGCGGGGAGCTCCTCGTGAGCGGGCAGAGGGGGAAGCTGGCCGGCGCTGATGAGAGCGGGGGACTGCTGAACGGTGGTGTTGCCGCTAAAGACATAATTGTCAGTAAAGGGTATTCAGACAACACGTGGCTTGCTGTGCCAAGATATTGCGTGATAAAAAACTTACGTGGAGACGCTGCCGGCCTGGGTCTTGCCGGTGATGAGTCTCTCCCAAGCCTCGGCGCACTCACGGACGACGTCCATGGCGTAGCTGTGGCATTTGGTTAGCTTAAGGATGATAGGTAAGTATATCAATTGTTCAAGACGAACCTCTTGTTCTTGCACTCGCCGGTGAAGGCGAACTGGTTCTCGGGCTTTCCGTCGGGGATCTTGTAGATGCGGAACCACTCGTTGGTGGCACGGAGAAGGCCGGGCAGGTGGCGCTCGACGTCCTCGACGTCGTTGAGCTTGGGGGCGAGCGGGTCGTTCACGTCGATAACGATGACCTTCCAGTCGGTCTCCTCCTCGTCGAGCAGGGCCATGACACCGAGGACCTTGACCTGCTTGACCTGGCCGGTGTAGCCGACAAGCTCACCGATCTCGCAGACATCGAGCGGGTCGTTGTCACCCTTGGCCTTGGTCTCGGGGTGGATGGCGTTGGGGTCCTCCCAGGTCTAGAGCACAGCGTTAGATATTGTTTTTCTCGACCACAAGCTGTTATCTTTTCAGGGGCCTTTTTTCTTTCGTACCTGGGGGAAGGCACCGTAGTTCCAGAGGTAGCCCTTGTGGGGGAAGCAGTTGCGGACGTAGCGAAGCTTGCCCTTCTTGATGTCCTGCTTGATGGGGTTGAGGAGCTCCTCCTTGGAGATCTGCGGGTGGAATTGTCGGTCAGCGTCACATGCCCGTTTTCGTTCGTGTTCGTGTCACAATGCCCATGGCAGAGCAACAATAGCGATCACGGCACAACAGAGAAGGGGACACGAATGCTTACCTCGAGCTTGGCGTTGGTCCAGCGGGGAATCTCAACAACCATGTTCAGGATGGTCTGCTCCTGGTTGGCGTACAGAGGAATGTCGTGGAAGGGGGAGACGGGGACGCCATCCTTCTCGATGTAGACACGGTGCTCGAGGGTGTTGGGAGCACCAACCTTGCGGAGGGAGTAAGGGGAAGCCATTGCGGGCGATTGGTGATGGAAACTTGGGTCAGAGTCCTTTGAGATGGTAGAGAAGTGACGGGCAATCTGCGCGGTGCGTTGGGAGGGAATTTTGGATTTAATACCGGGGGCACCAGCAGTTTGTGACGGGCGAGGAGGGGTGCCGTTGGCGGATGATGCAAGGAGGGATGGAGGGGGAGGGGTAGGAGACCCGGACGTTAGCTTGGTGTGTGCCGCCAGGGTTGCAGAGTGATTGGCCCGGGACGGGGCCTGTGTCGGGAGTCGACGAGTGAGTGTGGAAACGGGGCTGGGTCGGGCGGAAGGCACGCGAAAACTGAGTGCGCGGCGGCCAGTACCAGTACAGGCGGTGGAAGGCAGAGGCAGTGCGGATACGGGGGTGAATGAGCTGACAGAGCTGACAGTTGTCTTGCGAAGGGACGGGAGCTGCAGCTTAATGCCTCGTAGCAGCGGCATGTGTAGGTAGTGTAGTATACAAAGTGACCTTGGGGCCGGGCCGGAGGGAAATCGGTCAAAGGAGAGTAGAAGAAAGGGTGATCAAAGGGGAATTCGGCGTGTGGCGTTTAGAGTTATATCACACAACAGAGGACTCTTCAGCAATTGCGGTAAGACTATTTCGGTCTCATCCGAGGTTCAATGGCAAAAAGAGGTGAGTGTTGCGCAAGACGCTAGGAGTTGTAGCCGTGGCTGGATTGCTGCCGTTCGAACAGGATGGATGCTGGATGGGTCTTTGAGGTACTCGCGGCTATCGGGGCTGCAGAGGCTAGGCAAAAGGCAATTGCTTCTGGTCAGGACGGGGCAAGGAAGAAACCGGGAGAATCGTTCAGTCTGTTTTTGTCGCGACAGCAACCTGCCGACAACGCAACGCAGCCTTCAGAAAATTCTTCACTAGCCTCACCGTGGCTGGAGCTTGCTGATGTACCCCTGCAACTTTGCCCCTCAGTTACCCCTCCATAGGGTCGAGGTCTCTACTAGATGTCTCTTAAGTCTCAACCCAAGGAGATGCCATTAATTGTTCAGGTACATGACATGGTCAAGGCTCTCAAGCAGTGCCTATTCGAGTGAATTGTGATGTCAGCCTCCCAAGGTGCCTATGTCTTATGTGTGCGCTACCCATACAAAAGGCTCGAGTGTCTTCCTACCAGAGTGCACCAATTTGTGCTCATATAGCTGATATTGGTTGAGTTTTCTTCTAGAACACAATCTTTAAAAGGCTTAGCTGTAAGAGGGAATTTGTCCATGATTAAGTGGGAAGGTTGTTGCCTCGGTTTTGTAAGTGAGACGGTCAAAAACCCCAGCAACAAATTATAATGAGAACTTCGGTAGAACACTACTGCACTGGTATTTGGGGAAACCCCCAAAGCAAAAATTCTTCTCTAATCCAGTATCCAAATATCGAGTTATCAAAATGACTTACTGGATGCAACGATTTCAAGTCGCGGGCGGCACTTGACATACCTTACAAAAGCAGTGCCCAACTCGCATCCAATTCGGCAAAGCGACGCCAAGCTGAATAGTCAAGAGAACTGCCAGCAGTCAAGTACCTTTCTCAAGTAACTCAAGCAGACGCACATAAAACAGCCAATGACCCACAATCAGATTACATAGTGATCAGGGACATTTGATGGCAGATTTTCGGTAGAAAGATGGAATTCGTGGCATCTCAAAAACTTTTGGTCGGTAGGTTCCTCGATTGGTGATCCTCATTGCTTGTTCACTCGAACGCCACACCCCGATACTTGCTTATCGATAAGATACCGTGACACTTTTCTCCGTAATGCACTCTAGCCCGTCAGGGCATCGCCGAAGGAGTCAACCATCGGATTGCGCCGACCATTCCCATTCCTTTTGTACAAGACCATGTAGATTGACTTTCCCCTCTGGCCATGTCCCTTCGCACGCTGCTCAAGACAATGGGTTCAGAAATCAAGAAAGTCCCGATTCCTCGCCGGGGTGTGGACTATAGGGGCAAGCTTGTTCTTGCGCCCATGGTCCGCTCTGGCGAACTTCCCTCTCGCCTCCTGGCCTTACACTATGGCGCAGACCTAGTCTGGGGTAAGTCGCAAGTATGGGGAACATTGGAGGAATCGCACTGACAGGTTCAACAGGCCCTGAGACCGTCGACAAAGCCATGATCGGCACGACGCGCACAGTGAACCCAGTTACCAACACGATAGACTTCACCAAGATCCCCTCGTTCGGCCACAAGAACCCTCCAAAGCACATGCCCGAGGCGATGATCTTCAGCACACACCCGGAGAAGGAGGCTGGAAAGCTCATCTTCCAGATTGGGACGGCAGACCCAGACTTGGCAGTACAGGCGGCTAGGCTCGTGGCGGGTGATGTCGCCGGCATCGACGTGAACGCAGGTTGCCCGAAGCCGTTCAGCATTAGCGGTGGAATGGGCGCGGCTCTTCTAAAGACTCCGGACAAGCTTGTCGCAATCTTGGAGGCTCTGGTTGCGAACATTATGCCAGAATTCGAGATTGGCATCAGTGTCAAGATTCGCCTCTTGGACACACCCGAACAGACCGAAGCCCTTGTGCGCAAGCTTTGCGCCACGGGCATCACTGGCCTCACGATCCACTGCCGCACGACACCTATGCGTCCTAGAGAGCGTGCCATCCGCGAGCAGCTTCGTATGGTCGCGGAAGTATGCCACGAGGCGGGAGTTGCTTGCATCATGAACGGCGACGTCGAGAGCCGAGACCAAGCAGTCGACCTGATCAAGGAGTTTGGAGTCGATGGCGCGATGATTGCTACTGCAGCTGAGGCGAACTCGAGCTGCTTCAGGACGGAAGCAGACGGAGGCCTGGCGTCCTGGGAGGAAGTGGCGGCAACATACGTCAAGTACGCGCTCGAGGTCGACAACAAGTACGGCAACACGAAATACCTGCTCTGTCAGATTGTCCCGGGCAAGAGCGCGACATATCAAAAGATGAATCAGTGCAAGAGCTATACCCAAATCTGCCGCGCACTCGGGCTCGAGGATCTCATCGAGCTTGCTCAGCAGACTGATCTGAACAAAGGGGTCGACCCGGAAAAGGGGCCTGGCAAGGGTGGAAAGAAGCCTAATTCAACCGCCATGGCGGCCGGCGGCAAGATGGTCGAGAGCCGGGCTGCGCAGGCCCCTCGAAACAAGTCTCAAAGGGGTGTCGGCGCGCCCAAGGAAACACAGCCAACGCAGCCGGCTCCTGCTACCTTACAAACTTGAGGTACATCACATAGCACTTCTCAACCGGGTTCATTTACATAGATAGGAGTTTGGGGCCATCGGTAAAAAAAAGCATAGCGGCATCCTGGGTCCTTCATTGACAGGCCAGGTTAATGGAATTGAGGGATATAGAACCCAAATACGACTTTTATACACATAATATTGGATAATGCCTACTCACCATGATTTGCTACGCTCTGAAGACAAGCATCGAGCTGATGAAACATGTCAATTACAAAAGGAACCGATGGTAGCGACTCTGTTCGCTTCTATGGTACAGTTCCACGCTTCCTTTATTTGCCCTTCTTCACCCAGTCCTCGACGGTTTCCCGGGCATCCGTGACCTTCTCATCAACATATCGTACACCAATCTCACTGTGGAGCCTCGCCATCCTCCAGCTGTTCTCGATGCTCTCGCGAAGCTTGAGGTGACCCTGCGCAATAACGGGGAAACGCTGCTCGTACTTCCAGGTGAGGTTGGAGACGTTGCCCATGGTGATGGGAAGGACGGTCCAGCCGGCAGTGATACCAAAGGCCAGGGGCGCCGTGGCGCGCAGGATGATGCTGCGGTTGCGGGTGACGATGCTGCCGGCCATGGCGGCGACTAGGACGTAAATGGCGCCGGGCATCAGCTTCTCGCCGCTCTCGCGGGGCGGGGCGAGGGATGCGATCGTGCCCGTGAAGGACTGCTCGAGATTGAAGGCCTTGTCCATCGTCCGGTTGACGGCATCCTCGGCACCTACGGCGTACTGGTACAGGGCGAGGCGCGCCTTGCCGATCTGGACAGCGAGACGGTCGGTAGGGGTAGGTCCTCGCGACTTGGGTTCTTCGGCCTGGGGAGGCTGCTCGGCCTTGGGGATCGGAGGAGGGAGAGTGCCACTCGTCGCGGGGAGCTCCAGGTCGTCGTAGATGGGCTTCTTGGACTGCATAATTGTCAGCTATGCTACTATCTATGTGCTGCGAGTCGACTGCGGACGTACATGGCTGCTCTCGGGAGCTTCAGCGTAGGCAGTTCGGGGTGCCAGGGCGAATCCTCCCAGCATAACCGTCGCTGCTAACGGCGCGGCGCGCTATGGATCTCATATTAGTCGTTACTTCGATTACTAGTTGATTGGCAAGAGAAAATTACCCGTTGTAGCAACACTCTAGCAGCCATGGTCCGCTCAATTGGTCGATTGAGGGAATTGGGTCTTGGTCTCGCGAGAATTATTTGGATGTCACGGAATGATGCTTGTGCTTGCAAGCACCTAACACCAGGCCCACTGGACGCTGGTGCGGCTATTTCCGGAGCTCGGGAATTCGATTATGCACTGGCCTGAGATGACTGGCAGCACTGCACACCCTTGCACAAAAAATTACTCCCGCCGTCAGTCCGGATACCATCCCGGCTACGGCCTATCGATTGGTTTATCTCATTCCCATTAATTCTCCCTATCCAGAAGCATTCCCATGGTCACGGCCCTTGGTCGCATTTACAACCGCCCTCCTTTTTTCTTGCTACATGTTTTACTAGAACTTTCGTCTCGACTCGTAGTTATGGTCGCGCCATCGACGGATTCTTCATAATGATCAAATCTTCAACCCGCGGCCTCTGGGTCTGCACCCAATGCGTTCGGCAAGCTTCCCGAGGCCAACAGCGCCGGTGGATAGCCGCAGTGTCCGGCGCCGCTCACTCGAGCATCACGGCCGACCACTCACTTCCGGGAAGGATTACCGACGATGCGATCCTGCGCGAACTCTTCGACTCCCCCGACCGAGTGTCCAAGGCCTTCAAGGCGGCCGGCCCCAGTGTTGGCCTCTTCAAGAATCGATATCTCACTAGCCCGAATGGCTTCTACGTATTTGCCCGCAAGAGCTTGGACAAGGCGCAGAAGATTGTCCACCGAGTCCTCCATGCGTCGAGTGTGTCCGAATACCAGGCCGTCGTCAAGGACCTTGACCGTCTTAGCGACCTTCTCTGCCGAGTACTCGATCTATCCGACTTTGTCAGAATGACACACCCAGACCCCAGATTCCAGCAAGCAGCAGCCGGAGCCTGGTCGCTGGTCTATCAGTATATGAACCAGCTGAACACCATGACCGGACTGAGTGACCAATTGGTCAAGGCTATGGAGCAGCCCGAAGTGGTCGCGGCATGGTCAGAGGAGGAGAGGACGGTCGCAGAGATTCTCAAGCTGGATTTCACCAAGTCGGCTGTCGACTTGCCACAGCAGGAGCGGGACCGCTTCGTGGACCTCTCGCAGCAGATAAGTGAGGTTGGATCCATGTTCGTCTCAGACATGCAGCCTGCGAAGCGGGAAGTTGTGCTTCCCTCATCGAGCTTCTACGGCTTATACCCCGGGATCGCTCGAGCGCTCACAATGAGGGGCAAGTTGCGCCTCCCCACCACCGGCCCTGAAGCTCAGGCCGCGCTCCGGAGCGTCAAGGACGAGGGGACGCGGAAGGAGGTGTACACCGCCATGCGTACCGCTTCGAAGCAGACAGTCGGTCTGCTCGAGACGATGCTCAAGCTTCGTTCTGAGCTGGCGGACCTGGCGGGGTTCTCGAGCTACGCCCACCTTTCCCTGAAAGACAGAATGATGGCAAAGTCTCCCGGCGCTGTGATGCAGTTTCTTCACGCGCTGCAAAAGTACAATACCCCTATTGTTCGCGAGGAAATGTCGGACCTCCTGAAGTTGAAGCAGAACCGACTAGACAGCACTGCTACTCAAGTCCATCCGTGGGACAAGGATTTCCTAATGGACGGCGTGCGGTCCGAGATGAGTCTGCCAGTCCGTCATCCCGATCACCTCCCGTCCTTTTTCTCCATCGGCACCGTCATGCAGGGCATGTCGAGACTGTTCACTCGTCTCTACGGTATTCAGTTCAGACCAAAGGAGTCGCAGCCCGGCGAGACTTGGCACGAGGATGTGCGACGCCTGGATGTTGTGACGGATACGGGCGATCTCATTGCCGTCCTGTACTGCGACCTGTTCTACAGAGAGGACAAGTCGCCCAACCCTGCTCATTTCACAGTGCGCTGTTCCCGAGCCATCGCCCCGTACGAAGTTGAAGAGGCTGCGGAAGACATCCATAACGCCACCTCCGATATGCCCAAGTTTGAGAGACCTGAGCAAGCCGCAAACGACGGCATGGAGAGCTTGCAGCAGGATGGCGTCCTGATGCAGCTGCCCACCATTGCCTTGGTCTGCGATTTCCCCAAGCACGATGCGAAGAGCTCCGCCCCGGCGCTCCTGTCGTACTACCAGGTCGAGACCTTGTTCCACGAAATGGGCCACGCCATCCACTCCATCCTCGCTCGCACCAAGCTTCAGAACGTGTCCGGCACGAGATGTGCCACCGACTTTGCCGAGCTCCCATCCACGCTGATGGAGCACTTCGCCGCAGACCCATCCGTGCTAGGACTCTTCGCCCGTCACTGGAAGACGGACGAGCCCCTGCCGTACCAGATGGTCGCCGAGCGGATCCGCCTGGCGAAGCGCTTCGAGGGCATCGACACGGAGAATCAGATCCTCCTCTCCCTGCTCGACCAGTCGTACCACAGCCCCGAGGTCGCCGGTCCGTCCTTTAACTCCACGCGCGTCTACCACGGCCTCCAGGAGCAGTTCTCCCAGGGCGGCGCCGACCCCGCCGGCACGTGTTGGCAGGGCTTCTTCGGCCACCTGCACGGGTACGGCAGCACCTACTACAGCTACGTCTTTGACCGCGTCCTCGCCGAGCGGGTCTGGCGCGTCGTCTTCTCCGCCGGCGCCGACGGCAAGGCGCTCAGCCGGGAGAACGGCGAGCGACTCAAGGAGAACCTCTTAAAGTGGGGAGGCAGCCGGGACCCGTGGCAGTGTCTGGCGGATACCTTGCAGGACGACCGTCTTGCCAAGGGCGATGACAAGGCCATGGCTTTGGTGGGTAGCTGGGGCATCAAGGATGACCATGCGTGAGGGACGTATACCAGCCAGTGTATTATATATGTAAGAAGGTCCGCATCGTACGAGACTAGAGTTGTATAAGAGTAGACATGTATCAATGACTAGATCGCACTGATACGCTCATCTTGTATCAACGCCGTGATAACACTCATTCTGTCCCTAGAGGCTCGTACCTGACAGCCAGCTCTGCTTACGTGGAAAGATATAAACAGCGCCGACCGTCCCTGCCTTACCAAGCCTTCATCCGATGAATTTTCCCACCCCCGAATACACAGAGAGTACACACAGGAAGAAGCCTATATACCCCCCCTCAAGTCCATTCTCGCCACCAGCAACAGCAGGCGCCCCTCTAGGTCGGGGGGTCAGGACAAACTGGCTGGGTGGTGGAGTGGTTCAAGCTCAACAATCAAATTACGCCCACAGCCTACTCGACGACAGGCTCACGAGTTCCCGAGTTCGAATCCCAGTATGAGCACCAAGAGATGTAGCCCCCAACTCAGCACCGGGGGAGTGAACTCTTTTTGACTGTCGTTGTATCTAGTAGATATCGGCATGGCTATTCGTCTAATATTCCCATGTCTCTAATACCATTCTCACGACGCCCGCCCCACCCCCCTTCATGAACTCGCATCATGAACAGAACCTATCACAAACACCTCTTCTGGCAAACATCAACAATACAAGCAGAACACTACAACACCCATCGATTAGCGATACATGACTTCCCAGCAAATGAACTAAAACAAAAGTCAATAACCACGAGAGAAACTCACGTATTTATCTCCATTCGCTTCCTTGTACCAGCAATATCCGGACCCCTTCGCTCTGCAGCAGTCGCACTTGACTCTCCTGGGCAGCAAACCACCGCCGACATTGTTAGGCGAGGAGGATTGATCGAGAGAGCGGGCTTCTCGGACTTCTGCGGTGTCTAGGGCTGCCGCGGCGGCGGAGGAGAGGAGGAGGGGGAGGATGGTGAAGACGGAGAATTGCATGGTGGGCGATGTGGTGCCGTCTGGTGAAGTTGTGAGTGAGTCTGCTGTGTGTAGTTACACGGGTAGAGGCAGGGTGAGAGGATTGGGTGATGCTTTGAACGAGTTGGTGTATGGAGCTGGAGTAAAGTAGTTTGATTTGCTGCGATCATGGCCCAATTTATACATGATAACCTCGATTGTTACGTGGTTGGTACAAGTAGGTACGGTAGGTGCGTAAAAAGGAGCAAATTCCCGTAAACGATACTCTAGCCTTTGAGTTGGCTTTTGAGTTGAGACTAGTCATATCATACACCGTAACCTTCTGACTCTACAAATCATTGCAATGTCTACAATCTCATTTCTCTGTGTCCTCGCCAAGAGTTCTGATACTTTATGGTTCTCGTAAAAATCCCCGTACAGCTAAACGGCCAATTGGCCGTGGTGAGAGTTTGGGGCACCAGTCGATCTTTCAAGACTGTGAATCGTCTCGTTATTCTGGGTATTGGGTTATTTCTTTAGTACCCCCAAAAAGTCAAATATAGTTTAGTCAAAGCTAGAGACAACTTTGAGACTCAACCGCCCTACGCCAACAATAGACAGACCCCTTTACCATCATCCTCATTTGATTTTCCCCCTTTCGTACCTTTTCATACGATGATATTGGATCGTTGTAGAGTCTCAAGAGCTCCAGCAGTGGTTTATAAATAGGTCGCACATTTCACTGTGGACGGCGTCACCGAGGGGCTGCTGCTCATCTAACACGGGCCATTGGGCAATCTTCAGAAAAAAGCGTCGAAACCTTCCGGCCCATTTCCCCTGTACATCAGCTGTTCTTTAATGCCAATGTGTACCTCAACGTCCACTCCTGGTTTAGCTTAGTAGTTGGTTCTGCTGAGGGCTACTCATAAACTAGAGCCCATGTATCAGAGTAGAAGTGTTACGTTATATCTACTGGAGAACCAACATACAATCGCATCCTCGCAATTGGCAAGTAAATGATCAACTTCAAAATCTTCATCATCGTTGTATTCAGGGAAATCATCTCTGTGCCCAGGCGTAGCAGAGAAAAAAACGAAGGGCTGACTCTCCCACTGCTCCGCCACTAAACCTCCAGCGAGGCCTGAGAAAGGAATCCTGGATTTTTCCGCAGGCCAATGAGGTGACCTACAAGCTACCCAATACCTCCAAGTCAAAGAGCAGAAGCACATGTTGCGCACCTCACTCAACAAGGTGACGTCGGAAACCCCAAACCCCCGCAGGTCCTTAAACTCCCGAGCCTCCTCCGAAGGCCAAAGGCCAACAGCCCTCCGAAAAGCCGGTCGTGACGAGGGCTCCGGTCATCATCCCACCGGAGCCGACTCGCCGCAGTGGAGTCACCCGGACCACGGACGTCGTCGGCATAGCAAACTTACCCAGCCGGACAGCTGCGCTGACCCCCGTCAGTCCATCCCCAGCATATCACCTCAAAAGTCCTCCACAACAAACGTCTACCTCCACGACCCCGAAGAAACGAAACAAACCAAATAGGGCAAAACCACAAGACACCAACGGAGAACGAGGTCGTACAAGCAGGCATCTAAGCAGCGGGAGAAACCCCAAGCCGATGCCTACCAGCCAGCAGACGACATGCGGAACAAGGTAGGAAGACGTTCATGAAGCGAACTCCCTCTAGCGCACAATATCCAGGTACATTACAGCTTGGGCGTACGGCATGGCGTGGGAGGTCTAGATCCCCATCACATCAGACGATAACCTCACGCCAGCCCTATCGGAATCGAATCATGCTCACGTCCCGGAACTTCGCAGCACCCTCATTGATGACCAACGGCATGCCGCTGGGCGGTGACGGTCCCCATCCCTCCCTAGACCTGTGCCGTACAAGCTACTCACTCCTCCCTTCTAGCGCATGCAGACTCCGAGCAGGGCAGCGGCAGACCGACCGGTTCCTTCGGAGGGAACAAGATCCCGGATGCTTACTGCTTAGGTTTGGGACTTGAAAAGGGACGAGAGAGAGCTGCCAGGGTGGGTACATGGGGAAATAGAAGATGACAGCTCGCATGAACCCTCCCAAACGTGGTGTCATGTTCTCACGATCATTGCCCTAGCTCACAGCATACGTGGGCTCGTGGAGCTTAATTTAACCGGGGGAGTTAACCTAAAGCAGGGGATCTGTAATGAAATATTGCATCTATTGACATGTGTCTGCCTCATGTGGTAAATCTCATCCCTAAAAAGCTCAGCTATGGTGGAAAAAAACAAAATTGAGATCCAAGTACCCCTGCTTTGCAACAGAGCGTACTTAGCGACTATCCCCTTTAGCTCCTGAAAATGCCGTGATAACAACCGTACCGCGCCGCCACACTCCCCAACACCTGCCGGATAAGTTGGAAGAGAGAAAGTGATGATTTCGTGTCTGCGTCTTTCCTTGCATGCCTGGTGTCTCTCAGGCTGTGGATTATGTGTTCGCGTTTGTCGTGTGAAGTGGGATTTGTATGATACAAATATGCCCGAGTAAGAATGTCCCTGAATCGGACTCAAAATTAAGGGAATCTGTCTAAACTGCCATGGGGGTTGCGGTAGGGGTAGGCGATGCGCCGCCAGGCAATTGGAGGAAGCCGCCGTAGTATTCGTCTAGCCAGCGGGCAGCCTCCTCGCCGGCGTCGTCCATGCTGGAATCCCATCGGCCAACGGAACCCACATAGCCGTCAGGTCGTACGTTGACAATGGAAACCTCACCGGGACCGAGGCTACCAAGCCACTTGTTCGTGCAAAGCTGGCCACGCGTGTCCTGTTCTGGAATGTCGTCCAGGTAGAAGGTCCAGCGGCTGTCCTGCAGCAGGGCAGGCAGGTCCGAGATCTCCACATCATCTTTGGGCATTGTAGCTGTGGCTAGTGTTAGTGATTAAACTGAATTTCTGGTGAACAAGACTCACTAATCAAGGCAAATGTGAAGAGATGGCTGACGGCCGTGTATCTCTCGGGCCGGTAGTAGATGTCTTCAGACGATGGCAGTCTGGGCTGCGCAGCGTAAGAAGCACTAGCCGAGGCCGAGAGCTTGCTGATGAAAGAGTTGGCCGAGGCGATGGATTGGCAGAAAGTCTCCAGGAAAGGGCTCGACGCCTGGATATCCCACATCAAAAGGTAAATGCGGAACTGTCCGAGCATCGGGATGTCGAGCTGAATATCCACAGGATTTGAGTCGATGTATCTAGTGACCTTGGCCGGGGGAAGCAAGCAGCCAGGTCTGGCATCTCCCATAATGAGGCCTTGAGAGTCGGGCCTGTTCAGGGGGCTCTCAGAGTACTCAGCGCCGATGCCAGAAATGAAACGGACATTCGTCTTGAAGTTTTCTGACAGTGCTACCGCGTCACCTCCCGCAATCTGATTGGCGTGCTCGTAGTCGAAGTTGACCAGGTCAACAGCGATCTTTCTCCGCTCTTCTTCGTAACTCTCGAGCAGGCATTGCTTCGCGAGTCCTCGAATGCTCAGGTTGAGCTTCCACGCAATGTTCCACGAGTCGTGCATAGAGGTGTTCATGCCCTGAGCAGACTTAGGGGAGTGCGTGTGACTGGCATCACCAGCGAGGAACGCCCTCAGATGGGGGTCGGTGAACCGACTGGCCACTCTCTGACCAATCTGGTAACGTCCGAACCACTCAATATACTTCCAGTCGACCTCGAAAGGCGCCATGATCTTCTTCGCTCGAGCCATGACGAATTCCTGGCCAAGCTCTCGCTTGTCGGCCTTGGGGTTCGCCTTCAGCTCAATGTAGAAACGGGTCATATTCCTCTCTCTCGGGATAATTAGAATAGAGCCGTATTCTTGAGAGTATACTAGCGTCTTGGACCAAATGTCTGGGAAATCGGTGATAAGTTCGCCATCGAGAACACCCCAGATTGCTGGTTGCGAAAGGCCAATAGCCCGTGCATCAGGAATGCTCTTTCGTACTTTGGAGTGGGCACCGTCACCTTTTTCGGGTCAGTATATGTCTTTCCCAGCGCAGCGGTTTTGTAGTAGTTCACTCACATCCAACCAAGTACTGTGTCAGGATTGTCCGCCGGTCTTGGGTTACGTTTGTGCGACAGTTAACCTGTAGGGGCCCCGCCTTGTTTTCCGGAACGCTGTAGGACTCGAATGCGGTATTCCTCCGGACCTCGACCCCGCGCTTCTTCAAGTCATCGATGAAGAGGCCTTCAACCATACCCTGGTGAACGAGCAAAATGTAGGGATCGAGGACGTCGATGACGGGAGGGTAGTGTACCTCGCGGCCCAGTCTGTGCAGCGGCTCGTCGGCAGTGCTTCGCCAGAAGGAAATATCGTAGACACGAACACCGCGGAGGAGCAGAGGGTCGGCGAGGCGCATTTGACGGAAAGTCTCGATCGTCTTGGGCTGCAGTCCGTCTGCTCTATTTCGGGTATTAGCTTACAGAGGCATGGTAGGTATGTGTGTATGGATTGTCTACCTTCCAACAGGCGTCTGGTCAGCTCTGTCGTCAATAAGCTCGACCTTAATTCCAAAGCGCCCGAGATTGGCAGCCAGCATCAAACCAGCGGGGCCAGCACCAACCACGCACACCTGGGCCTCTATAGGAGGCTCAGGCAAGCTGCGCAGGAGGGTGAGTGTGTCTACAGTGGGATCGATAGCATGGAGACGGCCAGCGGCGGTGCCGGCCAGCCCGTTCGTCGGGGCAGTCTGTCCGTTTTGGTCCTCCATTGAGCCGTCCGAGTTAAGTACACCAGGTGCCATAGTCGAGAGGCGTGTTGTGATGTCACAGTCTCACAGGACTACCGAATCGAGGTAATTGGTCGTCGGTATGTGATACTGGGTGGTTTGCAAAGTAAGTGACTAGCTAGCTAGCTATGGCAGAGGACCAATCGCCAACGAGGTCGAACGAAGACTATTGGAGAGGTACGTGTAGGTGTTCAGGCTGGCTTGCCGCGCTCGCACGGCTTGCGGTTGAAGACTTTCGAACGTGGGGTCAAGGATGTAATGCGCGGGCTTGAGATACACCACACTGGCGCTCAAAGGCACAGACTGAAGCAGGCGTGGAGCTCGAAGCGAAGCGATGAGGGAAACGGGATATTTTCGTACGGGCTCCAGCCGTCAAGAGGTTTAGTGTGGTGTCTCTTCGTCCGAGGGGTCTTTGTCTTGTGTGCGACGTAAGGGAAAAGTGTTGGGTCCCAGGAGGTGGTATTCGAGATATAATAATAATATGAGATACGGCAGGGTCGCTGAATATGCAGCCAGACCAGGGCGGATTAGAGACCAAGGACCAGAATAGTGGGTGTGTGGTGAGGTGGGTTTGCAAGTTGCAGCGAACTAGCAGCAAGACCAATGACGGATGCTGCTGGACCAGGGCTGCAGCAGCAGGCGGGACAAGCACACACGGGGAACGGGGTGAGAGAGCGCAGAGAGGGCAGACAAGACGGTGAGAAAATCAGAGAAGGGAAAGAAGGGAAGAGAGGAAAAAACAACCGACGAGTCCCTACAAGACCGAGAGAGTGGGAAGAGAAAAAAAAAAAAAGAGGGGAGGGGCCTGCAGACTGATAGCTGGGTGGTTCGACAGAATTGGAGATTGCTTCGCGGATGCTTCAAACGATTTCAGAAAGTGGCATGATGAGCTTTTGGAGAGCGGCAGGAATCGAGTGAGAATCAGACCACCACGGATTATTTACCCATGCCTGCCATACTTTCAGCCTCTTCCCATTGGCCGACCCCCCTCCGGAAGGGACAGCAGGGTCCAGCTGGTTGGGCGCTAGTCCCGTTTCGGTGTGCTCCAGAACGTGGCAGGTGCGTTCAGTGCTCCTTCCTCTACCTACGAATACCACTACCTAGGCCTGGCGTGCCTGGTTCACACCTTCCAGAATCCACGGGTTGGACCTCTGAAGGCTGACGGATGACTGCGTTCACGCCATGGCGGGGGCAAGCCGCGACCGTTTATGAGGCCACTTTTTGACTTTAGCCTCGTTTCCAGCAACACCTGCCCAGCGTTTTTAGCATCACCACTTCATAGGTACGCAGTAGTTCACTTTCACTTCACTTCTCTTCCCACCTCAAGCTCCCACCCAATCCAACTCAGACCCTCTCCTTCTACACTATGACTACTGCCATGCAAGATATGGATATGGATACGTCGCTGCTCACAAATCATTCAACCTCATCCGGCCTAAGGAGTACCGTCCCATATCTTTCGATGGAGTCTTCAGTCGGATTCCAGTCTCGACCCCTCCGCTAAGGTCCGCCTATGCACCTTGGCAGCTTGTCCTCTCGGCGCCCAAGTGGGTTCTCTCGATAGAGTTGCAACCTTTGGATACCTTAAGCTGCGCTGTATAGAGTACATACATGAACGACACCATCACGAGCCAATTACTCCAGACTTTGCAGACGCCGACATCTGTCACCCTGACTCTCATATCTACCCATCCCAAGGTATTATCACTGCACCACCAGCAGACTGCGGAAACATTCCAATGTCAACGTTGGACCATCCTCGTCCGGGATTAGCTCCGCCAGCGGGTACCAAGCACGGAGGTTGGAAACGTGGAAACCCCCGATGCCGGGCATGGCATTATCTTCTACTCCCGTCGGCCCCTTCCCCATGTTACGCCAATGCTCATCTCTGACATGGCGAGGTGCGAACGGATACATCATACACACAGCCTAGTGTAGCAGCGCAGCCAGCATCCGACATGTCACTGTCACTGTCCCTGACGGAGCCCTATTCGTTTCTTTTTTCAACTTCTGACACCGGCTTTCTGCAACTTCCAGAGACCCCCTACTTTCCATGTTCCTTCCAACAAGTTCTAAGCAGAACCCTAGGGCCCATTTCCCTCCCACACCGCTGCAGTAGTCTTCACAACACCATGGCAGAATCCTACGAGACTTCATGCCTACGATGACTTTCCTTTGCATAACATGCGCGGCACAGCTACGCTCTCGTATGGCAATGGCATGGTATGGCGTGGCTCCGGCCTATACCTTCTGCTCTATCAACTGCCGTATCCAACGTGCCTCATCCTCATAGCTTTTTCTCGCCCAACTATCGACCAACCCGGCCGGCCTTAACACAACACCACGCGGCTGCTCTCCAGATTTTCCGATCTGACCCCACTCGCCAATGCCATGAACAGCAGACCCCGAGGGTACCGCCAACTTGGTCGTCCCCAGGTTTCTTTCTGGAAAGTCTTAGTCACTAGCACCGTCTTTGGTTCCTCGGGACTAAGACGGCACGTTGAGGGCTTTTTGACTAGACTGGCTAGTTCCATTGCCTCTTTACCCTGCTTGACCTGGCTCCCCTCCTTCTGATCGGCGAGGCCCCGCGTACAAGGCCTGCCTGCAGACCGGAGCCGACCGTCGATTGCTTGACCCCTAGTCACGGATTGAATGCGTCTGCTTCCAACATATCCGGATCAAACATGAGAGACAGCTCGCCTATCGGTGCAGCTATCCCAACGCTATGGCTCGATTGATAACAACGTCCCCTACGTCTCAGTGTGAACATTCTGGTTGGCTGTGAGAACGGCAAGTTTTGCCGTCTCATCATGCGGTTTGCGCGTGGACAATCGGCAAAAGGCACCAGGGAGTCTTCCCCTGCGTCACAGCTCCCACTCTCCCCGCGGCAAGTGACTTCTGGGGAATGCGAGAATCAAACACAAGCATATCGTGCGACTTGGCACATGTGTTCGAGCTAGACAAGTGCTCTTCGCTCGAGCTACGGCAAATGAAGAAGCCTTCGTTCTACTCTTGAGATGCGTAGTAGAAAGGTGCCCCTAAATGATCATACCATATGATGATGCTGGTCATACGGTTTTGCTTCGGAGTGATAGTATCTTTCTTCACAGTGCTCGGACATCACCTAACCTCTTCCCTATTTGTGATAACTTTCACATGGTATTCTCTCTGATACTGCTGAGGAATGCCGTCGCACGCATTCTTGCAATATCCTGGCAACACATGCTCAGTAGCCTCAGTCTCGCGTTCGCTTGGTATATTGTCCTTCTTCCTTCCATATGACTTCCTTGAGGACGATATACGTCCTTAAAGGCAGAAGTTGGTGATATGGAATGACACAGTTTGAGCAGAAGCCTTGGGACAAGATCCTGGATAGTTTCAGAGTTCCAAACTGCCGCGACGGGCGTAATGATGCCAAATAGTGTTGATCTTGGTACACTCTAACATCACCCAGCACTTGTTCACCCATCGCTTTGAGCTGCGGTGCGGTATCTCCTCAATGAATTATAATTATAGAATCACAGACGCGGTGATCAGAGTCACCTAAACATCATACACGCGGACAAGCTTGCGTCTTCAGAAAGTCAACCCGAACTTCCTTTTCCCCTCCCAAAACAAGATCGAAGCTGGTGCTCCAGCCGCTCGTCGCAAGCTGCACCTGGGCTTGGAAGAGCGCATACCCGCTATCCTCCTTGCCCGTCGCCGCGAGCTCGACGCTCTCGACGTCGAGCCTCCTGTGGATCGCCTCGGAACGCCGCACGAGACGCACAACGTCCATCGTCACGGCATCTCCCGCGCGCTCCTTCAACACCGCGGCCGTGACGGTGAATGTGCGCTCGTTGTTCACGCTCGTCCGGTTGACGCAAGAGGAGGCTGCTTGGTAGAGCAGCGCGTCGTCTAGCGGGAACCCGCTGCCGTCGTTCTTGTACACGGATGTGGCGTTGCTCGAGGGCGTCGTCAGGTGGACAAGAAAGCTGCTTATACCGCTCGCTGCGCTGATGGCCGTCTCGAACTGGTACCAGGCGAACGTCTCGCCCCAGAGCCCATGCGTGACGCCGCCTTCGTCGAGCGTCGCGGGGACAACAACGGAACCCTCGCCCCCTCGATCTGCGAAGCTCAGATGGACGGCCAAATCGCCAGTGTCCCGCCCCGTCCCTTCCGTCGTCCTCACGCGCACCCAGCCGCTGAACGCGAGGCTCCCGTTGCCGCTCAGCGCCAGCGTGACGTAGGGCTTGATATCGACGGGCTCCACGGGCTCCGTCAACTGCACCGTCGCGGGCACGGTATCAATCATGCGCGTAAAGACGTCGGCGCACGCCGTCCTGAACCCGTTCTTGGTACAACCCAGGTCCCTGATCGTCTTGTTCCCGTCCGACGAGAAGATGTGCTTGTCCGAGTTGAGCGTCTCGTTGTGCCCGACGACCAACGGGTTCGACGTGTTGCCCCGCACGTACTCGGTCGCGATCCGGTTATCAAAGTCGTCAAACGTGCTATCAAACTTGGTCACCGTGTCCGGGCTCGGGTCGAGGCCTGTGATGTGCGGGTTATTCCGGCTGTGCACGCCGCCGAGGGTATGCCCGCACGCCACGAGCGAAATCATCTCGCTCTGGCTGAAGCCGGCTTTCGCAAACGTCGCCAGCGTCGTGTCGAGCGGCGTCTGCGGCTCCGGTACGCCCGCGGGCCCGGCGGTGGTGGCGTCGACACGCCCCGCGCGGAAGGGCATCTTTGCACCACCGCAGCCCGCGTTGGCGACGACGACGCTCATGGCGAGCAGGTCGGCGGCGGAGGCGCGGATCGAGTAGAGGTTGCTGAAGAAGTTGAAGGTGTTGTTGAAGGCCGCGCCGCCGTTCTCGGCGCGGCCGACCTCGAACCAGATGGAGCCGTCTAGGCCGCCTGTCCCCGCGGCGGCGTCGGTGGTGGCTACGTCGTGGAAGGCGGTGCGGATCCACTCGGCGGCGAACTGGCGGCCGGCGATGTTGCCGCCAAAGGAGCAAGGGGTCACGCCTGGAAGTCATCCGTGTGTGTTAACCAGATGGAACGCTGAGGGAAGGGGAGCGAAGGAGGGGGCGGACGAGAGAGGCGGGACTGGAGGCGTAGATCACGAACCTTCGACGAAACCCCTGCTGCGGTATCCCGTCTGTAATGAGAGGATATCCTCAATCTCGTCGTACTTGGAAGGCCAGGCATATGCGGCTCCCACGCTGTGCGACAACGCGGCGATGCCGCTGATGACGGCGACGACAAGTCCGTCCCTTCTCATTATCAGAGCTGGTCTCAAATTATACCCCCAACGAGCGTCTGATCAAATGAAGGGGAAAATAAATCAAAACGAGAGAGAACGCTGGCAGACATCCCAGGAAATAAACCCACGTCGCACGCGCGAAGATTTGGTGCTGGGTATTCCTTTATAAATCCCCATCATCGCATTGGACCCGACCCTTTTTGGCACTTCATTTTGCCCCGGGGGGTTTTTATTGACTCCATTACGTGGAAGAGGGTCAATTGGTCTTTTTGTTTTTTTCCCACTCGAGGAACTTTTTTCTAAAGAGAGCGAGAGCTCCAGTATCGCCAAGACGTCAAAGGAAAACGGATCTGGCTTGCATCGGGTCCCTGGCCCGATGGAGCATCTCTGCCCGAAACTCGTGGGTTCTTGTTGGCGGCAACAAAACCTCTGCAGTGTGAAGATGCTGCTGCTTCATAGCTGCAGGTTCGAGAAAAAAAACCCTCGCAGCTGAAAAGGTGTGGATAAACGTCAAATAACTATAAACTAGTTCTCTAGACTCGGCCGAGTCAGTTCTAGTTCACATCATTCATGAAATGGAGGCAATCCTGCCCCAGACCAAGAGGAAGGGAATTCCCTTGAAAATCAGGAAACCCGAGCGGGATGCGAGCGTGGGAGGCTAACGTACTCCGTAGACCCGCGCGGAATGGCCGACAAAGCTGGACTATCAGATGTAAAAAAAAAGTTATCTGATCGACCAGGGGGGCGGTCTGTAATATTAAAGTCCCCGCTGCCGTTGTGGGGGGAGAAGGGGACTCGGCGGCGACTCGAGGGATTTGAGGAACCAACCTAAACAGGTGATCCGGCTTAGCTTTATGGTTTAAAATCTGTTCGGACAATATTCATCTCTCCTTCTTCCTTCTTTGACGGGAAAGTGATTGGTGTTAAAGGTAGGTGTTCATTTCTCCTCAACGGCATGATGATGTGAATCTTGCGTTCGAGGAAGAATGATTCCCGTCTCAAGTCAGATGTCTTATACCGGATTATCTGTTGTCATTATGATACGGCGCAACTTTGCCATATCACCCACGCAAGACTACAACAACTCTCATCATTACATCCCGCTCGTCACAGGCCCCCTGGTCTAGAGAAGGTAGTGTAACAGCATTTCAATACAAGTATTAAAGCACCCATCTCTACCTCCTCTTGTCAATCAGCTTCCCCTCAAACCAAGCCGCAAACTTGACAGCATTGGCATCCAAATACCT
Organism: Colletotrichum costaricense; assembly: GCF_030867565.1. Lineage (NCBI taxonomy): Eukaryota > Fungi > Ascomycota > Sordariomycetes > Glomerellales > Glomerellaceae > Colletotrichum > Colletotrichum costaricense. Next base: position 318,132 of record NW_026848247.1, on the reverse strand, counting down.
CTGCGCAAAGTCAGCCACGCACACCACGCCAGGCATAAAGAAACACGTCGCCAACAGCACCCCAAACGTAAACTGCCCGCTCGTCTCCGCCCCCGTCAGCCCCGTGAAGAAGCGCACGAGGTGCCACCCGTACAGCCACAGCAGCGACCCGTGGACGAGGTACAGCGCGTACGAGATGCGGCCAAAGTACTGGATCAACCGGTTCGTGAAGAGCGGCTGCAGGAACGGCGACCGGTCGACCGACAAGACGAGCCAAGCGGACGCGAGCGGGATCCAGAGGTACTCGCCCTCGCCGTAGCGCTCCGGCGTGATGGCGACGAGCGTCTTGTACCCCGGCGAGAGGCCCGCCGTGCCGGTGCCCTTTGGGTACGAGAGGAGCCAGAGCGCGCCGAGGAAGGAGAGGGTGCCGAGCATCTTTTTGGTTACGCTGTAGGTTGGTGACGATGTGAGGGAGAAGCTCAGCCGGGCGAAGCGGCCATGTGGTCCCGGGGTTGCTGCTGCTGCCACGTACGGCAGGGTGTTATTGGCTATGGCAGGCTGCCAGTAGAAGTGCAGGTTGGCGCAGAGGAGCCCTGCGAGGAAGAGGAAGTACTGCCAGTAGTTGAAGTAGAGGGTGTACGCCACGAGGAAGAGGTTCATGCCGAGCCTAACCCGGGTGCGTAACCTCGAAAAGGCGACGTGAGCGAGGAAGATGACCAGAGAACAATCAAATTCAATCGGGATCGTCCAGAGCGTAGGCTCGTACGGGTACCCCTCTCCCCTCCGCAAGTTCCTCCCGAACGGATCCGACAGCCCGATGAGGTTCATCGCCCAGTCCCACAGCTGGTCGTAAGCACGATCGAACCGTGGCGGCCGCAGCGCCGGCACGGCTACGCCCGACGTGGGGATCTCGAACCATCCGAAATACGAAATCCACGCAATCACAAACGTCGTCATCGCGGGTGGCAGAAACAGGCGAATGTGCCGCCGAAAGGCCGACGAGGCGGCCGCGGTCGCGAACTCGGCCGTCTTGTGCTGGCCGAGGAGCTTCAGGGGCTTGTAGCTCAGCGCGAACCCGGAGATGACGAAGAAGACGCAGACGGACCAGAAGCCGGAGATGACGAGGCGGATGATGGGCAGCTGGATGAACATGGGGTCATCGTCGCTCATGAAGCCGCGATGAATGTTCATGTTGGCTGTGACGAGGGACCAGTGGTGGCAGACGACGAAGAAGGCGGCTACACCCCGGAGACCATCTGCGGTTGGGGCGGGTTTCTTGTTAGCTCTTGTCCTTTGAGACTGGAAGGCGAATTGAAGTAGAACTCACCGAGCCATGCTGTAGGATGAAGCGGCTTCTGGACGGCATTCGGATCTGAGGCCTTGAGGAAGCTTGGAATCAAGGCACGGAAGATGTTTCTGGGGTATCGGAGCCACACAGGCAGCTGCCGTGCTCGAGGATGTGTCCGAGGAACAACGACACCAAAGTCGTCGTCGTGATCCACCAGCGGGATCTCCTCCTCTGCTTCATAGGCCTCCTTGCTCGGGGTGTCGAGGTCCAATGGGCCGATCCCCTCGCCGTCGTATGAGTTTGGCAAGTGCCTCAAGTGACACTCAGCCTGCGATGCCATGGCGTCAGTCCCAATATTTCCAGGCATGGCTTATGTCGTCCTCAGTCCTGCCAAGAATGTGAAGCCTCCGCGGGATTGTTCTCCTCGTGGATCGACAGGAGAAGAGAGAGAGAAAGGGGAGCGGAAAACCGATAGCAGCATGCCGCACAAGCATGAGCGGACCGGCACCACGTATTAAACCATACCGAAAGGCCGGTGATTCATCGTGCCGCCATCTCTTCCCCGTTCCCAAGCCCTCAACGTTGTTTTCTGAATATCGATCTGAAAACGATCAGCCGGGCAAGGCTAGCGGGTTTCGCCAAGATCGTCGCCGTCTAGGGCGAATCCGACGTCAATGAGGTCGTTCGTGAGGACGCATTGCGGATAGGATCGAAAGCCACGGCGTGGGAAGTGAGACAATTCGGCCAAGAAACTCGCTCCTCGTGCCGGGAATTATGTGCAGACGTCTCGGATATTGGCTTGGCTTTGGTGTCACCCGAGAGGCGGCGTAAGCTCCGTTTGCATCTATTCCGATGTATGTCGTCAACATAGAATGGCGCGGCTGACGACTACTTACTTGTGCATGAGAAGAAGACATACATCAGCGTATCTCCTTCGTGCAAGGTTGACTTATTCCATCGTGCGCGGCTCGGACCTCGACGAACACAAGCATTCCACGTCCACTTGCTCCCCGTCGCATTCATTGCCTCATGTTACACAAAACCAACTCTTTGTGATAGTAATTGGTAAAAGGCATTCATGTCAATGGTCTAGAAATGCAAAAATGATAACTGTGAGATTCGAACTCACGCCTCTTGCGAGACCAGAATACTCATCCGTTGAACGAATGAAGCTTAGTAAGCTTGAGTCTGGCGCCTTAGACCGCTCGGCCAAGTTACCTTGTTGAACTTTGCGATCAGTTAGCGTTTAATGAAGGGCGCGCAGCATTCCACCCCGCTTTCGCCAATGCTGCCCACCTCGATGTCAACTTCAAACACACCAGACTTACAAACATAACACATAATCAGCGTGGATTTCACCAAGATATCACGATGCTATTTTGTTTGTCAGTTCGCCCCGAGTCGCACACTAGAAGCCGGTGGACGAATGACGCATTCGAATCGATGATTTATGAAAAGGGTGTTTGCGATTCATTCTGACCGTCCGTCTGGTTCTCATATCACGTCTGCTTCCCTCCATGTCAGGAGATGCCACCGCGGCGAACTGTCTCTCCACTCGGTTGTACTTACGATATTTTCTGAACTTAACGTGCGCTCTGGGGAGGAGATTGCGCCTGTGCGTAATTGCTCTTTGGTAGTGTATTCCATATGAGCGAACCAAGAGACCGATTAAGTAGACTGCCACCCAATCGTATATCTCATCCTTGCGCAACGCCTCCGATGGCCCATTCCTTCCATAAGCTCGATCTCAATTCTGAGACTTCATTAATCATGTTCCCGGCTGTAGAGTGAATAGCCAACTCATTGAGGAATGGAGATAGGGGCCTCGGTACTTCAAAGGCCAACCCCCCGGAAGAGCGCCGAATGGAATGTCATGAAGAGATAGTCACAGAAGCAGTAATATACTCCAATTCCCTTGCAAATTGAACCTTTTGTCTATTTTCTTCATAGAAAGCCACCCATTGTTTTTACTTCCAAAGCCCAAGAGCGAGAACTTCCTCTCCATCAACCCCCCAAATCGACCTGGCTTTAACAAACGCCGTTGCCTGCCCTTTCTCTCCTCCAGAAGATCCGGCCGGAGCCGCAGCAGAAACCGCACACTTTGGCACATTGAGATACACCAAATACGGTTGATCTCTTCCTTCACCAGCATCTCCAACAGACTCCCGATACGCCCTCCTCACCCACTCTTCCACCTCATCAAAGGACTTCGGCGCACGTGTAGCAGGGCCATTGACAGCAAGCCACGCGACTGTAGAATGCACCAACGTCCCCGACACGATAACGTGGCAAACACGTCTGTAGAAAGGAACATCAGCCGAAGGCGCCTGGTCCGCTGACCGGTACTCGACAGACGACGAGGGCGCCTTTGCAAGGCCGAGGTGGGCGTGCCACTCGACGCCGGCCTGGCGAGGCAGCTCCTCGACCTCGACGGAGAAAAAAGGCGGAACGGAACCCTCGGCCTCTCCGTCGTCTCCGTCGGTCGTCACAACGGCCGACCAATCCGGTAGCTTCTGCGCCGCCGCGGCGTCCTCGCCGAGAGACATGTACGCCGGGTTAAACTTGCGATCCCACAGATCGGGTCCGCCACTTCCATCGCCGTCTCCGTCCTCGTCCTCGTCGCGCTTGTGAACGGCCCTCCACGCGGCCGCGGCAAGTTGGCCTTGCCGTGTCATGTCTGCCTCCTCTGGTGTGCGCGGGAAATATGCTACCGCGCTGGTCCAGAGCTGCACTTTCATCTCGGTGGCGATGCGCCAGAGGTGCTGCAGAGATAGAGTGATTTGCATCTCCAGGTTGCCCTCCTTTTCCGTGGGCAAGATCATGCTGGCCGGGACGAGCGGAATTTGGCCCGCAATCGTTACTGCTCTGATACCGTCGTGTGCCGTATCTTGACCGCCGCTCCTCAGGGGTACATCGATAGCCTGGCTATAGGGGCCGATGTTGGCTGGCGCCCAGTACGATCTCGACTGCACATGAAGTCCATTCCGTTCACGAGGCTCCAGCGCAGGCTTTATTGTCAGATGAACGTTGATGGCACTTCCGGCCTGTAGTTCGCCACAAGAAATCGTTACTCTGGACGGAGGATTAGGGTGCTGGAAGAGTTTACTGTAGATCTTGTTGATGGCTGGAAAATCCGACATGGACTGCAAGACGATGATGGTATTGGTGATGGCCGTAGTCGGCAGCGGCGGAGTGTGGTCAGCAAGAAGCTTCTGAATCTGCTGTACTATCTCCTCAGTCTGCTGCTCGACAGAGGAGCCCTGACCCGATACCGCTTGAGCACCAAAGGACCAGTGGATATCGTCCGAAGGAGTTCTCGGCAGAACCGGTGTTTTGCCATTACTTTGCGTGAAGCCATCAACGGATGATGATGAGTCCGTTATTGACACCTGGCTATCCCGAGCCGCGGGCAATGACTCTAGGATAGACTGAAACCGGGGATCCAAGGCATTGGGAACCCGGGGCGGAGAGCAGCTTTCTCCCGTGCCCGCGTCAAGGGTTTGCTTTTCTCGGACACTCGCCCCCTGAAAGCTCAACCACGACGTCCCGCCGCCCTCCCTCACGGTCCGCCTGCCGGACTCCGGCACCTCGATGGCCTTTTTGAACAGCCCGGGCGGGCCGTCCAACACGAGCGTCTCGAACTCGCCCCCCTCGCCAATGACGGCGCCCTCGGCGGTGCCAAAGCGTCCGAGAGCACGCTTCACGCGCGACGCGCCCGTGATGCTGCTCACCTTCTCCCACAAGAAATCGTCATCAAGCCCCGCGCTCGCGACCTTGATGATCCTCGCGTCGAGACCGGCGGCCGCCATGTCGTGGAGCAGCTGGGCGTCCTCGACGGCGCCCGGAACCACCGGGGGCAGCACGGGATACTTCCACAGGTACGCCAGCGGCGTGAGGCCCAGGCGCAGCGCGACGGATTCCACGCGCGTCCGCTGGTACGTGGACAGGATGGCTCCCGCACAGAGAGCGTTGGCCTCTGGGTGGTTCGCCATGACGGTACGGAGGAGGGGCACCATGCTTTCCGTCTCATCCGCGTCGACTTCTGGGCCCGCTTCGCCGCCACCGTCGCCGTCAGGACCACCTGACGGCACGGCATGGGAGTCGTAGTCTCTGCCCTCATACTTGGCACCGCCGTAGATGGGCTGGCGATAGAGCGGCAAGCCGGTGGCGTCTGCGTATAGGGGTATGACCTGGTGGCCGACGGTCTGGTACATGAAACTATTCAGGTCGGCTTCATCGTCGGCCCCTTTACCAGCCTCCTCCTCCACGACCTTCTCTTCCTTTCCCGTAGACTGATCTGACAGCTGAACATCCTTTACGTGATCCCTCGTGGGCTTGTAAATGATGGTTGCTGGGGCCGAGCGCGTGGCGTCGGAGCCGGCGCTGACGGAGGCGGAGGGGAAGAGATTAGCGAGTGCCACGAGTCGGTGCCCGTTCCTCTGACAGTGCAAGGCGGAGAAGAAACTGTCCTTGCCGCCCGAGACCAGGGCGATGACATTGAGCTGTTCGGATGACATGGCAGGCAGGCAGACTTCAGCCTGGCGTCCGACGTTATGCAGGCGGACGGTAGGACTGGGGGGACTCGGGTGAGTACGTCTGTCCGTGTGTCTTTACGGATATGTGTGTGCCTTGTGCCCGTGATCCGTGCTGTGCAGCGTGTAATTTATGTGCAGGCCCTCGCGTTGGCGTATGCGTCCGGGCGTAAAGTGTGGAAAGCCTTTGTGCACAGAGTCAATGGTCCGAGATTGATGGGCTTGTCTGGGTCTCCGCGCACCACGGAGGTATGACGGGATGGGGACTGACAGATTCGTCTAGACCTCAAGGGGACCCTTGAACGACTAGGAGCTCCGTCTTCGGGACGTCGCGGCGTCGCGAGGCCGGGACTGCGGATGGAGGTTGATGAGTGTTGAAGTGGTTTGAGCCTTTGACGTGGTACAAGACGGAGTCAGTGAGGAACCCGGTACGACGTTTGGATTTCTGACCATGGAGGGGAAGGAGGGGAACGTTCACAGAAAAAAAAAGAAAGAAAAAAAGACGGGCCCACTGACCGTAAGTTCGAAATGGAGCCCAATACGGAAAGCAGGAGGAAACGGTTAACTTACAACGAAAAGGTCAAGAATAATCTATTGTACCTGCATTATTCACAACCTCACAGCAATTGCAGCTTCTCCGCTAGTATAATGCCCCCATCCTACGTGAGGAATGGAAGTCGCAATTCCTTCTATTGCATGGATTGATGATGTGGGTAGTGGTCAGCCGTCAAGATGCTCCCCGGCTCTTATCGAATCATTCCCTGGTGACGGTATCCGTACGCATAAGATACCTTCCAGAAGGCAAGACAAGCTTGACAAGGTGAAGTGAGGTGAGGTACTCCGTACCCGCCAAAAACGGCACGGCAGCTGGATGCAATAGAAGCTATGGAGACCCTGCCCTCCAGTCGTTCCTCGCAGCGATTTCCTTCCATCGAGATCCGACTGGCCGGCCTCGACTCCTTCTTTGCCCATCAGTGGATGCTGTCCCGGGGGCCCTTGGGGGGAAGGGGAGGGGGCAACATACGGTACAGTACCACATTACAAACACGACTGTTGCATGATAAAAAGCCGTTACGACGACTGACTGGAGCATATCCATTCTCATACCCTTCGCTAGCCCTGGGCTGTCTCTGGTCTGGGTTACGTTCGGCGCATGGGTGGTTGGGACATGGTAAACAAAGGTGGTAATTTGATATTCGTTAGTCGGGGGCCCCGGTCAGTTCCGCGCCGCTGGGGACTCGGGACTGGTGGACAACGGGTGGGGTCTTTTTCGGGGGTGGCCTGGAGGGAAATTCCAAAACCTGGCCGTCCTCCCGGGGGCCCGGCCGTCTCGAACGCCTCGGTTCCCAGGATGAGGGAATCCCTTCAGCTTTGTCAAACTTCGCCGGTCCTGTTAGTGTTAGGGGACCTGGTCTGGCTTTGATTCCTTGAAGCCTTGAAGGAGAGGGGCTTTGGGGTCGCGGGCGGCGACGGGCCTTGTAGATTAGCGGGACTGCCGTTCTATGCCTGTGCCTGAGGTATCCCCCTTCGACCTCTCTCTTTCTCTCTCTCCACATCCGTAGAGTCTCATTCTCCCCTCAGGCTCACACTCAGTCTCCAGTCTCCCGAGTTCCCCCCTCCACCTCGTGCGAGTCGAGAGGTGCCCCTCTGAAGATAACCCTCGCTCGGGCGGGCCGCCCCAAGATTGCGCTGGAGTTGTCACTGGAGTTCGCTTCATGCCTCATGGGCTGATACCCTCCAAGGCCCCTCCAGTCAACCTTACACCGCCGGCACCCTCGTCCCTGAACTTCCATGTGGAATTCTAGAAAATCTCGACTCGCGAGCGAACTCGCTTAAGACCAAAAGAAAAAAAAGATTGAGAGTGAGGGGGGAAAGAGGCAATGGGACGGGTTTGCGGGTTCCAATGGAACATGTACATTGAAACTGGGGCTACCGGCACAACGACGTTGGATTACCCGGAATGCCCGCCTTGTCCCTACGGCAGCATGGCTACCTATCAAGTTGCTTGCGCCAAAAGAGTCCAGCCCTTGGATGAACGGTGATGGGCCAGCTTTCATTTCGTTGAGGTATCATCCACCACGGGGGAACTGTCAAAGACGAGTTAGGACTTTTGTTGTGAAGTCACCTGTCCACGTTGAATTCCACCAAGAGTCCGTGATCACCATCGCCATCATGTCCATCAGAGGGCCCTTCTGTGTCATAATCACATCAGCAGAAGAGATACGAATAGTTCACTGCTAGCCTACGAGCACGGTTCAAGCACCATCCCCCATCAAGCAAAACCTACCCGTCAAACTTTCGTGGCAAGAGAAGAGATAATTGTCCGAGACGCGACGACTATCCGCAAGACCCTGTTGACTAAGCCCGGTCAATCAATCTCAAGTGCAACTTCTTGCCAGCCTAATCACATCCACTTGCCCCCGCCAGTCCATCAGGTAAACCTGACAGAGCTTGAAGCCTTGACCAGCGCAATATGGATCTTGGACGGTATCAGAATTTTCACCCAGAATCGCCGTAGTTCAGAGGATGAGAATGAGATGAGGAGACGAGCCCATCTGGGAGGGATTGCTCGAGCTCAGACCCCATCCCTCATGAAGCGGTGAGAAGAAGCAATCACCAGTCCTGCAACTCTCGTCACATCTCGCTCCAAACTAAACCGTCGCTTTGCCGTCTTTTTTAATTTACTGTTCCATCGCGCGGGGGGGGACCAGTAAGATGAACAAGAGCCAATAGTCACCACCAACACAGATTTGCTATTTCACATCCGTGCCCCCCCCCCCCCCATCCCATGTAAATGTGAAGTTTGCTCAAACTGCTCCGTGCACCTTGCGAGAGCCAAGGCACCTAGCAGGAAGATCCAATATCGAATTTCATCGATTCGAACCACAGACAGGGCCTGAACTTCCTAAACTTCCTGAAGGATGCGGCGAAAACGGAGCTAGTGGGTGGCTTGGCTACCAGTCTGCGGTAAAGCGCAAGATTGACTTTCTGCTCTTCCCGCATCGTTAGTCAGGTACACGAGCCACGTTGCATGGCCCCCAAAAGACATGACCCTCGATATTAATACCAAAAAGTCAACTGAACCAACAGGTGAACTTTACGCTTTCCAACGAGCCGGGCACCCGGGCAGGCGAGCAAAGCAGGTACATATTACGGATAGGCATCCGTCGATAGGCAGGGCAAAGCCGGGGGGAAAGCTTGTACGGAGTAGTAAATGGTTTGTATTGATCCATTGTGTAACGGTGGTGGTAGTGGTCGGTCCAGGATTTGACTCGATGTTGGGCAAGCAATATCCGCGTCGAACCAAAAAAAAAACCGAACGAAAAGTCCAATAGCATTATCCCACTCCCGCCGCCCGGCCCCCAATCCTCTCGTATCGGTGCAGGGCAAGCCTGACAGCAGTCTTTGGCAGCTCGTCACTGTGACTCGTGAGTGTGTAGTGTGTATACGACCATGCAATGCATCATTGCTGACAGAACAGGCTGACGTACCTCTCCTACGACTCGCGCCTCTCTTACACAGTAGTCAGTGGCACGGTAAAATCAAATTGTTCAACCACCGATAGCTTTTCCTTGGTGCCGTTCCATCGAACCAGAATAAAGAAGAAGCTTCGATCATCCTCCCGCCGGATAGAATTGCCTCGGTTCTAAAAAGGATCAACCCACCTTACCGTCCGACACCACATCACATCACCCCGCCATGCAAAGAAGAAAGTGAGTGAATGTGACAGACCTATAGAAACAGAGCAAAACTTCGTAATCCGAAATATATCTGCCGTCAATGGTACGATTGCGGTGAGGCATGCTGTGTGTACTCGGCTAGGCTTTTTTCACTTACCTACCTCGGCACTTACACCTGTAATGTGACTTGTTCATCACGTCTATCGCACCCTCCATAGTTCCTCTCCGACTCGGATAGTAGAGCTACAGACCATATCACGGAGTATCGTTTAAACATAGCCTTCAGAGTCCTGACTAGCGAAACGACGTGCGGACGGTCTTACCGAACCCGCCGGGAATCGCCCATGTCAAATGTCCACCCAGAGAATGGCAAATAGTGTGGGAGAGAACTTGGCGAAGAGAATAAAAAGAAAAAGTGGGAGAATGAGACCGTTACAGCCGGACCTCAGTCCGCGACCGAAAATGGGGAATGGGGAGCGGAGCCCGGCCTGTCGAACAAACAAAGAAAGACGCGCGACCTACCTATGCGTACAGCCTACCCAGTCAGTTCCGCGGCAGGCTGACAAGTGTGATGACTCAAAAAACCCCAACGCACGCCTTACTCACTCCCAGAGCCTAGGCGTGCTAGGCAGGTTCCCAAGTTCCCAAAGGAAAAAAGATAGTGAGACCAACACCCGTGGCGGCGTGACCCAACAAAGAGAAGAAGAAACCAAAAAAACGTCACTTCAAATGCCGTCCGCCGTTGAAGGGGGCGGCGCACTGGAATCGTTTCGGGTACCTGGTGCCACACAGCCAGGTGGACTTTTTTTCTCGATCAGTCATAAACGCTGCGGCGCTAAGGCAGGTGTGTAAGTCAGGCACGTCGGGAGGGGGGGTGTTATGTTAGCTACTAAGCTGAGTTACATCCCGCTGGCGAGACAAGACAATGCCTAAGAAAAGACTTGGGAAGAAGAATGGGAATCGGGAAAAGACCTCAGAGATTCAGAAAAAAAGAAACCATAAAACATCCGATTGGCGAATACAACGCATGACGACGGTATCCTTTTCCGGGCTGGAACACCGGTTGATGTCTTGTCTTAGGTAGGAAAAAGCTGAGCCCATGTCGAAGGAATGTAAAAGTCAAGCCCCCATCGATCGATGAACTAGAACATTGTTCAGCCCCCGAGTCAGATCACACAACGCGGGACGCGAAAGGCACTTAGGGAGAGGAGGCATTGATCACAGGAAAGATGCGGGCTAGGTAGGGAAAAGTTTTTGGCAGCGCGTAAAAGTGTTCTCTTTTTTTTTGTGTTCAGAAATGTGTTTGTGTGTGTACAGGTTTACAAAGTTGTTTTTGCGGCGAAAAGAAATGAAAATCCATCTTCTGTTTGTCCGATGATGAGGTGACCTGCACTCCAAGCACCCCCTCCTCCTCTGCTTCCGCCTCCGCCTCCTCTCTCTCACACTGAATTGGATCCGCGACCAACAAGATAAGAGCTCAAACGAGAAGAATCCCAACTCGATGGTGAAAAAAGTAAACACATGAAGGCGACGAACCCGCAGACGGTGAACCTTCCCGAGAGAGAGGTATCCGAGCGTCGGGTCGCCGCGCACAAGAAGAAATGTTCCCATGTTCCAAATGCGATGCTGGCTGCCGGCCTCCGAACATGCTGGAGAGATTACAACGAGCGTAGAGAAAAGTACGCTTTGGCCGCTGCCAAAAAAAATTGGATGGATGTTGAGTCTTGGGTTGTGTCTCTGTGTCTTCCCTCTTCCTCTGTCTCCGAAAAAAAATCCAAACGAATAAACAATCATGCTGCTGCTGTGAGTCTGTTTGAAACAAAGTCCGCCGTTACACGCCGTTGTCCTGGTTCCGGATTGCTCTTGCCTTTGCCCTTGCGTTCTTGAACTTTTGGTGGTGATCATCAATGCTGCCCTTGAAACAACGCATCCCTTCGACGCTGACCATGTTCCGAGACCTGTGGGGGAGTCGGCGAGTCTGGCGTCGCAAATACTGATACAGTGGAAGATAATGCGTTGGTGAGAAAATGCCCAAACCCGCTTGCACTTTTCGCATGTGGCCCTTCCCAAGGCGGATCATCTTCTGGTGGTTCATGATGGTCCTCCTGTGGAAGGGCACCCTGTGTGACCCTAGTGACCTATCCGCGTAAAACATAGCGGGGCTGGCCTGAGAAGGAAAAAATATCAAAAAAGAAGTTGTCGTCATCAAAGTCGTGTCGGGCATGATCGAGAGCGACGGTTAGTCGCTGTCGATGCTGAAATTGAATGCGAAAAAAACAAGTCGCTCGGACTGTTTAGTCAGAGCGCTTGCGCTTCTTCTTGCTGTTCTCATCTTCCGAGGAGAGCTCGCTGGCGCTTCCGGGAATCTCAGAGGCAACCTGGAAGAGGACCTTGCCAAGAGTGTGATAGTCTTCTGGGTGGCCCATCATGCTGTGGTCAAAGGAGTGAACGGCTGAGTCGTCGAGCTCCATGACAATGGCGCCGCTGCCGTGGGTTCTAGCGTGCTGAGACAGGTTGTCACTGCGGGAGAACTTCTTGCCGCACTCGTGGCACTCAAAAGGCTTCTCCCCGGTGTGGAGGGAGCGGTAGTGACGCTTCAGGTGCTCCTGGCGGCGGAAGCGGCGGTTGCAGAGCTCGCAGACAAAGGTCTTGGAGGGGTCCTCGGTGAGGGACTGCTTGCGGCCGCGGCGGTTGACGGGAGCCGGGAGAGGCGCCGAGTTGGACTCAGAGTCGGAAGAGCTGTTGGCCTCGGAAGCAGGAGCCTGGCTGTTGGAACGCTGCTCGCTGCTAGCAGCCTGGGAAGCTCCAGAAGCTGTGTTCATGCTGGGCGCCGACTCGCTCGCGTCCTTCTTGACTACCTTGCGACGCTTGACCTGGTGGCAGTCGTTGTCGGAGCAGGAAGAGGAGGGGCTGGGAAGGCAGGCCGGCGCAGAGAAATCCGCCTCGTCAAAGTTGAACTCCTCGCCGATGAAGCTGGCGTGGCCGAGAGAGACGACGCTGGAGCCGGTGCAGGCACGGGGACGACGGACCTCAGAAGAGTGAGCGTCGCCGAGGTTGACAAGACCGTTGACGAAGTCGTCCTCAGACTCCAAATCACTCAGGTCCTCAAAGGCGGGAAGGCCGTGAGGGAAAGCAGGGTTGAAGTCAAAGGTCGGTTGAGAAGGGGCTGAGGTAGGGGTCTTGGCAGAAACTTCACTCCTGAGCTCATCACCGAGGGTGAAAGCGGGGAACTCGGGCGCCAGAGTCGGGTTGGAGGTGTTGGGTGCAGCAGCGACAGTGAGATTGCGAGGATCGCAAAAGTCAAGATCCTGTTCAGACGCGACAGACCTGGCGTACGGTGAGGGAGAGGGAGAAAGTGAAGGGCAAGATGCGGTGGACAGGAGGTCGCTAGTGTTGGTGTTAAGCGAGGGGACCTGGGCTGCTTGGTTTTGGAGGTAGACTGCCAAATTGAGTTAGCCTCCGAAAAACGTCCCTCAGTAAATCCCACGAAGTGCCCCGCCAAACTTGCTTTCCGGCAACCACCACCACCCAGGCCGTTGGGAATGGGGTCAAAAAATCCGCCGAGGCCCATGCAGCGCAAAAGTGTATGGAATTGCAGGTCGAGAGCATAAAAGTCGGTGCACAACGAAGAGGGAAAATTAAACGCAGTATGATTGCAACTTACCAGGTGTCATCGGGGGTGACCCGCAGCTGCTCCAGTCGATAGCGTGGTTCTCAGGCACTTCCAGCGTCTCCTTGAAGCCCTCCAGGCCGTCAATACCCTCCAAACCGGAGAACATGGGGTTCATCGGTGTCTGGAGAAGATCGTAGCTGGCATTGGGGCTGCTGATGGCACTGCCGCAGGTCGACAGCGGCGGTGTTGACGGGAAGTAGAGGCTATCGTCGCAAATCTCCGTCTCGAGCATGATGGCGGGCTTGTGGCTCATGGGTTGAGGAGATGCCATCGGCGTCATGTTCGCGGGTCCGTTGCTGTACAGCGTAGGGCCCATGGGCTGCGAGCAGGACGAGTTAGGGCGCGAGTAGATGGGCGTTGAAGGCAGAGTTGGGACCATGGGGTACATGGGCATGTGCTGGGACATGGTGGGCTGCTGCGAGAAGTGACCACGGTGCCTTGAGGTGTCGAGCTTCTGTTCGGGGCGGTAGTAGAGGAAGGGAGCTTGTCCCATTGCCTGAGCCGTCATCATGGTGGCGTCCATTGTGATGCGTCTGCTTGATGATCAGTTCCTAACTTCTTCCATCCGTTGTTCTCTTATTGCTCATGCGGGACGCACCAGACAAGGTTGTCGTGTTGAGCTGTGGGTGTTAGTCGGCGGGGTGTTTGAGTCCGTCGTTACTGATTAATCGTAGGATGCGTGGTGTAGCGTAGTCGATGTTGTACACTTAATCCAAGTTCTTTCGAACTGGGTGATGGGCAGTTGGCCTAATGACGGTGGGTTTCGGTTTCTTCTGTGTGAAGGATAGGACGACGGGTCGTTGGTAGACAATGACCGTCAGGGTGTTGATGACTCGATGAGTGAAAGTGTGGGTTGTCTTAGTTGTACATGGAACTCGTCTGGAGCGTTTCTCTGTCTGTCTTCTGTTCTCGGAAGATGTCGTTGGAAGATCGAAAAGGTATGATAGAGTTGAACTGGCTTGGTGTATTATGTGCTCGAAGACGGTTGATGGATACTGAGTTGTAGTTGTGTTTAAAGGAAGGACGGGATGGTTCGAGCAGGTCGAAGTGTTTCCCAAATGTCGAGTCTCAAAAGAAGGAAGAACCGAGAGGTCATAAGAAGAAAAGATCACAGCGCACTGTAGCCGAACGGAGTGTCGATCATGAAATAGCGAGAGTGAAATGAACGTGGGTGGTGAAGGGGGATAAGTAGAAAGAGACCAAGATCAACCGACTGGCGCAAGATAAAAGTCGTCGATAGGCCGATGGTACAGGACACTGAGTACCAAGCCAAGTGGCAGACCCGACCAGACCATCCCAGACCCTAGCGCGCCTTCGAGTCGACAGACCCTCGTCCTCGAACCCCCGTCCCCTCGTCTCCTCTCTCTCTCACTCGTCTTCCCTCTCCACGCAGGCATGTCTCACCCACACAAGTCGACCGGGGCCAGGGGTAAACGAGTACGTATCGTGTGGATCCGAGTACGTAGACGACCCGGCTAGGGTGTGTGGAGATACGTACCGGAATCCCTCCTCTGTCGGTACGTAGCTCTCGGTCGCTGGGATGGGCTTCCGTTCCTAGCGCGTGGACTCGGAAGGGGGGGGGAGAGCAGGTTAGAAGTGTGAGTGGACCGCCACACTCGTTGGATAGTGGGTGGATTTGGGAATATGTGTGGACGGATGAGCGACGGCGGCGACGGACCAGGAACAGGAACACCAGGCGAACGAGACGGTGTCATGGGTGGGTCCTGTCTGTCTGTATGCCCTCTGCATGTCTGGCTCTGGGGCCAAGCGGACATCAGGTGGGTGGTGCAGTTGTGCTGGTGGGCTTCTGGGTGCCACGGTGCTTTGGCCCTACCGCACCGGATGATGAGTTGTGTCGTTTTGTGGGTGGCATGCTGTGTGTGGGTGGGCTGGGACGAGAGGATGGCGCAGCCAGCAGGTCAATTCTAATTCTGGATGAGCAAAATGCAGGTACGGTACAAGATGGATGTTCGTATGGACACACCGTTCAGACAAGCCACGAGCTCCCCTTCTCCGTTCTGTGTTCTTCACTCCGTCTCCTGCCCAGAAAGCGACGAAACGGACGAGACGAGACGAGACGAGACGGGCCATCAAGCATCACCCGGATGTACCGACCGCACTCTGAAGGGAACTTGACAGCTTCCCCGTTCTTGTTTGTGTTCGGGTAGTCTTTTGCTCTATTTTGCTGCCGGCCTGTTTGAAGTACCCGACGACGAGGACCCTCTGGCTGGCTGGCTGGCTGGCTGGCTGCGTATCCGTACTGTAGGTAGTTTGCTGGGTGCCAACAGACGCCCACATACGACATCTTGCAGGAACACGCCGGAATCGATGCCGTCAAGGCTCTTGTAAACCCAGTCTTTCAGATGAAAAATAGCCATACGTTCTGCAGGCAATATCAACCCCAACTCGTTCAGCCCAAGGCCGGAATTGTGGCTGACGTCTTCCTCGAGCAATTCTCACTTGCAAGCCGGAGTAGAGAGAAAAAGCCCCAACCAGCCGTCACGTTGCTCTCAGACGGCTACAGCAACCAAGCCAACGCTGGCAGATGGCGTTGACGGCGGCCCTGAACGGGCGTCGGGGGAGCATCTGGACCTGAGCACAGAGCAAGCACTATACATGACTATTGTATGCCGCCGTCCTTAAGAGTGCCATCAGCCGTTTGTTCGTGATTAAATGCCCAGTCCATAGTCCGTTATGCCTTGAATACGGAAAGGCAAGAACCTGGTTGCAGTACGGAGTACCGAGCAGGCCGAAGTACAGCCAACCAAGCCACAGCGGCTTCTCAGTCATTGAACGTAGACAGGCACCAAGCAACACCACCAGGAAAGAGAACGCTTAAGGTAGTTTTAATCGGCCTGCCACCAACAGAGTATGCAAGATGAGACAGGTTCGAGGTACCTCGTTCGCCAGTGGGCACTGGGCAAAGAGTATCCGTACGTCGAGGTAACCCAGCGGAGCTGCATAAACCCGAGGACCATGTACTCATTCATAGGACGGCAATTCGAGGCACAAATGGATAGCGCCTGTCGATAGACACATCGCCGTCCACACAACTAGCACAAATGGCTTCCTCGATTGGTACTGGCCATCTCAGCCCAGTCTGGCGCGCGTCCGACCACACTCTTGGGCACCATCATTCGCTGGATGAACCCTCTGTCCACAGTCACACATGCAGACACACTCATGCTGCACGCCAGTCGTATCGCTCATTGTGCTAGCACACTCGCAGCGAAGCATGGTCGACGCGCGCATGCAAGGTACCAGTCCAGTGAACACTGAACGGCGATGCGCCGCTTACTGTTGATCACTCGAGAAGTTGCGTCTGGTAGCTGTAGTTACAACAGCGGCAATGGTGATGGTGAGGGAAACCAGCGTGAGCGGCAACCAGGGGAAAATACCAGCTTGTTTCTTTTGCGGGCAAAACGCCAACTGCCGTTCGTCTCCTTGATCACGGTGGCTCTGCTAATGCCCCAGCAAGTTTCGCGGTTCGTGGGAGCATTCGTAATCCATTTTCATGCTTCAGAGCGGCTGAGCAGAGCTGTGCTTGTCTAAAATCCCCAGACAGACGACTATGACTGCTCCGAGATGCTCGAAACGCGGAGCATCGCGGCAATTGCTGGGCTGCCCGAGCAGCATTGACATAGACAGCTAGGATAGCCAGCGGATCGCCGTCTATCATTCATGCCAGAGCCGCAGAAACGAACAGAGCCTGTCAATTGTCATTGAACTGAGGGGTCAGTGGGCTTGAGCGGTAGTATTGCAACCGCAGCTCTGGGAAAGCCGTGTGTGGCTCATCCATCCGATGTCGTCAGGCACATAATTGCTGCGTTATTGGAGTATATTCGTGGTCCCGGCTTTCTAAGAATAAAAGCCCACAGCTATCAAAATGTTAATTCGTCCGAGTATTGGATTGATTGTGAAAATGGCCCTGGCGGAGGCCGCACACCCACTAATCCCCGTTGTGCGCAGCGTCTCCTCTTTCGGAGGCCACCGTCTTCTTCTGAAGTTCTGTACGGATAAGCCCTTGGATTCCTCGAGTGGGAACCAAAGCCAACGGCATGCGAGGGGGGCCAACAACGAGTGCCCCCCCGGTTCGTAGCACAACTCGATTTCTTGGAAGCGGCGAACATGTGAGTGTGCTCGAATAATGTCGATGCATACGGGCGTCGTATTCAGCTGGCCAGCGCGCCAGTGAGCCCTCTCGGGGCCAGCTATGCAAGCCTCTCATCTGGTGGGTACCGTAGTTGTGCAGGAACACGAAACGCACAAAGGATGTGTGATGGAGACATGGCCGGGCCATTCAGAACGCTGAGCAGGCGCATCTTTGGCGACCCCCTGCAAAAATTCTAGAGCAACGAGTCTAACGATGAGCTCTGCCGTGAGGTGCCATCCACCACTAGACGTCCGTTGAGTGCCGCTTGGCATATCAGTGGTCGATTTGGGCGTCCGTCACACGTTTGCTATCACCAGTCAATGACCCCGCGTCGCGCTTTGAGGATTTGGTAGTGGCTTTGCGGCATCGCGTTGGCTAGCGATGACGCAGCCGCCACTAGCAAGAGTTTCTCGCGCGCCTGGACTCTCACGGATCCATATCACTCGTGAGTCTTAGTCTGGCGGATATGTTGACGGGCGTTGTTTCTGGTTTCGACTTGTTCTCCATTCTTTCACGCGTCTGTCTGCTGAGTCGAGCCGGCGCGGGGGGCGTTGGATTGCTGACTGCGTCACCCGACCACGACCCCGCCAAAGCCGAGTTGAGTTGTCTCGACAGATCTAGCATACCAATTCTGGACTGGCCGTCCCGGTTGGTCCAGCAGCTTGGTGACGGCCAAGCATCAACCCTGACACCCCTGGCATTGTTGACGGATTGGCGGGAGCCTCTTCAGACTGTACTACTCTCGGTTGCCTCGATATGCTTGAATGTTGAAGAGTGGACAGTTAAGACAGGCCGTTCGAGGTTGCGATGGCTGGGACTAAGCAAGCCTCTCGAGTGGCCCGCGGCCCGCGGCTGATGATCATGACGGGACAGGGCAGGGAGCCGATATTGATGGTGAAGCAACCAACGAAGCCAGTTGATTCATGATGCTGTCGAGTTTTGCACGGACGGTGGGCGACAAAGTGACATCCGATCTTTCAGGTCCGAGTTGGCAATCCGACCCTGGGAGGATGGAAAGTATGATTGAGAAGAGCGACAAGATTGTCGCCACCACGTCGCGGCGAGGAGGTCCATGCAGCAGGCAGTCTAGTTGAGGCAGTGCTCGGCGTGCATGCCGTCAAGTAAGGTGTGTAAGGCATGGACTATTGAGGCACCACGGAACCACGGGCACGTAAGTACGCAGCACCCATGGATCCGGAGCTGAGATGGGTTCGGTAGGGCAATGTTTAAATCCATGAAAGTAATGGCTGCGGGCTAAGGCACAGGGCGGGCGGGTTGGTCTGTTCGGATGAAGTGGAAAAAACGGTGATGCTCTCTCTTTCCACCTATCTTTCGACAGAGGTAAGGCGGGTGAGGTACTACACCTGAGGTACCGAGTTGTCAATTCGAGGCAGGTACGAGTGCTCAGACTCAGGCAATACGCCACGTGACTACTTGATCTAATGGGATGGGATGGGATGGGAAGGGAAGGAAGGAGGACTCGATGTCACCGTCCGTTCAAACACCAACCTGAATGTCACAGGCAACCTAACCTGGAAGGCCTCACACCCCGCATGGTTGGAAAAGGAAGGCACCAGACCAAGGATGTACCTGCAGATGCAGGAAGAGGAGCAGGAGCAGGATTACTTCGTACCTTAGGTGCAGATGCAGATGCAGATGCAGTTGCCAGCTGCGGCCAACCTGGAGAAGGCACAGTTGAGATGGAGCCAACTTGCATGCCATGGAACCCGAAGACTCTCGAAAGCCAAGTGCCAAATTCCTTCCTGCCCACTTCCCTTCCATCTCTTCCCAAGTTTCCATCGAGTTTTCTTTGGCAAGGCGGCAGGGGGAGCAAGGAAAGTTGCTGCCGTTGGGAATTGGGAAACGGGAGTCCCGGTGCCCCGTTGGTCAGTCCCGTCTGCACTGGATCCATGATGCGGGAAAAAGCAAATATTCGGCTGTGAGAAGGCGCTCCCGAGTCCCCATTCTCCCACCTACCTCATGCAGCAGCTACCTACTTCCAAGACCTAAGGTAAGTGACAACTGTGTCATAACTCACACAATCGATTCTCATTCTGAAAGCTGCGTCAACACCAGTCAGGAATTTCCCTTCGTTTTCATGGGCCGAGACTCCCGTACCCACAGTCGATGCGGGTGATGATACCATCAGCCAAGCAAGTCCTTACCTCAGCGGTCATCTTGCAGCTTGATGCCTGCGATAGGCCCTCGACAAGAAACGCAACAACGTCTAGATTCTGATGGCCAACCACCCAACCTCACTGCTCAGTAACAACTTACTTTACCCAGTTCCACTATACGCCGTCCTTCGTCCACCAATGCCACCATCCACCATGACATCGAACGAACTCGTCTCGCATTAGACGCATGGAGCCCGCCTTACGTACGCACTCGTTTCTGAATAAGGCATTCTACTATGTTTCTTAACTGCGTACCTTGCCTGCTTGAATGCCCACACAGCTTTGTGGTACGTGTGCGGCGTGCCCCAACTCTGACCACCTCCACCACCACCGACGAAATGTTGACCAGAAAAGTTTTTTCCACAGAAAAGAAAAATAATTGCTGTACCTTACAGGAAACGCAGATGCAAGGAACACCGCGAGATGCAGCCTGTCTGCGCACGCGAGGCACGACCAGCGCCTTTACCCCTCATTCGCCCTCGTCCTCCCCTTGCACCACCCCGCTTCATCCTCACCACACCCTCACGATACTCGGGTACGGATAGATGGTCGGACGGTATACACCTTGGCACCCTAAACCGATGACCAAGAATTCCCCCGCGACCTGTCACTGCTGTTCGGATTCATGTTGCACCAATTCTTGCCTTATCGATAGATATCATCCTTGACGTCCACCTCACTCGCAAGCCAGGGAGGGACAACGCCACGATACTTCGTATGAACGACGCCAGGTTCAGCCTGTCAGATCATACGTATCGGCAGTATACACTAAATCACCTTGAACTTGATGCTCGCAGGGACCGCGCTTTGAGAGGGACTCGGGCTTGGCCAGGCTCGTGGAAGTCTGCGGCGCACTAGTTCCAGCCTCCAAGCACTCCTGTCAGGATTCGATCCCTGAACGCTGCGATACTGCGGATATGCCACACTCTATCCTACACCTCTGGGGACAAGGTGCATGTGTCAACTCCACGGCCGTCTCGTCTCGTCCAGATCACAGATCCATCCGCCCGGGCCTCGCAATCTGGGATGTCAGAGGCAACCGACGGGAACGCAGTTTGCATCGGTACAATTCAGCCTATGCGGAAGCTAGGTCGTGCAGTGATGGCATGCTGGTTGGTTTTCGACTTTGCGGACCAACAGCAACTAGCACCAACCGCAAACTCATCTAGCTTCCCGATCCATCAGAGTGTATCGAATGTCGATTTGCCGTTAGCCATTGGTCTAAAGCCTCCAACAGCAAGCAAACAGATTCTGCTCTCTGTGCTGCTTCCAACAACAGCCTCTTCAATCAAGCCTTCTGGCTCTTGAGAAATGACCAGTCACTCGGGAGCTGCGCCGCTTCAAGTCCTAGCTATAATGTGGCACAGAGCAGAGCGTCGTTTGCAACGGTCCAACCAACTCAGACTGTTTACTTTCACATGTCTCCATCCAACCGTCTGTCTCAAAGGTATCCGCATCTCTTTGTTCGCCGCCAATCCCGCACGTTTCAACGGCTCGACTTATCCTCTCCGTTGCTTTCTACCTTTCCGCATTGGGCGGCCGGGTTGGAAGCAGATTGATTTCGCTGACGCCAGAGCTGTCCCAAGATGAAATGTGGCAGCTCTATCGACTCCTCCGCTAGCCATGTTGGACATGGACAATATCCCATTGGCCATAGGAAGGGCGACGGCGATGACTTCAGTCGGCAGCTCAAGTCGCGTAACGAGAGTCTGGTTTCCACAATGCTGTCGGCTAGACCCGCAAAGGCGGGTTCCATCTCCAGACAACCGACTCAGCCGTGAACACGAAAGACTTTGCAGGAAGAGAGACCTTTCCATCGTCATCGCCATTACCTTTTCAGCTTCAGGCAACTACAAGTCTCGACTATGGTACGGCCTTCTTCCCACTAGTCTTCTAGCTGAGACGTTAGCTCTCTGCATAAAATTGCACCAGAGCACCTCCGGCACCAATGGTGCATTAGTTCTGTGGTTCTGTTGTTTGCTCCATGATCCATCCAGCTGCCACAGAGCGATGGATGGACGATGCACGCACAATGGGTCAAACAGCTGCGCCGCAGCACAAAGCGGGCACAAACCGGCTCGATCCCGCGGCTTGCACCATTGACAACCGACTCGACTCGTTTCTGGCCTTATCATCTTGTCATTATCGCTCTGTGTGGTCCAGGTCTCTACCCATGCAGCCATGCATAGAGTCCAGGTCTCTCGCGCAGCGGAGACAGCATACATTATCAGCATATCTTCCGGTGCACATCGGTGTCGAAGCGGGCTATGCTAGACACTATGTTGCATAACTTGTATGCACCACCGGCGCTGTGTCCCTATTTGGGCATCTTATCATGATCGGTCTCGCACACGCAGATCATCTGCAATAGGTATTTGACCGTCGCACGCGTGGTTCTCACAGCTGGGAAAGTTCCGGTGAGCTTGTGCCAGGGTTCCATGTCCGGTCAAAACCCTGGCGATTATCCAATCACCAATTTGCCTCCGTTCATGCGACCACGCAACCACGTCAGGGCTTCCATACAAATGGTGTTTATCAGCCCCGGTCTTGCTGCGCGCACCCATGATTCGCCGGACGGTACTTCGGAAGAAACGGTACCACGTAGTGTACTCCGTCCTCACAGCTCAGCGTATCCGTACCTTGCATATTGCAAGCTTCGAGATGCTACAGGCCACTCAGTGCCCCGAAGGTGCCAAGGTACGAAGTACATTTCTCTTTCCATACATATGCAGGAACAGACGAACCGTTGCACCCTTGCATGCAGGTACAGTATGCTGGGCATCGCGGCATCCCACAACTTTCCAAGCTTCCTCTCCCCCTCACCAAAGCAACTAATCCCATTACTCAGGCTCTCCAGGTTGGATCTTGTCAAATCCCTCTACAATGATTTCAAAATAGCGAATGGGTATGCTCTTGGCATCAGCGACTCAGCAGCCCGAAAATGCCAGTATTATTATCGTCGAGAATGCGAACAACGTCAAGACGCTCTCGAGTAGTTTCCGACGGTCATCCCACCCACTGCCTAATTCCTTGGGGTTTGCTGGCTTGCTGAGAAGAAGGTCTCGAAGACCAGCATCGAAGGCCCGAAATCCCTCGTAATAACTTCGAGAACAAGGTGTTCTCGGTCGAACCATGGGTGGTAGTGGGGTCTGGCTGCAGCATCCCAGACTACGGGGAACCGGCAGCATAACGCTTGGGACCGTTCTAAAGCCCTACGAAGAAAAGTGGCTTTTCGAATTGTGGGTTTAGCAGTCGAATAGGAGCCCGGCTTCTGCGACCGACATGGGATGGCATGGAGAACGATTGCCTGCTAATAACCTTTCTGGACTCGAGTCCTACTGAAGTTGATGGCACCAGGGCTCAACCATATGCCTGCCGACCTTTTCTGGATTAGGCCAGCAAAGTAGCCTAGGCTTGTCAAATGGCCGGGGCTCATGGATGGCAGACCAGGTGCTATCTCAGCGGAGGCCACGGGGAGGAGCCAAGTGCCTGGCTCAGAATCCTTTCGCCACCGTCAGGGTGGTTGGGCCGTTCCTGGCTGCTGGATCAGACATGAGCAAACACTGACACGATCCAATACACCGGAACACATTAAGCCCAAAACAGCCCGGGTCTTCCAACAACCCGACCTAACGTGTGGATTCACCATGTAGAAATATACTTCCGACTGCAAAATTTTCCTCCATTGACCCCGTTTTACGAAGATGTCCCAACACGGTGGTCGTGTTGGTCAACGCCTGGTCTCTTGCGTTGTGTGATGTGAGCCAGACATGTTCACACTTTAGATGTCCACTGAACAACAATCCACACTAGAATATCAGCTAACGGTCCATGGTAGATCAGCAGCCGACCATTGTCATCCGCTGGAACTCTCCGACCGCCGCTTCCCTAAAGCTCCCCACCGAGAGCCATTAAAAGCCACGGATGGCGCAATTTCGATGTCCAAGGACGGAAGTTCAGCAGATCTATTCGCTGGTTGATCGAGGAGACCCCGGCGATCCGTCGTTTGATGCTCATGAAGTTCCCAATTGTACCCGCGGGCCCTACTTTTCTCTCTAGGAAGTTCCCTTCTCCAACACTCCAATTCACCTCCAACGACTTGGGTGCCTGGCTGGTGGACATGGTACTTTGGGCGGCCCGGGTAGGAAGCCGTGGGGTCCCGGCCCAGCCAGTGGCACCGAGACCCCCAACGGCGACCAGGCCCAAAAACGGGCCTTGTTCCGGTCTAGTTGCCCCGGATTTCTGGCAAATCTAGCAAAGGCCTGCTTCAAATTTAAGCCAAGCGGCGGGCCACACCATCTGTCCATCTGTCTCTTGCTCGGCCACAAGGGTCCTCGCCGCAACCGGGCATGAGTCTGGAAGATCGCCAAAGGGACCTCCAACGGGCCCGAGATGCTTTGGAGCCTGGGGCCGCCGTTTAGCCTGACTGTCCTGACCCGACTACCCCAAGAAGTCGATGAGCATATTCACCGCTATCGCTATCGCCAACCAGTACTCCGTATTGTCTAGAGATAACTGCTGAGGCTAGCAGTCCGGTCACGGACTGGGCAGGGGCTTCACTTGGCGTGGAAGATCCTCCGGGATCAAGTGAATCCCTAGCGTCACTGTCAGGCAAGGCACTTCTTATCAGTCTGCCAGCTAACGGCAATAAGCAACCATTGACAATCAGGAACGTTCTCGGCCAAGTCAAGCCCGTGGGGTGCCTCACTATTGTTCGTGTGGTCTAACAATTACACTGAACTCACTTAATATTTGCCATTTCGACAGGGAAGGTCGAGTGGATGAATTATTCATTGGGCTGAATCAAGAACAAACTGACTTGGCTAGAGCAGCCGGAGCACTGGATAGCCGACAAGTTTTCCCTTATTACGGACACTCTCTTCTCTTCTGCCGTGGCACGCGTGGATACGTGGCGTTACAGACCGGACTCATTGTCCTCTCACGGCTGAACGAAGCCCACATACGGAGTACTTTGCAGTAGTTCTGAGAAATCGGTTAATAATGGGAGCTGTCATCCTGAGGCTTCCCGACGGGGCACTCCAACTCGTCTCGTCAGGGGTACCCCGTCGCACCGGTCAATACAAGGGGTTCCTCCGGAGTGACCAATGGGCATTCCCGCGGTCGTTAGCCCATAGGCCTCCAGGCTCCAAGACCTTCGAGAAGGTTTCAGGGCCCACATACTCCGACGCCTGAGTCCCCATCACGAAGCATCCTGCATAGCCTTGGGTATGAGGGACTTGCCTGTTTAGGGCACCATGGTTATCATGACGCAGCGCCTTGTGCCATTAGAAACAATGGAAACGGAAGACAGATGGAAGGGGTACCAGCATGAAGCAGAGGCCCCAGGTCACGATGGAGCCGTTTCTCATGTTGCATCCTTCCATTGTTCTAGAAGGCATAGCTTCGTCACCACGTATCAGACTGCCCGAGGTGATGACAACCGGCCATATCATCCGGCCGATCTATATTGGTCACCGACAGAATACGGTAGTCTAGCCGTGGTTTCTCGACGCCAGCCAGTCGTTGGAACTTGTGAGGCGTTTCGAACATTCATCACCAAGAGCCACGAGGTATCTCAGTATACATAAACGTCTGTCACTAATCGGCCCATCCCCATTGATGACTATGTCGATCGAACTGTCTTCAAAACAGCATTTCGACCTCGGCAGAGGATTCTCCATGAGCCACCCGCCTTTGCCCGGTCAAATAGTACACGACATTGTTAATTGATTGCAGCTCGGTGCGGTGGAGTCCCTGGTGTCACGTTGCTCGAATGAATAGTATTTTGGTGCCCACGAAATTGACAAGCCCGGAGCTCGCCATCGGCACGACCCATTCACGATTTCCAAGATAGCAACGTGGAAGACGACCAGGCCAGGGTCCTAACAGGCCTCCCGCTTGTCCCGCCGATGGTTCGTCAGTGGTTCACAGCCAAGCGCGATAGGCTCCAATATCTGCACCAGAAAGGCGTCCACCTTCCGTGGGGTCCACGAACGGGAGATAAACTCATTTCCTTGTCTCTAACTACCGACGTTACTCAACCTTCTAGAAGTGATTAGCGTGGGGAATGGGAGATTGAGCGTCCCGGAATCCAACCTCAGCTTTTGTCATCGGTGCGGTCTCTCAGTGTCCGCACGAAGTACTGTACCGCACACTGCACAGCCATCTCAAAGCTGGAAACGGACAGGAAGCCGATGCATCTATCAACACAACGAAAACGTGGAAGTGGCCTCGGCCAACGGCTGGCACATCGGGATACCTAACTAAACTAGTGACAGCTCCACGGTCAGTAGACCGAGAACATCATACCGCCAGGTAAAGAAAACCCATGGCACGAGTCGATGCGCGGGTGTGAGACGGCGGCCGGCAACGTATGCTGAATGCTTTGTCCACCTGAATGAGAGAGCGAGATGCGGGTGGTGGCTTGACGGGAGCTAGCTCGCAATACAACGACTTTCACGTGGCGAGAGACAGCTGCAGTTTGTAGCCTCAGGTGAGCGGTCAATGTCATATGCTGCACCAGAAACTTGGAAATCTTCAATGTCGGGAGCCAGTAAGAAGCCGAGGCGCTTCCAAGATATCAATGTTTGCCGGATGGGTGATCGGGGGCAAACAGCCGTTTCCGACACAGCATGCGCGAATATTGTCAAAAGTTAGGGTTTTCGCCAGACTTTGGCATATTGGAATTCGAATACGATGAGAGCTGAGGCATGCCAGCTTATGGACCACAGAAAACAAGCTACAACCCCACCACCAAAACGACTAGAGGCAACAGACACGAGAAAAACTTGGCATCCCGTCTACCTCGGACTCGGAAACTTATTGGTTTTCTCGAGTCTCAAGTCTTGCGAGCCTGCAGTGCCCAACCTTCGAGGTCTTTGGCAGCCCTGAAACACGCTGTCTAGATGGTAGCCTGGGGAGAGGCAAAGTTGGAGGGAAACTTCACCTGCATCATGCCGAGTGATGAATGGCGAAGGAGTGCGTTGGTTTCAACTTCTCGGACCTGCATTACATCGATGTGTGGTGACTGATGGGCAGCCTTACTGCGTGGACAAAGACGTCCGCATGGTCGCAAATGCAGGTGGTTGAATACCTATCTGTGCAAAGTAAGGCGAGCATGCATATGGCAACACTCACTCAGCCTATGCTGCAACTTGCACCCGAGAAAACGAACGGCGTGTTCCTGAAGCAGAGATGCGGTGGAGGGGTGGGTGGGTTCCAGCCTTCGTCCGCCACCAAGAAACCCATTGCTTTCCAGCAAACCGGCTGTCTCTCCGGGCCTCCGGGTACACCGGTGTCTTCTTTCCGGGGATTAGGGCGGGCTTGGGCGGAGTGGTGGGTTGCATTTTGCAGCTTGATGCAGGCAAAGGGCTCGCTCAGGCACACGGCGCACAAGGCCGCTTTCAATTTCTTGTCCCGATTTTACTACATCAAAAGTTGGCTACAAGTGGTCAATGAGACATCGCGCGAAGACCTACGTCGACGCAACCCAACGCTTGACGCAACAGTCTCTCTAGTCAAGTCTCTCTCTCCACACGATGTGTGTCGTCGCCACAAGTTCTTGATGATCAGGGCGCCGGGAAGCATGATGTTGCGAAGCAGGGCTAGGTACTCTTGACAAAGTATCGAGACCTGTGCGGCACTAGAACTCTCCATCACTGGGTCTAATACCCTCGGGGGTCGCGGCTGCGTGAAAACCATCCACCAGTCTCGCTCGAGACCCGGCCATGATGAAGCGTTCACTCACTCACTTATGACATATTCCCCGAAATTCTATCTTGAGATACGCCTCTGGCCCTCCAATGGACCCTGAACCTGACCACGTTGATGGCTTTCTGTGCCCGACTTAAGATCAGGGTAATTGGGCTGCTAGCGGCTTGCCTGTGATGGCATCTTTCTGGGTCAAAATTACGATCTTCGGTCTCTAGTTGAAGATCCGAATGGGGCTCTGTCCAACTCGGGCGGGGGCGCCATCTTCATGCGGAAGAGGACCTTGCGTTGCAACACTACCAGAAAGCCCCCGGCTCGCGGAATACTGTGTAGAGGATTGAAGAGGGGCACTGGGACACAGAGAGAGAAACGAAAGACACCGCCAGTGACGACCTATGCTTGAACTGGTTCTCACCGCTGAATATCGAAATTCGGGTTCGTCACGTCTGCCGAATAATTCTGTCGATCTTCACCCGTTTGTGCCTGGGGAAAGTCTTCCCTTTTACCGAAGACTCAGGAAAGGTGTGTCCTTCGATGTGTCCGAGGTGGCTCGGATGGGACGTGGATCGCAGCAAGACGTACGAGAGTCACCTTTGACACTTGGAAAGCAAACGCTATTCATCCGTACGGTTACGTAGCATGGGAACTACTGCGAGGCTATGAGCATCCACTATTGCTGTCGGCAGTGGCCTAGATGCAGCAGGCATTGCTTCTTGTCGGTCCTCTGCCGCCCAAGGAAAAAATGATGCTCCCATAGTCAGACAGCGGCTGCGCTTCCTGCGTCCCCCGCCCGCTCGAGCAGTCAACGAACCCCGCACATTCCGGTTTGGCCCTCTGTAGCTTTCAGGCGGACGGCAGAAAGTTTGTCTACGTGGTAAGAGAATTTTTTTCGTTATCAATCAATCAATTGTCGTTGCTTTTCTCGCTAAGAAGTGTCTCGCAGATGCTTTGACCTTCTCTCTATCAGGAACTGTACGGCGCGGCAGGCAAAAATGAGCTGGGCAGGCGGAGCGCTGGGGGGGATCCGCGCGGTCCACGCCGGGCGACGCTGCGGCTGCGCTGCTTGACTCGATGAAGCGTCCGTGTCACATGCCGAAAGCTCTTGGGACGACACTGACAAGCCAGGGGATCCTCGAGGGGGGTTGGTGGTGATGGATGGATCATGGAGGGGAGGACCTGCGGATCGAGAGAGAGGTACCACTGTGTCTGTTCGCCGGTCTAAGAGGTATTGGATTTTTTGACGTTTGGCTCGGTGGCTCGGTTGGCTCGTCAAGTTCCTGTTGGCTTATGGCTCGAGCCCTGATGCTGACGCCTACGCTATATTGCCCGGCGGCGATTTGGTACGGGCGAGAGAAGGAGACGAGTCCAGCCAAGATCTAGGGAATTTGGGATGCCGTGGACCGCTCGCTCCGCGGTCCCGCGTCGTCGAGGGGATGCGTGAGGTGCGTTTCCCCGGAGAGGCGGCGCTGTGTCAAGTGACTGGCCGGCGATGCGTCCTGGATGGTGTCGAGGGCCCGTCCTGATTCAGTCTGGGTTGGGTTGGCTCTAGTCCGTCTGACCACCGGAACGGCGGCGAGAAGCGGGTTCGCGGGGAGAGACTCCCGGGGGCGTGTGTGTTTGCTCAGGTCGCTTCTTCGTCTTCTTCTTCTTCCTAAGCAACCTCGTGGCAGCAACGGGTTCCTGGTTGTGGTCTATCAATCTAGGCCAGAGTGGCGCCCTATTTTTTTCCTCGCTCTCTATCGGCGGTGGCGTTTGAATGGGCTGACTCGTAGCTCCGAGACCCTTACGACCCCAACGATGGAACACACACAGAGAGAAAGAGAGACCTCTTCTGTATGCTGTCGCCCTATCTCTGCAAAACTCACCGGACTAACGTTCGGGGACCATGAACTAGGTTTTTAGGCCGCCTCACCTTTTTTTCGTGTCTCACACAAGAGGCTCGGGGCGGGCCATTTCCAGCACACCACCACGAATTCCGTTTTTTTCTTTCTCTCTGATAGGTAAGCGGGGACTTTAGATCCCCCTTGGGCTGAAAGACGCCGGCGCGCCGGAGGACAAAGAAGCCGTTGAGAGGGGGGCGCGGCCGACGGGGGACTACGGCGACAGAACATCATGTTGGGCTTTTCCGGCTCACTAGGTAGGTACTCGTCTCCCAAAAAAGAGCGCCGCGTGGTTTCAGGCGGCTTGTGGGGTTATCTCTTGTCTTTTTTCTTTGAGGGTGTCGTGATTATGTGGGTGGGTGTATGTAAGCCCGTTCCTGGACGAGTTGGGCTAAGATGTATGTGTGTGTCGTTTGGTGATCGTCGAGGGGACCGGCGTGAGAGGACTATCCCGAGATGGCGTAGCAGGACCGGTGGAAGGCTGGTTACGTTACCGTGTTTTCTTGATCGGACGCGTTCTGCGCGACGAGGACGCGGCGAGATTTTCGCGATTGTGGGCGATGTCGTCGTCGTCGTCGGGTCATCGGTCTTGTTGGAGATAGCTGTGGCGTTAGGCTGGCGTGTGTATCGCCACGGTGTTGGGCACAGACTCGATGAAGCCGTATCTCGTTTCTGAGGTTAATCGGATGTCTTGGGCTCTCACTCGGCTCGTATATTCAATGTGAGTTCAGGTGGGCTGAGGGAATGGTCTGCATGCAGAGGTCAGGGGCTGTTGGTATCTCGAGATGTTGGGCTTGCTCCTTCCTGGTGGCTGTGTGGCCGTGTGGCCTCGGAGACAATCGGGGCGTTGCTCTTTGGGGAAAGGGGGCTTTCGTTGATTGTAGGTCATCCATAAGTGTATTACTTGATCGGGAACATGTAGATCCTAGTGGTAGTGATGGCTCTGATGGCTATTGTCTCTGCGAACCGTCACCGTGCTCTTGCTCTATGGGCTTTGAGGTGTTAGCGACATGCCAGACAGATGTAAAGGGTTCTATGCGTAGGATTCCTTGTGTCTTGCGATGTGTCTGAATGTAAGCGTGCTATAATCATCCCTTCCAGTAAGAGGATTGGGAGAAGCAGAAAAGGGTGACTCTTCTCTGATTTGATATTAACCTCTGGGCTTAGGCACTGAGGGAAGAATACCTAGCCTTGTGTTGGTTGATGTTGCTCGCTTTTTCCCTCCCCCTCGATGTGCAAGTGGGAGTTTTGAGCCTATACCTCTCTCTACCTACTTGGGAGATGTTTTGCTGAATCATGATTTGCTGCTAGGTGTCGTTTTCCTGCTCGCCTCGTTACTCTCCTGTTGTGAAAGGTGATTTGATACGCTTTATTGACGATTGATGAGTTCAAGGGGTGAACTAAGACCAATTTCCAGTGTAGAGGGCTCTAGAGGGAGACAGCAACTCGGAACGTCTATGCTTCATATGGCTTTGTACCGGGGCGAGTTGTTTGAGGAAATGACTGCTTATTCGTCAATGCTATCATCCCCTTTTCAATGTCTACGTGCTCCCATTCTGAGATCGAGCGTATCCGAGCTCTCTCATCGATACTTGAGTTTTACGACCTTCTACAAGGCGCAAAGAGCTGCAATGTCTTCTCGTGACCTTATCTCAGCGGCAATGACCTCTAGATGCCATCTCCTTTGGTATCCTGCCAGAAAAGGTGATGTTCTAGCCAGTCTCCCTGTTTCTGCCCGAAACGGTCAGGTTCATCGAGAAGAGTACTAGGTACGTGAAGCAGTTATGTCTGGGTGATCTTCTGAGTCGGAGTGTGAGGCTATAGGGATCTCAATTTCAGGTAAGTGGTCGGAGATGTATCGATATAACGTTGAGAAAGCCTATCAATGCAGTGAGAATGTTCGCGGGGCGGAGGTTGCCAAGTGGTATTTCGTAACCGACAGGCGTATCACGTAGAAAATTGGCTTTGCTCTTATAAGAACAAAGCGATACTTCGAGACATCACCAGGGCTATATGTCATTCAACTTAGACATCGCCCTCAGTAATGTTGGCTATGGGAACTCGACCGAGCCTTTCCGCATGTACGGGTTTATAGCACCTTCGCACGACCGACTGGTCGCCTCTGCAAGTGGCAGCATCTGTTTTGCTTCTGTTAGCTACGATGGAAATTACTCAAATAGATAAAGCGTGAACAACATCATGGACATATTGTTGTTGGTAGAGGTAAATTCACCCCTTTTTGTCCACAAAACGGATGTCAACTCTAGTTGCAAGTGACTCTATCTAACGGTCTGGTCACATGAGAGCCGGCCATGCTATACGTTTAAGCCCTCGTCCATGCCATTGTCGATGGTTCGTTTTCTATTGCGGCCTGTGCCGCGATCACCTGTGGACAAGACTGGGCATCATCACTGAGGCATTGCGAAGCCCCTTTATCTGTGGTATGTCATCTTACATACAGAATGCCTTGTGGAGGCGTCAGTCATGTATACTCACCGGCATGCAAAAATGGCTCAATACAGCGTAACGAAATTACTTCACTTGCCTTGGGCCGTAAGGCAGAGCAAGAGGAGGCCTCTACCACACATGATGTCACCAGCCAAGGCGAGAATAGCAACAACGTATCAAGGCCACAGTATATGTGAGATGTTATGACAGCCGCGCTGTGTCCATGATCACGTGCTCCTAACGAGAAAGAATACTCCAAATTGAAACGTCTTGAGAGTATAGACGATACATTTCCTCACCGTGACGAACCCGAGTAATCTAGCAAGACGGGTACAGATAACTGGAAGGTCCCTACTTATTGGCAATGATCCGGCTTGACTCTATGGTCCTAAATCTAGAAGGCGTCTAACCACTATTGCTCGCGTTGTAACTGGTCGCTTGAAAGGGGTGGTAGAATCTTATTGGGACGCTGTGAAGTGCTTCGGCCGAGTCTCCCAGCCAGAACTTGTGCACACGTATGCCCTAGATTCCTCTTCGTGAGAGTCTCTCCATAGAGGATCGCAGACCGCACCACCTAGAGCAGCGCATAGGTTGCCAATCATGCCCAGATCCCACGGGTTGAAGTCGATCAGCACGTGCTCAAGCTGTTCGCGGTCATCGCAATGGGCCAGATTGGCTCTAATACTAGATATGCGTCCTTTGCCTCTAGACACTCATCGGTTATTTCGCAGAGTAGGTAGAGAGATATACTGAGAGGAATACTTTAAATAACGTGGGGAGAGGAAGGAAAACTGCCACTAATTAAGGTGAACTGTATAGTCCTGTTCTTTGTCGCCGTACGCACATCGCTTCTACGAATATTAGACGATCACTCGGTCATAAGACTCAACCGTTGCGAGTACAGACATTGCCTTGGAACTGTTTGAGCCTACAGGATCGGAATTGTCATTTTATAGTGATCTATGGCGTTCCAGATAGTGTCGATGTTGAGTTTGTAGGGGCCTAAGCGGGTGAGACGGAGAGCAACCAAAGTTCAGGACGCAGGATTATCTCTTTGGATTCTGGAGAGCCATTGAATTGCAGCGGCTTCTGATGATTCTGTATGCGAGGTTATGCTTTTCTTGAAAGTAGAGATCCTAGTCCTCAACACATTTCGACCTTGGCGACACAGAGACATATCCCTATGTCGCCATCCTTCTCACGTTTATTGTTCATTGAATACTACGGCGGCGGAGGCAATGAATGAGAGATGCTCTTTCCATCTCGGAGTCACTTTGCGGGCTCCTGAAAACATCCTTAACCAGTCTGTAAGCTTGTCTTGTAGCGATCCTCGTAGCTGTGGGGGAACGGTAATGACAAGACTCGTGGCTGCTCCGGTCATCGCCAGCCCTGACGTCTGGAGATCCAACCTGCGAGAAGCAACGAAAAAGCGGCCTTTTATATATTGGATTGACATGTATATGAAGCCAGCTATACATTCAAGTCACTGTCAGTTGCTGATGTAGACCAACAGAGCCTGGACTGTGTTTTGCTTATCTACCTCATGCTATGCCAGAAGACGGCCCGGCATAGGAACTTGGATAAAATTTGGCAACGTGGAACATATTTATCATTTCTCGCGAAACAGATTGTTGGTGGATCGAGGCGATCATTCTGTTCGTCAGTCTGTTATTTTCGCCCGACGCGGATTCTGCACACTAGTGATCACCAAGGGTACTCGAGAAGCATCTTGTGAGATTGTCTACTTCTAGCTAATGGCTATATTTCCCATGAGAGTAACCCTTTCAACAGCAAGACAGTCGTTCAGAGATTACCTCAAATAATCACAAGTTATATTAGCTGGGAAAGACTGCAGAATTTCAAAGTCACACAGTCGCATTCCATGTCCGCTGGGTGACATCGCGCTAGCCCTGGGCCGCCAGCGAATGCACTGAAAGATTGAACGGCGCATTAGACACCCCAAGGCCTGGTGATCATCAGAGTTCCCTAAAATATCAAGATAGGCGTATAACTAAAGTGTGTTTACTGCTGCAAAGGATAGAAGTGAGGCTGTCAGACGTCGACCGTGGGCCGAAGGTGACCCGTATCCGTCCAGCCGCCCCGACAGCCGGTCCGATTGGCGACGGGTAGGACCAGGCTCCGTGCCATCGGCATCGGCGGGGTCAAGCGGGTCCCCCCCCCCAGAACTCTAGAGACGGCCTAGATCTTGGGATGGTCGGCGACCAACCAGTGAACGGTAACCCCCTCCATCCCAAATTCCCCAATGGATAAAATCAGATAAAGCTCTAGAGGGGCCCAAGCTATGTCATGGGGTTCCTTTTTCACCATGTACACGTGAAGAAGACGGAAACTCGACTCGTCTCGTCTCATTTCTTTACAGCAAAGGACCTGCACTTGCCAGCCTCATCTTGCTGAAACTTTATTCCTACGCTACTTTTTTTCTCTACCACCTCACTACCTACACCGTACTCCTCTCAACTACTTACCATCCTTCCAGTCCTCCACTGGCAAGGCATCCCAGGTCGGTCCCCATTACCGCATCCTCCGCCGCCGGCCGAGAAATTGCGCTAGCGAACGGCGGCATTGCATGAGGAAAACGGCACTAACGCACCTCCATCAGCCGCCCTGCGCGATCGCCCACCCAACCTTCTCCATACCTAAGCTCAACGGGGAGGAGAGCTTTCCCCAAGAGCCGAGTTCTGGGCAAGAAACATTTTAGTGCCATTTTTCGCCATTTTCGCCTTTCAAACCGTCTCTCCGCCTCTTGATCACGTCACCAGACCCTTGTTCTGGCGTGAGGGACGCCATCTTCAAACCGCGTTTTTACCAGTGTGCCTCTCTATCTATTCGGTCTGAGGGCACTCGACGTCAACTGCCCATGTCTCGGACGTGATGGCCTCCGCCAAGGAAGAAGCCGCATCGATGCCGGCAGCGGCACCGGCTACTGCTTTTCCTCCTGCACCTCCTCCACCACCACCACCGTCGTCCGATGCTCATCCACCGCAATCCCAGTCCTCTGCGACCGCCTCGCCGAGAGGGTTAAGTAGGCGCTCCTCCTCCTACGACGGACGCTCGCCAGCGTCCCCGCGCTCGCTCTCCCGGAGGCAGAGCACCAACGAGCGCATTAACGAGATATTAGAGGTACGTTCTTCTACCTGTAGCTCCTTTCGCTTCTGCATCCTACCCCATCGCCAACCGAGGACCTGGGACTGTGGAACCCTCTCTGCGTGTGTTTAAACGTGTGTCGTCTACGAGCATGTACATTTCGCTATCGCTTGGCACCGACCCTTCTGGCCGCCAATCCACGGCATTTCTTTGAACCCTAGTTAATTCAACATTGACCTCGCTTCTCCGTTTCCTTTCTGCCCATCCCATGTTCTGTCCTCCTTCCTAATTCCGGATCATTCTCCCCGTCCGCCATCATACACATTTCCTACTTACACCTCACTCTCTCGCCCCAAAACAGAACGCACGAGGCCGCGCACAAGCCATGGGCGGCGGACTCTCAACCACCCGCTCCGCTCCCGCCAGCCCCCCGCGGCACTACTCCCGCGCGGATGGCTCTCACAATGAGAACGTCGGCATCATCTCCCGCGGCCCGGACCGCAATTACCAGAGCATGAACTCGGCGCCGCAACCGTCCGCCGTAACCACCACAGCGACGACCCCGGAGCTGACCGGCATGCGGCCGCGCAAGTCGGTCCAGTCGACGAGGAACTCCCTGCCAGCGCAGGCCGAAGAGGAAGGGGAGGACGAAGACTACGATGCCGTGGTCGCGCGGGAGGAGCGGGAGAGAGAAGCGCAGAGGAAGGAACCCTGGTACACGATCCTGCTGTCCAGCTTCCAGAGCATTGAGCTGGAGAACAAGGGCAGCGTGGCTCGCGATCACCTGGCGCTCGGTACGTGTTGCGCTCGCACTTTGTCACGACAGCTCGGCCCATCCGGGTCAGCTTCCCCCTCAACCTAGACGGTTCAGCCGCCTCTCCAACCCATCACGGTTCAACGCTTCTCTACGGCTGCCAATGGCCACAGCGTATCCCTTCATGAATAACCCATCCTCCTCCATCTCCCAGGCAAACGGGGGCCAACTCCCCCGGGCGCTTTAGCTCAGTGGAACACTCAGCTGGGGACTAGGGATTTCCACATGTCTTTCGAGACGGACCTCGACCCCTTGAGTTCGACTCCACGCTATGAGCTACTCTTTTTTGCGAATTCCTTTGGCACTTTCACCTATGAAGAATCATGACAGCCTTATACAGCTCCAGCTAACCGGGACTAACTAACTCTTCTCACCAAAAAACAGAACGAACATTCCTCGCATGGCTCCGCACATCTCTCGCCTTCGCCTCCATAGGCATCGCCGTAACGCAGCTCTTCCGCCTCAACTCGTCCCTCTCGACGCCGGGGACCGACGACCCAAACAGTCACACCCTCCGCCAGCTGGGCAAGCCGCTCGGCGCGACGTTCCTGGGCATCAGCATCCTCATTTTGTTTTTGGGCTACCAGCGTTACTTCCGCGCGCAGCAGTGGGTGATGAAGGGCAAGTTCCCCGCGAGCCGCGGGACCATTATCATCGTGTCCATGGTGGCGTTTGCGCTGATGGCTGTGAGCTTGGTTGTGGTTGTGGTTGTGAGTCCTACGAGCAGGGAGCGGTGATTTGTCCATCATGTGACAGGTTTTGGTCTTTATACGGGGAGTTCATATGTTTGGTGCCTAAGTCTGGCTGCATATGTTTGGAATGAGAGCGTTCTGCATTGAGGTGACACTTGGGATTTGAGTTGGTTGAAAGATGCGTTATCTACATTATGTCTATTGACTTCTGATATGACGCAGCAATGAGTATATAATACCCTGATAATACACAACCGAGGACACTGTAGCACAACCAGCAATTTTCTACGGTGACGTGAGAAATCCGCCTTGAAAGCTAGGAGACAGAGTACACTTGAATGCGATACTGTAATGGCTGCGGAAATCGACAACGTGAATATTTAAGCAAGTCCAATTTAATCCTTGCAAAATTGGGCGGCTCAGTGAGCACGCTCACTTGAAGACGAATTCGCCATTTGAGCAACCCTTTCTCAACCGGCATCATGCATATTTGTATTACATGTAATCTACCCTGCCAATCTCTGTCCGACGCGAAACCCACAAAGGGCAATTGCATCAGAGACGCATCGCAAGACGCAGGTATCCGGCCCGTTCGGGCACCTCATCTCATCTCATCTCCTTACCTGAAAGCTAAGAGCCGAGCGTCGAGAGCTTTCACCCCTCTAAAACCCCAACCTATCAGATGACGTCAAAAAAGCTGAGCCAGCTGCACCTCACATTGTGGGGAACCCGCACAGAACCACTTACAACAGGCGCAGACAACGACACACACCCTTTCATCTCGACCGCAGCTCCCTCACCTCACTTTCCCACAATCTCAATATCACCACCCATTTACTTGCGCGCGCATGAGGCCACGAGAACTCATCCCGCCAACAAGACAACCTGACTCAGAAAGAGGCGCCAGGAAAGGGGGGGAAAAAAAAGAAGCATTGGGACCACGTCAATAAAGGGAACAGAAAAGACCCCCCTCCCCAAAATACAAACATGTCCCCCTCAACAGAACCCCTCTCCCCCCCCTCCTTCGCAACAACCCAACTCACCCTCCTCGAAGCCGAACTCGCCGCAGAAGTCTCGGAATCATCCGCCCTCGTCTCCTCGCACTCCCCCACGGCCCTCCAGCGCGCAGGCCTCGCCCTGCCCAACCTCGTCGTCACCGCCCGCCGCACAGGTCTAGGCGGCCGCACCGTCCTCGAATTATCCTCCGATCCCGCCGTTGCTTCTTCTTCCGGTGAACTACCCGAGCATGGCCTCCGTCCGGGGGACATTGTGCTCATCTCGGAGCAGCCTGCGGGAAACGCCAAGAAGAAGGAGGTGAAGGAGCTCGAGAGTAAAGGGGCGAGGGGGGTGGTTACGAGGGTTAGGAGGGAGCTTGTTGGTGTTGCTGTTGATGAGGGGAAGGGGGAGGAGAGGGAGTTTACGGGGAGGGTTTGGATTGTCAAGGTTGCTGACGATGTCACGTACCGGAGGTGAGATCTTCTGTTCTTGATTCATTTCCTTTTCAGTCGTCTGTCGGTCAAGGATCAAATGCTTGACAGAGATGGAGTCTGTCAGCTGCGTCACTTGGTGCGAGACTTCACGGAAGCAGGCTGGGCTCTCCGTGATTGACGACTTGTGGCAGTATCACAATGCTGCAGCACCTAGCGGAGGAGCAGACAGGACTAACAAGCGCCTACAGGATGAGCCAAACCATGGGCAAGATCGAAAAGATGACGGAATCGGAATACACGGCCTTCATGCGCGTCCTCTTCGGCCTCTCGAGCCCGTCACCGGTGCCCCCGGACCTAGCATCCGACCCGGAGCTCGCAAAGATCCAATGGATCGACCCGTCTCTCAACGACTCCCAAAAGGACGCCATCCGGTTCGCCCTCGCGTCCCGCGAAGTTGCCCTGATCCACGGCCCGCCAGGCGTGAGTCTTACTTGACCCCCTAACCGACCCGATGAAAGAAACGCCATGGCTGACGAAAAAGGAGGAAAAAGACGGGCAAAACACACACCCTAATCGAACTAATCCTCCAGCTCATCAAGCTCAATCTCCGCATCCTCGTCTGCGGCCCCTCCAACATCTCCGTCGACAACATCGTAGAGCGCCTCGCCCCGCACAAGATCCCCATCCTCCGCCTCGGCCACCCGGCCCGCCTCCTCCCCAGCGTCCTCGCCCACTCCCTCGACGTCCTCACCCAGACCTCCGAGGCCGGCGCCATCGTCAAGGACGTCCGCGCCGAAATGGACGCAAAACAGGCCTCTATCAAAAAAACGCGCAACGGCCGCGAGAAGCGCCAAATCTACGCCGACCTCAAGGAGCTCCGCAAGGAATTCCGCGAGCGCGAGCGCGGCTGCGTCGCAAACTTGATTCGCGAGAGCAAAGTCGTCCTGGCGACGCTGCACGGCGCGGGCGGACACCAGCTCCGGGACCAGCAGTTCGACGTCGTCATCATTGACGAGGTGAGCCAGGCGCTCGAGGCGCAGTGCTGGGTGCCTTTACTGTCGGCCAAGAAGGCCGTTTGTGCCGGCGATCATCTGCAGCTGCCGCCGACAATCAAGTCGCTCAATTCCAAGGTGAAGCCGCCGGCGGCAGCAAAGTCAGCGGCCCCCATAGAAGACGCGGAGAAGAAGCATATCAAGGGCATGACGCTGGAGACGACCCTGTTTGATAGGCTTCTCGCCCTACACGGGTCATCCATCAAGCGTATGCTCACCACACAGTACCGCATGCACGAGAACATCATGAGGTTCCCGTCGGACGAGCTTTACGAAGGAAAGCTCATCGCCGCGGAGGCGGTCAAGGAGCGCTTGCTCAGAGACCTGCCGTACGAGGTCGAGGACACGGAAGACACCAACGAGCCGGTCGTCTTCATTGATACGCAAGGGGGCGACTACCCCGAGAGGAGCGAGGACGACGACAAGGACGCCGTCAAGAAGGCAAAGTTCAGCTTGCACGGGGAGAGCAAGAGCAACGAGATGGAAGGGGCCTTGGTCCGGCAACACGTCCAGAAGCTGGTCGACGCGGGAGTGAAGCCAGAGGACATCGCCGTCGTGACCCCTTACAACGCTCAGGTAAGCCTGGTCAAACCAACGAACCCCCCTTCCCTCCCTTTGATTATGGATCTTCTGTTTGGAAATCTTGGGTCCGTCGCGAAGAGCCGCAAGGCATGAAAGCTGACATCGGATGAACCGAACGCAGCTCGCCATTTTAGCGCCCCTAAAAGAACGGTTCCCTGGCATCGAGCTGGGCAGCGTTGACGGCTTCCAGGGCCGTGAAAAAGAGGCCGTCATTGTCAGCCTTGTACGGAGCAACTCCGTAGGAGAAGTAGGGTTCCTGGGCGAGAAGCGCCGACTGAACGGTAAGCTTCAAACGAGAGATGATCCCGCCGGCCGCGGCCAGGCTGGGAAGACCCCAGTATGCGGCCGACCGTTAGCGCATGAATGTTAATGCGTTCTTAGTGGCGATGACGAGACCCAAACGCTCGCTGACGGTGATCGGAGATTCAGAGACAGTCAAGAGGTGAGTCGGTTTGAGAAAATTGCTTTCTTTTCCCCCTTCTTCCCCAAACCTTCCCCTTCCCTAGTTGAATTTGGGGCGTGCGGCGCAGAGTACCTCTGCAGTCTGCACAGATGGTGGCAGGCTTATCCTGAGACATCTGCTGAGCCGCGTCAAACGTCCAACATCTCGGCCCTGTTTCTTCTTCTTTTTTTTCTTTTCTTTTTGTGCTAACTTGAGTTGTGCCATGATCAGAGGCAGCAACTTTCTCAAACGGTGGATGGATTTCCTCGAAGAGAACGCTGATCTACGTTACCCGGATTTATCGTCACTTCAAGGGTCCTGAAAGGTCCCCAAATTTGGGACGGTTGGGGAGATCGTGGGCTGGCGGCGTTACCGACGGACCATCTTCCATGCAAGGTCCGCCCCTCTCCAATGTCGACCTTTATGCGACGAGAGGACTCGTGGCAAGAAAGAACAGACGATCTGGAATACCGACGAACCGGCTTTGTCGATGTGGTGGCCCGCCGTGGAGGGGTAGCTGGGATGAATCCTTATGCGACGGGATGTGCTGGTTTCCCAACGATGCCAAAACAGGAAAAGGCTGCATTGTCTGACTTTTGGCGCGGCGTATCGTAGAATTTTGAATCGGCCGTCAACCATGCTCGCGGCCCACCAGGGGTTCATTGGGGGAGGGTGCGTCCGTTGACGCAAGTTGATGGGCGCTAGGGCATAGACGACTTGGGTCGCGACTTGTCGTGTCGTGTTCGCGGTCCTGGGCAGCGGACGAAAGAAGACGGGAGAGAAAGATTTTGGGTCCTTTGGAGTGGAGGGACGGGGGCACAGATGTCAGCCGTCACTGATCAGACGAAGAAAGTGGCATCCATGTATGTTTCAGGTTACTTTTCACGTCTGGCGACCTGTGCCATCCTTGTTCGCGTGGCCAGACCCGCCATATTCTCCTACCGAGGAGGAGGGGGATGCTTGACTGGGACGTTGCCCTCTCGGTCTCGACGAGATTGTGCGCTGGAATTCGCGGTGCCTTCGGGGTTATGTACGGAGTCTGCGGACTATTCGTACGGATGAAGTATTTTGAAAGCAGACCTGAGACTGCGGCTGATATTGGGTTGCCCGCACCAGTCTTGATCCTTCTTGGCACAAGATATCATCTGTAATCTGACCAGGGCTCTCTCTCCTGTGTTGGGTTGAAGCCATGTCTGTCGTCAAGACAAAACCAAAGTGAAAAAGCCTGTCGCCTATCTTGTACTCTGTATATCTGGTTGCGTTGACTCTCGCTGCGTTGTGCACTCTGCCTTGACTCCGCGCAGCGAATATATCTTGTTGGCTATCACATCTGTAATTATCAGATTGTACCATCCCGACTGCGCAGCCAAGTTTGGGAAGCTTAGACATCCGGATGTATAGTGTGAGCTAGGGCATTGCACAGCCCAGATCACTCACATTCGGTCGGCACATCAACTCGCTTCCAGAATAATGGTTCATCTCCATGTCTATGAGACATGGCTAATTCCGGGGCAAACCACCAATTGGATGTGTGTTCCGATGGCTGAGAGAGCGCCGGCGAGTAATGTGCTTTGCCAGCAGCTTCAGCCGTGTGCCATTTGTTATACTCGGCTCCTATAGATGCCGGCCGCTCGTGCTCTGGGTTGACGGGCGATCATAAGTCGGTTGTCTCGCTATATGATGCTCCGCCAAGGTCCACTGTGCAAGACGATCAAACCGTTGCTGGAGCGGGATAGCTTCTCAGGTGTTGGATCGAGGTTGGACTAGGGGGGCTACATTGACGTGATTGACTAGGCACGAGCACTCCGTGTGGGTGTTTGGCATGGCTTTGCTACCTGTATCGCCCACGTAACTGCAATATGCATTGCATGATGTTGGTTGTCCACGAGGGAGCCGCCGCCTTCCTGGACGAAGCTATATCGTGATCGCATATAGGCACCGAAAATAGCTGACTGGCCAATAATTCTTCCGACGCTTTGTTCTGTGCGACTCTGGCAAGGTGTTTTAAACCAGAACCTCAAGGGAAAAGCATCACGGCGGGTTCGCGGTGCCTTTAGCCGTCGCTGAAAACCCCCCACGAGTCAGGGTGA
This sequence comes from Colletotrichum costaricense, assembly GCF_030867565.1. Classification (NCBI taxonomy): domain Eukaryota; kingdom Fungi; phylum Ascomycota; class Sordariomycetes; order Glomerellales; family Glomerellaceae; genus Colletotrichum; species Colletotrichum costaricense. The sequence continues at coordinate 276,405 of NW_026848247.1, read as the reverse complement.
GCAGGCCAAAGAAGCCACCATTTTGCGTTGCGGAGAAGCTGTCCACATTGATACGAGCCGTAGGACTGTCATCGAGCTTCGCCCAGAATTGGAATGGTCTTGATCTAGGCAGACAATAGGGGACAGCGGGGGTCCTGCTCGACGGGCAAAAGGCTTGCAAGCCATGTGGTGGTTTAGCCTCCTCTGAATCCTGCGTTGTGGGGCTGTCCCAAATGCAGTTGTATGGATACTGGCCTGTCTTTTGGGCACGAAGATGCTGCACGTCGTCGACGGGGGGGCTGGAAGACACGGCTAAGAAAGGGTTTCGCTCCTACACGAAGGGGCTCAAAGTGAGTTGTGATGGAAACTTCTTGATTCCTACGCAGTATTGGAGTATTGAATGAGGTAGTTGTGCCGCAGCATCCAGAGGTTGCCGCTGGCGTGAACCAAGAATAGGTAATGCAGGCAGGTGGCAGGTGCATGCAGGAGGACGTGGCATGTGGTTGCAGCGATCCAAGTGAGGAAAACTCCGTCGTAACCTGCGGCTCGGTGGCACATTGGATTCGTCCGAGAGGCTAGCAATCACATCTCTGCAAGTGCAGCGTTGCTTCTGAGGAGCTGAAGCCAGCGCTACCACAAAAGATGAAGAGTCGTTGAGCAATCGGGATTCAACCAGCTAGAATCTAGTGTGAATGGCTGTCAGGTCTGACGGCGGCGGCGCCAGTCAGAGTGACAGAGGCATCCAACCGCAAATGAGATAGTGCAAACGGCCAGGCGGACGAGACGAGTTAGTGCCGTTGATTCTTGATGGCAGGACGCTCGAAATTCCAGCATTCCGTTTGCCGGGGCCTTCGCTCACTTCCTATTGGGGTAAGGCAGGCGTTCGCTGATACCCTAGCGCGGAGTCATGATATTGGACGACTAGTTGGCGATAGAGGTCTTGGATGGCGGGATCTGGGACGCCATGTCGGGTGAAGATGCTAGCTAGGCTTGGTCGATTTCCGATGGTGTTGGCCGATGGCCGACAGACTAAGAGGTTAGACGCAGTGTGGATTGTTGGTAAGAATTACCAGCACCCTCGAGCAGCATGGCTTTGACCTCGTCCACGACTCGTCCGTCAACTCGAAGAACGACTAGGATTCATCATACAAGAGCGTGGACTTGAGAGACGAGGCCTGTCGCTGGTCGATGTCTTCACCCGATCAGCACGGATAGAGTCGGGGTTTGGTAGCGACAAGGCCAAGAACCGGGTCGAGTGATGCGAATCTAGAGTCGTAGCGGGTGGCAGTATCCGTGTGTAGGGTAGTAGTATGTAGCCGTAGGCGGCATCATCAATCACACACCGACTCTCGATGACTGTCTTTGGCTCTTGTTATCGGTATGTGCAGGCTTGTTGCAACCCGAGGACCAAACGAGGATGAAGGTAGGTACTGGTAGTCTCGTATCTGGCGATGCGAGGTGAGGTTGACACACACGGACCACAAGACACAAAAGTGACCTCCGACCTGTGACCTCAACATGGATTCATGGAATGAGCCACGGCGGGACGGGCAGCGGGAGCGAGTTCCCTTGTTAGGCCCATATTGATGTAGAAAAAAAAAAGAAAAGGAAGCAAAGACTGAAACAAGACGCCAAATGCGGCAGCTCCTCGGAGGAGAAGTCGGACCAGCAATCCGGGTGAAATGGAGCCGGCAGGGCCGGGAATTGCCTTTCCACAGACTCCATACTCTTTCCACCCAGGCCGTTACTCTTCTTCTCGAATCCTTACGAAGTAGTTACCCACGGAAAGTTCTTACTCAGTGCCGCCTGCAGATATCATGTCAGGACCACAGATGGCGGCAGTCACGCAGGCAGGAGGAGCTTTCTACACAGTAAAGTACCTTAGTCCCCACCAGAGGTACTTCTCAGGCATGGTATCCGTACCTGGTACCCTAGACATCTACAAAAACTTCGTACCATCCGTCGACTCCTCATCTCACAGCTGTCAGTGCAGGTGAGTCGCGCATGTGGGGGTGGTCACGGTCGTTTAACAAGCAGGTCGCGTGGATCACAATGACCTTTTAGGCATTCGGGAGGGTAAACTGTTTTGCGTTGAGGCTGAGACATTGCATATCCGTGGGAAAAGTGTGGTCCTGGAACTGGAACTGCCACTGACGAGATGAGAGAATCCAACGATTGATACCCAGGCCTCTTTTCATCGCTTTGTATGGGCACAACGGAGTACTTGCTTTTGCCAATACACTGCCCACATACCATACCTTATTCAGTCGGTGTAACGAGCCCCGATATTGGCCATTTTCGTGCCACTTCTCACGATGATTCCGCTTCAACATGCCCGCCCCCCGCTCACCACCCGTTCCCTTGATCGACGCCTGGAACATTGTTTGTTGATGGATAGAAGAGCCGACGTCGCTGGCTTGTTGCTTGCCTGAATGGCGAGTATCGAATACCGGTACAATGTGCCCAAGACCTAGGTCACTGTCTACGCCCCTCGTTCTCCCACATTCCACTCATCCCTCACGTCGCTCATACACGCCTACGACGCCCAAGACGCCCTCCTCCTGCGTATGGACGACACACGATATCTCAAACGTGACAATTGGTCAAAGTCAACGTCCACCCACGTTCCTCGTCCAATCCCGACTCATTCTCAACCACACAGACCTACCACAACAACAGACACCACACGCAACTCTTGCAGCTCACGTCTAGTCCCGGCTCTGTGTCCCCTGGCAAATGGCCTGCTCCGACCTGCACAACAAAAAGGTGGCTTGCCTTGGATGGGCAAAGACGCCGAGTTCAGTTGGTCGAGGTGTCACCGTCTGCGCCTCTAGCGCGACGACCACCACTTCCAGTCCTCCGAGACTCAAGTCCACGACCCCCAAATGTCCAATGGCTCATCCAATGGCTCATCCAAGAGTCCAAAAACTCCAACATGCTCTTCCAGCCAAGGGGGGTCCCACGTCCTTTCTCCTTCCCCACTGCTCTGGGCGCCCCAAGCACTGGCCTCAAACAAGGGCTATCCCCCGAGCCAGGGAAGCCAAGAACGACATGGAGCAGGGGGCGGCGAGCGAACGGCGACGGCGAAGGCCACGAGGGGCGCCGGGGGCACCACCAGGGAGGGCACCCTGACGAAATGAAATGGAAACCGTCGTGGAATGGGATGCATCGGCTTCCATTGCGGCTTCAAGCTTGTCGTTGACCTCGGACCTTTCCTGCTGCCCCATCCCGTTACTCTGCTGAGCAATTTGAGTCTCTGTTCGCTCTCTCTTCTCTCGACTCAACCCTGACAAGTTCGAGGGCAAGACATGATGTGCAAATTATGTACCATAATATGCCATGACCATTCAGTCCAGATTTGGAAAACGCGTCTGCGTGGACGGTGGCTGTCCGTGCCGTAGACGCAGAAAACCAACGGCTGGCCTGTCCTTCTTCTCGAATCTTGCGGCTTGCGGCTTGCAACTTGCCCCATCACTGTATCCTAGACGCGGGCCAATACGCACCATTGACGGCGTTCCAATGGTCCGTATCCTCCTGGTCGTGCATGCATACTTGTTTCATCGCGCTAGCATCTGCGTCTGTTCTGCATCTGCCTCTCTGGTCTTCCGTAGTGTACGGATACATGGTCCCCATCAGAGAGCCTCCCGCCCTTGTCTTTCCATCTCCTCGAGTCCCTCCCCTTCAGGAACCCTTGCTGGTTCGTTGTAAAGTCTGGTGTGCCTCGTAAAGTACATTGTACACATCGTGCGCAAGAACAACCGATACAGATACATGCCATTGCTTTCCCTTTTCTCCCGCCCTTTCTGTCCTTGTTTGTTTCTTTTTCCTCCTGCCCTCTGCCGTGTTGTGCTTTTTGCCGTTGTAGACACGCGGAACAAGGAATAAAGAAGCATCTTCTGAACCAACCGCATCTCTTCGCTTCTTCCCCGACCAGTCTTACAACACATCTACTATTACCTATTACTTGCCTATCGGCTTATTATTCAAGTACGAATACCTGCCGTACCATATTCCTTGCTCCCTGATCTACTTCAGGTACCACTACTTTGCTCTCACGTTCCTTACGCCTCTACCACTATTCATCACGCATTCCTCTCTTGTCGTCTAATTCATACCCTTCACCAACCATTCTTCTTCCACGCCCTACCTCTCAGGCTAAGCGGCGCGCTATACGCTACCGCCCGTTCTAATCAACATTGCTCCTCCGGCCCGCCTCGTCAGCCTGTCGCAGACCTGCCCGGGTGCTCCTTTGATACATGACGCATGCGCTGCTAGGGTCCCCCCTTCTTAGTTGCTTAACTACTACCCCAATCCTCGGTCCCCTCGTGGGTTTCTCTCCTTTTGTTCGCCTCAGTTCTCGTGCCTTGATTGACCACTCGACTTCCTCCTCTCCTCTCGTACGGATACTCAGCGTCACCGCGGCTGTAGAGGGCGCATTTCGCCACCTCTCCCGCCTCTCCGATTCCGACAGGCCTAGACGACAAGCCGCATTGCTGTCTATATGCACCATGAATCAGGTTCCAGCATAGATCACCACCTGGCCTAGACATCTGGGGCGTCCGATCAAGAATCCCACCCAGCCTGGGCTGGCGAACCGGGCATTGACATTGGCATTGGAACTAAACAAATCGTCACGGCACGGCACCGGACGCATCCCGTTGGCAATCCTCTTGGGTCTCACCAACAATATCTATACCCTTCTCCGTCATCTCTCTTCGGACCTCACCACACTTCATGGCATAACAGGGGTCAGCTATCAAATACAACGCTCTTCGTCCTCTGGCCTCCTTCACACTCGCTCTAGCCTAGAGCCACGCACGAAGTAATCACCAATTGCTGGCACTGCCATGGGCCTCTTCAAGTCGGCCAACCCACCCGCCGCTCCTGGCGCAGTACCTCGATCTTTAACGGGCCAGTCCATTCGGGGCAAAATATCAGGCCCGATTCCTATCCCTAGCCCAGTCGACGACGAATTCCCAATGCGCAACCCGGGTACCGGGATTGCTACGCCTCTGACCGAGGGCGACATGAAGGAACAAATGATGCATCCGCCGCAGGCCGAACAAAGGGCCGGGTCGATTGTCTCGGTCCCTCAGCCTCAGCCCGAAGTTTCACAGGCCCCGAGAGCAGACTCGGTGATTGCACCAACGGGTTCCGCCGGTTCTGGCTCCGGTTCAGCATCATCACCAACATCGGCGACACACGCGACACAGGCCAACACGCCCCAATCACAAAGAAGAACAAACGCATCCAGCAACTTGCGATATTCCGCCGTGAGTGCATCATCTGAACAGACGGGCGCGAGCAAGGATCGTCCACAGCGCAAAAAGTCAACATTGCGCGGCGCGTTGGGGAAGCTTTTTGGTCGCAAAAAGAAGACGGGCTCTCAGGGCTCGACCGATTCGCAGCGCGTATCGACGTACAACGCCTCGAACCAACACAAGAGCGTAAGTTTCGGCACCGGCTGCTCCCGTACCATAGCATTCTTTCTGAACTTGGAGACTGACGGGGGGACCAACAGGACACTTCCGGGTTAAGCCGAGTCAAGGAAGCCGAACCAAAGCGATCGGCGTCCTTGCCGATCACGGAGTACGACAGAGCATTACGGTCTCACTCCATAGGGCCCCAAGACATTACCGCCATTGAGAGTGCGCGCAATTCAATCAACGTCGACCCATCTCTGTATCAAGGCCACAAGAGGGCGGCCACAGCCACGACAAGTCAGATCTACTCGGCTCCTTTCAGGAGTCGCGAGGGAGAACTTGCAGGCCTCTCGCCTCGTCCTGCAAGCACCCACGTCCGCGGGAGCCGCCTTTTCACAGATGACGATGACCCCGAAGAAATTGGGCGAGCCATCACTAGTGATGTTAGCCAAAAGCGCCGATCCAGGAGTCTCAGTGGAATGCAGAATCCAGAAGGACGATCCGAAGTTCGGCGCAGAAGCGACGAAATCCGATATTGGAGAGAGAGCTATGACCCAGCCTTCATCGCATCGCCGGCGTCATCCAATATTCCAGACCATGAAAACCAGTTCACGGGCATGGCCCCTCCCATGAGCATGCCCGAATCCCCAATCGAGCAGGGACAGGTGCACACACCACCTCAACCATTCTCGTTTGGGAACTTGACGCACATGAATGTCATGGCTGGCATGAAGATCACGCAGGCGGCCAGCATCGAGACGCGCATAGAGACGCTGGAGGAGAGGATGCACCGTGTGGAGGACGTGGTGACGCATCTGTGCAACTCTGTTCCTGGATTCCAGATCCACATGAGCCAGCCGCAACGTCTCGCGCCATCGGTTCCGGGTTCGAATCCATCTTCTCAGACGACAAGCACCGCAGTCAATCCGGCACTGCAGCAACTCTCGCGCCAGCAAGCCCCAGTCTCCCGGTACAGCAGCTCTGCACACTCAAAGGAGTCTCACACCTCCTTCGGCGAGACTCCCACGTATGTGGGCTCTCTTCAACTCCCTGCATCCATGAATAGGCCAACCTCGAATTCCACCATCCGTGGCGTGACGAGCTTACCAGCACTATCTCGTGTCGAGCCGAACAGGGCGCAAGAGACCTTCACAGCAGATCACTACACGATGCTTCTCGCGCTGCTGGAGACGGAGAGAGCCTCTCGACAGGCCCTAGAGTCTCAGGTCAAGAAGTTGACGAGACGCCTGAATATGATCTCTGGGCCCAGCGGTCACGGCCGCATGTCTCTGGCAATGGAGCCTCCCCCAACTGCCAAGTCGTTTGGCAGCGTGTCTGCCTTTGACCAGGATTCATCCGATGAGGAGGAGGAAACCGCCTCCAGGAATCGGCAATTTTTGGCTGAAGATTCTGGCGTTGGGACCGGCCCCGGAGACGAGGACTCGTACTCGGAGGTTTTCGCGACGCCAAGGGAAGAGCAGCATCACGGCTACGGCGCGTTCGGGGAAGAGTTGCGCGACGAGGACGAAGACCCCCAGCGAAAGAAGGCAGCCAGGACATTGTCGCTGAGCCAAATGACGCTGGGTAAGAAGCCGTCGTCGACAGGAGTGCGGATTTGATATTTGATTTGCGGCACTGTTTTGCATTGTTTTCCATTTCAGGTTTGTCATTATACCCCGGGAGATGTTCTCCCACTCACGAGGCGACGATGACGATTCTGTTCTCGGCAGCCGTTGAGTTGAAGGCGTCTCCTGTCTTTGCGATTCGGCACTGATCCCTGCCCGCAGCTTCTGACGGGCTCAGCATTGTCATGGTAGCGAAACATTTTTTATTTTAATTTCTTACTTTTTCTACCCGTACATACGACTACCCAATCCCGTTCTTGACGATCTGGTTGGAACACTCTTTGTGGGATACATTCCATTGACGAGGATTTCTGTTTTCTTTTTGTTTTATCCAAGCGTGCGGATATCTCGGTGAGAGGAAAGAGGGAAAGGCTAGAGAGCCTTCTACTGGTGCAATCGAATTTCAGGACGATAATGCCCGCAAGAAGTGGAAGAGGCGACCGGTCAGGTAGCCACAACTTGGTTCTGCAGGTTGTGTGCGTGTATAACATGCAGATGTGTGCCCTCAGTTGGACACGGATTAGTTCCAATCATGACAAGACCCAAAGTGCTCCGCTGCTTTAGATACAAGATGCACCAGACGTGTGGTGTACTCCGAGTGATGCACAATTCAGACAGACAGAGCAAGACAAACAAACGACGGGCCCGTATGACAAGGTTACCCAGTCGTAATCTCCGGATTGTCATCTCGGGGAAGAGAGGCCAGAATGTTTCGAGAACATCTCCAGGGCCCCCATCCTTACCGTCAGGCTAGGTGAGTGTAACGCGGATTCGGGAAGCCTAGCAGCGTGATTAGTGGCTCGGCTCGTCAACATGGTGTCAGCTCGCCCGCACTTGGTGATGGCGTTTGTCAGTGACAGCATGATAAGTAGCCATATCGCTCCGCTCCGCCCCCGCCCGACGAAAGCCGCACTTTGCAGGTTAAAAACTTACCACGGCTCGAGAAAAGCCAGGTCAACCGGCCGGCTACCTAGCAGAAGCTCTAGCGGGCCAGCCGTAAACCGACACTATTTGAATAATGTTCCAGTTGGAATTCCTTGGGCTTTCCAGAAGACTAGATGCTAGGCAATCTTAGCTCAATCCACTCATGAGTCGCTCCATCCATAGGTCCAGTCAACTCCGCAGAAGATTAAGATTGAGTGATACGGATAGAGGATTTGTGGATAACGTAGGTAGCTTCTCCGCCAACTGGGTCGGGGAGTAAGACCCCACCCCACACGACGGATCACCCCCCACGACGGATCACCCAATTTAGACAATTTTTTCCCTCCTTCAACACCACCACCACCATAATACATAAGTAATAAATAATCAAAAAAAATCGCAAAAATTATACTAAAATTACTAGCAAATTCGCTATACTTAAATACATAGAAAAACACGTTAAAAACGTATAATACGACGTTAGCTTTAGTAAGTCGATCCGGAAGGCTATTATAAACTAAAAAATCCCCTATACTACCCTCTTAAACCGGCTATAAAATATTATAATAATTAAGAAGTTAAAAGAGGATTACTAGAGGCTTAGTAAATACTAGGAGTAATCCCTTATTTACTAAGTAATTATATAGGGCTAATTAGGGTTCGCTCTAACCTATACCTAAGTTAAAAAGTTCGTAATATATATTTTTTAATAGAGTAGCGACTAGTACTTACTTAAAAAGAAATAGTTAGAGGGGTTCCTATATAAGAATCCTATACTCTTAACGCTACGGGCCCGTTATATAAATTCTAAGCGCGTTAAGTTTATTATTATTAACGTTATATAAGCTTTTTAAAAAATCCTAATATTCTTAGATATTTATAAAATCCTAATATCCTTTTATTAAAATATAAATAAAACGGGATTAATAAAAGGGAATAATAAGGACTATTTAGTACTAAGTAAGTTTAAAAAGAGATCTACTTATATTTAGATACTAAGAAACCGTATTTAGATCTCTATACTTAAGTATATTTTTATAAATAACTAGTACCTCTTACTATTAATAATCTTTAAAAAATAGACTATATAATAATAATAGTTCCCTATAGAAATATTAAATTATATTTCGTAAAGCTTTACGTCCTCTATAAATAAGTAAATTTTAAATATAATTAGGTTAGAATAGTTAATTAAGATATTTATTTTATAAACAGAAATAGAGGCTAAGAGACTCTTATCTAAGTATTTACTTATTATTAATAGGCATAGTAATTACGTTTCTAATAATTTTATATAATAATATTACTTTAAGGGTATTTACTTATATTATTTACTACCGCATTCTAATTATATTACGTAGCCCCTAAATATTTTAATATTCTTATTACTTAAAATATATTATTATAATAGGCTTATAGATTACGGCCTCTAGCTTAACTTAGCGCTAATTAAAAAATAGAACTTCCTCTATTATTATTTCTAAGCCTAAGTATAAGTACTTATAAAATAGAATATATATACTAATTAAAAAGTAATAAGGCTATACCCTATTAATATATAATAACCCCTATTTAGTAAATTTATTATTATAATATAGCCTATAAACGTTTTATAAGTATTATTATAAGAGCCCTTATTTTTAAAAATACTTAAAATACCCTAAGATTATAGTATTATTACCCTTAAAAAGTTAGAAAACTTTAAAAAGTACCGGAAGCTCTAAGTACGAAGTAAGAGCGAGGATAACTTCGATTCCGTTATTTATAAATTAATATTTAATAAGGTAAATAAGTAATTAAATACTTAAAACGTAGCCTTAGTTAATACTTAATTAGTTATTAAGTTACTAAAGGCTTAAGTATAATTATATAAGCTAATTACGAAGGTAAAAGTACGTTAGGATCTAAATAAATAATTCGTATAAATTAAGGCTATTATAAGGGTAAAGAGGGAGGCTAAGGCTCGCCCGTAGTACCCAATTACGGTCCTAACGCCTATAAATAGTATAAAAAAAACTTAATTTACTAATATATATTTAGAATTTTAAATTTAGTAGTGTTATGCTATTAATAATCGAATTCGTAGTTATAAGGTTAAAAAGTTAAAGTCTAGAAAATTGTCTAAATTGGGTAATCCGTCGTGGGGGGTGATCCGTCGTGTGGGGTGGGGTCTTATGGGAGGACCCAAGGAGTGAGGATTTGAGTGGGCACCTACGTAAGCACAACTCTACCTAGACAGAGGCCGTTATCAGTGGGCTAAGCTCTTTGCACAAAAATGCGAACCACGAATACGGATACAAGGAATTGGGGGGGCATTTTTCTGCGAACAAACAAACGCACATACCACCCAACCTCTCTCTCTCTCTCTCCTCCGCCCGCGGTTTCTTGCCCCTCTTGATTACTTCAACTACACACGTAACTCCGTTCACCCAACCCCTCGTTGTTCGTGTTGCGCGATTGATAGCTATCAATTGCAATTGAACGTGTCGGCTTTCTGACCTCGATCGAGAAGGTCAGCGGATATCTTTGACGAGTCGAGACCTTTGCGCTTTATAAAGCGAATTCTTTCATCGCGACAGCAAGCTCGCGCGCATTATCGCTCTCTACCGCAACCACAAAGCCGAATAGCAGAACGAGAAAGCCGCCCAACATGTCCGGCTGGGTCGATTGGTCAAAGACCACGCAATCCCGCAACTACCGCGGCTCAACCTCCTTTGCGACGTTCATGATCATCGGGCGTACGTCCCCTCTCCTTTCCCCCCTCCCCCATCAGCAACTCGCGCATCGAGAGCGAGAACTCCTTGATCACGAACCCAACCGAGAAAACTAACAACCCACCAAACAGCAACCTGCTTCTTCCTAGGCATCCTCTTCGCCTCCTTCCCCTACGACTTCCCCCTCCTCTGGACCTCGGCCCCCGTCCCAGAAACCTTCTTCGCCCACCTCGAAACCCACCTCAAATTCATGCACCAATCGCCCCCCCTGATCGGCCGCCTCCTCAACATCATCGTCTTCACCGGCTTCCTCGGCTTCTTCATCAAGCTCTTCCGCCCCTCGGAAGCAAACGTCCTCTTTGACGGCGCATCCCTCGTCCTCTACCTCATCGGCGTCGGCGTCTACATTACCAACATCGTCAAGGGCCTCCGGTCCGTCAGCGCGGGCATCTGGGATGACCCCAACTTTACCGGAGAAGTGAAAGACGGCCCCGTCACGGGGGAGATCATTCTGGGCAAGGAGGATAGTTTGAAGGTGCTGGCGGCGAGCAATACCATTTTGGCGCTCGTGTTGGTTGGTGTGCTGGTGTTGCAGGCTGGGCAGTGGTATGCTGAGCGCAAGGACCGCGAGGACTTTGCGAAGCTGGAGAAGGAGGAGAAGGGGGCCAAGGGATCTGCGAGTAAGAAGAAGCAGTGAGAAGCTTTGGACTCTTCTTTCTGGGTGCTTGCGCAGGTGGGCGTTACGCGGATGCGTATAGGTCCTTCGGGGGGCTGTTGGCAAAGTGAGAGGTTGCGACATGGCATGTGATTGGTATGCCCCCTACATCGACTTTGATTGCTTTTAGGGTGGCTCTATGTGACATGTGACGTTCGCATCGATGCAAATAAGGATCACAGTATGAAGCGCACCACTAGTGGGCAGAGGCAGATTATGCCTCATTCAAAATATATCATGTCTCAACGCCTATCATTTTGAATTTTGACATTCGGGCTCTATTTAAACCCTAACCTCTCGATAAGGTAACAACGACAAGCAAAGAAATCCTGCCTCCTCAACTAGCAGTCCTATCGCATCTCTACTACAGATGAATGCGTCTACCTTTTTTTTACTCCTTATCCCACTCACACGCAAGCCCTTACTCGAGCTTGAGCTGCTCAAACTGCTTAATCGTGTCCTCGAAACTCCTGGCCTCAGACTCGAGGTCGACGAGCTTCTGCTTGTCCAGCTTCTGGACGGCCTCGGCGACCTTCTCCTTGTAGATGGGGTCGTTGAGGACCTTGTGCTGCTTGTCAATATTGGCGCGCGCCTTGTCGAGCCTCTTCTTGGCCTTCTCAACCTCGGCGTCGAGGTCGACGCGGCCCTTGACGTGAAGGTACACAGAGGCGGAGGAGGCGACGGGGAACGCGACGCAGCCGGCGGGACGGGCGGCGTCGGAGGTAATGATGTCGATGCCCGTGACGCCCTTGCCGCTAAGGGTTTTGATGGAGGCCACCTGGTCGTTGATGGTCTGGTGCGAGGTGGCATCGTGAGACTGGATAATAACTGATGATCGTGTCAGTGGGTGGGACCTACATCGCAACATCGGCACATGTGACTTACTCTTGCTCTCCTCCTTCTGAGCGTACTCGCTCATGAGGGATCTCGCACCACGCGAGCATCCCAGGACAAGCTCATACGCGGCCTCGGACTTGGGGTCATCAAACTTGGCGTCGTAGACGGGGTAGCTGGCAAGCATGATGGACCTGGTCTTGTCTTCAGGGCGGCGAGGCAGACGCTGCCACAACTCCTCCGTGAGGAAGGGTGTGAAGGGGTGGATCATGGTCAGCGCACCCTCCAACGCGGTGTACAGGGTCTGGACGGCGCTGGCGGCCTCCTCGGGAGTGCCATCCCTGATGATGGACTTGCTGTTCTCAATGTAGACATCGCAAAGGAAGTTGAGAATGTACTGGTACACGATACCAGTGGCCTGCTGGAAATCTCTCGCCGCCAGAGCGGTGTTGATCTCCTTGGCGGAGTTGTTGAGCTTGTGAAGGATCCACTTCTCCGCAAGAGTAACACCAACGGTAGCCTCCTTGGCGGGAACAAAGTCCGCGGGCAGGTTACCCAGGACATACTTGGACGCTTGCCAGATCTTGTTGCAGAACTTTCTCCAACCGGTCATGACCTTGACGTCAAAGTTGACATCACCGCTCGTCGATGTGAGCGCAGCCATGGTGAAGCGAAGACTGTCAGCACCGTTGCGAGGCAGACCATCAGGGAAGGCCTGCTTCTGGTACTTCTCGGCCTTGGCAACTTCGCTGGGGTGGAGGTTACCGGTGCGAAGCTTGGCGTGGAGGTCCTCGAGCTTGATACCAGCGATGGCGTCCAGGGGGTCAATGACGTTACCCAAAGACTTGCTCATCTTGCGGCCCTCGGAGTCACGGACGAGGCTGTGGCAGTACACCTCAGTGAAAGGAACCTGGCCAGTAAGCTTGATACCCAGCATGACCATTCTGGCAATCCAGAAGAACAGAATATCCCAACCAGTCTCGAGGACAGAGGTAGGGTACAACTCCTGCAGGTCTTGGGTCTTGTTGGGCCAGCCCAGGGTTGAGAAGGGCCACAGACCAGAAGAGAACCAGGTATCGAGCACGTCCTCATCTTGCTCAAGAGTGAAGTTCTTGCCGGGAAGGGCAGCCTTGGCCTTGGCCTCGGCCTCCTCGCGAGTCTTGCCAGCGAACCACCGCTTGTTGTCCAGGGAATCGGACTTCTCGCCCTCAACCTTGGCCAGGTACACAGGGCAACGGTGACCCCACCAAAGCTGACGGGAGATACACCAGTCGTTGATGTTGGCCATCCAGGCGTAGAAGCTGCGCTCGGAGGACTCGGGCTTGATCTTGATTCTGCCGTCCTTGACAGCGGCAACGGCATCGTCGGCCATGCTGCGCATGCTCATGTACCACTGGGGCTTCAGCAGAGGCTCAATGACGTCCTTGGAGCGCTCGCAAAGGGGAATAGTCATGGCGTTGTCCTTCTTGTCGACGTAGAGACCGAGCTGCTTGAGCTCCTCCTGGATGGCATAACGCACGCTAAAGAGGTTAGTTTGCATGAGGGTATGCGAGATCTGCGCAGTCACTTACTCGAATCTCTTCTGACCCTGGTACTTGCCACCATTCTCGTTGATGTTTCCATCATCAGTAAGAATGTTGATGAACTCGAGGCCATGCTTCTGGCCCAGGTTGAAATCGTTGGGGTCGTGGGCCGGGGTAAGCTTGACGGCACCGGTACCGAACTCCTTGTCGACATAGGTATCCGCAACGATGGGCATCAGACGACCCGGGATGATGGGGTGGATAGCCTTCTTTCCAACCAGGTGCGTATATCTAGGATCATCCGGGTGAACAGCGATACCTGAATCGCCCAGCATGGTCTCAATACGGGTGGTGGCAACCTCAAGATACTCATCGGTACCCTCAATCTGGTACTTGAAATGAATCAAAACACCAAACTCAATCTTCTTCTCGTAGCCGGGGACCTCCAACAATGTCCTTCCAGTCAGCTCCTTGTTGATAACCTCGAGGTTGGAAAGGGCGGTGGTGAGCCTGGAAGACCAGTTGACAAGTCTGTTGGCGCGGTAGATGGTACCCTCCTCGAAAAGTCTGACAAAGGTCTCGGCAACGGCGGCGGACAGGTTCGCGTCCATGGTGAAGGCCTCACGGCTCCAGTCGAAACTTCCTCCCATCTTTCGGAGAGCAGCGTTGATCTTGTCGTGGTATTCGCCCTTCCAGGCCCAGACCTTGTCGACAAAGTCCTCACGGCCGAGGTCGTGACGGGTCTTTCCTTCTCTCCTCCAGAGCATGTTCTCGACAACGCTCTGTGTCGAGATACCGGCGTGATCGCAACCGGGGATCCAGAGCGTCGTCTTGCCCAACATGCGGTTCCATCGAATCATGATATCTTGAAGGGAGTCGCCAAGGGCGTGGCCCAAATGCAGGGCACCGGTGACGTTAGGAGGAGGGTGAGCGATGACGAACTTGCCCGCGGGCTTAACCTTGCCCTCGGCAGTGAATTCGGGCTCTGTTGAGGTTGTATTAGCTCACGCAAGACCTCCCACAAGAAAGGGGTGCGACCGGTATCACGTACTGAAGAAGCCTTCCTTCTCCCACCAGTCATACCAGGCACTCTCGACAGCTTCAGGGTGATACGCCTTGAAGTGGGGGTCCTCGAGGGGCTTGAGGCGCTTCTTCTCTCCCTTGGGGGTATCTTCAACGTATTCAGGGATAGCCTCTTCCTCCTTCTTCTCGGCCTTGGCCTTCTTCTCCTTGTTCTTGGATGCAGCGGGGGCTGCGGCGGCCTTTGCGGCCTTCTCGGCCAACTTCGCCTTGAATTTGGCGTCCTTTTCGGCCTTCTTGCGCTCCTTCTCCAATTCCTTCTCGGTCTTCACCTTGGGAGGTGCGCCAGCGGTCGCACCAGCATCCTGACCGGCGGCATGGGTGGCGGACGTCGAGGCAACCTGGGCCTTGGTTTCGTTTGAGACGGCAGGAGGAACCTCCTCCTTGAGGCCCTCAGTAGCGCCGACTGGGAAGGAGACACATGGGTCAGCTCAATGTCTGAAAGCGTCACAATGGCAATTGGGCCGGGAGGCATCGTGAGAATGTGGGGTGTGGGATGGGGGAGGAGGGGCTTGCGCACTGGGGTTTCCGCGTCCGCTGTCGGTGGCCATGGTGGCACGTGTCTGTAGGAAAGGTCGAAGACGGGGAGGACGTGGACGTAGACTGAGTGATGGAGGGCGCACGCGGAGTGCTCGAAGAAATATTGAGTTGGACGTGGTGGATATGGTTGCGAAGAAGCCCGGGGAGGTGGGCTTCGACTGATGGTAAAATACAAAAAAATCTCCAAAGGTCTCCGAGGAGGGGCAAGCAACTATGACTCGGCGGTCTGATTGCAGCACTTCGCGGATTTGAGTCACAGGATTGGGTGTTCGAGGAGGAGGGCCTTGGAGGGGTCATGCAGCTAAAATTCGGGTGCGAGCCACAGGCGCAGGGAACCTGAGGTGCTCAAGTCCGATTTACCAGCCACAAGCAAGGGGGGTTTATCGATGACTTGCCTTATCGATAACGAGTATCCGTTCCTCAGAGCCGATAAGGTACCAAAGTTCCATTGGGATGAGTCGCACGCCGCTTCTGCCCCTGGTGCATTTTCCTGCCGCCGCATTGAACCTGGGAAGCTCAAGCTCCAGCCACACCAATCAAGGTCGTTGGATAATTCATCATACATTCATTCACTTTCTACCTTCCAAAGCTGGAGCAGTTGCGGAAACCTGACTCACACAAGACCTCAATTCGATTCAATGGGTTTGTAAGGAAAGGGAGGAATCTCATCAGCATATGCGTCTGTGATTAACAATCCAGTTGCGGACGAAAAAGAAGCGTTCCGAGACCTCGGCCCAGCCTGGACGTGGTAATCGTGACGCGATGTATATCCAGAGAGCCATCCCCCGGTTCGCTCAGTGTGCTAGACATTCATTGGCTAGACGAGGATATAAAACTGCATGCTTTTCTGTCCACGGGAATGAAGAGAGCTGGCAGGTGAGCCTGCCGGGGAAAAAAAAAGAGATCTTCCTTGCATCGAGATCTCATATCTCATTAATACTGACCGCGTGAATAGGGTACCCTCGTTCAGAGAGTGACCAAGACTGTCAGGTCTTTACAGAAAGCAGGCCTCGAGAAAGATGACGGCGCGGTTGTAGTACTTGCTTCCCGGCCATATGCGTCGTGGCTGCTAGATGAAAAGTTTATGGCCGCATTGCTGCGACCCTTTGGGGATTCGAAATCATCCGGCGATGTGGGTCGCGAATTCAACGCTCTTACCGGTGCAGTCGATGGGCTTCACCCCCTTCGTGCATTCGGTGACATCCCACACGGATTCTCATTCTACTACGGGCCAAAGGATATGATCATGCCGAGGCTGTGGCAGGGGAAGAGCCCTAACATGCAGTCTGCTCCTCGTAGCAACGACAAGCTGAACGCTGCCATTACGTTTTCCTACGGGTCGAAGCCTGGCAGTTACGTATGCACACTTCCCTTGGCGAACACGATCTTTCAGAATGGCCTTCAGTCGACTCTCATCGCTAGCCGCTGGAAAGTCAACCTGAAGGGGGGTTTGGATCTGGTCGAGCGCGAAGAGCGACGGGCTCAGGAAGTCAACATCTACACCAGAGGGAGCGATCACACCAACTCGATTCAGGCACCCCTGGTCCCCATCACGGCTCCGCGGAAGATCGTATCGGGCCTGGGCAATATCATCAGGCAGGTCGACGTAGATGGTAAAGAGACGCCTGCTTCTGCGGAGCTCGAGACGGCTGTCCAAGCGCTCTTCGATAGGCGGACGGCAGAGGGCCATGAGTTCCCTCCGGGCCCCGTAGGTGTATGGGGAGTTGTTTGTCCCCCTGGTGATGACCAAGCGGGAACCATTGAGTTCTTGAACCGTTTGTCCGAGACAGCGTCAAAGGTACGGAACGCTGGAGACGAGTGGTCCATGGTCCTGAATACGAAGGAATATATGAAATGGCTCATCAATAGGGGTGCCAGGGTCTACAAGATTCGTAAGTTGAACACCCAGCCCAACAATGAGTAAGCTCATCTAACCAGAGAATGAAGAGAGCGGCGGCGGCGGCTGGGGGAAGAAGGCAGGCCTCCTTTCGCTCGATCCCGAAGTCAAGTATTCCGCTTCCTCTGAGGAAGAGGATCTTGACAGCTTCATCCGTTCCTTTGAGAACCGGAACGACGGTGGCGGCGACGCCGAACAAGGCGTCATCGCTCCGGGCTCGTACATTCAATACTTTGTCGCTCCGCCCTTCACCGCCGCCAAAGCGAATACGGCAGCGGAAGGCGAATCTCAGTTCACCGACTCCTTTGGAGTGACGGATGACGCGCGGTTAGAGGCATCGCCAGTTCCCGCTTCGCGAGACTGGAAACAAATCCGGCACCAGTTTGGAGCGGTGACAACTCACGGGCTCTTCCTTGAGTGCAGGTCGCTGCATCCTCTCGTCCGTGAGACGAAGCTGGACGTGCCCGGAGCGTGGATCGGACATTTGGGACTCCCTGACCAAAAACGTTCCAAGTTCAGAAGGCTTAGCCTGCACACGGAGAAAGGCTTGGGAGCCTCAAGCTAAGATGTAAAATCTATGGATGTAAGACTAGGGGGGAAAACTACTGTAATTGTTTTTTTAGGGAATGAGCTCTGATACGTATTTTCTCTCGTCGTCGCTGCAAAGCTTGAGCCGGTCATCCGGTGTCGTGGTGTAGGTAATCGGGAGGGTTTTGACGAAAAAGAACTGACGCAATTCTGTAACTTGCAGCTCAGATCG
Organism: Colletotrichum costaricense; assembly: GCF_030867565.1. Classification (NCBI taxonomy): domain Eukaryota; kingdom Fungi; phylum Ascomycota; class Sordariomycetes; order Glomerellales; family Glomerellaceae; genus Colletotrichum; species Colletotrichum costaricense. The sequence goes on along the minus strand of NW_026848247.1, from coordinate 258,391 downwards.
CCGCAGGTGGATATGCATACTCTTTCTCTTCCATACATCTCATTCTTTATCAACGGGAGGTAACTCAAGCATTTAGACAGATAATTTAGACGACATAATCCTCAACGTCCCGCTTCCTCGATCATGGCCGCAACCAACGTGACGCCCTCAAAGATCGGAGTCATCTCCATCGGCGACATGGGCGTCGGCATCGCCAAGCTCCTCATTGCCAAAGGCTTTCAAGTCGCAACGAACTGCAAAGGCCGCAGGTAAATTCAAACACTCTCCACCTGTATGAAGTAAACATTCGATATCACCTTGGAACTAACATTGCTACAGCGAGGACACCCTCCAACGAGCCCGCGACGCAAAAGTAGAGCTCCTAGACACAGACGAAGCCCTAGCATCCCAGTGCGCCGTAATCCTCTCCGTCGTGCCCCCGCGCGACGCAGAAGCCACCGCGGAGCGCATCATCGACGCCCTCGCCGGCACTGCATCGTCGCGCGAGACACCCCTCTACTTCATCGACATGAACGCCGTCGCCCCCTCCACCTGCAAATCCATCGCCGCCTCCTTCGCCCGCGCCCGCGCCCCCGCACGCTTCGTCGACGCCTGCATCATCGGCGCCCCGCCCAGGCCCAAATCCGCCCCCAACGCCGGCACAAACGTCTCTGCCTCGGCCCCGCCGCCCGGTCCCGGCGACGACGACAACGACCCGGATGCGTGGTACGTCCCGGGCATGCCCATGTCCGGCCCCGACAAGCTATCCGACCTCTCCCTCCCAGGTTCCTCCCCAGACGACGCAAATGCATCCTTCGGCGCCCGCCTAAGCGCAACCCTAGGCGGCAACCACATCTCCGACTCCATCGGCGCCGCCTCGGGCCTGAAAATGTGCTTCGCCTCCCTCTCAAAGGGCTTCACCGCCATCGCCACCCAGGCCTTCACCTCGGCCCACAGGATGGGCGTGCTCCCCCACCTGCGCGACGAGCTCGCCGCCCGCCTCCCCTCGCACCTGCAGTCCGCGGAAAAGGGCGTCGTGACGATGCCGCCCAAAGCGTACCGCTGGGTCCGCGAGATGGAGGAGATCGCCAAGACGCACGCCGAGGAGGGCGGGTTCGGGCCCGAGTTGTTTGTCGGCGCGGCGGGCGTGTATAAGTCCGTGGCGGAGGATTCGCCGCTGGGCGGGGAGAAGATTGGCAAGAGGAAGAGGGGCACGACGGTGGAGGACGTTGCTGCTGCTTTGACGGAGGGGTTTGAGAGAAAGAAGAAGAAGACGGACTGAAGACTGATTCACTCTCCCCATAAGTACAACTTGGACGAAATGTAGATTTCAGGCAAAGGGTCAAAAGTAGCTTTGAAGACTTAAACATTGTCTCAGTTACATTTCAACGCTGCACTCGTTTGTTTGAAGTTTTCCAAAGATCGCTCTCGACGCCATTCGTACCATGAACCATATGCTGCCTGCCCAAACCTCCTAGCGCCTCCTATCCCCAGTACTATTACACCATGATCCATTATGCGCCGGCCAGGATACTCTTACACTATATAACATCATCGCACCTTCGTCACAAAATTCGTTGTCCTTATTCCAATAACAGATATTATAACACTGACAGCGTCAGGTCACCAGAGAGCTTCGCCTTGATGTGCACCTCGACGTCCAGGTTGAGTCTGAGGTCAACAATAAAGCCTCGCTCGCCTTCGTGTAAGATTTCTCGCGGGTTCTTCTCGCGTTGAGGTCGCGGTGTAGAGAAGTCGGGACCGCCAGGAGGGAGCTCGCCACCATCCTCGGGCATCTCAGTTATCGGAGCTCTCAGGGAGAGATTCATATCCGACGGTCGCCGACGACACGCCGGAGGCCGCCGGATCGGTGGGAACGCTGATGATGATGATGACGATGAGCTACTCGTGGTGTCCGTGTCAGATGCCAGCGCAGACGCGCTGTTCTCGCCGAGGCGCGGCACTCTTCTAGGTGCGGCCCGTCGGTTTAAATGGCCTGACCGGAGTGGTACCGGGTCGACTAGTTGCTCATCTTCCGAAGGCATCGCTGTCGATGGTGCTGGCGCAGGCCGAGGGGCAGCTGGGCGTCTTCTGGCAGGCCTCGACGCCGACTGTCCCGAGCCTGACTGATTAGGCTTTGGGTTGGCAGCGCCTTCCCCAGCGTCGTCGGTCTCCCTGTCGCGGTCAGAGCCGTCCGACGCAGGTCTCCTACTCAAGTCTGATCCCTGTGACCGCGACGGTCTCCTCCGCTGCTTGGGTGGTTGAGATTTGGGCCGGGGCCGTGATTGTTGCTGGGAGTTATTTGGTGTAAGTATAGTGTTATTGTTGTGTGAAGCTGGCGACGGGCCCTCCGTGTGCTGGGCTGATTCCATCCCGTGTAAGTGATGAAGAGTCTGCCCAGTAGAACCGGTTGATGGATGATGACGGAGTGTAAGTTGATCAAGAGTTGTTTGGATTAACTGTGTATATACTGAACCCGACGATGGTGGTTGCGTATGTTCCGCTGATGTCAAAAGTTAAGATGTTGGAGATTCGAGGGTTGAAACAAACCCTCGTGTCGCGCTCTGCAGGTGGTTTGCCTCTTTATGTGTCGATCGTTATTCTCACGATTCAGTCGTACAGCGAAGGGCGCAAGACGGGCCTTCGTGCTCGGGAGAGGTGATATAAGTCTGTACTATCACTAGCAGCCGTCATATTGTTGCGCTTGCCCTATCGTCGGTCCGTTTAGAGTCGCCAGGTCGATGGTAGCAATCGGTGTCTCCGTTTGAATAAAGTGTGGTCGTGTCCGTGTTCACGGTTCACCGTCGACTCTCCATTCCGGTTGCAACGATTTCCAAGGTTTGAGGTGACGGTGGGAAGAGTGAGGCAAGGTAGACGCCGGGAGAGAGCTGGAGTGTTGTGGTGGAAGACTTGGGGGAGACGGGAAGGTGAGAGGCGCAGACTGGGGGCCGGGGAGTTGGAGTGGGCATTTACCTTAGTGCCAGAGCTTCTTCCTGCGACGTGCAAACGCGGGCGCGGGCGAGGTGCATGCACCCTGACGTTGCAGGCCGGGACGTGCACTTGGCGGGGGACCTGGGGCGACATGGGTGATTTTTCTTGGTTTTTGGAGGACCGTTGCCAAGTTATATGTCACACTCTTCACATGCATGGAGGGTCCCCGACGATCGCAAACTTGATTTTTTAGGGGGCGGCGCCGCGGCGGCTCACTCGTGGACCTCCCCAGATAGGCATGTCCCTTGTTTTGACGACTGCGATTTACGGGCACTGCAGTTTATGTACGGACATCCAGTCAAGCCAGTCTCACCCATACCGAGACATGCCCTGCTCTTTGCCGCATAGGTGAAGGTGAGCCTGGTTGGACAACCAGGCCCTAGCACACCGAGGTACCCAGGAACAGCCGCTACCATCGATAACTCGTCCTTGTTGAGTTGCTCCAGTCTCCAGGGGGCCCAAAGCGGCGAAAACGGGGATCTGCAAACCTACCGAGTAACATCGGCAGGAATATTTCAGGAAATCTTCGGCGGACCACTCGGGCAAGTGGACACAGAAGCCACGGAGGCAATGCCGAAGAAAAGGGTCCAAGATTCCAAAATCCTTGATTGGTGCCCTGGTTCACTCGAGTCCCTGATTTTGGACCATGCGCGGACTGTAATCCGGATTCAGATCAGGTTCATCAACAAGCTGATGGTGTTATTGTTGACTTCTATAGTTAATGGTCCACGATGCTATTGGTGAAGGCGCACAATGGGGGGTTTTCTGACAACTGGCTTTCCACGTGTCTCAACCAGGCTTCTCCTCTCTCGTAACTTGGTCTGAGGACTGGCCCGAGACATTCCGTGCAGCATAAACCAAGGTCAGACTGAGCTGGACCAGTGTTTACTCGATCATATCGATATCATCGTTCGCGGCGGGGACCGCGGCAGCGGCAGCGCCACCGTTCGGCTGAGGCGCAGCCTCTCCGGAGTTGCCTCCGCCAAAGTAGTCAGCCATCTCGGCATCCAGTTCCTCCTGTGTCTTCCGAGTACGACCGTCTCTACCCGAGCGGCCACCTCTTCCACCTTCTTGGTCTCTGCCGCCATCTCTACCACCGTCTCTGCCACCATCTCTACCGCCTTCTCTGCGAGCTCCAGGTCTGCGTCCGCCACCACCGCCACCGTTTCCGCGCCGGCGGGGCATAGGGCTTCGCGAACGGTTTCCACGGCTTCCGGGGACGTATCTGTCAATGCCTCTCTCAGCAGCCTCGTCGACATCGTATCTTCGTCCAGGGGACATGGATCTCGAGCGACCGCCGGGAGCAGAGATTCGCTCTGCAAGTGGACGGCCCGGCATCACCGCCGAGTCAAAGGGGTTGCGAGATCGACCGCCGGCTCCACCGCCAATGATTGACAGTTTGATGGGTTGGCCTGAGATGTTAGTCTTTGAACTGCCACTGACAAATTGACTCGAAAAAAAGGCACTTACCGTTAGCATTAGCACCGTCAAACTGCTTGATCGCGTCCAAAGCATCCTCGCGGGACTCCATCGTGACGAAGGCAACGCCCTCCGAGCGACCAGCGCGATCATACTTGAGATCCAACTTCGCGACAGGGCCGATTCTGTTAAACAATTCCTGCACAAGCTTTAGTCCGGGCCACGGTATTCGACACCTTTAGGGGAGCATACTTCCAAGTCGTCAGGAGTCAACTCGTAGTGGATGTTCTCGACGCGGATTTTCGAGCTGCTCGAATCTCTGTGACATCCAATCAGCGTATGCTCGGATGGATTACGGCACAAAACTTGCCTTTGCTCAGGCTCGTCGCGTCTCCGTCGAGGGGCCGGCGCACGGCGATTGTCTGCTCCGCTTTAGCTCATGTTGTAGGTGTGGTATAGGATATTCGGTCGTACCGTGCTCTTCGAATCGATCGTGAACCCATTCACTATTCGCAGGATTAGCTCACTGCCACCTTGGGAGTTCATTCTGCGTGGAAATACCTATCGAGGTTTCTAGGCTCGTCACGGAAGGACTGTATCGCAGGACGGCGACACCTGTTAGCTGTGCCATTGCAATCGACAGGTACCGCTCCCGGCCTTCAACAAGACGGTCGGCATGGAACCGAAAGCTGCGCGGTAGTCGTGGTCGACCGGGATGAGGAGGGAGGAGGGTCATTCAACCTGGACAATCAGCCTGGAGATCTACCAGGTGACGGGTTGTGTATGCGGCATCGTACCTTTCTAACGCCGTCGCGAGGATATTCCTGGCGTTCGCGTTCGCGTCTTCGGGGGGCGCCTCTACCGTTTCCACGGTTGTTGCGAGGGCCGTCGCTCTTCTGCAATTATTTTGGTCAGATCCGAGGTCGCATATCGTACAAGGCTGCGGGTTTCCTTACCTTCTCGCCAAGGATCTCGTCAAGGCTGCGGTCCAGCTTGTCCGCCATGATGATTTGTTGGGTGGAAGTATGTTCAGAAAAGAATCTATGCAACCCAAGATGTCGAATTGGGTGGTCAAAAAAATCACCTCGGTACCGTGGGAGGTGAACTTTGCTGCAGGATGTAAAAGGGACAACAATGCTGATCGCGACTCAAGTGACCGAGTGCAGTAGACGCAGCTGGTAAAGGCAGGCACGGCTGACCGCGGATTGAATGGAGCATCCGACCGCCAAAGAAGTGTGGCGCACGTTGTGCTAGGGACAAAGTGGGTACGTGGCTGAAGCCCCTCGACTCTGCTGGAACTTTGCTTAAATAGGTTAGCACCAATTGGCTTCGAGATGTAGAACAGGAAATCTGGAAATAGCTCCCCATGTTTTGACGCCTGGCGGGCTCCCCACTACAGGTCTCAGGGGTCCGAGTAATCCACTCCATTTGACCCACCTCAGACTCCCAGTGGCTTCCCATCCGCCCACCGTTATCCACTCAGTCAGTGGAGTGAACCCGCAAGTACGCACCAAATAGCGCTGCTGGTCGCAAGCTTTACAGGTGCTGTCTCGCTTGTCTCGCCTGTATCATCCGTGCCGTCAGCGCCCTGCATCCCCTGATGTGAGGCAGGAGGATCTCTCGGCCCGGAATTAGTCCTCGAGGGAGATGAAGCTAAGCCCCTTTTGTCGTCTGAAGTGTAACTTTACTGTAGAGCTGTCCTCCCGATGCGCCTCCCTTGAGTTGACCAGCCCGCCAGAAATAGGAATCTCGTATCTGGCCAATTTCTTCACTCCCTCGGCGAGAGACACACGGGAAGGAGCGCTCAGTGTCATCTTTCATATCTATTGCATGGCACCCCCGATTCCCTGCGACAAAGGAACGAAAACCGTACCTGTTCTTCTTAGGACCCAATACCCGCGATAACCAAAGCTCGCTTGCAGCTTCGCGAAAGCCAAGCCAAGCCAAAAAACCATCGAACAACCACCTCTGATCCCTCGACAACCTTTATGATTTCCGCATAGTCCCCCTACTCGTCAGATTGCCTGCCATGGCCCGTCCCATGGGGTCAGTTCGCTTGAAGAAGGCGAACCCGGTAACCCTCGTCCTCGGCGCCGTCCTCTGCATCTTTATCGTCGTCTTCCTCATCGGACCTTCCAAGTCAACAAAGGCAGAGCCAGCCGGTACCGCCTCCCACCATCTATCACCTCCTACCGCCCCATACCGAAAGAAGGCCAAGGGCGACACGAGACCGCCGCCCGTCGTCCGCTACAACCTCAACAATGTCACCATCACGACCGACCCCATCGGCAACCGCGAATCCGTCCTCATCCTGACGCCGATGGCGCGGTTCTACCAGGAATACTGGGATAACCTCTTGAACCTCAACTACCCTCACGACCTCATCTCCCTCGGCTTCATCCTTCCCAAGACCAAGGAAGGAAACGCAGCGACCGCGGAGCTACAAGAGCAAATCACAAAGACCCAGGGCTCAGAGAAGAACCGCTTCAAGAGCATCGTTATCATGCGCCAGGACTTTGAGCCGGCCATCGCATCCCAGGACGAGGGCGAGCGGCACAAGATGGAGAACCAAAAGGCCAGGCGCGCCGTCATGTCAAAAGCCCGCAACTCGCTGCTCTTCACGACCCTGGGCCCCCAGACGTCGTGGGTGCTCTGGCTCGACGCCGACATTGTCGAGACCCCGCCGACCCTGATCCAGGACCTGGCGGCGCACGACAAGCCCGTCATCGTCCCCAATTGCTTCCAGCGCTACATGAACACGGAGACCAAGAAGATGGAGGAGCGGCCCTACGACTTCAACAGCTGGCAGGACAGCGAGATTGCGCAAAAGATGGCCGAGACAATGGGCCCCGACGACATCCTGCTCGAGGGATACAAGGACATGCCGACATACCGCGCGCTGATGGCGTACTTGGGCACTGATGAGAAGGATAAGTCGGTGGAGATCCCCTTGGACGGCGTCGGCGGTACTGCCTTGCTTGTCAAGGCAGATGTCCACCGCGACGGGGCCATGTTCCCACCCTTCTCCTTCTATCACCTCATTGAGACTGAAGGTTTCGCCAAGATGGCGAAGCGCCTAGGCTGGCAACCGTTCGGACTCCCGAATTACAGAGTAAGTAGACGTCAAGATGTCATTGATCTACACAACCGCTCACACTACTTCAGGTTTATCACTACAATGAGTAAGGGCTAGGCATCACGATGGATGTGATCTGGGAAACAAAATGACGAGTACATCACGCCTTTCATCTAGAGGTGTTCAATGGAAAACAGAAAGTTGAAACATCCCCCACCCACCTCTTAGTCGCCAACAGCATCGGTGGCGGTATTACGAATTTTACGCGCGGAACAGACCTCATTGGAAAGAAACCTCATATGCTCCTTTACCCCTATGTGCAGATTACCCCCTTTCTTTCGTATCTTGCCAAAACATAACTGCGTCCCACTTTCTTCGGATGGGAAATGGCGGCCGGGGGGTTGGGCAACGGGCGTTCTCTGCAGTACATTTCACACAGCAAACTACATAAACAAATCTGGGAGTCTGGTGGAATATCGGAGGGATTAGCTGGTTAAAGGGGGTGGGAGAAGGCTTCACTTCTGACCATTGGCTTCTTGAGGGTGTAAGATGAAAAACAACGACGCGCCGCGAGGAATCGAGAGGGGGGTGCGGTGACGAATCGTGGGTTGAGCAAGATATCGGCGGCATTAGAGAGAGCACCTATTCCATGTTTTCAAGGGCTCTAGTGTGATAGAACAAATGATATTGTATCTCAAAGTGAGCTTCTCGCTGCAATTATACAATCTGTCATTGAGTGATGATGATAGCCCTCTGGGTACTCCCTACCAAACGAGCCTTCCGTCCTTTCCCTTCCCAGCCCATCCCGTTCCATGTACATTTTATGTATGTGATCTTGTCAAGTTATCTTTATCCAAAAACATAAGCCACTGCTGAAATCCAACCCAAATTCTCTCCCTTTAGAAGACTGGACCGCATCAGTCTACCAGCCAGCTAGGCAGGGTAACGTTCTCCCAAGTCAGACTATGCCGCCTCCAAGCTACGATGACAGCGACAGCCTTCACCCCGCAAATCAACCTCCCCTCGCCTCCCCAATTCCTAACGGCCCTCCATCTACGGTCCTCTACGACCCCTCTACGGCCCATCATACCGCCCCTCGTCATCGCGGCACCAAAACTCAACGAGCGCGCGCGTGCCCAGCACGTCCCCGCCGCGCAGCAGCGCCGCGACGTCGACGTTGAGCGGCGAGTCCGTCTCCGGGTAGGCGAGCAGCGTGCGCACGGCGCGCACGCTCTCGAGGACGCTGTAGGCGGGCGTCCAGGCGTCCTTGAGCAGGTCGAGGCAGATCTCGCCCGTCTGCAGCGCAATGTTGGCGTGGACCACAGGCGTCGCGAAGCGTATCGTCGGCGGGCGGATGGGGTAGTCTGTCGGGATCTGGATGTGTAGGAGCCAGCGGCCCTCTGTGTCGTTGGGTTAAGTATTAGCTATGGTCCCCAAGATGGAAAGAGGGGGGGCGATTGTGCAAGGGAAGAAGAAGAAGAGAGAGAAGACCTACCATCATACCCGTTCCCGATCCCCCGCCCGTTGACAACAGCCTCCCACGTCAACAGATCCTCATCGTCGACGGGGCCCAACCTCTCGATGCCCCTCTCCTCCTTCTTCTCCGACCGCCACACGTCGAGCTCCTTTATGAGCCTCTTGATCGCGCCGCGCCCGTCCGACGTGGACTTTGACTTTGACTTCTTGCTGCCACGGTCTCGTTCTCCTTCGCCTCCTGGCGCCGCGCCCGAGGGATTCGTCTGGGAATCGGGCAGGTTCTGAATGCGCCACGACATCTTCGACAAGTTAGGATTCCTGTCTCCTGCTTGCAATCCGGGCTGTGCGCGCGATGGATGGACGGACGGACGGACGGACGGAGGGGGGAGGACCTGTGGTTCGACTGATAGGCTCCTGGAGCTTATGGGTCGCAAGTAAGGGAGGGAAGACGGCCAATTGGTACGTAATCGCGTATGAGTTGATGTGGTTCACGACAGTGTTCGAGTAGATTCTCGGAGCAAGCTAGCTATATGAATAGCTGTTGATAATCTTTTTGGATTGGGGGGAAAGCTTTGGGGCAATCCCCAAGCCGATGGGCTGGGTTTAACTTAGTTACCTTACCTTAGCAGTAGCCGAGCCACGCTCTCCAGCTTCCCCAGGGTGTCACTGAGACGTACCTTGTGACGCGACAGGATACCTAGGTGGGTCCTGTGGGTTCAGCCGAGGTTTCCCACACCGGCTCTCGACTCCGGGTTCAGTCCGGCATCTGACCAACATCATCCGCATCGTCCGTACGCCGTTTGCGTTCCATTTTGTTCCGTCTCGTGCCATCCCGGCCAGTGTCACTGAAGTCTTCACAATGCAAATGCTCAAACTCAGTATCATTGGCAAGTGGTCAAGTGGAAAGATTCAGAGTGACTCTCAGAAATATGTTCATTAATATTTGTCTACGTCGCGATTTGTGCCATCTTCCATCGTCTAGAGGGCTGAAACAGCCGGCCGGCCAAAGAACTATGAGAGACACTGCAAAAGTGCCTCGACTTGTCTGCCTCGCCAAGTTTTCGCCTTCCTAAATTCGCATTTCATCCCCGATATGTCCAGAGAACGGAAACAAAACCATTGAACCACATGTTTCCGGCCCCCACAGTTGTCACCAAGACATATGGCCGCGAACCTGCTATGCTCATGCAACTTGCTGCTCATGCTATCATCACAAAGAACGCCGAATCCGTGTCCCAAAAAAGCCGAGTCGTCGGGGTTTCCATCTCTGCGCGTTGCGTGAAGCTTTGGTGACGACCCGGTGTTGCTTTTCTTTCGCTAGCCAGGCTGCGTCGGCAATGTAGTTGCAGACGCAAATCCCGTCCTAGCGAAGAAAGACATTGTTCCGCCAGAAGGATCTGGTCGAAGAGAAAGTGTAAAGAGTTGTACAATAATTCCATATACATGCGTCATGAAGTCACATTTGTTGTTTGCGGTGAAAGCTGGCTATATCGTAGCCAGTCACCCTGACTCGTTGGTGTGCGTCTCCTATTGAAGTCTAGGATGCGGCCTCCTCTTTGCTGGGCTTCCAGAATCGCATCATCCGGCTGAGTCGTTTCGATTTGCTGGACTTGTGCTTCTTGTCACCCTCGCCATCGTATGAGACCTCCATTGATAGCTTGCTTCGCTCCCCATGAGAACTGCTGATAAGTCTACTCAGACTGGCAAGGCTGGATCGCCGCCGCCCGAATGCTGCTGAAGATACTGAGACCGGCCGCTGTTGGTCGGGTCGTATGGGCTCCTGTCTCAATTGAGAGCTGGTGGCAAAGGAGCTGTCCCTTGTCATGGTCGAGTGACTAGAGGTCAATGACGGTATATCTACGGAAAGCCTGACTTCTGGGCCCGGCTCCCCGAGAAGTAGAGATTGGAAGTTGTTCTCCTCATTGACTGAAGATGGTGCCGTAGAAATCCGCTGAGCGTCGTATGACATGGGCGAACGGGGTGATGGGAAGGATGAGGCGTGGCTCATTGAATAGGGGCTGACGGGAACGTGCGAAGCAGTCGGCAGGTGGAGGGGACTAACGTCGACAGGGGCCAAGTCCTTGCTGGCGAGAATTCTGCGCGGAGACGGGGTTGCGGAACCAGTAGACTCTGCTTTTTCGTTGAAGATGGAGCCGGTACGGAACTCGGGGATCTGGGCAAAGGGCTCTTCAACAATGACGTCCTCTTGCAGGGGAATGGGCGCTGTCTCCGCGCTCATCTTGGCTTCTACTTTCGGTGCGTCCGTACCAGTGACCTGATCACGGCTGATGCTGCCATCAGGGCCGCTGATAGAAGTATCGTCGAGAATGGGCTGCTGGACTTTGTTGACAGCGGGCGGTGTCGCCTCGTCGCCAGAGGATTCCGCACTGTCGTTGAAATCGCCTCTGTTGGCACGACTGCTCGTGTACAGTGATGCGCACTTGCCAGGGTGCTCGTCGTCTTCTTCGTCCTCCTCGAATACGTCGGCCATTGTCGAGCTGCTGCCAAAACGATGTATGCCAAATCGGCCCACATCGAATGGTACCATCTCAGGGGCGCTTTCAGCGCGACGGTGGTAGTGCATTCCTGGCCCGCTGAAGCCTTTCATACCCTGTGCGCTGTGCAGCTGGCGCTTGGTGGAGGCTGCGGCTTTTTGGGCGGCGTCCCATTCAGGGTTATTCGCAAGAGGCGTGTTGAAAGGACCCAGCGCAGCATCCAGATCAATCATGGGGAAAGATGTGTCGTCTTGGGCCGAGGCAGAGCGCGGCTTCCATTCTTGTAAGCTCTGAGGTTGGCTGGATGTATCCGTCACCATGAGTGTAGGTGTGACCGGTTCGACGTTCACTTCCGGTTCCATCAAGAGTGTGAGGGGTTCATCCTTCTGCTCGATTGTCTCGAACTGGCGGGCAGAATCGCCCGTAAGATCCAGGTCTTTGCACTTCTTGTTCCGCGGTTTACTCTTTCGTGCTAGAATTGATCCGGCCCAGTTCTTGACCTTCTTCTTCTTCTTGGACTTCTTGCCGTCTGCTCTCTGGCCGGCGTGGTCCGAAAATTCTGAGAAGCCAACCGATTCCGAGTTGGGCTCTGAGGTTGATGAGGAAGATGAGCTGGTTGGCTTGGATCCAGAATCTGAAGAACTCGAGCTCACGGGCCTCGTGCGAAGTGGTGACGCAGTTGCGTTGAAAGGGTCCAATCCGAAGAATGACCACCTCTTGGGAGTCTTGGTTGGACTAGGCATCGGGGGGCCGACAGAGCCTGCTTCAGGCACGTTGATTAGGGTAGGAATGGAGTTTCTCCTCCTTGGCGATGCCCCGACTGATTGGATGCTCTGGGATCGTTCCAAAACCGCCCCAGCAGTGCTAGGCCTGGACTCGTTGTTCTGGCGAGAAGGTGTAAGTACCAGAGGAATAATAGGCTCGGTCTCCACATGTGTAGTTGTCGTTGGGATGGAAATGATGGACGAAATGCTTCCAGATACCGAATGCCCTCCGGGTCGAGCTGTAACTGTGCTGGAAGTATCGCTTGACACCATTGATAGCGGGCGTGGGATGAACTCGAGGGTATCAGAGAACCCAACACGAGCACGCGTGACTGGCCTGGCTGCGGGAGAAGCCCTGCCACTTGATGAACCCGAATCTGCAGTGACTGGCCTGGTAAGTTCTCTGGGCACTCTGAGGACTGGTTCGGATTCAACACCCTTCAGAGTCTTCTCGACCAGACCCGCATTGTGATGGTCTAAACGCCGATCAAATTCAGCCGGGCTTGTAGGAGCACTGTTGCCCCTGAGGTTACCGGACGCTGAAGGCTGGACAATGAGAGATAGGTCATGGCTTGAGAGCGCAGCAGAGCGTCTGTGTTTGTGGCCACGACCGCCCGGAGGCTTCGGGGGCAATTGGAAGTTTGGGGACGCAAAACCACTCTCGGATCTCGTTGGGCTTGTGCCAGTTACGGTGATGGAATCTCCAGAACGGATGCTTCCTCCTACAAACTCGCTCCCTCCTCTCCTGTGTCCAACTCCAGTTGGTCTTGCAGGTGATGCCGCTAGTCTCGGGGACACAGGCGGAGGGGATAGAGGCGGGCTAAGCAAGAGGGATGTATCTGGAGACAACGAAGCGCCGGGATTGAAGGTAAAGTTGGGAAGCGCGGGTGATCTTGACGGCCGATCTGCTGCTTCTGAGTTCATGTTGAAGGTCGATCGGTCTTGGATTTCGATGGCGGACAGCGGACGTCGCCCAGTTGCTCTCGAGAAGGATGACGGTGCAGAGGCCGAAGAGGGCCTTGCCGGGAAGACGAATGGTGGGTTTGGTAGTGGAGGCATCGTTCGTGGAGAGTGTGGTCCGGAGAATGATGATGTTGAGGAAGTAGAATTATCCAGCATTACTGGAAGAGAAATCGCTTGCATCGAGGGCTCGTCCAAAACCTGTGTACTTGTGGCTATCATCATACTCTCAGGTCCGACAGTGGTTGCCATGCTTTACTGAGCCGCTCTGCGGCTACAGGTTTGATCAGCAACTAAAAGAGGGACATAAAGAGGGCGCAAATGCAAAATGGTCGTCGTTGGTTGAGAATGGAGGATCGTTTGGGTGCTCGACAGAGGACGACGCGTCAGGGGGCGTTTTGCGAAGTGATGGCGGGTTGGGTAATTAATTCTGCAAGGTGGCAGATTTAGCGAGTTGGTTCTTCTTTTCGTTTTTGATATCGCGAAAGAGAATTGGAAGAATCGATGGGCGAATAAACACCTTTCGGAACAAGTCGAATATGGCGCGCTGACGATGGGAATTGGGCGAAATTGGCGTTCACGATTGCGTACGTGACAGAAGCGGTCGACCAGGTAAGACAAATGCTATTTATCGAAGATGAAAATTGAAGGTGTTGTTAAGGAGCGGACGGCACAAGACCAGAAGCAAATCTGCAAGATCTACAACTAGAATTGAACCACGAGACAGAAGTCAAGAAACGACGACGGCCTCGAAGGGTTTTGGGGGGAAGAGAGTTGATGGGAAGAAGAGGGGGGTTGCGACGCGGAAGACTAAAGAGAGGATGGGATGGATGGGTGGATTTAGGATTAGAATTGGGGACAGACACACACACACACACACACGCACACATACACACAACAGCGAAGAAGCGACGAGTCGGGTCCAGCGGTCGGGGTGTGTTGGCGATGGGAGAAAAGGGGGGGTGAGAAGACAGGGATGAAGAGGGTGTGTGGGAGGAAAACCTCAGTTGGGTTTGGACTGGCTCGGGGAGAGGGGGGGCCAGTCTGCAGAGGAGGAAGGAAGTCCAGGGGAAAAAGAGGGAGAAGTAGTAGTAGCAGGAACAACTACGACCAGGGGGCGTGCGATTGTGATTCCAACCTGGAAGTCACAGTCAGGGCCCGGACAAGCAAGGCAGGGACGACCAGGGGCTGTTCAGGTTGATGGGGCAGCAGCCGTAGCGCACTCGCATTTCATCACTCAGAGTGCCTCAAAGACAAAGTACGAATATCCGCACCGGATTTACTATGCAAAGCAAGGTATCTCTCCTATTCACGCATACGGAACGGGGCAGACAGACAGCAAAGAGGCACCTCGCGTCGCAGGATTTGACAGAGCACACCTCACTCAGCTTTGAACCCAGCGAGACATGAACCAGTCATTAGGAGGTGGGTTGGACTCTTGGTAAACAGAGCATATTATGTATAGGCAAGCACTACAAGGTACGTGTTAGGTATCTGTTGTTCATGAAAGACATGAATCCAGAGAGTCGCGTCGAAGCAAAGATGTGTATGTAAGGCGGTTAGAGCTGAACAAAAATTATCGAGTACTCTTTATTCACTGTTTGGGACAGTTGTTGAAACTCGTATGCGCCCACATTCGGTTTTTTGCCTACTTACTTAGTTGAGGCACAACGCGCCGTATGTATACCTTTACACACAGAACAAGACCATGCATGCTCTACAGTTCCAAATGTATCAGTAGTTCATCAGGAGTACCTAGCTGGAAGATTCATATCCCCATCAATGAAGCCCCTGGTTCCCTACTCACTTCGACGCTTCCAGATGACATTGACATCCTCCGTCTTCCAGACCTGTCTTGGTTGTGTCTGTAACCAACGTAACGTGCAGCAGTATCGCTGTGCTGCCCTGCATTCTGCATGAAGCACTGCATTCACGCACACACGTTGCCGCAACTAGACGGGCCCTGACAGGTTGGTGTTTTGCCTTGCAGCCAATTCTACACTGAGTTGGGTGCGCCGACCAGCCTGCCTCTAGCAAACCGCCCACCTCACTCAAAGCCGCTCAGTTCCTGAGCAACCTGACCAGGCGGCCCAGGTCCAGGTCGTCGAGGAGGGCACAGACTGGATTCTCTAGCGTATCATGGAACCTGCTTCCCGTAGTTGTGCGAAGTGTGGTGAGTGGCCGTACTAGTACCGAGTAATCGTCGCTGAGGTGAGTTGACGGTGAGATGTTGGCTGCCACACCTTTTCCTCCCCTCCTCCTTGCTAGCGAGCTCTAACACCCGTACCAGTTCGCACTAAGACTCGGCCGTCGTTAGGCGGCCACAGCCCAGGCCCATCTTCCTCTGCTTCCTGGCCTTAGCGGCGGCCCAGTAGGTTGTTGGCTTGTTTGGCTTGGTTGACTTGACGAGGTTGCCAGGCAGAAGCTGGCACGAGAGGACTAGACAGAGCGTAGTAGAGCCTAGAGGACCCGCGAAGCTGCACCTCAGCCGTCAATGGCAACGCAACGTCTTCACCGCTTCGTGTGGCCTCAAACACACGTTCGCTATTGCTTTCCTTTGTCTCTCATGCGTGTATTTGGTACCTACCTCTTTCATGACCCTTCTACTGGTAAGGTAAGATCATGGACTGGGCAAAGGGAATCTGACTTTTATCGAAATGGTTTGACGATAGTTCTGAGACTGGAACAGTGGATCTGGGCCTGCAATGAGTCGGCTTGCTATAAGTCAAGAGAGAACCTAGGAACGGAAGTGGACTGAAGGCAGGGAATAGAGGCGCTGAGAGTTCAGTGCGCTCTGTGTCGTGCATTGTGTAAGGGACGGAGACCACGGTACCCTTGGGCCGTTGTGTTCAGGTACTTGATTGCGGTGCAATATTGAATTTTCTGTTGGCCACCACCACTGAGACTGAACTTGATTTCCTACCCTGGTATAACGGAGTATGCGTACCTTTTTCTTTCTCCTCTTACCCAAGTCCACCCCAAGCACTCAAGCACACACACGCACACCACGCAGGCACGGCACGGCAGGTAAGACCTTCCATGCGGGGAGGTAGCGATACGTATCTTTTCACACAGGCGGAAGGAACTCCCCAGGAGCGCTTCCCCGTCGCATCCCGCAAGTGGCCCACGAAATGCACGGTCAGAGCAAGACTCAGAGCGAGAAACTTCCCTTTTCGCAAAGAGAGAAACCACCAGATGTTGACTTTCTCTGACGGATAACTTACCAGCAATGACTGAGCCAAGTAGGGCTCGGCGAGCGATTAAGTTCAGCCGTCAGCTACGTTAGTATACCTTAGCAGCAGCGCACATCATCAGCTCAACCACAACCACGGCACCTCCGGGTTTGGGGGGATGACAAGAGAAGGTGCCGATGGGAGCAAATCCAGACCGGTGCTATGATGGACGACCGGATGGCCAGCACATGGCAAATGCAAACGAGACGAATCATCGCAACGCCGTGCCCGACTAACAGCACCAGAGTAGCGATGGCAGACAACCGTCTCTGCAGGTACAGCAACGGCGTTGGCTCCATTCGACCACGCCCCCTCCATCTCCATCGCTGCCATCCGCCCCTTGCGGCAATTCTGCGAGAAAGCCACCACAAGACACAACTAAAGCCTCGAGAGAAGAGACGGGACGATGAGGCACCAGAAAGTTAGGCCAAGTCACTTCAAGTCATGTCATATCATGTTTTGCTTGACACCTACCACTTCCCAAGGTTCATACACCCAGCTCCCGCCCAAGCACCACCTCATCGGGGATTACACTTTCGCTTCGTCTTCTAACCTAGATTCAGTCCCGTATACTGAACACCTTCTTTGCTTCTTTTCCTCGACCCGAGCGACCCGGCCTGGTTTCAACCCCAATCAAAGACATCGGCGGCCGTGCCTATG
This sequence comes from Colletotrichum costaricense, assembly GCF_030867565.1. Classification (NCBI taxonomy): domain Eukaryota; kingdom Fungi; phylum Ascomycota; class Sordariomycetes; order Glomerellales; family Glomerellaceae; genus Colletotrichum; species Colletotrichum costaricense. The sequence continues at coordinate 241,338 of NW_026848247.1, read as the reverse complement.
TACGAATATTGCGCGGGGGGCTTCAACTCGATTCGAATCGACAGCCACGCCGCATCTCGAAAATGGGCCGACGCCTCGGGTTCTACCTCGTCCACGGCCAACGCCAGAGCCAAAGCGGTCAAGCGATGTGTGTGGGCTCAGTGCAGCGTCCCAAAATGGACTTCTTCGATGGTAACACGGGCGCTGAGGCGGCACTGGAGCCGAATTTCTCCTCCACGTCCAGGTTCAACGGCGGCCTCTGACTGGCTTACGGTCCTGAGAACGAGAGATGGCCAGGGGTGTAAAACATATGTGCCAAGGTCCCTTCGTCACTCTTTATCCACTCTTTATTGCTGGGCTTCAGAAACGCCCGCGTACCCCCAGGCCCAGAGGAGACGATGGCCCCCCCTCCAAGCCTCAAAGACCCCTCCCATCTCCATTTTATTTCAATCGGCCAGATGACCGATAGCACCTGGCAGATCTGCTTGCTTTTTCCTTAGTCTGGAAAGGGAAATCTCTGGATCCACTGGAACCACAGCTACGAGTGTCTACGAATACCTCACTATTGTGAATAGGGTACGGAGGACAATGGAGAGGCGTTCCGAGGGAGACGAATGCCATTGTCAATAGTTGCCTCTTCAGTTGTTCACTTTTCGCATATCGGGATGGTATGCGGACATTCGACTGATGCCGTCCGTCTTTTCAGCAATTGGCGCACAGCATCTGTCAAATCGTCGTACCGGGACAGCAATGGCGACATGATGCTAGAGGAAACATTTCATGTCCTATCATTGGCAACCACCACACGCTTTCCGGATGGGATGGGATGAGATGGGATCATTACCTTATTTCTCCCATGTTCCCGTATTTGACGCCCCCGTTTCCTCAACCCACTTGGCCGCCTAGGTAGTAGTGGGGGGGCATGTCACAGTCGGAGCTGATGGAGCATCAAAGGCAACACAACCATACAACCCCACACAGGGCTATGTCTTCTTCTGTCACTGGCAGGCATGGCAGGCCAGTTCGTATGCACGGAGCGCTCGTTTACGTTCACAACGGCAGCAATCGATTCCAGGGCTTTGTGCGGGTAGTGCGCGTCGAGCCATCATTGCACAGCTTCGGCGGCGCCTTCAACGTTTGAGGAAGCCACAAACTATGATAAACCGCCCGAGGGATGGTTTATCTGAGGCTTGCAATTGCTTACAGCGGAACAAAGAGAGTATCACGCGGCTTAACTCTAAAGTCTGTTTTCATTTTCGTTGCTACGGTCGGGAGCCTCATCTTAACTCAGTCGCAAACTCGGGCGTCGGAGCCGGACCAGGAGCTCTCTTGATCGAACGACTGGGCCCGCCGAATTTCTTCCAAGCCTGGTCTTACCTAGCTCTGATCAACGTCCGCCAGCCCGTTGAAAAATGAACAGGTTCTTCGTGCGACGGCGCCGTCACGGTTCAACCCATGGCATCAAAGTATGACAAAGAGGCGAAGCTATCCCCAAACGACTAGCTTTGCTTAGTGGCCTGGCCATCAACTCTTTACCCTTCAAACGTTTCCGAGTCGCCCATCGCGACGAGCATCAACAAACAGGCGGCTTCTACCCGTTGCTGGCCTACCAAGGCCCGATGCTTTTCCCAAGCCGCCCTCATGCGGCTGCTGCTCACTCACCCTGAGAGTTGCAGATACACCTGCAGAAGCAACAGATGATAACCTTCGCGCCTCTTGCATCGCTCCAACCAATCTGGCCTGTCAATCGCCATGTTGCATTCGAACCCACTACGCGAATTCAAGTTGCATAGTGCACAGACGGACCTGCATGACGCCACGCACCAATCGAACACAGAATGAGGCACTTCGGTTTGATATCGACGAGAGGGATTTTGACAATGGTTCTTCGTTCGATACTAAATACAACGCGGTGAGGAATAACGCATCAGTTGCATCTCTGCTGTTTATCCGTACGGATATCTATTGCCACCATGTTGAAACCCTTGGTCGATGACATGCCGAGACTGATGGTCGTATTCAATCCTGCCACGGGCAGAATCCTCCATAAGCAAATCAGGAACAGTTCCTCCTTTCAAACACTCATCTCCCAGCAGGGAACAAAAATCATCCTCGTGATGGTGCTTTGCCTCCTTGGCTGACAGCCATCTCCACCCCGACTGGGATGTTCAGTCCCCATCAATTCCCATTTCGTACTCTTCCCTTGTCAAATGTTTCTTTCCCCCGAACTCCCACCAATTTTTTTGCAAGCGCGGCTCCGGCCCAAACCATACTGACTTGCATCATTTCATATCCGATCCGATCTGCCAACTGTTCTAAGAATACCTCACCCAACTATCCCCTACGCTTCTGCCAGCTGGTGGCCCTCTGTCGACCCTTTCAACGTTTGCTGGCGGCAATTCTGAACAAGCCGGGTCCGGTTGAATTGCGGGTGACCCAAACTAATCTCGCCTGCAAGATTGACCAGCAGCTGCTTTCAGCATGACCCCACGCCCTCGGTAATGAAATGAAGTGGTGGCCAAGTCATCACAAATTTTAGGTGCCGCCGTTGTTCAAATTTTTTGTGCCAGCTGTCTTTACCTAATTCCCCGTCAATATTTGCTCCGGTATCCCTGCGCCGACCAGTAAAGACATCATCTTTAAGGATCACTAGAGGCTCTAAACATCGGGAACCTAGTGTTTAATATCTGGGATATCCAAGTTTGACGTGACAAGGCACGCGTTCGATTAATTCGGGGGGCAGGGATGCCGACTCCAGAATCTGATAGTCTTGGCCAAGTTGGCAGCTGGGGAAAGGAGGAATGTCTTTTCAGTGTCATTTCGGCAGCCTCGTGCGCCGCCACTTCGTCGGACATGAGCTTGCCTGCCTAGAGGCGGTACATCTCAACCGCAGTTTGATTGATTTGTTGTTGTTCCCTTGACAAGAACCAAATCTCAACGCCATTCATCTCTGCCGACACTACACACCAGTCCTTCATGCGAGCTCCCGGCCGAAGTTCGTTTTCCTTGAGGCACCAATCGATATGATGTCTCAAAGCCAGGCCCAGCCATGAGCCACAGCCGTTAGACGGCGGCGCAAAGAGAATAACACAAGAGAAAAAAAAAGGACTCAGGCTTCGGACGTCATTTCAAACGGCGGATAGGTACATCGGGTTATTGATGACGAGACTCGTTTGGCAGGCTTCTCGCAAGCACAACAACGTAGCGAGTCAGCTTTAGGCAATAGATCCAAAGTATATCGCGAAACCAGTTGAGCATCGTCATCTAAGTCATGGAGATCGTACTCCTTGTCGGTTTCTTTCTTGGTTTCCCACTACTCCCAACCTCGAGGGTCGTATCAATGTTGCTTCTGTCACGAAGCGGCGCCATTATCATGTACATCTGGCTTCTGAGCGGAGCAAGGACCCTGAGAAGCATCTTGGCACCCTTTCCTCAGCCACATGCACGGTAGCTTATTTTCTGGGTACTCGCACCGCCACAAGTGACAGCGTACATCTTAACTGGTTGAACGGCAGAGCCTTGCGCCCCGCCCGCCGCATTCCCTCGCTTTGCAAGAAATTTTCTGTTCGGCGTGAGGGACCTTGAATGCCGCCCGCTGCACATTGAAATCTCGACTACGTAAATTAACGTTCCTCAGCCTTTGAAGTCTGCAATTCTTCAACACCTGTCATCATGTCTGCTGCGGAGCCCCAAGCTGCTACTGCCGCTGTCGACAAGCCGCTTGGCATGCGAAAGAATGGTACATTCATCTGCCCCATTCTTGGGCTCATCCGACAGCTTGAAGCTAACTTTTTCTCCCTTTAGGCAAGCAATGGCACGAGACGAAGAAGGCATTTAGGCCGACGTCAGGCCTGACTTCCTACGAGAAGCGCGCCAAGGAGCGCGTCGCAATGGCGGCGATGAAGGCCAAGGAGAAGGAGATGAAAGACGAGAAGGAGGCAGAGCGCAAGGTATGATGATGCTTCCCTATGCTTGTTTTCCTCTCTCGGGCTACTCGGCTGACAACAATTACAGCAAAAAGTCCAGGCTATCAAGGACAGAAGAGCCGCCAAGGAAGAGAAGGAGCGATACGAGAAGATGGCTGAGAAGATGCACAAGAAGCGTGTGGAAAGACTCAAAAGGAAGGAGAAGCGAAACAAGCTCATCAATTCATGAGCTTGACTGCACACGGGCAGAGTTGCTATTGGAAAGGGCACTACGATCGAATCTCGGCGCCGACAAAAGTCAGGAGTAGCGCCGTTCCCCCCGTGACAAATTCCGAAACAGACTCCGGTGGTGGAGGAAAAGAGTCGGGCCTAACGCGCCCGTATTTTGCACAGCTCAGTCGACAAACGACTCGACACACACGGGGCTATGCGAGGCCGAACGCTATATCGTCAAGCGATACCCCCGTGGAGATACCAAGGCTACAACAAGGAGCAAACCCACAGAGCGGGCGACAGGCGACAGGGAGGCGGATCCGGAGCCGGCGGGACGGAACAGAGGAGGGATGGAACTGCTGATCCCATCTGCGATGATCTACGATGTGTACTACGAAGAAAGCCCAATGAGGCTACTCATCCGAGCTTTTTTCGCTCGGTGAAATCGGATCAAAGGGCCAGATGGCGGCAATGGAAGCCCAGCCAAACGTGGGCCGCGATTCATAGTTACATAGAAACAATAAGCGTATGACTTGATCCTCATTTTTGGGAAGGGGGGTTCTGGACCAGCAGTTTGCAAGTCCACCAAGGAAAGTGCCGGTGGTTTCGTTCAGACGACGTTTCATGACAACGGGGAAGGACCCCGAGAGGCGCATGTGAAAGTGCGTCATTGGCCCATACACAGAGAGGTGTGCAGAAAGGCAGCACCAAACGACCAGCTTTCACTGGGGATTCTGGAAATCTCCGTGCACACTCCACCTCCACCTTTTTTCCCGATCTTCCACACTGCGACCTCCCTTCTGTAAGGAAACAGCCACACACACAAACCCAGCGCATCTCTTTTGCCCCCCAAAAGCCCAAAGCATTGACCGTTCCAGGCATAGGTCAGAAAAGTCTAAACTACGGATAGGCCGTCCCAACCAAAGAAATCGTCTGGCTCGGGGAGGGTCTTCTTTTTTTCAGCGCTCTTTCAGCGGGCGGCACTGGGCAACAAGCATAGGTACTCGCTGGCGTGTGCGGCTTTGCTTGAGCGCGGCGGAGCCGCAGCTGGAGCGCCTCTCTCTATCGTCCAGTTTCTTTGAAAGGGGGTGGTGGGAAAAGGACGAAAAAGCACAGGGTGAAACCATGTCTGCCAACGGCGACAGTGCTCACGGCTTTGAGCTGCCGTCGGCATCGGCCTCGACGTTGATGACGGCAGCCGCTATCGCCAACTTTTCCCAAAACCACGGTCAACAACAGCACCTATCCGTACACCACAGCCACAGCAGAAGCAAGAGCAAGACCAGAAACAACGATAAGATAGCTTCGGTCCCGATCTCGGCGCCCGTCACTGCTGCCCCTCCTACCACTGCTGCCACAACCTCGACGGCCACCGCCGCCGCTGCCGCCCTACTCCCCGCGCGACGACCGCGGCACCAGATCACGCGCTCCATCACCGAGTTCTCGCCGCCGCTGAGGATGCATCGGCACCGGCACAGTCACCACCACCACCCGACGCAGCACGCGCTGCACCTGAACGCGCAGAGCCGGAAAGATAGGGACAGGCTTCTGCTCTTGGATGAGAGAGCGCCCGGCGCTGCTGGTGCTGGTGGATTGGGTGGGCGAAGCTCGTTCGACATGACGAGGTCGGAGTATGTGACGCCTAGCAGGAGTCCGGACTCAAGTCGGAGGACGAGCGCGCTTGTTGGGCCGATGATTGGGGGTGGAGAGAACCCGGCTGCTGTTACGCCGCCTTCGAGGAAGCTGAGGAAGGTGAATAATGAGGCTGCACTGGTGGAGGAGAAAGGTCGGACGGCGAATAGGGTTGCGTACGTTCTCTTCCGTGATTGTCTTTCTTTGAAGAAGCTTGGGACTGACATGTCGGTGTTTCTACGTATAGCGGCTTGAAGAACTCGCTCGTCGAGCTAAGCGGATTCTCAACAGCGACAACCCGACGACTAGACGAGACGTACTACTCGGTCCTCGAAAAGAAGAGCATGCTGCAAAACACAATCTCGGCGATCCGCGAGCTGACGGAGGCCTCGCGGCAGATGACGGGCGAGTTCGTCTCCGAGGCCGACGAGATGGCGCGGGACGTGGCGGGCCAGCTCGACACTTTCGGGCAGTTCGGCGAGCAGGAGTCGCGCATCAAGACGCTCCAGGGCCGCATCGAGTCCGGGCGGACGAGGATCGAGGGCTTGAGTGGTCGCGTCGACCTCGTAAGGCGGCGGATCGAGGGGTGGGAGAGGGCGGACCGGGAGTGGCAGGAGAAGACGCGCAAGAGGCTGCGGGCCGTGTGGATCGTCACGTCGGTGGTGTTTGCGGTGCTGATTCTGCTGTTTGTGGGCGCGCAGTACCTCGGCGGGCCGACGGATCCCGAGGGCGCTGCTGGGAGGGCGTTGAAGGGGCTTGAGAAAGGGGCGAATCGGAGCGTGGATGGGGCTGGGGGAGCGCTCAAGTTGTCGCCTTTGTGGGAGGATAGACGGGGGCGGGAGGAGGAAGAGGATCGGTTGAGGGTGTTTGACGAGCTTTGAGGAGCTTCGAAGGATCGACTTGTGATATACTGTGTTTGAAAAGGCATTTGGCATTGCGGTTACTGCATATTAATATGATACCCACACAACAAAGGCATTATTAGATTGTTTCATTACAATATAGCTTCTTTTTCGTTTGCAAGATTGTGACTCGTTTCGACTCTCAAAGCCATTCAGTTCGCAATTCTACCTAACTTACCCCTATTTCATTGCCAAAGCTTCTGCTCACCACTTTCATCGAGAGAGCTTCACGTGGGTCTGACTACCCACACCCGCGATCTTCGTGATATATAGAGGCTTTACCAGGGGGTTTATACCTCAAGCTTCATCATGGCAATAGTCGCAGATGTCCACAACCCACACCTTCTTCTCAACCTCGTGTGGCATCCTCAGGTACGATACGGCGATAATGCTCAGTCGGCATCAAGCCTTGTCGTATTGTCCAAGGGCCTTGCATTCAGGCGTATTCTAGGAAATCGGCCGGACTCTGTATATTACTAGGTTTCTATCTTGCTTGGGACTCTCTGCTCTATGTATCGTAGTGTACTGGCACTTGCCCCCACTTTGGAAGTCATCCGAGCTTGTCGGCATGAGATTATCACGTAGAATGAGATTAGACGCGTAGCGATGAAACACGACGAGAGAGCCATTGGGCCTATGGTCTTGCCTCTTTTGTTTGCAATCTCGGTGTAGATATTTGCTCGCGGTGCATTCTGATTCTTAATATCTCTTCTCGGTCTTAGCTAGACTACTGAATAGGGTTCTATGCCTTGACCTGTAGAAAGCACCGCGTAGAATATAGGTTTGATTTACCTCCTCGTATTACACCATCCTCTTTCGTCATGGCCATGGATATGGCCATGGATCACGCGCAGTTGGTTCCGCGCAGTGCTGGATACTGCCCACACTTATCGAACCATCCTAGTTCCCAATGATGGCTCGTCAGTTTTCCATTTGTGTTTCAAGGAGCTCTGACGTGGGGGAACGTTATTCTGCCATCGGGGCAATGGAATACCGAAAAGGCAGGAGCGAAGAGCGCTCGTAGCAAACTTCCGCCTTTAGCCACCTTCTCTAGCACAAAACTTGTATACCTAGCTATCACCGTGTTGTCTGGTGTGGCGTTGTACGATGTAGTCGAGACCGGTATCGAAGACGAAGAGAATCCCCTCATGAAGCAGAATCGAAGGGCATAGCTCTTTGTTTGACATGGGGGGCTGATGCCCTGTACTCAGACTAGTCCATTCTGTTTCCTGATTGAGGCAGGCTTCCCCTTGTTTTCATGGACATGCGATAGACCAGCCTTGGTAGATCCTTTTTGAAGCTCAATCATTGGTTTTTATCTCTACCTAATACTGGACATGTATACTGCCCCTGTATATTACGGTGAGAGATTGCGATGGCTTTGATACTGACTTGCTTAGGATCCAACTTCGCCAACGCCTTTTCTATAGCTTCAAGCTGCTATAGTATGATGTAAAGCAAGTACTATAATGATGTAGGAATAAAGAGTATGCGGCAGTCAGAGATCGTAGTGGGTAGGTGAATTAGCAAAGTAGGACTTAACGTCTGTAAGTTCTTGGACGTGATCGGAATGAGGTTCCCGGGAAGACCGCACGTTTGTGACTCCCAGACTTGACAAAAAAGGGGTAAACCTTCGGAGGAAATACAAGGCGGTGAAGAGGGTCAACGACCTCGTCGGGAAGGAGCCATACAGTCACTGAATATGGGTAGCTTTTGGCAAAATTATTTGCTTCACCTGTCACCATCGGATGAGGAGCCTCCTGGCGCAGTAGTTGCGACTGATCACTTGCAAGAACACACAAAGGGAGTCGACCCCCGGATGATTTTGTTTTTGTGAGGTCTGAGTTCGATTCTAGCTTGCACCGCTTTTTGTTCTTTTTCTTTTCACTCCAATGATTTTTTGACTTGATGTCTTACCACATTAGTTCTATATCAGCTTCCATACGGGCTTGAGATAATACTCGAGGCAGCTTTCTATTGATAATAACAGACGGATACACTCTTAGAATAGATTGTCCCCAACAGCTCTCTGGCAGATACGAAGCAATCAATATCGAATGAGACACACAGCCGACTGAGGAGCAGCTTTTGATACGTGATCATTTCCCCACGATCGATAAAGCAACTCGTCTTCTGAAATTGTGTGACAGGCTGACGTTTAATCGGACACATGGTCAGAGTTTACGTTAATCCATCACTTGCAAGAATATTGACGATGTAGCTTAGGGATTTGCCCCTCATAAATACTTTAGCCAGTATCGTATGCTCACAATTTCACAACGAGAGCTCGACCGCATTCTATCCCGAGAAATCTCCACATAGGCTGCTTAAGATGGTATGCGGTGGAGTTCGGCGACGATGTACCGGGTTTCTCGCTAAACCAGTGACCTACGTCCAACTCGAACATCCCTTGGTGTCACCCTTCTGCTCGCATCTGGCCCTCGATCGGCCTGACCTTTCTTCATACGTATCGGCGAGCTCTTGACTACACTGTACCACCCGCGTGCCCTGATGCTCCAAGCGAGTACGACATGAGACCTCTTACGACAATCGGAAACAGTCTCTATTGTCGTCATCAAACTCATGATTTTTTCCCCCCTTTCATCTCTGGAAATGGAAAACGCGTTCGACAAAAAGTCTACAGAGCTCACAAATTGGCAAAACAGTCATCAGTCATACAAACTATCAAATCGTGGGAAAACAGTCCTGCCGTGAACCAGGTCGGTAGTTGCGAAAAGACAGCAGAGCCGGCGATGTCCCGAAGCGATGTGACATCCCGTCCGCGGGCAGCCCTACGAGTACTCCGTACCAGGTACGCAATCGGGCATGCCGAGGTGCTTCCTTAAATGAGATATTATGCATGTTGTTTAGGGCCCTGGACGATCACCGAATGGGCGCCGGCTCCGAATCCCGACGGGGGCGCGGTGACCCACACCCCGTGCGTCTTACCTACAGCGTCCTTCAACTCCTGGGCTTCCGGCACCGTAGCCGGGTAGGCGCAAGGATTGGGTGGTGCGTGTGGGATCGGGGTCATTCCTGCCTCTGTCTCTCTCTTGATACTTCCCTATCTGGGCTGTTCTAGCCGTTCCGATTTCCTCGGAGCGCGACAGCGTATAACACGCAGGCTGATTTTGGACATTTGGCACTATCTTACTTACCTTACTTTTTGAACGTCGCACTAAAGGTAGATCGTCCGGGCGGGTGTCCGCAGGCCGCGGGTTCCAGAAGCCCGTCTAATGAATTCCATGCTTCCGTCGTATTACGGCGCCAAAAGAGTTTGGCGCGGTTGGGGGAACAGATTGGGAAACACAACTAACTCCCCCCATGTTTTGGCGAACCGAACCACGTTCTGGAGACTCTGAGCCTGAAATCAGCCTTGGAATGTTTGTTGATCAATGGGAAAAGCAATTGTTCTGTGATGTCTTTGCGAGAGTGGATACGGCGGGGATAGATGGGAACAAAGTCATCCAAAAAAAGGGCCGTAGAATCTCACGAAAGAATGAGGTGTGCTTCTGAGAGCGGATACGTCAGTGAGGAAGTGGGCGGCGCTAGACGTCGATTGCCCCATAAGGCGATTCGGTCTCGTCCGGAGCCAAGCACCCAAGGAAGAGCTGATGGCGACAATGATTGCGCGTCTACGGCCTTGGCTCTTTTGCACAGCTTCGCGGCTGATGACTGAGTTGTGAGTTGATAACATAATGTTTTTTTTTGGTGGGGTCAACCAAGGGAGTCTTTTTTTGCTCATGACTTGTTCGATTCGTTTCAACGAATGATGTGCTGCGATGTGCAACTTCTGCAAGTCATGCCCAGTCGCCTTCTGCAACCTGATGACTATACTCTGTACTTCTTACTTGCTTGCTCTGCGGGTCCGGCGCATTGCCTCTGTGAATCGTGAAAACGGTTTGAACAAGGAAATGGCAAGCGAAGCACGGCCAAGACTGGACGCGTTGTGTTGCCCAGAGTTGAGGTGTAGTCAACCAGGGAAGTTGAAGAAGCGGTTGTGGCTGAAGTGTGTGAGGCGTGTCGAGGAAACAGCGGCTGGGCAGCCTGGTCAAGAAGCTCAGTGGGCGTTGCGTCCGTGTCTAGCATCTCTACTAGTATTGTGTGGTGTCTCTTGTGTCTGGTCTCGGCACTCGGCTCCGCATCGCTGGGGTGGATGAGAAGTTGAGAAGGTACTTGCACAGCATGCAGGTGTGCTGCCCCACGACGTCATGCATCCCATGGCCAATTTTCGACAATATGGGGAGACAGGTCATAGTCACCGCCACGATTCTCGGCGCCATTCGGGTGTGTCTCGACGCTCGAGTCGTGAGTCTTTGAGGTTATAAGGTATTGCGGTTGGGGGGCTTGGCCTCCTGCGGTGTGGCTGGGCTGTTTGAGCCCTTGGAGAGAGAAACAATTGGGAACAATTCGATGGCACACAGCCAGGCGCAGCAGCAAGTCATCGTCAGCGTCAACGAAGAATACCGTCGGGGATTACGGGCAACCTACATGCAAAGTACACACATTAGTAGTCAGGTGGGCGGGGCCGGGCAGTTCCCTATCCATCCCGGACTTCCACCCAGCGCCAGCGGTGACTAAAGAGGCATGCGGGAGCGGAAAGGCTTGGCTTCTTCGTCCACCTCAAGTTGAGGTGCGAGGTGTTGCGCAGTGACAGCAACATGGAACGGATCCCTGCCCTGTCTGTGAGCTTCTTCTCTTCTTCGTTGGTTCTTATTCGCACCTCCAACTATTCTCGCGTCTCCAAACTTCGCTTCGCATCGCTGTCAGGCACCCGCAAGCCGCAACAGGAGGACCCTGAACTTTGGAGTCTGTCTGTCTGTCTGTCTGTCTGTTCACACAGAGTTTACACCAAGGTTGGGCGTACAAGTACTGCACTCAGTGTAGGTACTGGAAGAGAGGATTGGGGACTGTTGGTTTTTTTTGGGGTACTTCCGCGTGTTACGGAAGATGTTCCTTGCTTTTTTAGAAACGACCCCTGCCTCGTTTTATCTGCTTTTGTCAAGTTTTGCTGTGTTTTCTCACCCCGCCAAACGACGCTTGCGTGCCGTCTCTCCGTGCTAAGGATATCCAACGTCCGTCCCGGCCGGGCTTGAGCCTTTTTCGAGGCGACTCGCGACGTGAGAAAGAAATGAAAAAACATCCCGATCTATCCCCTCCCCCTCACCTCCCATCCGTCCATCCAGCCCAGCCCTCTTCGCCTCTCGCACAGCTGACCTGACGCACAGCACACACCTACGCGCTCCCCCTTCCAACGCCCAATCACATCTTTTGCTTAGCTTCACCGAGCTCTAAGCTCATTCTGTCTCGTCTCATCCAACCTCTTGGGCGCTACGTAACCTGCCGAGCTCCCATCATAAGTTATCTTGATGCCACCCAGCTTCTAGTTATTAATAAGAGCTAGCTAGGTCTCAACATCCGGGAGGGGGAGCATCTGAGGCAACACCAAGAAAAGGAGGGCTCTGGATTCCTTACGATTGATGATAGACACCAAAGACGGCGAGGGTAACGAGTGAGGAAAAAAGGTTAGGCGGTTTGGGAACCGGGACTAAAATAAGGCTCCAGCCGGGCTCCCCCCCACTTGCTTGAACCCAACCTACAGGGCCCCGCGACGAGCACCTGACAGCACTGACTTTTGGCCAAGGTACCTTCGCACTACCAAACCAAGTACCTCCTCCCTCCACCTCACCTCATTCACTGTTGCTGCCAGAGCTAGGTGCACTTCACCGCAGCACCATAGTGGGCAGCGCCTGTAACTACCCCGCCATACGCGCGTTACGTACAGCGACCCTACAGCCTACCGCCGCCTGCGCCCCCACTGCGATCTGGGCCCGCTCCCTGCCCGCCCTGCGACCACAACCTAACCATTGGGATCTGCCGCGCGCACTACACACTATTGAGACCCGGCTCGTGCCCAGCCCCCAAGTACCCAGTCACCCCCCAGTACCGCTGTACCGTCCGTAAATTGATTATTACGTCGCGGGTCCCCAGCTGTTGCTCTGACGCCAGTCAGCTTGTCCACCTTCTCTCGACCCTTACTTCCTTCCGCAAATTCGCAACCACCTTTCTCTCCTCTCTCCCACGATCTTGGCACCGAAGAAAAACGAGGGCATTCTGAGAGACTTTTGTCAGCCCACGAGAACGGTTCAAACAACTCGAAAGAAAAGAGAAACGACGCTGATGGCTTCGACATCCCAAGAACAACCGCAGAATGGCGCTGCTGTAGACCCAGCCCAAGCCCCGGTCACCAGGGAGCTTCCCCTTCGTTCAAAGAGCAACATGTCTATTCCCCCGCCGGGCCAGTCCCTGACAGGAAAGCAAGAGCATTGTAAGCCGCCCGTCATTTTCGACATGATCCAAGAAAGAGGAGAAGGTGCTAACATTCCACCCCGCCAGACCTCAAGCGCGAGCTCGTTTCTGAGCAAGTCAAGTACGAAATCTCGGAGCTCAACTCCCCCACGGCTCTCAAGCGATTTGGCGCCCCCTTCAAATCCGACGTTGGAGAGGTATCCCCCCTCGACTCGGAGCTCCCCATCCTCCGCTACATCTTTGTACACCATGTTCGCGATTTCCCTTTCCTCGACAAGGCCAGAGAGAAGGAGTTTTGGCAAGACAAGCTCCAAGTAGTAAGTGCAAAAGACAAGAGGCTTCCCCCGCGCCATTACAAACCGCCCTCGCTTCCTCCGGACTAGCTCCGCTGACTCGTTCCACCACCCCCAACTACAGTTCCTAGAATCTTTTGCGACGAAGAATATTTCATCCTCCGAAGACAGACTCGAAGAGACCAAGCGGCGCAAGCTGGCTATCAAATGTCAAAAGCTCGTTGAGCTGATGATGGTGTCTGGTTGCAAGACTTCGTCCGGCTTTGAGGAGAGGATACGCTTTTCCGAGATCGAGGTCGTCGACAGCAATGCCATTGACACGGGCGTCATGCATGCCTTGCCGGAAGGCAACTACATCAATGGCTGGGATGTGAACATCGCTGCCGTTCGAATCACGTCGGAGAGGAAGACTATTAGATCTCACAATCATGCCGTAAGCTGGCTCTCCCGAGTTGTCATTGCTGGGCGAGCAATGCAGAAGCTAACTCCGATTTCAGGAGTTCATTATGCGCATTCACCGAAAGGGCGAGCTCGAGTTCTTCATCGGTAGAAGATATAGCGATTTCGCCAGGTTACATAAGAGACTACGCCTCGAATTGCCGGGCAAGGTTCTGCCCACTCTGCCGAAGAAGAACAAGTCGGATACGACGACTACGGGTCTGTTCTCTTCTCTGACGGGAGGTGGAAGTCCGGATTCTTCGGCCTCCTCGGTGTCATCTGTTTCGACCATGATGACTGGTCTTACTCCTCACGAAAAGGACACCCACTCCAAGTTGTCGGTGCTAGGTGAGTATTTCTCATCCCCGTACGGTGCTGTGGATGCTAATCAGTGTAGGACACAAACGTGCTAGCTCTACTACTTCAGGTCGCAACTCGCCTCGAGTGTCAACAGACAGCAGGCCCAAGAGCCCCCTGCCATTCCTCGGAGGAAAGAAGAACGAACAAGTGACGCTGTGGCGTGAAAGCCAGCGTGTCTCTCTCAGAGCTTTCGTTCGCACACTGCTCTCGAACCCCCAGATTGCGCAAACAAAGGCTATGGAGGAATTCCTCACCAGGGACCAGATCACGCCGACGGATGCCGATATCGACGATATTGAACGGAGAAAGGCAGTCGATGCGATGCGTGTGGAAGAGCAAAAGAAGTTTTACGAGGTGGCAAGGAAACGCGCTGCCGAGCTCGACATCTACATGGAGGAGTGCGTAATCCTGCACTCTGTACTCCCCACTACCAAGTACTAACAGCGTTTAGATTCCGTCAAGAGATTGTCGAGCGCAACGGTCTTACGTCACTGTTCAAAGAGATCAAGGAGAAGGAGACCATCCAGGATCTGAGCATTCAGTACCGGAAGTTCGCCGAGTGGCTCCGGATAGAGGTCGCAGCTACGATTTACCACCTGTTCCTTGCAGAAGACAATTCTCCCGAGCTTTTCGCTCAAGCCAAGAGGATCCACTCGCTCATTCCTTACACCGTCATCAAGAACGTTATCAGAATTGCGAACCCGGCTGCTGTCATGTCCGGTGTCTTGGACGTGTTCCTGGCGCAACCTTTCGGCACCCGATCTCTTCTTCAGCGCATCTTCTCATTGACCCTCAATGACGGCATCAAGAGCTTCCAAAAGTCTATCGACACGCTCGGCGCTAAGATCGGCGATGCGGCCTTTACTGGCAAGCTGAAGATGTATACCGAAGCCGAGGAGCACATCAAACTCGCAATTAGGGAAGAAGCGACTGCTGAAGACATTGACTTGATTGTCGTGATCCTCCGCTCGGATTACCTTGAGCCTGGTCTCACCTCGGAACAGATTGGCCGACTCTACAACGCCTACGTCGCTTTCAACAACGCTGTTGAGAACATTGACGAGGAGTTGAAGCAGGGTGCTCAGCTGTTCTCGTACCTCAAGCAGTACCTGAAGCTTTGCACAAGACAGCATGACAAGGCCATGATGTTGCAGTTGGTGGAGCAGCCGGTCACACTTCAGCTTTTCAGAGATCTCTTCAGCATCTTCTACGAACCCCTTGTTCGGGTCTACAAGTCGGCAAACGTTTACAGCAGTGTCACGGACTTTGCTGTGTTCATTGACGACATGATTCAGGTAGGCAGTCTCGTGAAAAACTACTGTAACAGCACTAACATGCAATGTAGGTTGTTGAGAAATGCCAAGAGCAGGACGCATCGGCGGACCCGAACCAGACCGTCCAGGCCTTCATTGATCTCTGCCAGAGACATGAGCACAACTTCTACAAGTTTGTGCACGAGGTCCACACACACGACAACGGTTTGTTTGACCAGCTGATGGGCTGGATTGAGGACATTTTGGAGTTCTTGAGGAAGGGTCCCAAAAACGGCACCTTGAATGTCAATGCGCTCTTCGAGGGAGGTGTTAGCTCCGGTGCCATCGATAAGGCCAAGGTCATCGATGAGGTTAACCAACTCATTGCATGGCAAGAAGCCAGGAAGAAGTGGCATCACGACAAGACGAGACAAAAGATGGCGGCCGAAGGAAACGGAGGTCCCGATTTGGTACCCACTGGTTTCTCTTCTTCCGACTTTGGCCTCGACCAGATGGACTTGGAGGACATGGCGTATGACGACGAGGACGGGGATGAGGAAGACGAGGCGGAGGAGGAGGATGAGCTCGACCCTATCGAGGCCGAGCGCCGCCGCCGGGCCAAGAGACGCGATAGACTCCGTCGGAGCGCCGGCGAGCCGGCCAAGCCGCCCGTGTCCGAGGTTCACAAGCTCAAGGATAATTTCCTTGTCATGTTGCGCGAGGTTCTTGCTCAGTAAGCTTTTGAGAAAGCATGATATCCCCTGGCTCGTAACTTGGGTTCACATACATGGGTGGTTGGGTCGGCTGGGACAGGTTTCATGGGTTTGGCACATTTGAGGGCATCAAGCCGCATAAACCCTGGCGTTTAATGGTTTTTCGCGTCTACAATACCTGAATTACTTTGAATCAGTTGACGAGATTTATACATTTCATTGAGTTTTGTGACATTATTCTTCGATTTTCCCAAGGTTTGCCAGAACTCTGCGTTTCTTTCTCTGCGATTCGTTCGATACTTGGGAGAGGCGAGACTAGAGTTGATGGTACTTCAGCATATGCGGGAGCAATAACGTCAGTACATATAACTTCATTTAGCTAGCATTCTCGAGGGAAATCATGTACTCAAACAAGGAGGACTATAGTATGTTCTATAACGACCGAAAGCCGATTCATGTGACGGTGCCAATCTCGATGGGAGTACACCCTCATCACAGAAAAGGGGTTTTCAAACGGAAAGAAGGTGGACTGAGAATGAGAAATCATCTTCTCCATAGTTGCTATCTACTTACTACCAGTAAACCATAACAGAAGGGCGTGCGAGCGGGGGGTATCCTCAATTCCAGACTCCATCATAGCCCATCTTCGTCCAACCTTGGGAGAATGGATCACTAGCCCACCTCACGGGTTAGATAGCTCTCCATACCCGAGTCTCCATCCGAAGCCTCTCTCCCTTCCCTCCTAGACCGCCTTAATCCAGACAATAACGAAACACCAAACGCACTCCAAAGCAAGGGGGGACGTTGTCCGAGAAAAGCGGAGAGACACCCTCAATGCTTCGAATACAAATCCATCATGCCAGCCTTGAAGTCCGCAATCTGCTCTCTCTGCGTCCTCGCCCGCGCCTCCAGATTCGCAACCCGTTCCTGCAACTCCGCAATCTTCTCGTCCTTGGCCTTGAGCGCCGTCCGCACCGTGTCCCGGCCCCGCGCCAGCCCCTTGGCCTTCATCGCGAACCGGCCCAGCACGGCTCTGACGGCGGCGACGTCCACGCCGTTTTGACCCTGGTAGAGCAGGGCCATGACTTCCTCTGTTGGATCGAGCTGCTCTTCTTGTGGGGTCGAGGTTGGCGGCGAGGAGGAAGGGGGCATAGTTCCCGCTCCTGCTGTTGAGCGTCCGAGTGTCGCTGACGAGGTGCTCGTCGAAAAGGAGACATTGCCTGGGGAGATCTCCCCGACGACGTCCTCGCCGACCTTGCGGCGTTTCGCGTCGGGGAAGAGGGTTCGGCTGACTGTCTGCGGCGTAGGCAGCGCACCGCCATGCACCGTACGCTGCGCAGCGGGCGTGGAAGGCGCACCGCCGCCACCACCACCACCAACACCACCATCCTCGATGCGAAGCTTCTTGGCGCTGCGTTCCATGGCCTCGGTCATGGCCCTCTCCTCGTCCGAGGAGACGTCGTCGTCAAGACCGTAGTCGTCGGTCCCGGCTCCTCCTCGCCCCTGCCCCTGTGCTTCTTCTCCGTCGTCGTCGTCAGAGTCAAAGTCGAAGAGGACTCTCTTCCTCTTTCTCTGCGCGGGTGTCGCGTGGAGCTCGGCTTCTTCGTCCGTGACCATGAGATCGTTTGGCTCTTCTTCCGCGGGTACCTGGACGGGTCTGTTCTTGAAGTAGGTATCCATGAACTTTTGCTTGGCGGCGCTTCTCTGCGCCGTAGGCGACGACGGCGGTTCCATCGTTGCCGTTGAAGAAGCCGCCGCCGCCGCTCTCATCGCAGAGGGTTTGATAGTGGAAGCCGTACCCGGCGTGAAACTACCTGGAGTCTGGCTAGTCGCCCGACGAGGCGTTGCAGCAGCAGCAGCAGCAGCAGCACCATCCTGCGGCATGGGCGGCAACGTCATGGTCGCCCCCTCGGCCCTGTTCTCCGCGTCCTCGGCCCATAGAAAGAAGTTGCAGCCGCCGCGCCGCTTCTCGCACGTGTAGAACCACCGACCCTTGTTGGCCGTGTTCTTGCTGACTTGTAGGAATTTGGCCGTGTTTCGCGGCTGGCAGTTGCAGTACCAGTTTCCTTCGAGGAAGAGCCCGTCGAGACGCTTCTTTTGCGAAGGAGGGGGCGAGGGGGAATATGTCCTGCCGCCGCCGCGATTGGGTGTATAGGGAGTCGTCGTTCTGCTGCTGCCGCCGCCGCTATTATACATTAGCCGTCGGCCGCCGCCGCGGCGCGGGGTCCGGTAGCTCATTTTCCTCGTAGCTGTGAAGTAACTGCTGATATCGCGGGTTCCGGTATCGATGATGGGGGTGGTAGCGGTAGCGATGGCCGTAGACGTAGCCCGCTTCCTGGATTTCGGTTGAGTTTTGCTTTCGACGGCGTGGCCGACTTTAAGGTGTGGATGCGTCCACGGGAGGCGGCGGACCATGTGCGTTGTCCGGAGGGGGGGAGAAAGAACGTTGGTCCGCGGTTGTCGGGGAAGCTTTGGTTTCAAGGGCGGTAGGTGCGGGAGGGTGATGTCATACTTTGGACATTGAACCCTTTTTTTGTTTACTTTGTCTCTGATCCTGATTAAAAACTTTCAAAGTCGAATCCAGGTGTGGTGTTGTTGTGTATGGTTTTCCAGCTCACAACGGCTGAAGCGTTCGGAGTCTCGAGTTGCAGGTAATCGATATTTCGTATATCTCGAGGGGGGTTGAGGTTTGGTTTGGGAAACTGCCCCGCGGCTGAAGCTCCGATATTGAGGGGCTGGAAAGCCAACAGAGCAGGGGTGGATATTGGGGGCCATTGTCTGGGGCCTCCGGGGGTGGTGGATAGGATAGAAGCTTCCCCAGCCCTACGAATACTCTGAAATCCCTGTCCGCAAGATAGGTCTAGGAACTTGAGTCTGGTGACACCTCTGGTGATTTAGCATTTCGAATCAGATGCAGCGATATTAATCTTGACTACATTGACTGCGCGCCGCCAGCCAAACGCCCGAAGTCAAGGCCCCCAACCCTCTAACAACCAGCCAACCTCAAACTTATTATTGAGAAAGACTCACAGCACTACCCAAGATGATCAGGAATTAAAAAAAATAGCACGCACTTATATCTGTACTCACTGCTAGCCCACGGATGAGGAGTTCTTTAAGGACCGTCCCGCGCGGCTGGGATCCTCAAACCCCAGTTTCTAGATAGTGATCTTGCCGCCGTGCTCCACTATTGCACATTAGCCTGGAGATCCCGCGCGGGACCACCTCCGGCAATCTTCAAATGTCCGCTGTCCAAATTCGTCCGTCTTGTAGACTCTTTTATCATATGCGACAAAGCTCCTTCATAGCTGCTTGATCCGCTCCTCTAATGAAGAAATATGGCATTGGAAAAGCATATTGTAAGCATTCGTAAGCGTTAGGTGAGGTGGATAGTATTTATAAGCTAAGTGCTACTGTATTGACACTGGCTTAGAAGGGCACTTACACGACTTTGGCCATGATCGTGAGAAGCTCGCATACAAGTATCATTCGCCTTTCGGACAAGACTCAAGCTGAACGATTCCATGAATGATTCATTCCATCGACTGACACTACAGCCGTGTGTTTTGAAAACCTTCCCCTTTTCTGATAGAACTTCAACACCTACAACACCGAAGCCCGGACGAAAATCCAGCAACAGTCAACTCTTACATCATGTCAACCCTCCGAACAGTCCACACAATCTTCACCGCCCCCGAGCAACCCGAAGGCGCAGGCGCCCGCGTCCGCCGTTCCATCGGAAGCAACCACCTCCGCGCCTTTTCGCCCTTCCTCATGCTCGACCACCTGGACGGCGCCACCGGCGAAGGCTTCCCGGACCACCCCCACCGGGGCCAGGAGACCGTCTCCTACATCCTCAAGGGATCCGTCGAGCACGAGGACTTTGCGGGCCACAAGGGGATCTTGCACGCCGGCGACCTGCAGTTCATGACGGCCGGCAGGGGGATCATGCACTCCGAGCAGCCGATCCCGTCCGAGGACGGGAGTAGTGGAGCGGGATTGCAGTTGTGGGTGGATTTGCCGCGGCACTTGAAGATGTGCGAGCCGCGGTACCGTGATCTCAAGGCTGCGGAAATCCCGCTCGCGAAACTAGACGACGGGAGGGTTTCTGTGAAAGTCATCTCGGGCGTATCTGGAGGTGTCGATAGCGTGAGGGACCTAACATATACGCCGATATGGTACCTTGATATTCAAATCCAACCGGGCGGCGAGATAGCCCAGCAAGTCCCTAAGGGCTGGAACGCGATGGCGTACGTCGTCGAAGGATCTGCGCAGATCAGCTCCTCCACCGAGGACGACCGGATGGAGGCACAGCAGTTCCAAGCTGTCGTGTTTGGGTTGGAGGGAGACGCGGTGCAGATGCGAGTTCCGGACACGGCGACTGTTGGCGCGCGGATTCTTCTGATTGCGGGTGAACCCCTGGACCAGCCTGTTGTGCAGCATGGTCCGTTTGTGGTGACCAGCAGCCAAGAGTCCCGGCAAGCGCTCGAGGACTTTTATTTCCACAAGAATGGGTTCGAGAGGGCGGCGGGGTGGGAAAGCCGGTCCTCGAAAAGGCTGGCGAGGTCGTAGATGGATAGGAGTACGGGTCACAAGCTTTGAGATAATACAGAACTGGTTTGAACTTGCCTGTTGAGCTCGCTCCCTGATCACTCCTTGCCTTGCGGAGTTATAAAGCAATGGCACAAGGAATTCACGTTGTAGAGAAAGTCGGCACCAGAGAAGATCGGGTAATTGGGACTTCCATCTCGACCTATAGTCGCGCGGAACCGTGGGCAAGAGAACCACCACTAGCACGACCATCTGACAATATCGTACCGACTTACAACATTGCTGAAAAGGAACAGTACGCAATCTCAAGCCAGGAGAAGCGTGTAAGTCCAACGAATCGTGAAAACCCAGCAGCCGAAGACATCACGCGCACTCAAACACTTGGTCTTCCCTTCACCTGTCCCAACGAGAATATGTTCATGAGTTGTAGTATTGACGTCTGGAATATACTCGAGCAAGTCTTCAAGACCTAGCTCTCGAGAGGCATGAGCATACATGAAGAGAGAGAACAAGAAAAGAAGCCCTGCCAGCACAGCTACACAAACCCACCAAAGACCTGTCCACCATATATAGTAGCATTCTCGCCACTGTAAGAAAAATCGTCGCCTGCCAAATCCAAGCCTTTCCTTCCCATGATTACCTAACGACGCCACTGGACCGCTCGCTATGCTTCATTGTAGGCGGCCAAGCCAGAGAGAACAACTGATCAAGAGTTTTTTTTTCCCTGTCTTGGCTCCATTTCGTTACATCTCTGGCCGGTATAGAGCAAGAGGAAAACGCGGGTATATGTAAGCCACCAAAGAAAAAACCAGCATCACAAAGGGAAAAAAACAGCGATTTCGGACCGCTCCCCATTCCATGACCTGAGCCCTCACCGTCCCGGTCATACGAAATCTCTCACACGTCGTAGAAGTAGTCTTCGTCGAGGCCGTCCCTGCTAGGTATCACTCCGGCGCCTGGTGGCGGCCCGGTATACGCAGCCTCGATTCTCACATTGAGAAGCCTAATCTTGAGCCCAAAGTCGCTCACGAGGTTCACAAGCTTGTTCGTCTCGGCTGTGATGGGGGCTTGGTTGAGCAGCATCAACAGACCGTCAAGCCACTCCGACGCCAGGCTGTGCGAGACCGGGTTGAGAGTCAGGATAGCCTGCTCCTTGGCATCGCCGCCGTTGGCAGCTTCCGCGGGATTGGCGTAGCTGAAGATGGTGATCTTGGTTGTCGATTTGACTGTCACGTTGTTCTTGAGCGTCGAACTACTAGTCGCGCTGCGGCTTTCCTCATTGGAGGCTGACACATTGGACACGACTGAGCTGATGGTGCTGAGATCGACCTTTTCCGTCAAAATGTCAAGGCCCGGATCCTGTGCTGTTTGTGCCTCGAAGTCGGCGTAGTGTAGGTACCGGCGATTGTGTGAGAGCTTAGCGAACCGCCAAGGGCGCGGCGTATACAAACGGCGCTTGAGGTTCTCGTCTCTAGGGTTGGTGTCTCGCCGCGGTAGCGGCTTGGAGAACCAAGATCCCTGGAGCAGACATCGGATCCGCTGCTCCTTCACAAACTGAAGTGCCTCTTGCCTCAACTCCTCACGGACTTGATACAAATGCTGACCCCACTGATCCTCAAACGACAGTTCCAAAAGCTCCATTTGAAGCTCTCGTAGTCTGGTGCAGTCGTACTCAAGCAGCTCCTCCTCGACCTCCAACACGTCCTTGGTCCGGCTTGCCTGGCCGACAACTTGCTCGATGAGAATTCGGACCAGCTCTGCCACCTTTTCGAAATCCAGGTGCTCCGCAGCGGTGGACTTCCATACGCGGAAGAAAGCTTGCAGGCCGGCCGTGTGGAGTCGCGACCACTGGAGGAGGAGCGGACGGAATAGCTTTTCGTTGTTTTTAATACCGTCCAAGCCTTGGTAACCCTTAATGTCCTCAACGTCCGACTTCTCCACCTCGAAATGGTCGTATAGGATCATCGTTACCGCGAGACTTGCCCTAGCGACCGGGCACCTTTCGTTCCTTGCTTTTGTGGATTGTTCCAGAAGCATCTTCTGGAAGCTGTCCTCGTTCTTGCGCACGTAGTCTGTCAGGTCCATCATGCCCAAGAAACCAGGGACCTCAAACTCCTGTGTAGGACTCTCGGTTTCGAAGCCCAGTCTCCTCCATTTCTCAGGGTTGTGACGCCGGCTTCCCTTCTTCCCAAGCTCATTGACCTCGTCCAACCGGTGAATGCCATTGACTTGCTTCTCTGGGTTGCTGGCAAGGTGAAGTCCCTTCAGTCCCCGCCTGTGCTCGGGCCGCTCAAGGTCAACCCTCACCTCCCGCCACTTTCTCAGGAGAACCTTAGTCAAGGACTGGAACTCAAGCAGAGGATGCGCAAGATCCTGTAGTGACGAGCTCTGCATCAGGTTGTACACTGCCTTGATAAGACCGAGATCCTGCAAGCGCTTGATGAATTTTGACCACTCTTCCATCGCAGGGTTGTTCGCCTTCGTGATGTTGGTGTCGCTGGATACAGCGTCGCGGATCATGGCATTGATGAGCATGAGGGCATTGGCGCACAGCGCGTGGTCGGCGGACTGGAGCTGGGCGATAACGAGCTCAAAGAACTGCGGGTAGACTGCGACGGCGGGCTTCAGGGCTCTGAAACCAAAAGATCCCGGCGTGCGAGGGGTCGTCGGGCGAGAAGACTGTGTGTGGCCGACGAGGGCGACCAGGATCGACATAGCACCGCGCAAAATGTTGACAAGAGGGTTCGTAACGATCAATTCGACAATACGCTCCACGAGATCCCCTGACGACGATCCCTCAAATATCTCCCAGCCCATGTCTACTTCCAGTAGGCGCGTCAAACTCTGCAACGAGTACGCCAACGTGTTTCCTCCCGCACTCATAATCAGGCGTCGTAGAATGACCAGGCCTCCCGAGGATATGAAAACGTCGGCAAAGGCAGGGTCGTTTATAGAAGACTGCAGCTTGAAGACGGCCATTTTCCTGGCGGCGTCCTCGTCGCTCGCGAGGCGCGACAGAAGCGCGGGAATATCGGCCTGATCCATGGTAGCGGCGTCGAGAAGGTATGTACAGGTTCGGAGCGGGAAGGAAGAGCGTCGGTGCTGTGACCGATTGTCGAACAGAAGGTCGTCAGCAGTTGGAGTACAGAGTCGCGTCCGTCGTAGTCATGGCCCACGGCTGTGAGAGAGAGAAAGCGCTCGGGTCGGGTTATATAAGGCAAAGGGTATCGGACGGAAGATCTCGAGGATTGGCGGAAGAGGGTCCGTGTCAAGCAAGATGGAACACGGGCAGAAGCTTCTCTGTAGATCCCTCGCAAATGTGGACGGAGGGAATGGCGTCGATCGTGGGTATAAAAAAAGAATTTTAGGATGCTCCGTCGACAAGGGGGAAATAGTGTACACAGAAGGGTCAAGGAAGGATTGTGAGGGTGGTGTAATTATTCGTACACTAAAAAAGGGGAGAGAAGGAGACGGGACGGGAGAGAAGAGTGTGCGTCGAGGGCTGTCGAAGCAACAGACCAGTTGTGTTGACTTTGGTCCGCGTTAGATGCGCACGGGCGGGAAGTTTGCGCATGTCCTGCAGGAGGTGGGAAAGCACAGATGCAGCGACAACGGGGAGGATCCCAGCAAGCCTCCAACTGATTTGGGGCCGTTTTGGGGTTCACTTTCACCACAGTCAGCCGGTGTTGCACCAATGGTGCTGCACGGCTTGGTCTTCTTTGCTCCACCTCTCTTCTCGGGGATGTTTTAGTGGATTTTGGGGGGGGGGGGGGGGTTTGCTTGGCTTCAAGTCCGAGAGTGACTGGGACGGCGGGACTGCGGCGACTGGTCGGCAAGTGAGATAGCGTCCAACGACTGGTTTCACCATGTCTTCCCACCGGAGACCGTGAATATTTTCATCATCTCTCGGAAGGAACCTTATTGAGATTGTTCAGCGACGCGCGGGTTTGTTGATTTTCCATCTAAGTGTGGTCTCGTGACCTGAGGTTAGACTGTACACCTCGGAATTTTGACTTCTGTCGACAAGTCATCATCATCGGATGAGTGAACCTTTAGTTACGGTGGGCAGAACATCATTTAGTCTAGCAGACGCACAAACGAATCTGAAAGCCGGTCCATAGCATTAGACCAAAATGATGATCCCTCTGTTGGCGTCTTTCAACTAGTAGTCCGATATCATTGGGTTGAGGAGAACCCAGTGTTTCAGATGAGGAGCTCAAGAAGCAACTTATCGAAGCCAGCATTGCAATGAGGTCGAGCAAGGCGTTTTGATTGGTATCAAGCCTCTATGGCCTGTTTAGATGAGGGGAACATTGAATTGTGCCAGAACCGAGGATCATTGTCTGGACCTGGAATGAGAAAAAGCCGTTGTAAGGCTGACCTGGGAATGTTTGGATTCTATCGTAAAACAACGAGAAACCACACAATTCGCCCAAAACGTTCTAGACCATCGGCTGGCAACGCCGGTACGTACTCTGTTTATTCCAGTCCCTGAACACAATCAGCGGGGTTCCATAAGCAAGAACTGCCTAGAACCCACCACTGCTCGAGCCACACGTTTCTAGCCACAGGCCGAGCTCCAGCCTCAACATTACTAATCGTCGTGGCGCGCGAGGCTGCTAGAAATTCCAACCTCTGGCCCGTCGCATTTGTCGCGCCGCAAGCAAGCCCGTTTCCGCAGCTCCATCAAAAAACGCGGCCGCCAAACGAGACAATCGAATTTCTCCCTCCCAACGAGCAATCAAGCATCTAGAACCATCGTCCATCACTTCACCACGCGGGAGTTACATATCAGATACAAGCACACTCGAAACCCACAGCGCGACGACAGTCTTAAACCGCAACCATGGCCAACTTCCTCGCCTCCATCTTCGGCACGGAGCTCGACAAGGTCAACTGCTCCTTCTACTTCAAGATCGGCGCTTGCCGCCACGGCGACCGCTGCTCGAGAAAACACGTCAAGCCCAGCTACTCGCAGACCATCCTCATGCCCAACCTCTACCAGAACCCGGCCTACGACCCAAAGAACCGCATGAACCCGTCCCAGCTGCAGAACCACTTTGACGCCTTTTACGAGGATATCTGGTGCGAGCTCTGCAAGTACGGCGAGCTCGAGGAGCTCGTGGTGTGCGACAATAACAATGACCGTGCGTCGTCGTCCTCTTCTTCCTTCCCTCTCACCCATTCTCTAGTGGTCTTAAGAAGATGATCGTATACTAACCAAAGACACACAGACCTCATAGGAAACGTCTACGCCCGCTTCAAATACGAAGACTCTGCCCAAAAGGCCTGCGACGACCTCAACTCGCGGTGGTACGCCGCCCGCCCCATATACTGCGAGCTCTCCCCCGTCACCGACTTCCGCGAGGCCTGCTGCCGCCTCAACTCGGGCGAGGGCTGCGTCCGCGGCGGCTTCTGCAACTTCATCCACCGCAAGAACCCCTCCGAGGACCTCGACCGCGACCTCACCCTCAGCACCAAGAAGTGGCTCAAGGACCGCGGCCGCGACGAGAGGAGCCCGTCTCGCTCGCCTACCCCCGAACCCACGCGCCGTCGGTACTAAAGAGCAAGAAAGGGATGGTAATTCGGTTCAGGGGAACACAACGATTGGGAGCTGTTTGTTTGAAGCGTATCGTTGTCGTATGAGGCGGAACAGAGCGCGACGGTTCCAAACGACAAAGGATGCGGACGATGATCAAACTCTGGCATTGAAGCTCGGCTGAGCAAAACAAACCAGGCTGTTTGGAGGTTGCCGGAAGCCGGGCCGCCGGGCATTGGCATGTCGTATCATGTCACGACAGGTCTAATCGCAGAAGGAGGAAGAGGAAGACGAAGAGTGCAAGGCGAAACCCCCAGAAATTGAGAATTTGATACCCATCCCCCGTACCTGTCTCAAAGGGGTGGATTGGAAGACCAAATAAAAAAGAGGGTGAGAGCGGCGTTTATGGCGTTTCCGGGATGGGCTGGGGTACTATGGGAGAAACTCTTGAAAGGGCAGAGCACCATGTAACAAAACATGTGAGATTAAGTAGTGCCTCCAAATCGAAGAGCAACTACGACCCCTGCATCATCATCATCAACCCTTGCCTCGAATATTGGGGGTGAATCATGTCCAAAAAAACTTCTCCGCAGTTGAGTGCCGTTATTACTGAGCAGTAAGCAATGCTATACATATCTACAGAGGTATCCCTTTTCTACCAAACCCCTTCCCCGGGTGTTCGCCAATGCAAAAGCTTTATAGTTTGTTACCCCCCGACCAGCCTCCCTTTCCTCCATCCCCTCTAGCCAGAGATCCGCCTCCCATGGTGAATTAATGTGATGTTTGGCAAAAAAGGGGTTCGCCAGATGGGGTGGGAGGGGAAAACAAAAACCAGAGGGACGGACGTGCGTCCTAGAATAGCTTGGCTCTGATCTACTCCAAAGCATCATGGAAGCTGTCGTTACTCTCATCGGCTCTCTTCAGCGGCGGTACGCTCTTCTTCATGTCTGTGAAGTCCATCAATGGTCCCTCTTTTGCTTGCGTTCCGGTGCTGTTGAGCATCCCTTCGATGTCCTTGGATCCACTCCGCGCCTCCTGAGCTGCCGGAGGAATACCGCTTGGTGGCTGAACAGCAGGCGCAGTTGCTATTGGGGCTGATGGAGTGGTAGCTGGCGCGTCGCCGAAATCGATCAAGTCATTGCCTCCAACATGTTGCTGAGCGACCGGAGCGGGGGCCGGGGCCGGGGCTGGGGCCTCTGCTGTCGCAGAGGGCTTATGGGGAGGAATGGCGTTTGTCGTAGAAGGTTTCTGGCCCGGAAGAATAGGGTATATGGCCAAAATTTGCTCAGTCTGCTTCTCTGGGTTCGTGTGGTCACTATTTTGTGTCAGTATTTCTTGATCCGATGTGAGAGTTAGATGTACTCACATGTGAGCATTGATGATCCACTCCAGCTCTTCCTCGCCCTCTTCAGGACCACCCGGGCCGCCCTGAACAGCTCTGAAAAGCCTAGGCTTCCATTCAACGCCTTCGCGAGCTCTTGTCTCGCGTTCCTCGCGTTGTCTGTCCTCAACCTTGGTCTTCTCGTCCGTCGCAAGCTCATGGTTGCGATCCTTTACGGCCTGAGCTGTCGGTGCCCAGAGCTTCTGAGATTCGCGCTCATCCTGCTCTTCGATGGGCCGCACCAGGGGACTGCTGGGCTTCGACCGTCTAGCGTTGAAGAACATCTCCTTATGACCGGTCTGAGGCTGTCAGCAACGTGTCAAAACTGCAGCATCATCCTGAACCTACCTTGACATCCTTGACAAACATCTCATCGTTCCAAAAGCCCGAGAGCTCGTAAAGGACCTCGCCTGTGCTCTCATGCTTGATTGAGCCACCAATCGCATTATAGGTACCGCTGACCCAGCCCTTCACCTTGAACTCAATGTCGGCGACCAAATCGAGCTCTGGGCACCGGACAAAGCTGTGGTCGCCAAGCTCATACTTCATCTTTCCAAAGAGAATGCCTCGAGCGTACATGTTTGGCTGTGTCAAGATACTGGTCTCAAGGTCAGCGTATTATGTCACGAGCGGATTCCTAGCCAACATACTATCGTTCGCCCTTTGTCTTGTCCTTGCCCCTATTCAGGAACGACAAGACCGCTGTACCCTCCATCAAGCTCGCCGCCGAGTTTCCGAGAAACTTGCTCCTGGGCTTGAGTGTGCCATCAACACGGATGTTGTGCTCGGGGACCATGTAGAAGTAGCTAGACTTGGGAGGGTGATGCGATGTTTGCTCGGAGATGTAGTATGCCCTGGTGTTATCGGGCAAATCCCAGTAGCAGGAGAAAACCTCGCCGAGGATCGGGTTCAGGGGTTTCTTCACTCCTCTGGATACAGGTTAGCAACGTATACGGCTTATACGGGTGGCTCGGAAGAACCGACGGTGGTTTAATATGCCATCCACTGAGGTAGAACTTGACAACGGAGACGAATCGTAGTACAGGGTCGTCGATCTCGGGTATAGGGAGGAGCATTTCGGGGTGGCACATGAAGCTACGACAAACGCACATAGTCAGCGAAGGAGGTCTCATAACCCGCATCTTTTTCGGAGACTACTGACTTTGTAATCCTCTCGAGCATACTACGGGGCTCAAGAATGAAGGTCGGCAAAACAACGCGACTCAAGTCAGCTCCCGGACGAAGCTGGGAGATGATGTGGCCGAGCACTGGACTCCATGTTAGCCGAGTGCGCGTGAAGCACCCCGCGAGCAGGCAAATGCGGGCGCAACGTTTCTTGCAGAGGCTTCACTCACCGTTGCCCTGGTCGGCCTCGACCACAGTCGTGTCGTCATCTTCAGCAGCGCCTCTGGCCTCGTCGATGCTCGAGCGATTGCTAGCTGGTGGGTTGGAAAGCCAAGAGGTCAGCATGGTTGGAGGCAACTTTTTTTCTTCGATTTGCGCACGACAGAGGTTTGGAGAGTGGGAGTGGAGGCTTTTCGGCTCCCGGAAGACGCCAGAGCCAAGGTACGCGACTAGGGAAACAAGCAGGGTATAGGGAAACGGGCAACGGGCCGTAAGGGTATGTAAAGGGAAAAGGGTGTTAGAAGGCGCGCGAGTTTGCCGCTGTATGAAGTCCACAACAGGCGCGACGAGGAGGGGACGACTGGTATTATCCAGACAACGGACCAGGCAGTGACGCTAGGGCTGGTAAGACTCACTGAGGCTGGAGGCTCTGGAGCGTCTTCCTGGCACATGGACCAAACCCATGACTGCGACTGGCTCTTGGTGGGCGGTGGGTGCAGCGATGCCCCTCAGTTGTCTTTCAGACCGCTATCGGTCTTATCGGCGCGGTGCCCGGGATGTGCCTTCTTGCTGGAATGAGGGGCAGTGCTCCCCTAAAAGGCGTCTGCGGGTTGCTTGAAGCTGCAAGTAGGGGTAGAGTCGGCAAGTAAAGGATGGGGCCTCGCAGCCCGGTACGTAGTCGAGCGAGAGCGAGGGGACGGCAGTGAAGAGTGGCAGCAGTTGAACAGTGGACTTTGTGGGAACCTGTCGTACTAAAAGTAGTTGTTGGTCGATAAAGCCGAAGATGGTTTGAGTTCCTCCGGGGCAAGGGTTTGCTGGCGAAGGAAGCGTCGGGAGGATAAAGGTTGGGGACGTATCAGTCGGATGCAAAAGTGGGAAAGAAAGAAGTCGGGTTTAATGATGTTGAGTTTAGAGAGGCGAAGAGTTGGAGAGAGAAAAAGAGGCCCGCTTGGCGAAGGGCACTGGCGGGAGGAAAGATGACCTATCGATGTCTCACTCGCTTGCTGTTTTCGATTGGGCGTTGCCGCCTCTGACAACCTGAGCTGGAACGTAAACCAGAGCTGTAGAGAACAAAATGGATAAAAAAAGGTAGCTGGGCGCCCACTGGGAGACCGGGCGAAGCGGAAAGGGTGAGGCGGATGTCAGATGAAGGTCGATGGAGGTAGGTAGCTGTTCCAGGTTGTTGGTTAACCAAGGAACGGCCGGAATTTGAGAAGAGACTGAGGTCAAAGATGAGTTCCCATGTCTGAAGTCGTAAGGAAGGAGCACAAGACCGTGTACAATGTAGTTTGGTGACACAAGATGACGATTGCCTGGTAGATTCCTTAGCAATTGTCAATGGCGAGAGCAGATTGGTGTCAAAACGAGGCAACTTTGGGTAAGGTCGTAGACGGAAGCTACCTCGACGCCTACCTTAGCAGTTCTTAGCTACCTGTGATGGTCAGCACCAATCCAGTCGCCAGTGGCCTGGGCTGGGCTCCCATGCAGTCCTTACGTCGCTGATGTACGGAGGGGACCCCACAACGGAGGACAGCGGAGGAGGAGGGGTGATGACGTCGCGCCATTCATTGGAAAACTTTTTTTTTGTCCATTTCTCCAATGCCATCATGTTCCATTAGCTCCGTGCACCGCTACTTTAGCTGCCTACCTCGCCGTGCTTTCCCCAACCTAGCTGTCATCATCTCTAAAGTCCAGTGCAATGGTACCCAAGAAGAAGCCTAAAGTAGCCCGACAAACCCGAACCACCTTATGAAGAGTCACTCAAAACACTGGGGTGTTCATCTGCACTTCCGCAATATTTCCCACAAGTGACAACGGGCGGGGAGGAGCGAGCGAGCCATCGAGATGCCAACCCGCGCATCCGCATCTGTTCGCACGGGAGTGTCTGTCACCCCAGCTTCCCCCCCCCCTCCACTCCTTTCTTCCGTCCCATCCCATGTTCAATACCATCAAATGCTGTGCTACCCTGCACCCAATCACATGCCCGCCGGCTTCTCTTCATAAGCCAATCATGCAGTGAGCGACTCCCCCTTCTGTTCAAAATGCTTGAATCCCTCGCCCACTACACGGTGCGCCCTGCTGCAGGGTACTAATTATTGAGACTTATGCGGAAAGGTATCTCATCTTGAGGACCTGGCCCATCTCGCGTCTATTTTATACATGAAAGCTTTCGACCAAATCATATGTATCTACCCAAATGAAATGCTCTACAACGAGCTAGCAATTGTCTATACGTGCATATGTTAGGTACCTAAGGGAAGCATCCCAGTTGAAGATGGAGAGGAGAACGCCGAACAAGATCTCAACAAGACCAAGTCACCTACCTTACCCAGGTGATTGGCGTGCCCAGGCATCTCACCCCCATTATGCAGGTCAATTGTGGCAGTGCTGCTACTTCCAAGCAATATTAACCACTTCGAGTTGCAGACCGAGACCTCATACCCTCAAAGTCCCACGCCCTTCGACCAAGAGGTCCACGACGTTCCAGTCTGGTGGACCACTGAATGGACAGCTCTGTTTCCATACACAGCTTATTGACGAATGGCCCGCACGGGTACCATAGCCCATGTCACTCGCGTTTTTCGGCACCATCGTATGTGTCGGATACACGTCGTGTGTCACTTAATACGCGTATCATTGTCAAGCTGCTGTCCTTTCTACCTAAGGAAAGGCACGCTGCTCGTAAGCGCGTGCTTTGATGCCTGCCCTTTGCTCTACAACCACCATGATATCCTGACAGGCAGCCAAACAGTGACCAAACCCTGATGATCCGGTCGTGTTGCTGCTTAAAACCACACGAAAAAAAGTAGGCCGCTCTGGAGAGGCTCCCAACGATGCCTAGCCTCGCAAACCATGGCGGCTGTCCCGGGTCTTCCGGCCAGACCTGCCACATCATCCGAGTGCCTAGGCACTTGTCGTCTCGGTATAAACCAGTGCCAAATCCACCCGCCATCTTCAGGCTGCGGATTCTGCCCTTTTCCGTCCCCGTGCTTAATCCATCTCTCCTTTCTCGCTATTCGTTGTTCGCAAAGCAATGTGATGAACAGATTGATGGGTATCTTGTTTTTTCCGAATGTCCAGGTCTTGCTTCCAACCACAACAATGCTTTGGATAATTCTTCGCTTTTCTCACAGCTCCTTACTTGTCAATTCGAGTGGGCTTCGTCTATCGGCCTCTCAGTGACCTGGAACCCTTGACGGTGGCCGGTAGACACTGCGTCAGCCGGTCGCGTTCTGTTCGGGAGTTAGCATGAGCCCGAGTCCATTCGGCAATGGGTCTAGGAAAACTTACCCGCTTCGTTTTCGAAGAGGAGCGTGATGTCGTCGTGCTCACCCGGCAAGTCCGGCAGGTCCAGACAAATGAATCCCATGTCGTCTGACGGTCCGTCGCTGCCGTTGGGCATGCGTGGCATGGGGAACTTGGCGTCAACAAACTTGATACCAGCTTTACTGCTCCTCGAAAACGTCTCGTATACATCCGTGCCTTTCAAAACGAAGTTCATACACTGGCCGTGGTGAAAGTCTGGGAAGAACGCGAGGAGTTGCATGATTGTGCCTTGTTGCACCACTTGGACTCGAGTCAATCCCGCCTCCCATTTCTTGTGGATCGGAACCACCATTCTTCGTCGAGAAATTGCAAAGGTAGCGGCGAGGCCGTCGAAGACGACTTGGAATCCAGTCAATGCAGCCTGGAAGGCATGGAGATCTTTCTGCGTCGGGAAGCTGTAAGTGCGAATTGTTTGGGTCGTCTGCAGCATTTGGAGCATTTCGGTCATAGCCTTGGGGATCTCCTTGCCAACAGTTCCGTCTGCTACGTTTGCAGTCATGTCGAACTGTGGCTGGCGCATCACCACGAGGGACTTGGTCTCTTGAACCTCGAGCCTCACTCGCAATTCGCCAGGTTGCAGGTTCACTCGGTCGGTGAGTAAACCCTGCTTGGATTCAACGATGACTCGTAATCTGTCGGCTAGAACTGTCCGAGGATATTCGTCGTCGGCATCTTCGTTGATGACTCGAAGGGATGTCCAGGGGATCTGGCTGACGCCTGGAAGATACTTGCTATCCTGCAACGATGTCGACATGGAGAATCCGATAAGGGGCACATCTGCGTAGATCGTCTCATCCTTTTGCACAGAAGTACCGGAAATAAGGCTGTTAAGCTGGGCCCGCTCCCCCTCATCAGCGAACGAGAGCACCATGCTCACCTTTATGCGCTTGTTCGGATCCGGGTTGACATTGTCGTACTTGAGCATCAAGGCAGCATCACCTCCGTCCGACCTAAGGAAACTGAAGGGGATTGGCATCTGTGGCGTGTAGGTGTGGTTGACACCACTCAGCGTTCTCGTGCGAGGGCCTGTTACCACGACGATTCTGTACCCCCTATGGTAAGCGCGTGGACCTGCAGCAGCATGCTCCTTATGAATCTTCTCAAACAGAGCCACATCGCAATTTGCCACGGCTTCCTTGGGAAACGCCCGGGAATTGGGATTTGAGTCGAAGTACTGGAATGACCGAAGGGTAGAACGGAAAACGCAGTGCTCGTCGGATCGAGCGTACAGTGTCGACTGCACCTGGGCACCGAAATCGTACATATTCCACAGCATTCGGTAGTCCTGCTGTGAGCACTGAACGACGATCATGAAGCCTCTGGGCAGTTTGATCTCGAGTGAGTGGGTTGAATTGCGCCAGCGGACATCGTCCCAGGTCGGGCCCGAGTTCTTATTTCCTTGGATTCGTAAGTTCACTTCACCGTGTTGACTAGCGATAACAAAGACCAAGTTGTGCTGTTTGTTAGGTCGGACCATGGTCAGGAGGCAAGGGAAGTAGAATCTCTGAGAATCCATGCCTTGTTCCATCAAGAACACGTCCGTGCTCACTCTGCCGAATGTGAAGTTCTCAGCAGTATCGTTAGGGGGCAGAGTCTCCAGAATTTCGAAAGCAGAGGGGGTGCGAACAACACCCGTCATGGCTGCAGATGAATCGGCAGTGAGCAAGGCAATCATGTCAACGCTCAGTCGGGGATATTCAACCCAGATAGACTTGTCGATGGTCTGAGGCAAGAACGCCTCTTCAGGCGGAAGGAACCCGTTTCTTTTCATTGAGACGGCAAGCTTCTTGAGAGCGCCGACCAACGTTGAGCGAATCTCAGTAATGCCTGCATCGGGCGCAAGGCGCTTGTTCTCCTGCACCTCAGGTATGGCTTCCTCCACCAACCAGTAGCCTTTGGCAAGGTTGGCATATGCCTGCTGGCGATCATTCTCGTTCTGCATCTGGTCTTGAGGACTACCAGGTCGTGCACGAACTGCAACCTCTAAAGCAGTGCGTCCTTTGATGAGCCACCACAGTGCAGCACGTGATAGCTCTAGCGGTGAACAGGCCGAAATGGGCTTGATTGTCTCGGCATGCAGCCTGAATAGTTCATTAAAGTGGCGAGTGCGAGTGACGAATGTGTTCAGAGCGTCATCACCAACTGCAAGGACTGCATCATGCAAGTTGAAGGATGCCTGTCTCGAGGCGACTGTTGCAGATGGGGGCGCCATGTGGTACTGGGAATTGACAGAAGGCTGCCGAGAGAAGTTGGCAGCTGTGTTCTGCTGCTGGCTGAATTCGGTGCTGCTGGAATATATGGATGAGGGGCTTTGCTCGGGAGGCTTTCTGTAGTCATCTGGGGATCTCGGCTGGAGAGGCACCTTGCTAGGTGGCACTGGAGATCTGGTTGGGGACTCGTTTATCTGCGGTACGAGAGGCGTTTGGCCTCCATGCTCCTCCCGCTCAGCTTGACGTGCGGCCTCTGCAAATGCCTTGCCCTCTGCTTGTCGCATCTCCGCCTGCTGGTGCTCGATGAAGGACTTTCGATTCTCGTTCTTCGCGATGGTCGGGGTGTCTAGGAATGGCGCCGAAACTGCGTTACCTGGTGCCACCTCTCTATAAGCTGGAGGGGGTTCTTTGGGCTCGATGGGCTCGTTGCTGACAGAGGAGAAGCCTGTCTGTGTTCGTCGCAGGCGGCCAGGCATGAAGTCTGAGTCCTCTTTCGGCGCTGAGGGCGCTCTCGGCGGGGAGTCGTGAACAGCAGCCACGGGTGTACGTCGTGGGGACGGAGGAGGTCGCTGCTTCTTGCGCCTCGATACCTCAATGGCTGGGATCTCCGACTCGTCACCACCTTCGCCAATGATGTCGGGTTTCTGGTCCACAAAACGAACGGTCAAGCCCTTTCGGTTGCTACGCCGCGGGCTCCGAGGTGGGATGCCCGGGCTTAGGCCAGGGCTGCGGGCGGAGTACTGGTTCGGGGGGTTCAGGCTTTGCTGTGAGTGACTAGCAACAGACAAGGCTTGTGGATAGCGAGTAGCGGAGGAGATATCGAGCTTCGAAAGCTGGGGGATGGCGGTGGAAGGCGAGGCATGGTTGACCTGCAGGGTATCAGAGGGGCCGTTGAGGAAATCATTGATATTATTGCCCGTTTCTTCGGCCGTGGGCTTGCGATCTTTCTCTTTGAGGGCAAAGAGCTTCCCCATTAGACGACCCCGCCTCGAGGTCGCGGAAGGCGGCTCGTTCTCCATTGTTTGAAATCGTTATCGACGCGCGGTAATATCGAAACCATAGGAGTAGGTGGGATCCTGCGCAAAGTAGGCAGCGTCAGCAAAGTCAAGCAAGGTAGGAGGCGTGAGCTGCCTCTCCGGTGGGATGTAGTTAGAGGAGGAAGGAGGTATGGGTATCAGCAGCCAGACCAGAAATTGAAATACCTCGAAGAATTACAGAGCAGACTACAGTCGAAGCTGCTAAAAATGCCCGCAATCACTCGTGAGCGGAAAGTGCGATTCTTGTATTTTTGAAAGTTGGCAAGTCGATTTGAGAGAAGGACGCGGCACCCGTGATAATTGTGCGAAGTGGCCTACCCAAGGTTTGGCGGTAGGCAGTCGTCTGTCAGCCCGGCGGGTGCGAAGCAAGGTAGTTGCAGCGAGAGCAGTGACAATTCAAGGTTGGAGAAGGTCTGGATTTGGCACAACAAGCCCAGACGAATCGGGATTGTTTGCCTTGCAGCAGGTAAGTTGGTGGTGCTTGCTGCTGGCGTCACTGCAAATGCGACCGTGACTGTGAAAGAAAGGCGGTCGGTGGCTTCAGCCCAAATGGGGTGAGATTTCGACGTTGGGTTATTCAAGAGAAGCAAGGGGTTTCAGTTTCGGAGAGATCGCAGGTAGGTACGCAGTGGTATTGTATTGGAAGGTGCGGAGCGGCAAGGTAAGGTAAGGTAGGCAGGCACGCAGGTAAGGTGCAGAGCAGTGCAGTCGACGCGCGGGTCTGCGGGTGCGGAGCTTGACAACGACACAGGGAAGGTAAGGTAGGTACGGATACTGGACCTGGGTCTTGGCTTCCTCACTAATAATTACCATGCGGATTCCAGGCGAAGGACGGCCACATGCACCACGTTGAGGAAGGAAGTTCCAGCGTCCTCGAGCATGGAAGTTGCAAAAGATGCAACAAAAGGCATGGGGGAGTTGAATGTGGGCAGGCGCCCGTGAAGTGCGGATACGTGAGGTGGTGAGGTGAGATTTCCAAGTTGTCTTGGACCGACTCCTCGCTAATACCTCGAAGTACCTTACCAAGGTGCGTACAGCGCGTCTGTCTCCAAGTTCCTTGCCTAGGAACTTTACGCTACTTCCCCTCATGCGTGGACCCTTGAAGACTCCAGTCCGCCCTTTAAGTGGCCAGGGGCCGTCATTGACACTACAACAAACTCAACCCCCCTTTCCGATCCCCGCCCAACCAGGCCGGGTCGACTTGGTTGCACGTCACAAGCGAGACAGAACAGGTACCTTCTTCTGTACCGGACAGTGGAGGGGCGTTAATGGAGGTACAGCAGGGCGGGCACACCAGATGGTTCAAGTACGTACTCGGCTGTCAGGTCAGGTTGCCCCAGTATCAGCACCAATCTCGAGTGGACGGCAACCGCATCGTTTGCAAATCCCCAAGAGGAGTCGGATGGTATCTGTTCTTTCTCCACTGATTCTGATTGCGGTACTGATTCTCTTCCGACTATAGGAACTTTGGCTTACGGCTCATTTTACCTGCATGAGGGAGGGAAAGAAAAACAAAGGCAGCAAGGCGATTGTCGAGGTGTCCAGACATGGGTCTTATCAACTTGATGGACGGGCACTTTGATCGGGAAGGCTGCCCTACCCATTCGGCAACGCAAACGAGACATAAGTGAACAGGTGTCTGTCAACCTCAGTGCACCTCACGCCATCTCCATCGTGGGACATCGTACATGGCCATTATCACGCCGCACGCACAGCATGACACCAGAGGCACGTCGCAGCACGAGCACGTCCTTCCCTCCATGGCGAAGCTTGACTCCCTCGCTGGGCTGTAGGGCGGCCATTCCGGGTCGAGTGTCCGGGGAGGATTGGAATCCCAAGCCCCAAGAGCACGGAACCTCTCTAGGGACCTTGTCCCTACCGTTCCTGGGTACGGGTGGCCTACGCAGTAGGTATACCGCACTAATACTTAGGCGCCGGCCGAAGGCAAATTCCACACTATTTTTGGGGTCCCATTCTCCAGCTCCGAGGCCCAGGGTGCACCAGGTGGGAGGGACCCGTTGTGCCGTTGCAGTTGGGGGCTCCTGCTGGACGACTGAGTCGGGTCTTGGGGCCCTGGGGGAGCATTGGATGGGGCTTCTTGGTCTCACTCTCGGGGTCCTCTTTGCTGGGCGAGAATAAAGCTGCTGAGTGGTGAGAATGGGTGAAGGGCGGAGACGAGAGAGCGCAGGCATTGCCGTCATTGGGTCGCGTTTTAAAATAAGAGGGAGGTCTGGGGGGTCTGGGGAGGGGCTCTTCGGCCTTGAGCGGTTCTCAACACGAACTTGTCGTACTCGCCCGTTGACAGTTCTACCTGTTAGCGAATCGAGTGAATTGGCCGCTTACTATCCGTAGATAACTGTTTCCTTTCAAGGTTGAGTGGGCTCGTAAATCCTCCCTCGTGTTCATAGTCTGCATACGACCTGTTTCCATAAAATAATTCACTTCGTATCCGTTTTAATTCCTGACCACCACCTCGCTCCAGCCCAACACGGGCTGGCCCGCTGGCATCAATTCTTCAGCTGCTAATACTGCAGCAAGAGGTACTGGGTAGAAGCAACTTTGTAAGGTCGGTCGCCGGTCGTCTATGGAGTCGTGGTCGCGCCTAGCAAATCGCACGTGTAGGTCACAGATCAAATGCAATGCAATACGCAGTCTCATGTACCCCTTGATTTCACGGATTTGCATACACATCGGACAATTCAAGGTTCAGAGTTCAGACGCTACTTACATGATGATGTGCAGCCCTTAAGTTTCAGACATGGGACGAATCTATCAAGCTGTCCGAACCTTAGCCTACTTGAGCAGCAGCGTCCTTGGCGAGCCGCAACTTGGCCATCCCATCTCAAAAGGTACCTTACACTGCGGTAAGCGTGTGGGTGACAAAATAAGATGTCTGGGCCGGTCAACAGACAAGGAGCCGCATTCTCAAAGTCATTGTTGCTATCATAGTTGCCATGCGCTGTCTAAATCGTGTTCAGTGAGAAAGACATGAGAAATGTGAAGCAATCATAGCAGCAGTGGCAATAAGTAGAAACAAGGCCGAGGAAAGTTTTGACCATGTGTCTTGTAGATTTCCTCCGAGAACTTAGGAAGGCACTCTCAGAGAGGCCACATGTCGCGTGAGCAACACCCGGACTGTCCAGCCGGAGCTGTTCCCTGCGACCAGCCAAAAAGAAAAGCTTCCCGCAACAAAAACAAGCAAACACCACATGCAAGATCCCGTCCAAGACAAGAGGTGTGGATAACAAATCTCTTCAACCGGAAAACTTAACTGCCTTGTCCGTTGCATACAGCACGTGGCATTGACGCCGCTTGCCTTTTTCTCTACACAATTCTGTCCGATGCAGCAGAAGTTCTCTTCTCCTCCTTCATGAGACATCTCTCCGAGACAAATCGATGAGGAACGAGCAACTTGGTCGATGAAAGGCATCCCGCTAAAGCATTTCGGAAACCTCGCAAGTCATGCAAGCCGCCTATCGAGCCGCTAATACGACGCGGAGCCGAAACTTCTTCACCTTAGCAAAGATACATACGAGTCATTTTGCTTCTCTTTTCACGGACACGACGCAGACAATTACCATCAACTCCACAACACACAAAGTATGTCGAAAATCAAATCGCTTTCATCATTTCATTTCCTAGCTGTCGCTCGCACCGCAATTAAACCCAACTCAGGGATGGCCACCCGACCGTGTCTGTGTTACTCCGTACGGGTACAACGTTCAAACTCGCCCCGATCCAACAAACTAGATGCCAAGGCCCGCCACGCCGTTATCAATAGGTTCACGCATGGACCATTTGCCGGAGTCTCTTCTCAATCTTCTGACGTCCATCCAACGTCTCCCACACGTTGTGAGGCGCGTCGTCGACCGTATCCCAATGCTTCAGGTTTCTCGTCAGATGGCTGAAATCTCTCTGCTTGTCCTCCCATTCGCTGTCCTTGCGAATGTTGACGCCGGAGCTGATGACCACCAGCGGGGTATTCGGGTACTGGATGGCCTTACTACTAATCACCTCGCGCTTGGTGAGTGAATCAGCCACGAGACTCTCCTGCAACTTTGAGAACAGGTACTTTCCACTCTGTCTGGCTGAACGACCCCAGACGCGGTCTGCGCTAGTGCGTCCACGGAAGATGGCGCCTGGCAGACGTTCGATTCCGAGAGGGGAGAAGACGCCACGAAGCCAGTAGAAGAAGCCTCTACCGGGGTCCGAAACCCGGTGAAGAAGGTCTTCGTGAAGCGGATCGATCAGAAGAAGGCCGTTTACTTCTCTGCCGTGTCGAGAGGAGAAGATTTGAGAGTAAACGGAACCAATTCCAGCGCTGGCAAGGATCCAAGGGCCCTTCTCACCAGCTCGTGCGAGAGCCTCGCTAAGGGCGTCAGTTGCCATGCCTGCTGACAGAGGGCTGGGGGCGGTATCGCTCCATCCGTAGCCCGGACGGTCGGCGAAGCAGTATCTTGAGATGGAGTCGTTCTTCAGAGCGTTTTGCGCAAACTGCCACAGTCCATTCTCGACTGGCAAGTCACCTCCCTCGAAGAAAACGGTAGGTAGCTTGTTGCCCGCGGCATCGGTGCCGTTCCCATCGCAGTAGACGTGAATGCGGTATTGGTCGCCATCGACCCAGTACTGCTCGCCCGGCGGGCCAAACCCGGCATCAAGAGATCGTAGAATCAGAGTGGCAGTGATAAGAATGATGATCAGAGACAGGACGACATAGGCCACCGTTGAGATGAGCACCTCGGTCCATTCCCAGACTGTGCGCCTCGTCTCAACGCGGCCAGTCAGCCTCTCCTCCTCTTCAGCTTTGCCCCATTTCACAGTTCGGTCACAGGCGAGTGCCCACAAGCTCACGACGAATGCCCCTGAGGGTGGCCTTGTCAGCAAAGGACCGGTCACATCAGATGCCAAACTCTCAACTTACAGACAACACTCGCAACTCCCACTCCAGCCTCTTCGTAACGGTTCTTCTGCACCGCAACAATGAGGATCATGTTGACAAGTAGCATGAGAGCCATAAAGATGGCCAGAACCCGGACAGCCTTGGACGGAGCCGCAAAGAACACGAGAGTAAACAGAAGCGTGAACAGTGCTACACTCGAATAGCTGAAGGCGTAAAATCCGGAACCGCGGGTGTGCATCCCAGGCGGCGTAACGAAGGAGGAAACCAAAGTCAGAGTCCACCACGTGAAAGTGAGTGCCGTGAAGAGAACAGTCACCCATCGCAGCAATCGCACCGTCCACAGGTTGTAAGGAGACACCGCCGGGTCATCGGGCGTCAAATACTGGCGGTTGTCGCTGTCGAGCCGGTTCGGTAGGAGCCGAGTGTGTTCATCGGGTTCCCGTGCCGCGTACTCATTCGAACCTCTCTCTTCCGGAGGACCAGGTCCATCACGGACCTCCTGATCGTCGTCCTTCTTGTT
This sequence comes from Colletotrichum costaricense, assembly GCF_030867565.1. Classification (NCBI taxonomy): domain Eukaryota; kingdom Fungi; phylum Ascomycota; class Sordariomycetes; order Glomerellales; family Glomerellaceae; genus Colletotrichum; species Colletotrichum costaricense. The sequence goes on along the minus strand of NW_026848247.1, from coordinate 200,511 downwards.
CCTCGAACCCCAAAGCGAAGACATGGCTGGCGTTTTGTGTCGTAGCTATCGTCGAAGGCCTGGACAACGGGGGGGATGTTCGCACCAAGTGGCACAAGTGATATGCGGCAGGGTATCTTTCGTAAATGCAACCTTGACCGAAAAGTACAGAAAACCGATGCAAAAAAGGAAGAATACGAGGGAGAGAAAGAGGGAGAAAGCTGGGAACTGGGGGACACACGTCCAAGTAAATGGCGGTAGACTGAAGCAGCTAAGACGAACGACCGTGGACTAGGCACTAATACCTACTTACATCCCGCTCACAGACGTCTCAATGACGGCAGGGGGGGCCCAGAGCTTCATCGAATCAATGCTGCAACCACCACTCACCAGAGGGCAGAGGCCAGAGCTTCCTGGTCATGTACGTCATCCTCTGCAATTGGGGGAACGCGACACACAGCGCTGTCACCGAATGCGGAAAGGTGGGGAAAACAACCACGGCGCTGGCGCCGTGAGGATCGCCGATTGGAAGGCCCCATTTTCCAGCAGTCCAGTCGGGGGAGCTGGCCACTGGTTACTGCTTCAGCACACTGCCCGTCCGAAATCTCCACACCCGAATCGGAGCTAAGCTCCGGCCTAGCGTGGGGGATTCACGAAGCGGTGGTAGCCAACGCGGGAGCGAGTTGGCGAGAAGCAAATGCTCGCGCCTCACTTTGGGCAGCGTGGAAAGAAACAGGGAATTCAACGTTGGTGGTGGTGACCCAGCCAGCTGCTCTTTGCTGTCCTGCAAATGCATCTGCATCTGCGAGTGCCAATGACAGTTTTCGGCTCCATACCTGAGCTAACACGAGCATCAAGTGGTGTCTCGGTGTTCGACTTGACCAACCAACCAACCGCATGCGATGGAGCTGTCACTCACGCAATCTTGACGGCTAGGCCTCCTCCACACCACTGGTGAATCCCATCGTGACTAAATCTCTCAATTGTCCCGCCCCAGTGTGCCCTACATGACTTCCGGCAAGTGTGTGGAGTTATGCCGCGATTGGGGACCGATATTGCGATACATTTTGTGACTGCCCCAATTTCCTGGCCCATGATTTCTCCAGATCTCCAAATAGGAACTATTCATCGTCAATGTCAAGTACGCATGTACCTTCAACATCCTCTGTGACCGTCACCAGCCGTCAACCATTGGGAACATTACGTTGGCATGTGAATTTGGCACTCAAGGAGCATAGTGGGAAATCTTCCGCTTTCATCAGACTATGGTGCTCTTATAGACAGTCGTTTCAGGCCCTCCATCCTGTGGCGCACAAACGGCCAACAAAGTTTGAAAATTCCACCGCAGCTTCTGTGACAGGCTCATTGCCGTGGCGTCTAGAAGCGGGTATAATGCAAACGCGATTCAAGCAAATCGTCATCATCTTTCAGTCGTTGTCTCGTTCATCAATCCACATACTCCCGCGTCTGCCTTGTCACAAATAAAGGCATGCCCCTTCCCCAATTTCAGCCTGTTGAGTATCACGCCTATGCCCATGGGGCAATAGGGTTGACCTCCCTGCTACCCGCCGAAGACTCAGATGAAACAGAGCCGGAGATTCTCTCGCAACCGCCATATGCTTGGCGAACCTGCTTTCGATTGGCAAACTTCTTCTTGGCAATCGTCTCGGGATCAGGCCCGCTGGAAGGCTTGATGGCCTCTTCGGGAATTGCTCCAATAGGAGCGTGCAGCTTTGCGCTGGCATCTGGGTCATTCATCGCGATCCCATGTTTGTGGTACTCTTGTTTCTTGAGCTGTTTCCAGTCTTGAGAGGACGGCTCGCCAGTACTGAACCAGTCTTTGAGCTGGCTCACCCAATGATGCTTGCCGTCTTTGGGTTTGGTCTTACCACTTCGTCTCTTCTTTGTAGGGCTTCCACTGACACTAACTGTAGAAGCGCTGTACTCTGATGTCTGAGAATGGTCGGAGAACATGCGTTTCGGAGGGGACATCCTCAAGTCCATCTCCGAGATTCTGCGTCTGAGACCCATCTCGTCGTCTGAGAGATCGAGCAAAGTTCCTGGATGGTTATCTTCTTCGTCTATCGCTAGTCCTATCCTATGAGGGGCAGTTCGCGTGTCGACTGTTGCTATTCCTGAGCTAGATGCCGGGCGAAGTGGGCTCGGCGGGCGTAGGTGGGTGGATGCAAGATCGACTGACTTGGCGAACTTGTGACCAAGAACAAAAGCGCGCTTCTGAGGAGACGCCTTCTTAGGTGAGCTTTCAAAGACAGCCTGAGCTGATGGATGAGTAGTTCGAGATCCAGTGAGAGAATCTCGGTCAGGATTCTGCGGCGCACTTCTATCGATTCGAGGCAGTCCTTCGGATTCAATGATCTTTTTGGTTCTCAGTGGTGTTGAGATTCCGAGGAGACTTCGCCGTTTCTTCTTCTTCTTCTCTGGAATCGGCCCCTAGCCGTAGACAAATGCCTCTGGACCAGTATCGGAAATGAAAGACTGCGAATCTGTCGAGGGTTCGATTTCTTCCTCCCGTATGGGTCTGTACGATGACGCCCAGTAGAACGGGGGCTCGATGAGGCCACTAGTTGTGGATGTTCGTGCTTCTCCAAAACCGGCAGGAGGTAGGTGAATACCCAGCTGTGCGGATGAAGAGATGGAGGGTCTCGACGGTGGTCGTAAGGCCGCGGTTGGGTATGAGAAATTCCGAATGGGAGGCGAAGGTGCTGGTGAGTCGAAGGGTGAAAGCAGGTCTTCTTGGATAGGTTGAGGCGGGTTCTTCTGCTTGTTTCGATGTCGATGGAAGAGCCGCATTGTTCGGTGAGAGAATAGACTAGTAAAACTGCTATTCAAACATTCGAAAAACACGCCCGAATTCCCCGAGATTTGCAGAAGAGACGCCAGACAGTATTCTTTGGTAGGTGAGGACGGACAGTGTCACACAATTTCCGTATAGGGCGAAGGTGAAGGTGGCTTGGAGGATATATATATGTGCGGAGAAGGCGAAAAAGAATGGTAGAGTTTGATAACAAGTATTCGAGGGCGAAGAAGTTGGGTGTTTTGGAACTGAGTGTTGAGAAATTTGTATGTTCAGTAAAGTTGAGGCCGTGTCAGAGAGGAGAGAAAGAAGAACTGGCGGGCGAGGAGTAGAAGTAGAAAAGATCAACAGAGAGAGAGAAAAGGACCTCGTGGCAGTAACGTGTAATTTGACGCCGGCCCAAAAGAAGCGGAATGGAAACAAGAGCATGGGACGGAAAGGTCTCAGAAGCCATGCATGCTCGCTCTTGTGCTCTTGCCCCGCTCGTGTTGATTACCTTCCACGCCTTCCCATGTTTTTCTTCAGGAAAGAGCAGGCGGATTGGCTTGGCCTGCACCTTCCATGCTTTCTTTTGGTGGATGCCATGCCTTGTCCCGCATGCCACCCCGGCGTTCAGCACCTCGTGCCCATTAGCTCCTGCCATGTTGAGGGCAGAAAGAGCGAGGCATCACGGACACCATCTACCCGACCCTGTCGATATGCCAGCCCTGCAATACGACTGGACGCCACATGTCACTAATCATACGCTAACGCCAACGTTGGCAAAGACTGTGCGGTAATCCATAAGAAACGACGTTTAGTATTCATTGTTAGGGCACCCTCACAAGATGAGTGACGTCTTCCCCGCCCGCTCTACTACTGCAGCATCGTTGAACTATGAGCAGAGCCCTTGCCTGAAGTTGTTCGAGGGCTGGGTCCATGCAAGGAATGGGACTTCCACCGTCGGACTCCTCGGTCGACCGTCGACCTAGTCATCCCTTGGTTAGGTGTCTCGTAGTGTCTCAGGAACCAAAACGCAAGACTGGCCCAGCAAAACCAACTGCTAGCCCTTCGACGGCGTGTCGTTTCGTCCTTTGTTGACCGTCTGAGATGGGGAATGTGGTGCTCTCAGCTTGAAAGCACGGCTAACCCAGCGGTATGGTACAGGGACCAAGATGCATCTCACACACTTTAGGCTTCCCGTATTGGGGCGCAGCATCCTTTGTCTACTGGCCAGCAGGTTGAGGGGGCCCGTTTGTGCGGTAGTTGGATGTTTTGAAGGAAGAAGAATGCACTGATGATCGCCAGAAAGAAATGAACCAAAATCTTCGCCGATTAGATTCAATATTGAAGACAGACCGAGTTCAAGCTAGATATTGGCGGGTCTTTTGCGACAAGTTTTCCTTATTCGGAGTTGTGGTACTGGGTCATATCAAGATTTCGATAGCGTGGGCTGTAAAATGGAAGAAGCAAGTTTTCTTGCTGCAGCCACAATCTGATGTATCACAGATTCAACTTGCCGCCCGCGGATTCCGTTCCTCGTTCCGGTGCACCAGATGTGCCCTCTCCTGCGTAAGGTAAAATATCACATCTTCTAGAGGCCGTCGAGCTTCTCACGAATCTAGGCAAGCTCGGAAATCTACCATGGGCTGTGCGGGAATACGGACGTACGGTAGAACAACGTTGGACGGATTCTCAGAAGCTCTGGCTGGATAGCTGAACTGCTAGACCTGAACCGCACCAGTGCTTTCGACGTCATTGCCAGATGATCGAGATTCGAGAATACGCTCTTTCGTTGGACGTGAACTCAATGCCCATGGAGTTTCTCTCCGGAAAGAGGTTCATCGTCGATTTCTGCATCGGCGACTCCCCTCACAATAGCGGCTGAACAGAAGTCTCGGGAGGACAGCCAATCAGTCCACCTCTACACTTCAGACCCTGACGAAAATGAATGGAGCACCTGGCACGTGCACGCTCTTTCTAAGATGTACATACGGATACCGAGTGCCTAGGTAGGTAAGGTAGTAAGGTACCGGTAGACCGTGCACTGCCTGCCTCCCGTCGGCGACGTGATTCCGATCTTGACAATCTTCTGCAGGCGCCCTGCTCCAATCGAGCTAGCCAGTGGCGAACCTGCATTTGAACGTCAACCTCGGAGCGCTGTTTCCATTTCCCTGTCTTGCATCCAACCTTTGACTTTGGAATCCGTTGAATGAATCGGGCGGGCCACACAAGTAGGTAGGATAATACTTCCAACAACATCAACAACAACACCAGCAAAGTCAACAAACAGAAACCGTCGCTTGGCGCACGCACTTTGAGTTCACCCAACTCCTACGTCCGTTGGCTTACGCAGCCCGCCCTGCGCCCTCATCGTCGAAAGTATCATATCACAACGCAGTTCCTCTCTAGAAGCCTCTCACGGGCACACAAGCCCACAGGCACCTGCTTGAGATCCTGACTTAAGCTGAATGCAGCCTTCCCTGCACGGCGCTAGTATCCGAAGCTGACAAACTTCCCGAGCCATCTGCACGCGCGGCGCACCAAACGCACGGTGCACATTCAGCTCCGATTGCACTCCCGTTCCCCCTCCTTCCCAACCCCACCACGAGACGAAACACATTCCAACTTTCAACCTTCGATTCTCCCGCTCACACACCCAGGCGCCGACCACAAGAAAACAAACCAAGAAGCACCGCTGCTCCCGAGAGCGAGCCGCAAGCCTTCTCCCAACTATGCCCGGACTCACGATACAAACAGACGCGATCTCACCGCGCACATCGAGTGCGCCGGCACCCGCGCCATCTACGTCTGCGGCTGCTGGTCCGACTGCTGCCACAACCTCTTCGGCAGGCGGAACAAACCCACCACATGCGCAGCAGACCCCTCCGCGATCCTCTCGCTCCTCATCCCCCGCCCGGCCCCCCATCAGCCCCATAACCCCGACCCTACCCCCGGCCCGTCTGCCGGACCCTCCCGCCCCTTTCGCTGCCGACCGCCCTGTCCTCACCCACTCTTCCCAGCCGTCCGCCGCTACCGCCATCCCCCCTCCGCGTCCCGAACCCATCGACTTTGATTCCAACCCCGATGTCCTCGCCCTCAAGTCAGCCATCTCCATCCTCCAGATGCAATCGAGAAAGGCCGCCGCCGATATCCAAGGGCTCAACGCCGCAAAGAACGCCGCCGTAGAAAACCCGTCAGCTTTCCTCGCCGACCTCGGCGCAGGCAAAGTACACACGCAAGGCGACAAGCTGTTTGCTGAGTCTGATTCGGACTCAGACGACGAGACAGAGGGCAAAGCAGATGGGAGTGCCGCGCAAGGCAAGGCGAAGGAACCGCCACAGCCGTGGGCGTCACTTCCTAAGCCCCAGAACGTGGTGCGCTGTCCGCCCATCAACTGGTCACAATATGCCGTCGTCGGCGAGTCTCTCGACAAGATTCATGCGGACCAGCTGGCCAGACCAAGCCAAGGCGCTCCGGCAACGTTAGGACCCAGCGGGACATACGAGTTCAAAGGGGAGCCCGGAGGTAACCAGAGACCCTTTATCGGCGTCGCGGCCCCTTACACACCTGGGAAGGACAGGATCGAGAAGAAGGCAAGGGGAAGCAAGCGATGAGACGTGACGTTTCTTCCGTCCGAAAGATTTGAGAAAAGCCGGTTGAGGCAAGGTTGCCGGAACAAACATCCCGGGAATGGATGTATGATTGATGCTTTTCTACTGAGGTCATGAGATTACGAGGCGTTAAGCATGAATAGGGTGCATGGAAAGGAAGGCGTTTTGATGTGTTAAGCCAGGGCCATATTTTCATTTCGAGTCTGAAGAAGAAAAAGAAGAAGAAAAACAACGATATCAACTTTCGAACGTAGCTACTTTCGTCGCGTCGTTATCCGAGGTATCTACTGGAGTCTAGCGGGACAATCCCAAGCCCGTTCCTGAATATGCATGATTCCTATGCCGTTAACGCCGTCCAGCCCTCTGAAAGCAACTTGAACTTGGACAAGCCAAGATCAATTTTCACTACCATCCCCGTCATGACCGGGGAAACCGATAACCGGAAAAATGTCCACCTTTGGTACCGCGTTGGTCGCGTGGTGAACACCCGCGCACCCGTGGTGATGTGCCTTAGCCTAAAGGTGGTCATGAGAAGCAATATCAAAAGTCACTGAAAAGTTTAGCTTAGAAACGTAGGGCAAGATTCCGAGAGCGACTTACTCCATGCTCTGCTGCACAGATCTACGAAGCCGCCTGTTGTAGTTCTTCCGCGCCTCGGCACCTCCCCAGTAGAGGGTGTGCGCCTCAGGGTGTACCAAAGTTCGAGGGTCGTAAGCCGGATCTTCTTCTTCCAGTGCCGTAAACACAGCCTCGATGTGAGTTCGAACGTCCTCCTTCCTAAGTGAGTTCGGGAAATAGCACACTGTCCCGTCTTCTGCAATGCGATGGTGGAAAATGCGTGTGTGAAACTTGACTCGAGGTTGCTCCTCGGGGAACTTAGTACTGAAGTGGATTTTGAAGCGGAATAGGCCACCGTCGAGGTTCGTCATTGGACGCCCGAAATAGGTGATGATCCAAACGAAAGGATTGTTGTCCTCTAACTGGACGTCGTGAGGAATGTCTTGACGTTTGAATGCCTGCACCACTTGTTCATACTGGTGGCGCAAGTTGACGGAAAGTGTCATTTCCTTTTCGATCGCAACCTCGCCATCCTTCGCCCACTTGACGAGCTCATTGTCAAGCGCGGCCTTGACATTCCGCAGACGTCTTTCCAATTCTGTGTAGTTGAACTTGCCATCCATGGTGTTGCTAGCACCTTCAAACGGCATGCGAACAAACGCCTGGTGGTCCTTGACCTCGGTCTTTGCCTTCTGCACAGCAAGGAGGTAATTGTCGTAGTACCATAGGAACCGGCGCTTACATAAATCCTTAAAAGGCTCGAAAGGAACGTTCGTATCGTCGATATCATCGTTGTCGATATCCAGTTGATCTCCGTCCGCCGCAGACTGTTGGGCAATAGCGTTGCCGTCGGGTGTGAGACCAAGGTATTCCTCCATACGCTGGATGACGGAGACTCGAAGTGTTTCGTGACGTATCTAGAGCAATAATTAGTTATATTGTCTCTCATCATCCCCACACACCAGCGAGTCAATTCACCTTCTGGACGTAGTCCTTCTGGTTCTTCTTATCCGATGCTTCGTTGGCCTCCTCGAATCCAGGCTCGTTCTCGTAAGGGTTTCCGGACATTAAGCTCTGGATTGAAATGAGGATAGATTCGAGGCCCTGTGCCGCAGACCATTCCTCTCCACGCTCTCCACGCCATGTGCTAGGTCCTGTTAGTCAAAAGTCCCTTGGCAAATCCCATGCGCCTGGCTATACCCGAGGATGGACCTGCAACACACGTTAGTGCTCTTTGCTACTGAATACTCCATTGTGGGAGGTAAACCTACAAGCAAACCTTGCCAGACGAGTAGATGTTGGGGTTGAATCGGCATCGACCTCCGTTCGTTGTAATACCGTTGACATTGGGCGACTTCCTAGGGTAATCTACATTTGCGTCAGTCCAACCCACCCATAATTGCCACATTATAGTAGAAGTGTACCCTTGTTGAATCTGATCGCAAACTACTTTCCCGTTAGTACTGCGAGCAAATCGGGCACTTTCACATCAAATCGGTACCTCAAAGAACCCAAACTCGTACGGAGTGTCGTGAGGTCCGATGATCAAGGCCTTAACATTGCGAACATCGACATCACGACAAGCAACAGCTATGGCTGGCAAGGAGGTCAGCATGTGGGCTCGACTGTGTTCGCGGGGAGGCTCGTACAAAGATCCGAGGTTCGCTGGATGTCGCCGAGTTCCTGTTGTGCGATCAAATGTCAGCCTTGCCATTCTTGCCCCTCCTTCATCGCTCTGGTGAGGGGCGGGGCAGCTAAGGTACCTTGGTAATCCGAATGATGGATTGATCCGCCATGATGCCAGTTGGGTCAGGCACTGCCCCTTGACAGTCAGTGAGCGTGCTTTGGCAGAAGCTTGGTTGTAGGCAGTGATCGTAGATTCTCCTTGACGTGGGGTAGGTAGTTGATGGAGAATCGAAGATGTGAGTGCGGCCTGAGAGCCTGGGAGGAAGGTAGATGTCTGGTCAGTAAGGCGCTCTCTGCGACCGGGCAGATGCAACTTGAGGTGGGTTCTGTTGCTTGGTTGGCGGTCGAAAACCAGGGTAGGGAGGTGGATAGGCACTACCACAGGCTACCTTAATGCTGCTCGGGCTGGTAGAAGTACAAGTTCTGGGCGGTAAGGGCTCACCCCAGTTGATGGGACACTGGGACGAGGCAGCTGCACCAAGTGCCTAAACTGGCAGTTTGGCGGGGCAGGAGGGGTAATTTTAGGGTGCGTTGATGCAGGTGAATCGCAGCGTTATTGTATGGTGAAGAGGCCTCTTTGAACTTCACAACTAAGAACCCCTTTCAAGCCCCACAGCGTAAAGCGGTGCTTTCATTGACGCGAAATTTGAGAAATGCGACGGAGCAACAAAATGGAGAAATGCCCATAGGATATCTTCTTACCTCAGCCTTGAATGAGATGTGGCTGAATGAGATACTTGATGTCACACAGTCACCTCTACTAAACAGAGCCTGCTTTACCTGGAGAAGTATTGATGACAGTAGCTGAGGTGTGGCACTTGCTTTAGGCGGTGTTCACTATATTTGTCAAAACGATCCCTTGCCGCTCCTAACCGCTCAAAGGTCGCCTCTGACCAGGTCTGAGTCCTAGTCATCTGGGTAAGGTCTTACTCGAAATCTTACATCGGATGCCATCGGGTTCTATATCGGATAGTGCTTCCTTCCCCCCTTATGATATCATTATCTTACGTGTGGCCCAAGCAGTTTCTAAGGAAACAGTAGTATACCCCTTCCACCGTACAATCATGCTTGAGAAAACGAGAACGCGATGACCAGCTTGCTTCTCGTATAGGAACCCTTTACGCCCATTTGCCCATCTGGACCTTCGTACTGTTCACATTCTCAGCCAATGAGCGATTTTTCTTTGATTGAACAAAGTGAGCCGTTGAATGAAATGAACTAAAGACAAACTCACAATGAACAGAAGTAGAGCACTGTGAAAGAAGTGATGTTATGGTCGCTTTCTTGACAAGTGTAAGATAGTTTCAACATTGCACTGAGTACCTATCCCGGACTGGAGAGCTTTCGGTACGTATCTCATGTAAGGTTCCGAGGGTACCTCGAAAGTGGGACGGTCGCGGGGTTCCGTCGACGCGGTGGGTTTACACCCCTGTCGGTTAAGAAAGCTCCAATACGCGTCAAATCGACTGGGCAGCGCGTCTGACAGTTTAATTGATTTTCTACGATCGTCACTACCGCCACACACCTGAGGTGCAGAGAAGAGCTACGATTGATAGAACAGGACAAGATAGCACGACCTGCAACGTTAAACCTCCAATTGATATAACGATCAATTACACATGGCGAGCTTTTTCGACCTCAAGGCCAGGAAGGCCGCCGCGGCAAACGGCACATCGACCCAGAAGCCAGAGAAATCTGCGCAACCGCCACGAGCACAGCCATGGGTTGAGAAATAGTTTGTCTTCCCACGAACTTGCTAGAAGTCATACGCGTTCTCACTCACCATACTGACGTTTACCGACAGCCGTCCCAAGACTCTCAGCGATGTCACAGCACAAGACCACACCGTCACGGTTTTGCAGAGGACGCTGCAAGCCTCCAACGTACGACTGCTCCCTGATGCATTGAGGCATTGCTAACCCCGAGACGCAGTTGCCGCACATGTTATTCTACGGCCCCCCAGGCACAGGAAAGACCTCTACAGTGTTAGCTTTGGCCAAAGAACTCTACGGTCCCGAGATGATCAAGTCACGCGTGCTCGAGCTCAACGCTTCCGACGAGCGTGGAATCTCCATCGTCCGAGAGAAGGTGAAGGACTTTGCTCGCATGCAATTGACGAACCCGACGAATGAATACAAGAAGAGATACCCTTGCCCGCCATTCAAGATTATCATCTTGGACGAGGCCGACTCCATGACCCAAGACGCACAGAGTGCCTTGCGCCGCACCATGGAGACATACAGCAAAATCACGCGGTTCTGCCTGATTTGCAATTACGTCACGCGAATCATCGACCCCCTTGCTAGTCGTTGCAGCAAGTTTCGCTTCAAGAGCTTAGACCAGACCAACACGAAGAAGAGACTGGAGGATATCTCAGAAAACGAGGGCGTACAGCTGGAGGAAGGCGCAGTGGACGCCCTCATCAAGTGCAGTGAGGGCGATCTGAGAAAGGCTATCACATTCCTGCAGAGTGCTGCGCGACTAGTGGGCGCGGGCGAGAAAGACGCCGCCGGGGGTGATGCTATGGACGTCGACAAAAAGCCCGTCACGGTGAAGATTATTGAAGATATCGCTGGTGTCATTCCGGACAAGACCATCGACACATTAGTCTCTGCCATCCGCCCGCAAGGCGCTGCAGACACGTACGCAGGGGTGGCCGAGGTGGTCGAGGACATGGTGGCAGATGGCTGGAGTGCTGGGCAGGTTGTTACTCAGGTGAGCTACCCCCCAATATTTGACTGCTCGTCGCGTTGCTAACAGTTTTCCAGCTCTACCAAGCACTCGTATTTGACGAGACTATCCCAGATGTACAGAAGAACAAGATTGTTCTCATCTTTTCCGAGGTCGACAAAAGACTTGTGGATGGCGCGGATGAGCACTTGTCTATCCTCGATTTGGCCTTGAGGATATCGGGGGTTATGAGCGGTCGTGTCAACTGATCAGTACTCATATTGGGTCATGGGCTTGGTCAACACTAAGCGGCGTCCGGGTTGGCAAATTAGAGGCGTTGATAATGGCAAACAAAATCCATCTATGAGGGGTATGTAACAACTGCACAGAAAATCAAATATGATCTTCATGACCGATGAGACCGAGCTTCCCATCAATGACAGACCAAATATCGTCATGCGTAATCGTGGATCCCTTACTCTGGTGTCTGATGTGCTGCCTCGTCCCCGTCTTATGTTCTGACCCTTGCGTCAACCATATGTCTTCCTCCGTCGTGTCTCCCGCCTCCATCTCGGCCTGTTTCGGCTCGTGACCTAGGAGCTTGTCAATTTCCTGAAGCGCCGTTGTAGAGCCTTCCAGTGCGACCTGGCCCTCCTCAATCTTCTCCGCAACAGTCTCCAACGTCGCAATCTTGGCCGAGTCTGCTGCGAACACCCAGGGCTTGACTCGGTCTGAAGGCACTGGCTTCTCAGCCATGGCTGTGGAGAAGTCCTCTCCGAATCCTGACTTGGGTCTGCCCGCCCCAGGCATAGGATGTCCCGGAAGAAGCTGACTTTCTTCAGCGAGATGATCCAGCGCCTGTCGAGTTTCCCTCGCCTGCTTAGCTAGAACATTGTGGATGTGCGATTTCTGTGTGATCATCCCCTTCTGTTCTCGAGAAAGCGAGAGAAGCTTCTCGAGGTAAGGTAAGAGAAGGTGCATAGTGGGTGCTGGGGGGATGGGCTGGCTTCGGCCGTTTGAAGATGAGACGTCACCGCCAGGCTTCAGGACTGATTGCGTCTGCTCTGAGACGATGTTGAGCAGCGCTTTCCTCGAAGCTACATATTTGCTGTATTTGCTCTTGATATCGCCCAGATGCTCGTCGATAGTGGCTTGTTCGGTATGGCCGTTGTATCCATTTGCCTGGTCGTCTGCTTCTCCCGAGGCCTTACTGAGCTCCGTCTCAATCCAGTTGATCAATTCAGCTCGAGTAGCATCCAGAGCATGCGCCTTGGCCTCGTCGCTAACTTGGCCTGCCAGTGATGCTGTGTTTTGTCGAACACCGTTAAGGAGTTGCTCTTCACGCTGAAGCAGAAGCTTGGCTCTCAGCACGACTTTTTCGAGCTGATCAGCTAGACCTCCTAGGTTTGTCTTCGTTGCACTGGCGCTAACAGAAAAGCCGTTCACAACCTCTTTTGGAACTTCTGGCAAGGACATTGACTTTCTGAAAATATCTTCCAGGTCGAGAAAGTCTGGTGATGCTGCGGGCTGGCGTCCCAAAAGGTCCAAGTACTTTTGAATCGTCAACAGTCGCTGTTGCTTCTGGCGTAGTTTGACAAGGGCCACATGTTGCTCAATCTGATCCCCAGGGTCGGCAGCCTTGGGCCGGGATGGGGCTGCCGTTACCGCTGCATCCCGCGTGATCTCGTACTCATTGCGAGCCTTGAGGTTCGCATTCAAGGCTTTGAGGTATTCCTTCTGTAAGCCTCTGACCTCACTTGTTGGCCTCACTCTGCAAGAAGCATCAACGAGAGATAATGGCTCCTGAATGGGCCCTGGTTGACGGCAGGCCTGAAGATGGAGGGCCAAGGCGCGCCGGATGTACGCTACCTGCTCCCGTGGTTTGACGTAAGGTTCAAGTGATGCCTGAACCTTTTGAATGGATTTGGGAACTGGATCCATGTCGCAGAAAGCCTCAGTTTATGCCATAGAGAATGTTCCAGTCGTGCCAAGGTAGGATGTTTCCGCCACATCAAAATTTGGCCTCAATCCTGCTTCACGTGTAAATGTTGATGGATGCTGGTACCGTGATTTACACAGCTCGGTGGTTCAGGGGTGGTGTGGATTTCTTGGGTATCGCTACTCCACCCTGTGTCGATGCAGTGACAGGTTGACGCCACGACGTCACGTGCAGCTATCTGCCTGAGCTGGAGTGCTACTAGCGCGTTTGCCGCCTAGCGCCATCTCCCGGGTTTTGCCATTGCAACCAGCAGATGAAATTTGTTTCGCGCGACAGGCGTCGAGACATCTATTACACGCCTCCACCCACCTTAGCCACATCGCGATACTGTTCTCATTGAGTCACTTGAACTTCGGGAACATACCAAAACGATACTGTAATATTTGACGAATCATCAATTTCAAGGTCAACACGGCGTTATAAACGGAATAAAGACACGGCGCGAGCCGCTCGCTGCTGTCGCTCGACAAGCTCCTGCACCAATTCGATCATCGAGCGCAATCGAGACAATACGATACCCTCCAATTCATCGCCACAATGTCGAACCAAGACCAACACCGCGATGTATCCCAGTATAAGTACTCGGCCATGTCCAACCTGGTCCTCCAGGCGGACCGTCGTTTTGTTTCAAGGCGAAACGATGAGGCCACGGGCGATCCCGAGTCTCTCGCTGGAAAGCTGAGCATTCGCGACATGGGAGCTCGCGTCGCTCGCGAAATCGCACCGAAACAAAAGAAGTCGACTGGCCTTACCGGCGTGGAACGCGGTAGCTTACAGGAGGGTGAGGACGTGCTAGCTCGCGAGCAGAAGAAGAAGAAGGGCGAAAAGGCACAGCCGAGAGGTGCTGGTGTCCTGGGAACTGGAGACCTGTTCGTCGAGGGCATCCGATACCGCCCGCGCACACCGGCAACACGGGCGACGTTCGAATTGATACTGAAGATCGTTTCTGACAATCTTGGCGATGTCCCCCAAACTGCCGTGATCAGCGCCGCCGACGTGACTTTGGAGTTCCTGAAGGACGACGACTTGAAAGACACAGAGAAAAAGAGGGAAATTGACGATCTTTTGGGTGTCTCAATGAGCGCGAAGGAATTCAACGAGCTCGTAAATCTCGGAAAGAAAGTCACAGACTACGACGCGCAAGACGAGGACGAGGATATGGACGACAATGCAGAAGACGCCGACGGAGCCGAATTAGACGAAAGACAGGGTGTCGCAGTCGTTTTCGAAGATTCCGATGATGAGGAAGGAGGCATTGTGAATGAAGTCAGGGAAGAGTCCTCCGAGGACGAGGAAGCGGACGAGGATGAGGACGAACCCGCCGCCGACGCAAACGATGCGATGGACATGGAAGACGACGCCATGGTCATCGATTCAGCCCCTCGGAAGCAAACACAGGAATCAAAGCAGGCAAAGAGTGTCTCTGCTCGAGACATCGATGCATTTTGGCTGCAGCGACAGATCGGAAAGCTCTATGCGGATTCCCACGAACAGCACGACAAGACGACCGACGCTTTGCGCATTCTTTCCGGCGAACCTGATGAGCAGGGCGGAGAGGACAAGTCACTCAGAGAGATCGAGAACGACCTCATGGAGCTTTTCGACTACGAGCATCACGAATTAGTCCAACTCCTTATTGAGAACAGGGAGAAGATGGTTTGGCTCACTCGTCATTCAAGGGCTGAGACGGATGAAGAGCGAGCTGTGGTGGAGCGCGAAATGGCTTCCGAAGGTCTGCAGTGGATTCTTAATGAGAAATTTGGAAAGAAGGGCGACGACCAAAAAGGACGGAAGATGGAAATCAAGATGGACCTTGATGCCCCATCATCACTCACAAAT
Source organism: Colletotrichum costaricense (assembly GCF_030867565.1). Classification (NCBI taxonomy): domain Eukaryota; kingdom Fungi; phylum Ascomycota; class Sordariomycetes; order Glomerellales; family Glomerellaceae; genus Colletotrichum; species Colletotrichum costaricense. Next base: position 185,372 of record NW_026848247.1, on the reverse strand, counting down.
GCTCCCCCCGCAGAAGACGAGCGCCCCCAGGGATTGGTGGGTGGTTTGCAACCGCGCAAGCTCATCAACCTGGAGAACTTGGTCTTCGACCAGGGCAATCATCTCATGAGCAACCCCAAGGTCAGGTTGCCGGAGGGCTCAACAAAACGAACTTTCAAGGGATACGAAGAAATCCACGTGCCCCCTCCCAAGAAGCGCAGTGATGCCAGCGACACACTCGTTCCCATAACCGAAATGCCAGAATGGTCTCGCCTGCCCTTCGGTACCACCAAATCCCTCAACAAGATCCAGTCGAAGTGCTACCCAACAGCCTTTGGCGACGATGGCAACATGCTGATTTGTGCACCCACTGGTAGTGGAAAGACAAATGTGGCAATGCTTACAATTCTTCGAGAAATCGGCAAGAACCGCAATCCTGAGACTGGCGACATCGAGCTGGATAACTTCAAAATCGTGTACATTGCGCCCTTGAAGGCGTTGGTACAGGAACAAGTTGGCAACTTTGGAAAGCGACTTGAACCGTATGGTGTCAAGGTCTCTGAGTTGACTGGTGACCGTCAGCTTACCAAGGCTCAAATCGCCGAGACCCAGATCATTGTCACTACTCCTGAGAAGTGGGACGTCATCACGAGAAAGGCTACCGATCTCTCTTACACAAACCTAGTGCGCTTGGTTATCATCGACGAGATCCACTTGCTCCACGACGACCGTGGTCCTGTTCTGGAGAGCATCGTCAGCAGAACTATCAGGAAGACTGAGCAGACTGGCGAGCCCGTCCGTTTGGTTGGTTTGTCTGCGACACTGCCAAACTACAAGGATGTTGCTAGCTTCTTGCGTGTGGATATCAGCACTGGTCTCTTCCACTTTGATGGCAGTTTCCGTCCTTGCCCCTTGCGCCAAGAATTCATTGGAGTCACGGATCGCAAGGCCATCAAGCAGCTGAAGACCATGAACGATGTCACATACAACAAGGTCATTGAGCATGTAGGAGCGAAGGGAAACCAGATGCTCATATTCGTCCACTCACGAAAGGAGACTGCCAAGACTGCGCGCTACATTCGTGATAAGGCTCTAGAGATGGACACTATCAATCAGATTCTTCGTCACGATGCAGGAAGTCGCGAGGTGCTCAACGAAGCGGCCAGCCAAGCCACCGACAAGGACCTCAAGGATATCCTTCCTTACGGTTTCGGTATTCATCATGCTGGTATGAACCGCATCGATCGTACAGATGTTGAGGACCTCTTCGCCCGTGGCGCTATTCAAGTCCTTGTCTGTACCGCGACCCTTGCTTGGGGTGTCAACCTGCCAGCGCATACCGTCATTATCAAAGGCACTTCAGTATACTCTCCAGAGAAAGGTAGCTGGGTTGAGCTCAGCCCCCAAGACGTCCTGCAGATGCTTGGACGTGCCGGGCGTCCACAATACGATACCTATGGCGAGGGCATCATCATCACAACCCAGAACGAGATCCAGTACTACTTGTCGCTCCTCAATCAACAACTACCAATCGAGAGTCAATTCGTCAGTAAGCTCGTAGACAACTTGAACGCCGAGATTGTGCTCGGCAACGTCCGCAGTAGAGACGAGGGTGTCGAATGGCTTGGCTACACCTACTTGTTCGTTCGTATGCTACGTTCGCCCGGCCTCTACCAAGTTGGCGCGGAATACGAAGATGATGAGGCTTTGGAACAAAAACGAGTTGATTTGATTCATTCTGCTGCTTCAGTACTAAGGAAGTCAAATCTTATCAAATACGATGAGAAGACCGGCAAGCTCCAGTCAACGGAGTTAGGGCGCATCGCTTCCCACTACTACATCACACATGGCTCTATGGAGACTTACAACAACCTGATCCAACCCTCAATCACAACCATTGAGCTGTTCAGAGTATTCTCTCTGAGTGCAGAGTTCAAGTACATCCCCGTGCGTCAGGATGAAAAGCTTGAGCTTGCCAAGTTGTTGGGCAGAGTTCCGATTCCAGTTAAGGAGAGCATCGAGGAGCCTCACGCGAAGATTAACGTGTTGCTGCAAGCCTACATCTCACGACTTAAGTTGGACGGTCTAGCCCTTATGGCTGATATGGTCTACGTCACTCAATCCGCTGGTCGTATTCTCCGCGCCATCTTCGAAATTACCATGAAGAAGGGATGGGCGTCTGTGGCCAAGACCGCCTTGGATCTTTGCAAGATGGCAGAGAAGCGCATGTGGCCAACCATGTCACCACTTCGTCAGTTCCCCAACTGCCCTAGAGACATTGTGCAGAAGTCGGAGAGAATCGAAGTGTCTTGGAGCAACTACTTCGACCTCGACCCTCCTCGAATGGGAGAATTGCTTGGCATGCCCAAGGCCGGCAGAACTGTCTGTGGCTTGGTTGCCAAGTTCCCCAGAGTGGAGGTTCAGGCTCAAGTTCAGCCACTTACGAGATCCATGCTTCGAGTCGAGTTGAGCATCGCTCCCAACTTTGAGTGGGATGTCGAAATCCACGGCCCAGCGGAAAGTTTCTGGATCTTCGTCGAGGATTGTGATGGAGAGGATATTCTCTTCAGTGACCAATTCTTGCTGCGCAAGGAGTACGCCGAGTCTGAGTCGAACGAGCACATTGTCGACTTCACCGTGCCGATCACAGAGCCAATGCCCCCGAACTACTTCATCTCAGTTGTGTCTGATCGCTGGATGCATTCCGAAACAAGATTGCCAGTATCATTCCACAAGCTGATTCTTCCCGAGAGGTTTCCTCCCCACACTGAGCTCCTTGAGCTTCAGCCTTTGCCTGTTGCGGCGCTGAAGGCCAAAGAGTATGCCAAATTGTACCCTGACTGGGACCACTTCAACCGCATACAGACGCAAACTTTCAACTCGCTGTACAACACCGATCAGAATGTGTTCGTGGGTGCGCCGACGGGAAGTGGCAAGACGGTATGCGCAGAGTTTTCTCTACTGCGACACTGGTCTAAGGCAGACGCTGGACGTGTAGTCTACATCGCACCCTTCCAGGAGCTGATCGACTCACGCCTTGATGACTGGCAGAAGAGGCTTGGCGGTCTCCGGGGTGGAAAGACTATCGAGAAGCTCACGGGAGAAACCACTACCGACTTGAAGATTCTGGAGCGTAGCGACCTGATTCTTGCGACTCCCATCCAATGGGATGTATTGTCCCGCCAGTGGAAGCGCAGGAAGAACGTTTCCACTGTCGAGCTTTTCATTGCAGATGAGGTTCATCTGCTCGGAAACAACATGGGATATGTCTACGAAATCATCATTTCGCGAATGCACTACATCCGAACCCAGACTGAGCTTCCAATGAGAATTATCGCGCTTGGTGTTTCCCTTGCCAACGCCCGCGACCTCGGCGAGTGGATCGACGCGAAGAAGCACGATATCTACAACTTCAGCCCGCACGTCCGCCCTGTACCCCTCGAACTTCACATCCAATCTTACACCAACCCTCACTTCCCTTCACTGATGCTGTCTATGGCGAAGCCGACTTACTTGGCCATCACGCAGATGTCCGCTGACAAACCCGCTATTGTGTTTGTTCCGAGTCGGAAGCAAACACGAGCGACCACGCGTGATCTGCTGACAGCCGCCTTCATGGATGATGACGAAGACCGTTTCCTGCACGCTGAGGTGGAGCAGATGCGCCCTCTTCTTGATCGCATTTCCGAAGAAGCACTCGCCGAGTCTCTTTCTCACGGCGTGGGATACTACCACGAGGCTTTGAGTCAGAGCGACAAGCGTATCGTCAAGCACCTGTACGAGCATGGAGCTATTCAGGTGCTTGTTGCTTCTCGTGACGTTTGCTGGGAGCTCAACAGCACTGCCCACCTCGTCATCGTCATGGGCACGCAATATTTCGAGGGTCGCGAGCATCGCTATGTCGATTACTCCCTAAGCGAAGTCTTGCACATGTTCGGCAAGGCACTCCGACCTTCCAAGGACGGCAGAGGCCGGGGCGTTCTTATGCTTCCGTCAGCCAAGAGAGAATTCTACAAGAAGTTTTTGAATGAGGCTCTCCCTGTCGAGTCACATCTCCACAACTACCTTCACGATGCCTTTGTCACCGAGATCAGCACGAAGATGATCGAGTCTGGTGATGATGCCATCAACTGGACGACGTTCACCTACTTCTACAGGCGTCTCCTGGCCAACCCCAGCTTCTACAGCTTGACCAGCACTACGCAGGATGGTCTCAGCGACTACATGTCGGATCTCATCCAGACCACCCTGCAAGAGCTGAGCGACTCCAAGATCATTGAGCTTGACGAGGACGATGGCTCCGTTGCGCCGCAGAACGCGGCCATGATTGCAGCATACTACAACATCTCCTACATCACTATGCAGACGTTCCTCTTGTCTCTGAGCGCCAAGACCAAACTCAAGGGCGTTTTGGAAATTATCACATCGGCTACTGAATTCGAAGCTATCCAGATCAGGAGGCACGAGGAGGGCATTCTCCGCAGGATCTACGACCGTATTCCTGTCAAGATGGCAGAGCCTGTGTATGATTCGGCCCATTTCAAGGCCTTTGTCCTCCTGCAGGCGCATTTCTCGCGAATGCAGCTGCCGATTGATTTGGCCAAGGACCAAGAAGTCATCATTTCCAAGGTTCTCAGTCTCCTGAGTGCAACGGTTGATATTCTCTCATCTGATGGCCACATCAACGCCATGAACGCCATGGAAATGTCGCAGATGGTTGTGCAGGCGATGTGGGATCGCGATAGCCCCTTGAAGCAGATTCCTCACTTTACACCTGAGGTTGTGAAGGTGGCAAACGAATTTGGGTATGTACCAATTTATGCAGTGCTGATTTGCAAAACTAACGTCGAATTTTCTCACAGTGTCAAGGATATCTTCGATTTCATGGAAGCCATGAACCCCGAAGAGAACCCGGATTACGCCAAATTGGTCAAGCGTCTTGGTCTCTCGCAGAAGCAGTTGGGTGAGGCTGCCGCCTTCACCAATGACAAATACCCCGACATTGAGCTTGAACACAGTGTCTTGGATGAGGACGATATCAGAGCCAACGAGCCTGCGTACCTTAGTGTGCAGATCCAACGACAAGTGGAGGAGGATGAGGAGTTTGACCCGACTGTGCACGCACCGTTCTACCCAGCCAAGAAGTTGGAGAACTGGTGGCTTGTTGTAGGGGAGCAGACGACGAAGAACTTGCTTGCCATTAAGCGTGTCACGATCGGACGGGAGCTGAAGGTGAAGGTGGAGTTTACGGTGCCAACAGCTGGTAAGCACGACCTTAAGCTGTTCCTAATGAGCGACAGTTACGTCGGAGTGGATCAAGAGCGCGAATTTTCCATCACGGCTGCGGAGGGTATGGACGTGGACGACAGCGATGAGGAAGAGGACGAGGAATAGACGGCTCGGCAGATGGCAGAACCATCTCGTCCGTACAATATCGCAATGTGTACTATATCGATCGAGAGAGGAGTTGAGGGTAATAGACAGACTTGGTCACATTCAGTTCTTCGCCCTTATCAGAAACCATCTACAGGCGGCTCTTGTCCTCTTTCGACAGGGTTGAATGGCCTGAAGACCGGTTGCGCAGACAGTGTGCGGTGCGACAGCAGTTGCGGTGGTGCCTCAGCGGCCAAGGTGGCATGGGAACGCTGAACAACGGTGATTGATAACCTATCTCAAGTGGGAAAGGCGCAACTAAAGTCAACGACGCATCTTGATTTCTTTTTCTTCAATAAACCACAAGAGGCAATGTAACCTGATCGCGGTGTATCTCTGCCGGAGGCGTTCGACAGGGGTCAAAGTGATATTGAAGTGAAGGAAGCGTGGCTGAGTCGAGGCAGCGAACGTTCGGTGGGCTGGGCATTGACCGGGCCACGTCCACGTTCCCTCTCACAGGCGTCGCGCAACTGAGACTCCGCGATTTAACTCGTCCCTTGGTGGATCAGCGCTAGTCACGTGTCTCCGCCGTCATCCGCGTCCAACTCCAAGAGTTTCTGCGTTCATCTTTTTCCAGGCCATTGCCTTTTTCTGCTACCACAACACGGGGAGCTCCCAATCGCGCCCATCATCCTTCCTGCAGCCAGATTATCTTCTACCATCGTCGCGACAACAAAAAATCACGAATCGCGCGTATCACGACGCGTGTTTCTTCCTTTGACCCATCGCCATTAGTCTTTGGCGTCGCGACTTGCCTATTTACCCCATCCATACCCTTGCAACCCAGCTTCCAAGCTATCGCCACATCACCGACCATGTCTGACGAGCCGACCACCAGCGGTCAATCCGCGCCTGCCGCGACTGAGGAGGTGGAGAAGAAGGTTGAAGGAACCTCGCCTGCTGCTGAAGCTTCTGAGGCGCCCGCGACTGCTGCCAGCGACGCGAAACCATCTGAGTCTGAGGCAGCTGCCAAGGAGACCACCGAGGATGCGCAGAAGGACGACTCCAAAAACAAGGATTGTAAGTCCCTTCTCCGTCGCCACTTAACCTTGATATCAGCACTTGCATACTCAATTGACCATCTTGCTGACGCATTGCTTGACAGCAGCTGAGACCAAAGACGCGGAATCATCCGGCAAGACAGACGAACAATCCAAGGACGAGGACGTCGAGATGAAGGACGTGACAGATGGAGCTGAGGCGAAAGAGACATCTGATGCCGTTGCCAATGATGCTGAGCAAGCGCCTGCTGCTGACGCTGACGCCGCTGATGCGACAGCTGATAAGTCCAAGTCGCGTCGGAGATCGTCCGGTATTCCGGAACACAAGGGCAAAAAGCTTAGCAAGAAGGCATCGAAGGCGAAGTTCTTCAACACCAATGCGCAACCCGGCGATCACTTCCTCGTCAAGCTCAAGGGATACCCTCAATGGCCCGTCATTGTCTGCGACGAGGAAATGCTCCCCGAGACCCTGCTCAAGAGCCGTCCCGTCACCGCGAAGCGTGCCGACGGCACGTATCGCGAAGACTTTGCTGATGGTGGCAAGCGTCAAAATGACCGCACATTCCCCGTCATGTACCTCCGGACGAACGAATTGTAAGTCAATTGATGATACAAGCTCCCAACCCGACCACAAGACGTTCGATGCTAACTCGTGATTGTCCAGCGGTTGGGTACCAAACTCTGCTCTCCAAGAGCTGAACTCCGAAAAGGCGACCGAGCTCCTCACCGACAAAGTCAAGAAGGTCGAGTTGCGCGATGCCTTCGAGCTCGCCATCGAGCAACACCCCCTTGATTACTACAAGGACGAGCTTCAGAAATACCAAGATGAAGTAGCTCAGAAGCAGGCCGCCAAGGATGCCAGAGAGGCCGCAAAGAAGAACAAGAAGAAGACTCCTGCGGTCATTTCGGACGATGATGTCGACATGGCTGATGCTGCGGACGAGGAGGAGGAGGTCCCCGAACCTAAGGAGAAGACCAAGTCCAAGAAGAGAAAGGCGGACGAAGAAGCCATTAGCGTAAGTTACTGGAGACGTAATAGGATTCGTCCTAAAGCTTACTTCCTACAGACCCCGGCACGGACTGATTCTGCCAAGAAGCCTAAGATCAAGCTGAACACATCCTCCACTCCTAAGACGACAAACGGGACAGCTACACCAAAGTCGGCTAAAGAGTCAGCCGCTAAGCCTGCGAAGTCCAAATCAGCCAAGAAGGAGGGTGCTGAGAAGAAGGCGGAGAAGGAAGTTCCTAAGGAGCCTGAGCTCACCGCTGAAGAGAAGCACCAACGCAAGGAGGCAAGTTAAGATCATGACACGGCTCCCAGCCTAGATGCTAACACGGACTACAGAAGGAGGTTCTCTTCTTGCGCCACAAACTTCAGAAGGGCTTGCTTACCAGAGACCAAGAGCCGAAGGAGGAAGAGATGAAGATGATGTCAGACTACATTACTAAGCTTGAGAGCTTCCCAGATCTTGAGGTCTCGATCATTCGGGCGACCAAGATCAACAAGGTCCTCAAGGCTATTCTCAAGCTTGATTCCATCCCCAAAGAGGAGGAATTCAACTTCAAGAGTCGTTCGCAGACGCTCCTTGACAAGTGGACCAAGATTCTCAGTGGTGGTGATGCCGCTGCTGCGTCTGCAACTCCGGCTCCCACCAATGGTGTCAATGGCACCTCCGGAAAGACTGAGGAGAAGAAGGAGACTTCTGCCACTCCTAACGGTGCTAAAGAGGAAAGCAAGGAAGCTGAAAAGTCCGAGGATTCTGAGAAGCAGACCGAAAAGGAGGCAAGTGCGAAGAAGTCCGAGGAGCCTGAAAAGGCAGAAGAAAAGCCCGAAAAGGCCGAGAAGCCCGCTGAAGAGCCCAGTGAGAAGGTGAGTAACAGTGTCTCATGAACATGCTGAGATGAGCTAACCAAATTCGTAGGAGGCATCTGCGGCCCCGGAAACGGATGAGGTTAAGTCTTAGGGAACCCGTTCACGTTCCCAAAAATCTTGAAAGTGAAGACAAGGCCCAGCCGACTGTGGGCGTCTCGGGCCATTTGAGCCTGGGCTCTTGCGTTTCCTGGCGTATACGGTTTCTCTCGAATCGCAAAGCGATCTCAACTTGGTTTCGGTGTAAAATTACTTGTTCCCGTGTTTCTAAGCGGTGCAGCTGGGAATCGTTAGACGACAAGCAACTGCGGTAGTGCTGATCTCAGACGGCATGCATCGTCTTCGTCCAGTGAAGCGGGTTCATTGTACAAAGGGGTGAAGGCGCCCCCAAGGGAGAGGAATCCAGCTCAGAAAGGACAGTCTTGGCATCCACGGATGCTCGCATTGCCTGCGGCGACCGCTTGTTTGGGTCATGATGAGGCAGGTGTAGGATGGCAATGGCCTAAAGTTTTTGAGGTAGAATGAAGCTCGCCTCAGGTCAAGGGTTTGCGATGTTAGGAGGGCGAGGAGACTGGTAGTCACTAGTTCAACACGGCCTTGGAGGATTGATTTAATGTCATTTATATGGAAAACGCCTTGAAAGACGTGCTTGCGTCCCGACGCACTTATCTGCCAATTCCTAGGCATCTAAATGTGCTATGTCCCTGATATTGTCACCACGGGGATAAAGGTATCCCAAGCCTCTACACACTGTGCACACCAGCGTTGCTAAGGGGTAAAGTGCAGTGCTCCACGTCTGCGACACTGTGTAAGTCCGTGCTTTGAAGATGTTGGCGACGCGTGCCAGTCAGAAAAGCGCGACCTCCATTTCAACGACATATCTTCTCACCGCCAACCGCCTATGTCAACCCACAAAATGAGTGTTGAAGATGACCAAGAACCCCAATTTAGGCAGGAAGATCACCAGGTCAGTGGTTCTGCTTCTCACATGTGTAATTGATGCTGATCTCCGTCTACAGGCCGCCTTCATCTTCCGGCCTCCTGGTGAGGAAGCTGGAGTGGATCGACCCGCCAAACGTCGCCGTTTGTCCAACAAGGCTGTCGTCGAAAAGGCGAATATCGCAACCTCGTCCTCGTTTGTGCCTTTATTGAACGGCGAAGAGCTTCCCGAGTGCGTAGCGCTCCGCGAGAAGCAATTCCAAACGAGCTGGGACCATCTTGAGTCCAAAGCCCAGGTAGGTAGAGCATTATGCCCAATTACTAGAATCTTACGCTGAGCACGAAATCTGGTAGGAAAAACTGCGTGATGCCAACTCGGCCACTCTAGATCAAGTGACTGCTTTCATTCGTGACCAGTCTGGTTCACAGTGAGTGAGAACGGCGTGGGGTTGACTTGCACGACTGACGGCACCACAGGAGCAAAATCCCGACTGCTTTTATCATCACCGGCCCAAACATCTCATCTCAAGACCTGCTGTTCGAACAGTTATCCGAAACGCTTGAGGGGAATACGCGAAGCAAGTTTGTCAGGCTCAAGTCATCGGAAGCGTCCAATTTGAAGGCTGCTCTCAAGAAGATCATTGAGGATGCCACGTCTCGGGGATCTCTGGATGACGATGATGTCGAAATTGCATCCGGACAAGATGTGGGTTTACTTTCCTTCAGCTTGAAGAATGCAATATTAAGCTCACAAACATCAGGGCCGGAAGTATCTCAACTACGACCTCGAGGGTCTGTACGCATTCTCAACGGCGCAGAAATGTGATCACATTTTTGTCTCTTTCCAGGATAGCGAAGGATTTGACAGCGCTCTTCTCTCCGATCTCATCATCCTCTTCAAGTAAGTTGCTATCACAGCAGACTTCTGAAGCATACTGACGTTTTGAAATTAGCTCATGGAGGCCCAAGATCCCATTCACACTTTTATTTGGCATCGCAACATCAGTAGAATTGTTGCAAGCGCGATTACTCAAATCCGCGTGCCAACATCTTTACGGTGCTCAGTTCGATGTCGTCCAAACAAGCGCGATTTTGGAACAGATCTTCAAGCCGACTATTGCGGGATCGGATGCTGCTCTGACTTTGGGAGAGAATTTGTTGCATAGTTTCGTGGAAAGACAGCAAGACCAGGTCGCCAGCATTCAGTCTTTTATCGCATCAATTAAGGTAAGGCTTCCAAACGAATGCTATAGCGGCCGAGCTAACATTTATAGTACGCATATATGTGTCACTTTTATGCAAATCCGTTGAGCGTCTTTGCTGTGGAGGACGATGAAATGAACAGCGAACTTGTCCAGGACGTACATATCGAGTCAATCCGGTCGCTTCCTTCATTTCGGCGCGAGGTTGAGAAGGCCGTTGAAGCGAAGGATCTGAGATTAGCGAGGTCTTTGTTGGAGGATGATGACCTGTTGCGCGAAAAGGTTTTCGACATTCCAGAGAAAAAACGGGAATGGGTCACCCGCCTTCTCCGCTCGCTCAAGCTCATCCAGGCAACGGGTCTCGTTCAAGATGACTTTTCCTCAATGTACATGAAGGCGGTGGCCGAGGGAATTTCCCCTTCGTCCGATGGCTGGGACATTGTTGAAAGCATCAAGCGGATGCAACCGGATGATTTTGTCTCGATGCTGCAACGTGTTCAAGACGCCGTGGCCAGCGGAGATGCCCAGCTGTGTCTCACCGGATGGGAGTCCGAGGCCGGGGACCTCCCTTCTCTTGTAGAAAGCCTTCTCCGCGACTCAAAGGAGCTTCTCGGCAGGGCGAAAGAGGACGGCAGCACTTTGCGGAGCGCCTACAGTGGCCACAGCCGGGTCCTTCGCACCACCGTTGTTGCGCAAAAGGTGCAGCTCAGCCACGATTCGGCAGCCCTTTCCGAAGACGATAAAGCTTTTACTAAAATCGTGGACCGTGTCGCGGAAGTATTCCAAGACGTCATACACTGCGAACCGGCCGCAGAGATTTTCCTGCACGAGACATGGCTCTACGATTCCAAGACACCGTACCGCGACGTTTTCGTACCTCGGCCCCAGGATGTCTTTGAGCGGAGCCTGAAGCGACCGCAAGACTACCTCGCGTGTTCGTGCTGCAGTACCGACGAGGGCATCTCCACGACGATGCCTGTCACGTCGCTGCTCTATCATTTGTATTTGGAGACGGGTAACCTCATCAACGTCGCAGATCTATGGGCCGCCTTCTACGCCATGGTTGCCGGCGATACGGAGAGCGAAGGGAACGCCGATGAGCGGGGGGCGCTGGTGTCCTTTTACCGGGGCCTGGCGGAGCTAAAAGCACTCGGCTTTGTCAAGATGAGCAGGAAGAAGACGGACCACATTGCCAAGCTCAAGTGGCTTTAGGAGCTGAAAGGCTTGTCGACGACGGCCTGGGACTGTGAAACGAGGCCGTGGCGTCAGGTTGCACGTCAGACACGTAGTCCAGGAGAGATAATTCGGCGTTTGGTGATGTTATTTTTTTTGTTCAGTATCAGCAGGCAAAATTGATGCTTTACCTCTACAGACCACTCTTCGAATGATCAAAAAGACGGGTTGTAAGGCTATTTTGGAGGGGGGGACGGGTGTCTCTTTGAAGGAAATTTGTCATTGACATGGTTTTTTTAGGGTCGAGCACAGTGTTTTCGTGTTTGTGTCTGTCTAAACCTTGGACAAGGCTATTGTACGTTGACTTCTTTGTCTAGTAGTCGTCCGGGACACCACGGAACCGACTGCTCAGCCCCCCTTCACAAATCCAAGCTCCGTCCGCAAACCGCTGAAAGCACGGCTGTCCGATTTACCGGTCTTTGGCCAGGCGAGGGACTGTGCTAAGAGTAAGAATTGTAATTGAGGGTAAGTCAATGTGTAGGAGGGTAGAGGAAGCATGGCGAGGAGGGAAAACGGAGTGGAATGGGCGGATCTTGTCTCGGAACCTCCATATTCGGGGCGGGCGGAGCTGGCTTCTTGTTGCGGCCGGCACGCGACTCGTTTCTAGGCCGGCCGGACTGGAATTTCTCAGACATTTCATACGCAACGAGAAGCGCGAGCCCACCACCTTGTATCCTTTCCGTCGCTGTGTCTCGCTCCTCCACCCCCTGTCGAGCTGTCACTCACCCGACCCTCTTCCTCCCCGCCCTCCGCCATGTCTCATACTGGTTTTTAGGCGTATCGAGCAGATAAAGAGAGTCGGCACACCAAAACCACCTGGACTTGTAAGTCCGAATAGAGAGCGAGAGAGAGAGAGGGAGAAGGCGAGAGAGAACCGGCAGTCTGGGTAGGGGGGCTTGTTCTTCCCAAGCCCTCTCAGGAGAAAGTAAACGCCGCTTACAACCTCGCCTGACCTTACCCAGGATGGCAAACTCTGGCCGTCAACGGACAAAGCAGTCGTGTCTCGCCTGACGTATTAGTCGCCCTGCCGCAGCCCCCCTCCTCCTCGTTTGACTTCGGGTCCCAGTCGGTCGGGTCGCTCTGGTGGAGTAATGCGTGCGAGGAAGTGTGGTCTGGATTTCTGTTGTGACGGTTTCTTTCCCGTCTTTTTTTCACTGTTCCAGCTGCTTGTGGTGGGCCCCCCCATTGCCCCATTGATCCATCATCTTTCCTCCTTTGGGGGAGGGGGGTTCTGTTCTTGTTGTTTTTGTCTCTGATCAGGGTTGCTGTTCCGGATCAAAGAAAGCCATATCGAGGAAAAAGGGGGAACGGTGTGATGGGAGGGTTCAATCAGCTAGTGGCCGGGCCCCGTCCCTTTGGGTTCGGTTTGCTCACGAACATACAAGAGAGGCGGTCTTCCGCATCCTCAAGTGTGTATAGATGCTTCAACATTGATCTCTTTCAGATTCCATTACCACAAGTTTCCTATCTCGAGAATCTATAGAAGTCAACAACGTTTTTTTCACACAAACACGTATTACTTTCTAATTCCCTCTCCCGTCTGTGCAGGCATAGATCTAAAGCACAGAGCCTCCTCTTCTATTCTATTCAAAGGAACCAAAAATAAGACGGGGAGAGGACAGCATCAAAGCTGCAAGACGCCACAGTCTGTTCTCACGGAGATCTTCATTTTATATCTCTCAAAACACTTTATTCATCACTCTACTTTTTGCTGAAAACTCATCTCATCACTTGAATCACTACTACAAAATCAATTTTCTCTCTGATCGTTGCCATCGAACCGTGCTGCCGGTACCTTGATATTCATAATACTCTTTCGAAAGCATACACAGAGCTACCGAACTTAAGACACCCCAATCCCTGGAGACGAACCGCATACTTCGGAAGAGTTTGACAGGAGGATAAAAGGGGAGCTGAGAACGCAAGAGAGGAACCATAGAGCTCAAGGAGGAAAAAAAGAAAACAGAAGAAAAAGATGGCAACCAGACACCACCACACCACCAGCGGCGGCATCGGCAACCGGCGAGCGGCCCGCAACGCGGCTTTCCAGGAGAAGATGCGCCAGATGCGCCTCCCCCTGGCCCCTCTGGTCCAAATGTCGACGGGCGCCGTCCACCCGGCCTTCCCCGCGACGCTGCTCAACTTTTGGCTGCTCACCGAGGACCAGCTCGACGACCTTGCGCGCTTTTACCACCAGCGCAGTCCCTCGCCTTGGTCTGGGCAGTACCCCTGCCCCATCACCTGGCAGTCGGGCCTCACCGTCGAGGAGAAGCGCAGGAAGATTGGCAAGTTTATCGGTCTTAGGTACGTTGAAACGTTATAGCACTTTGAGTCTGGATTTGCAACTGACGTATATTGCGCAACAGAGGCTGTGAGACTCCCATTCGGATACGTATCAAGACCGAGGAGCAAATCATGGAGGAGGCGCGGCAGGCGAGATTAGCCGAGGACGAAGAGGCTTTGAGAAGGAAGATGCCGTGGTACTCATGATTTTCGAGACCACGAAGGTTGTCATTGATAGTTTGGGTTTGCCCTTTGGTTTTCTTGCTTTCTTGCATGGCATTGCGTTGATATCACAACACATTTCAAGGCGTTGGTGGCATAGCTTTCCACATAGAATTAGACCATGGACTCACGTCTGGGGAAAAGAGGGGTCAACCAAGCATTTTAGAGACTTTCAATCAATTCATGATGCAAAACGTGCCGACTATGACCCTTAACGCCTAAAAACCGTGAAGCCGTTGAATGCTCTTTTTCCATACACCGGGGGGATGAGGTATCTAATGACAATGTGGACGGTGCGGAGCGCCTGAGCGCTTATTGATATGTGGACGGGACGTATGATGTGTGGATGGAGGTGAATCTGTGGTATAGTAGAGATGATGGCCGTATTGCTTATTTCTTGCCCTTCTTCTTCTTGGAGGGTGTGCTGGTGGTAGAGGCGGTAGAGGCGGTAGAGTCAACGAGAACGGCGTCGCCATCAACACTGGGAGGGGCGGTCGAGCTCTTCTCGGACTCGTCGAGCTCCTTCATAAACTCGGTCTGGATAGTCGATCTGCGCTTCTCCCACCACGCCTTCTCCTGCTCGACGGTGTTCTGGACTTCCTCGAGGCGGTTGCGCACAATGGTGTTGGCGGCAATCTCGTTGGCGGACTGGAAGATGGACTGACCCCAGTTGGGGGCAAGGGCATTGGCCTGGGTATTACGTTAGTAGGCAATCTCCTAATTTGAACAGAGCCCCGGGCTCTGGAGTAGGTATACTGACCTCCATCACGACGTCGCGCAGTTCATCCTCCATCTCCTTCTCTGCACGCTGGAAGCGCTGCCACAGATCATCACCGACGCTTCCCCGCTGCAGCAACGTGCTGCAGGCCTGCTTGGCGGAACGAATCTGGACCAGACGGTGGATATCCTCAACAGCGCGGCGGAGGAGGGCGGCTTTGATGACGGTGGAGGGGATCTTGGGGGACTTCTCGGCGCCCTCTTCCGGAGATTCGAGGTGCAGCAGCGACAGGTAAATGTTGCGCTGCAGATGGGGACCGAACCAAGGAGCAAGGTTGGCGCTCTGAGCTGTAACAATGAAAGAGCCTTGGTCAGTATTCTTGTTTTTTGAGGATATCGTCGGCATCGCGGGCTGCTCTTGCGCGAAAGAGGACGGTAGGACTTACTGGCTTTGCGCTTTCTGTAAATCGTGGAAAAGGTCATGAAGACGCCGCCGAGAACCGTGAGGTAGGCGAAAGGGAGCACAAGGCTCATCCAGTCGACATCGAACATGGCTGCGGTTTATTGTGCGCTCGTAAGGATCGTGGTGGGAAAGTAAAGAGGATGAACGAAGGACAAGGAATTTGCGGTTGCAGGCGATTTGTCGTTGGTGTTGATGAAGCGTGTCCAGTACTGTACCAAAGTGACAGGACAGCTTGCCCGTCGCATTGGACACTTTTTTGGCTGCCCACTGTTAAGTCAAAGGCCGTCCCGCTGCTTTACTCCGCCCTATATCTGAGCCCTTGCACCTTGGATTTTCTGGCCCGAGTAATTCACAGGAAGACTAAAATCGACTGGCAAACTGACAATACAACGATTCAAAGACATACTCAACTTTCGAATCTTCCATAATAAAAGTACATCTTTCTTTTTCCATGGTTCTTTGGGTGCTTGATGAATGCAGCTGGTAAAGCGGCAGCTTCCTGGACCAGGTACAAGGGTACAAAGAGCCCTTTGGTCCTTGAGCAGGGCAAGTGTGGCTGCTGGTCCGGTCGTACCTTGCCTCGAAAGCCATCCTAGTACTGTGTAAGCCTGTAAGGCCGTTCCCAACTGCCCCTGCTTGGGTGGTGAATAAGCTATGCCAGGGGCCGCTGAAGGAACGTGCATCCCCCTCCGTCGTTTTGCCGGTCCCACAATAAGGCACCACCTTTGATGACGCTGTTGCAAGCTGCGGCGATTCACCTTTAGGTTGGCCAAGTGGTACGCACTGGAGCTCTCATGAACCCATCTCATCCCACTAAGCAACAGCGAAAGCAAAAGCTGCCACAAACTCGAGCCTTCTTTCCACTCCTTCACCCTGCTACAACGTCTCTTTTTCACGCACCAGCTTTGAAACGACATATGCAAGGGCATGGGCGCTCTACTCTGAAATCAATTCTATAGATTTTCTTATTTAATCCTTATACCCCCCGACCTTTTTTCGACATTGATCACACCTTCCAGAGCTTCGATTTTCGCCATCCAAGATGCTCCTCAGACTCCGAGGGCCCGACGGCACAAGTCGTCTGAATATAGACGCCAACGACACATTTGGACACCTGGGCAGTCTGGTATGAGGGTCATCTGTTCTACAAGCTGTGCGAGGTCCGACTGACCCTTCCAGTTGATTCCGAATCTTCCAGAGACCGTCGACCCGAACTCCATAACCCTTTCAAATGCACCTACAGGTGGCGATGCTAAGAACTTGGTCGAGATCGCCTCCTTCAAGGTTGGACAGATCGGACTGAAGTAAGCCAGCGTCTAGCCTCTAGCCTGAGTACAATACTAACTTCTTCGCAGACATGGCGATCTCATCTTCATAAACTACAAGCTCAAAGATGGTCAAGCCAACGGTGATGCGAACGGCACCGAAGCAAGCCACCCTTTGGCATCTTCAAACCGACTCAACGGCAAGCCCATTCTGCCGACTGAAAACCTGCCGATCGATCCCCCGCCCGTGACGTCGCCGTCCGAGAAAATCAAGAATCCCTGGGATGTTGTCAGGCAGCATCCACTAGACGATCGGTTAGACAAGAAGGATGGGAAGATTCCGAGAGGCCGCGACCACAAGATGTGCCGGCACGGACCGAAGGGCATGTGTGACTACTGCATGCCTCTGGATCCGTTCAACGCGAAGTACCTGGACGAGAAGAAGATCAAGTATCTGTCGTTCCACTCGCATTTGCGGAAAATCAACTCCGCCACGAACAAGCCTGAGCTTGGAAGCTCTTATATCCCACCCCTTGTCGAGCCATACTTCAGAGTCAAGCGCGACTGTCCTTCGGGCCATCCTCAGTGGCCTGAAGGTATCTGCACCAAGTGCCAGCCGAGCGCCATCACCTTGCAGCCGCAGCCATTCCGCATGGTTGACCATGTGGAATTTTCGTCACCTGCTATTATCGACACGTTCATCGACGCTTGGAGAAAGACAGGAGGTCAAAGATTGGGCATCTTGTACGGCCGGTACACAGAGTATGAGGTTGTACCTCTCGGCATAAAGGCCGTGGTCGAGGCCATCTATGAGCCGCCCCAAATCGATGAAGTGGACGGAGTGTCGTTGAATACGTGGGAGAACCAGAAGGATGTTGATGAGGTCGCAAGGCTCTGTGGGCTGCAGCAGGTCGGCGTCATTTTTACTGACCTTCTGGACGCTGGAGCAGGCGACGGATCAGTCGTTTGCAAGAGACACGCTGATTCGTACTTCCTGGCTTCGCAGGAAATCTGCTTCATCTCACGTTTACAGGCTCAACACCCAAAGCCCACCAAGTGGAGCGACAGCGGCAAATTTGGATCCAACTTCGTCACTTGCATTGTCTCGGGCAACGAGTCAGGAGAAATCTCGATTTCATCATACCAGGCTTCTAACGATGCTGTGGAGATGGTCCGCGCCGATATTATCGAACCCTCAGCTGACCCCAACGTGATGCTGGTTCAAGAAGAAGAGGAAGACGACGGATCCACAAGCCGGACAAGATACATCCCCGAAGTTTTCTACCGTCGGATCAATGAGTACGGTGCCAATGTACAGGAGAACGCAAAGCCATCGTTCCCCGTAGAGTATCTCTTCGTGACCTTGACACACGGATTCCCGGATGAGTCCAAGCCTACTTTCACCCAATTGGGTTTCCCCATCGAGAACCGCGAGTACATGGGCGAAAGTCAAGAACACTCTGCGGCCGCTAGGATCCTCAAGTTCTCAGGCGGTCAGAAACCCGCCGAAGGTGGCTTGGAAATGTCCAACTTCCACTTACTCACCTTTATTCGCCAGATGGGCATTCTTTCCAAGGTGTGTTGGTCACGCTCATTTGGAAGTTTGTTACTTACATATTCTAGGACGAGGAGTCGCTGTTATGCCGAGTTGCATCGCAACACGACCTGGCTGACAATTACCAGCTGCGATCTACCGAGGGCTGGAGGACTTTGCAGGCGATCCTGCAATCGACCGGTGAGCGAATCCCCAAGCGCCCACGGCAGTCCGAGGGCCATCCCGCTTCCAGTGAATTGCATGATCCATTTGGGCGCCAGTTCAGTACCACAGAAGAACCCCTTGCTAAACGATTTGCTGCCTTCAGGCTGAACGAACGTCGCCCACCTCGGTAAGCAGAGCAATTTCGTGAGATGTGCTCTGTGAATCCGTATATTCTACGCAACTGGGTGTCATCAAGCGATGATGCGGACCCTGGGAAAAGGCTCTCTCAGAACTCTCGAGAACTCTAGATGGGAAAGGATCGGGAATGCATGCTTATGCGATTGGCCAAAGGTGACAGGCTTGGTGTTTGGGGATCAGGGAATCATGTGATGGCATGGGAGGCACAAATGGTCCTTGGGCAAGTGGAAGCGATCAAAGGCACCTGTACCTTAGTCAACAGTTTCTCCGGATTAAAGGGGGGCCTGGGTTCAAATAAGAAACCCAAATGAAGCGGTCTCGTCTTCTAATCCACTGTTCACGATCTTCAAGTTCAAGTCATTTTACCTCAGCGTCTGCTGTGCTTGATACGTCACAACATTCCGATCCGAAGGTGGCCATTCCTGAAAGCATAGCAGTACCCCTCATCACGACGTCTCCAAGTTCTTGATGATGTGAAAGGCCATCGTATAGTCAGTCTTGTTGCCATAGTAGTTATCCAGAAACAATTTCAAGACGGGAATAGAGCAAGAGCATGAAGTCACATACAGGAGCGGAGCAGGGGAAGAGATGTTGTTTTAAACAAGTTCTTTTCTTTTTCAACTAGAAGAAAAAGGGGTAAAATAAAAACAAAGTTCCTTATTTTTTTAATCCACCCCCTTTGCCGATATCACCATCGCCCTTCGCCGATTTCGAGGTCTTTCTTTTTTCTGTTCGTAGAAACGAGAACATTTCCGGCTAACCTAAAACTCCAAATTTTTGAAAAAAGATACGAATAAAGTTGGTGGTATTTACAAAGGCTTGCCGCCGAGGAAGTTGGACCACGGGCGGACTTCGGAGGGGATTCCCTCCTTGCGGGGGAGCTTCTCGCTCATGCACTGAGCAAAGAGCATGGCAGTCTGTTGATTGTTTGTTAGCAAATTCATTCACATCAAGTTGACTTTTTGTCATGGTGATCCGGGGAACTTACCTTGGGCTCCATGAACAGAGGGACGCCAAAGTCGACGGCGTTGCGACGCATGACGTAGTCGACGTCCATGACGGTCTTGCCACGGGCCTGGGCCAGGTTGAAGACACCGCGGATGTCGTACTTCTGGAAGACCTCGCGGAGGGCGCGCTTGTCCTCCTTGGGGAACTCAATAACCTCGACAGAGACCTTGCCCTTGGCGCTGGACTCGATGAACTGCTTGACCTCGTCGTCGGCGGCGAATAGCTTGTAGCCCATGGGGGCAAGGTAGTTGACGACGGTGGGGAGCCAGTCCTTGTTGAGCTCACCGCCGAAGAGGAGACCTTCACCGGGCTCGGGCATGCGGAAGTTCATGGTCGACTGCAGGGAGGTCCAGTAGGCCTCGACGAGATCCTTGCCGAAGCAAGCAATCTCACCGGTAGAGGCCATTTCGACGCCGAGGAAGGGGTCGGCACCGGCGAGACGGGTCCAGGAGAACTGAGGTACCTTGGTGGCGAGGTAGTCGCGCTTGACGGCCATGAGGTCGACGGGCTTGGGGACGTCCTGGCCGACAAGAGCCTTGGTGGCGGCATCAATGAAGTTGGTGCCCAAGACCTTGCTGACGAAGGGGAATGAACGGGAGGCACGGAGGTTGCACTCAATGACCTTCAGCAGAGGCTCGCCGCCCTCGGGGTTATCGGCCTTGATGATCTGCATGTTGAAGGGACCGGTGATGCGCCACGCCTTGGCGACACGCTCAGCGATGTCCTTAACACGGTCCATGGTGGTCTGGTCAAGGTTCGCGGGGGGGAGGACAAGGGTAGCATCTCCAGAGTGGACACCAGCCTGCTCAACGTGCTCAGAGACGGCGTGGAGGATCAGCTTGCCCTCAGAGGCAACACCATCGACGTCGATCTCCTCAGCGCCCTCAATGAACTTGCTGATGACGACGGGGTGGTCGGGGGAGACATTGGCCGCAGCCTCAAGCTTCTCCTTCAGGTCCTCCTGACTGCGAATGACAGTCATGGCAGCACCAGACAGGACGTATGAGGGACGGACGAGGACAGGGTAGCCGACCTGGTCAGCGAAGGTCTCGGCCTCCTCGACGGAGGTAAGCTCCTTCCAAGCGGGCTGATCGATTCCGATGCTGTCGAGAATCTCAGAGAACTTCTGTCTGTCCTCGGCCTTGTCGATGTCCTTGGGGTCAGTGCCGAGAACCTTGGCTCCGCCAGTCTCCTGCAGACGGAGGGCGATGTTCTGGGGCAGCTGGCCACCGACAGAGACCACGACGCCCGAAGCGCTCTCAAGCTCGTAGATATCCATCACACGCTCGTAGCTCAGCTCCTCGAAGTAAAGCTTGTCAGCAGTATCGAAATCCGTGCTGTAGGTCTCAGGGTTGAAGCTGATTGCTTGTTAGCACTTGGCATTTCGTAGTTGAATCTTTGAGACTTACTTGATCATCACGGTCTTGTGGCCCATCTGGCGCAGAGCCTGGGTAGCGCTCACAGCGCACCAATCGAACTCGACGGAGCTACCGATACGGTAGACACCGCTACCAAGAACGATAGTACCCTTGTCCTCGAAGGTGACGTCGTGGGAGGAGGCGTTGTAGGTGGTGTACAGGTAGTTGGTGTCGGCGGGGAACTCAGCAGCGAGGGTATCAATCTTCTTGACCCACGGGCGAATGCCGAAGGCAAGACGAGCAGCGCGAGCCTGGTCCTCAGTGCTTCCAGTGGCAAGGGCAATCTGGCGATCAGAGAAACCGAGCTTCTTGGCCTTGGTGAGCTGGTCCTTCTTGAGGTTCTCCAAACCACCAGCCGCCTCGAGCTCGTGCTGGCAGTCGACAAGGTTCTGCAACTTGTACAAGAACCACTTGTCAATCTTGGTCAGGTCGTGAACCTTCTCTACTGAGTAGTTCTCGTGGAGCATGGCCTGGCCAACAGCGAGCCAGCGGCGGTCAGTGGGGTTCTGCAGCTCGAAGTCCAAGTCCTCGAACTTGTCACCCTGGAAGCCGACAAACTTGGGGTCGACCTGACGGATGGCCTTCTGGAAAGACTCTTCGAAGGTTCTGCCGATAGCCATAACCTCACCGACAGACTTCATGGCACTGCCAATGTCGCGCTTGACGTGCTGGAACTTGGAAAGATCCCAGCGGGGAATTTTGGTGACGATGTAGTCAAGGGAAGGCTCAAAGTTGGCAGTAGTGGTCTTGGTGACCGCATTGGGGAGCTCAGGGAGGCTGTGGCCCAGGCCGATCTTGGCAGCAGTGTACGCAAGAGGGTATCCGGTGGCCTTGGAGGCCAAAGCAGAAGAGCGAGAAAGACGGGCGTTAACCTCAATGACACGGTAGTCAAGGCCGTCGGGCTGGAGCGCGTATTGAACGTTGCACTCTCCGACGACGCCAAGATGACGGACAATCTTGATGGCGGCAGATCGCAGCATGTGGTACTCCTCATCGCTCAGAGTCTGACTAGGAGCAACGACAATACTGTCTCCAGTGTGGATTCCCAAGGGGTCAAAGTTCTCCATGTTGCAAACAGTGATGCAGTTGTTGTTTGCGTCACGGACAACTTCGTACTCGACTTCCTTCCAGCCCTTCAGAGACTTCTCAACCAGGATCTGGGGGGAAAGAGTAAGGGAGCGGGCAGCCATGTTGCGAAGCTCCTCCTCGTTGTTTGCGAAGCCAGAGCCCAAGCCACCAAGTGCGTAGGCGGCACGAACAATAATGGGGTATCCGACCTTCTCGGCAGCGTCGAGAGCCTCCTCGATAGTGCCAACGGCGATGGACTTGGCGATAGGGATGTCGATCTCGCCGAGGGCCTTGGCGAAAAGGTCACGATCCTCACTGGTCTCGAGGGTCTTGACGCTGGTTCCGAGAACCTTGACTCCGTACTTCTCAAAGAGACCCAGGCGCTGCATCTGAACACCCAAGTTCAGGGCGGTCTGGCCACCGAAAGACAGGAAGATGCCATCGGGCTTCTCCTTCTCGATGACATACGTCACGTACTCCGGTGTGACGGGGAGGTAGTAGACCTCATCGGCGAGCGAGTGGTTGGTCTGGATGGTGGCAATGTTCGGGTTAATGAGGACAGACTTGACGCCGGCCTCCTTCAGAGCCTTCAGAGCTTGTGATCCTTTATGAAGAGTCGTGTTAGCCAGAAAGCTCCTTGGTGTCTGTGACTCATTCTCTACACTTGTTGAGCGCGAGTTTGGCAAGCAAACGAACCTGAGTAGTCAAACTCTCCGGCCTGGCCAATGGCGAGACCACCACTGCCAATGACGAGCACCTTCTTGACATCGACGCCCGCTGAGGGCTTGATCACACCGCTCTCAAGATAAGCCTTGGGATTCGGCGCAGATTGCGCGGCACTGGGACGAAGTGCGCTCGCGGTAAAGAGACGCTTTTGAAGCAGCTTAGCACTGCTGTTCTGGAGTTGGGCTCTGGCCAGGCCGTTGGAGGCGGCGAGGGTGAAGTTGCGGCCGGTCAGAGCCGTAGGGACTCGGCGACCATGTCGGAGGACAGCCGGAGCTCGACCTGCCAAAGAACTTGACATGGCCGACGGCATTGTGAAGGATTCAAGGGATCAATGCGACAAAGGCCTTGGGGAAGAGAGAGAATACTCGAGGTCAGAGCCAATTGAATGGTTTTTGGACCAAGAGAGAAGAGGTATTATGGCCGCCGGGGAGGGAAGGTTTGTGACTCTTCCGTGAGCTTTGTTAGAGTTGTGGGGAGGGAAGATGGTCGCAGCGGTCTTCGTCTTCAGCGACAAAAGGCGGTCCGAACTGTGATAAGATAAGGAAATTTTTCTCTCAGCGGTTGTTGAATTGGCCGATCGGGGGGGCCCAACAATGGCTCAGGACGCTAACTGGGGTGGTATCACATCCGTCTCTTCCCTCAAGGCCCCGTCTGCTGCCCCGTCTACTGCGCCAGGGACCACTTGGGCGCCGTTATCGCAACTTTCTGCGTCACCGCAGTGACTGTACACACCCTCGCACATCCATCTCTCTCTCGCTGAGGGACCACCCTAGTGTCTCCCGCCCTCACCTCTAATGAGCGAGGCTTGGGATTTGGCGAAAATTTCTGACAGTGCAGGTACTGAACAAGGTTTTACAGCGTTGTCAAAACTCTCAGCAACGCATTCTCGTCTGTAACCGTCAGATGCCCCGAGCCGTTCCCTGGCTTTTGGTTTGTCTTAAAGCGAGAGAGTATTTGAAGCTGGTGGTTCGCCCACTGGTTCGTCTCAGTCGACTCGAGCTTTGTGCATACCTTGCCTTCCATTCTTTCCTGCGTGTCTGCGGAGGTAGGTAGCCCTGAGCTCAAGGTGCCCAGACATTGCTGGCAGCTTGGACAACATGCACTGTTGAGTCACGGAAACAAACTCTTTCGGGATGGAAATAATGCTACATGTACAGTACATATCGGGAGTGTACCTTAATGATTGACTCAATTGAGACGGCTGGAGACCCATGGGGACTTGCAAATATTCCCCGGGCGTGCTGCAGCTGCTCCAGTCAATCTGGCAAGGACTACTCGACATTGGAGTCCTGGGGGAGTGACTCACGGCGCTCGCTCGCTCGCTCGTTCGCTCCTGCCCGTCTGCCGGGTGGCATCCCGTCTGTCGTCTACTCTCACTGAGGCGCCACGGTGCTCAGTGAGTCTTACACCCTGTGCCAGAGTCGAATTGCACGCACCTTTTCGTCCTGAATGAGGGCCCGAGCTTCTTACCGTTTGGGATGCGATCTGACGTTTGGCCTAACCAACCCCGCTACATCTGGCATTTGCCCCGCCTTTAGCACTCAGTGCCGGGGAGTCGTCAATTTTTCATCTCAACCATTGGCCAATGCCTCAACTACAGTCCGAGCAAATGCCGCTGAACGACTCGGAGGCGGCCGAATCGGTCCTGGCGCCGATGACACCAATGACACCGATATGGGATGTCAAAATCTATCATGAGGATCACCTGCCGACCCTTGCCAGACGTTGACAGCTCATTTAAATCGTCCACCTGCGGAAGGGTAGCCGTGGGGCAGCTGAATCTCACCATCGTCGATGGGACAGACCTGAGTCCTGACACCCTGGTAACCTCATGGTTGACAGCTTGACAGTACGACCTTTCAAAACGTGATTGGTATTCCATTCGCCAACATATGCCAGCCCAAGCTCATCTCATGTAAGTCGTGTCCCTTTTTCTACTTTCCCATGCCGAATCCTCTAGTTTTTGTCAAGTCTTACTGCTGGGTTTCTCTCAATGAAGTTCAAATCCACCTTGTGTCCCAACAGCTCACGAATGTTGGAGATGCCGTACTTGATCATAGTCGGTCTCTCCAGGCTCAAACCCCAACCGTATACTCTCAAATCCTTGGGCAGACCCATTGCCTCGAGCATTTCCGGTCTGAACATACCGCTGTTACCGATTTCGACGAGCTTGTTCAAGCCCTTGTGGAAGCTGAAAATCTCCATACTCGGCTCCGTGTACGGGTTGTACGCCGGCTTGAACTTGATGTCTGTAATACCCATCTTGTTGAAGAAGATCTCCATGAACTCCATCAAGCCTCCCAGTGTAAGTCCGTAATCCGCAATGACACCCTCGACCTGGTGGAACTCAGCCAGATGCGTAGCGTCGACACTCTCGTTACGGAAGACTCTGTCGATGGAGAAGTAACGGGCCGGAGGAGGTCTGCCGTCCGGTCCCTTTCTGGAAGCCAACTGATGAAGTACTGCGGTGGAGATGGCCGTCGTGTGCGTGCGGAGAACAAGCCTCTGAGCCTCGTCCGCAGCCCAGGGGTAACGGTAGCCGATTGAGCCAAACTTGCCATCCTGGTGGACCTCCTTGACGTTGTCCCAGTACGTCTTGTAATCCTTCTTGTCGTCTTCCGACTCGGGACCAGGCTTGTCTGCAACCTTGGGATCCGAGATGTAGAAAGTGTCCTGGAGATCTCTCGCGGGATGTTGTTGGGGCACGAAAAGGGCATCGAAGTTCCAGAATCCAGACTCGACGAATTTGTCGGTCGGCATCTCCTCAAAGCCCATCTCGAAGAAGATTTGACGGAACTCGTGGCGGACCTTGTTGAGGGGGTGAAGCGCGCCAGAGTTCTGGTCGGATCCAAGAGCCTTGAAGTTGTACGGCTTGAAGTTGGCAGTCTTCCATGAGCCAGACGCAATCATGTCAGCCGTCAAGTCCGTCTCCTCCTTCTTGATTTCCAATGCGAACTCAGGTCCCTTCTGGATCTTGTATGCGATGACCTTCTGGGTCTTGATGAGTTTGCGCTTCTTCAAGTCGGTGATGATCTTGGGCTCGTGGGTCTTTGTCTCCAGGATCTGCTTAAGCTGAGCCTGAGTAACATCTTGAATCGTGTCGGCCTGCGCACACGGTATTAGCATGTAGTGGTGACATTTGGGGCAGACAAACTTACAGTCGCAATGAGCTTGCCGTCGCCACCCTTCTTGATCCACTTCTCCTTGAAGGCCTTGCCTTG
Source organism: Colletotrichum costaricense (assembly GCF_030867565.1). Lineage (NCBI taxonomy): Eukaryota > Fungi > Ascomycota > Sordariomycetes > Glomerellales > Glomerellaceae > Colletotrichum > Colletotrichum costaricense. The sequence goes on along the minus strand of NW_026848247.1, from coordinate 159,427 downwards.
GCCGACCTTCGTCACATTCTTGTCTCCCACAGCAGCCTCAAGCTCTTGAACCGTCAACCCCTCCAAGGCTTTCCGGACCGCCTCAAAGACACGAGCTTCGTGGCTGCCGTGCTCAGCAATTTGCTTGCCCTCGGCCTCAAGGACGGCTTCCTCCCGGTCAATTGACTCGTATGTGACCATGGAACGACTAGCGAGGCGGTCCAGTGCGGCCTTGACGTCCGTGAAGTGGAACTCTGGGAAGTGCTCGGCAGACAGGATGGGATCCTTCTGAGACAAAGCCAAAAGGATCTGGGATGTAAGGTCCCCAGAAGGACCGTTGCTTGCCGTCGCCATGATTTCGTGCGTTGTTGTCTGGATAGGTGGCTTGCACGTCAAGATGTCGATGTTCGGCTCGTTGAGTCAGAGGGGCACTTGTAAATTAGGCGGGAACTCCTGGCAGAAATTTGGCCGCTGCGAATGTTGAATCGGAGGGGAGTGTGGACCCTTGCGCGGGATGGATGGAGGGGTATTCGTATCAAAGATTCTCCTGTTCCGATATCAGCAGGTGCCCGCGCCAGTGGATCTAGCTCCTGAGCTTACCGCGTCGAGTCCTGGACAGCTTGCCTGCGTGCCTGCCTTCCATTCCTCAAGCTGTGGCGTCACACTTGGTATCCCTGCAGCTGGCTTCGGTCGGCTTTTATCCACATCTGTTCGCATCACGGTCCCAACGGTCGGGAATACCTTCATTCGTGCTTTTATCTTGACAGCCAACTCCACTTTCCCTAGCCGTCATTTGCCAATCTGCTGGAGTATGTGAAGCGTCGCACTTGTCGCCACGCTGCAGGAATCCCCGCCGACACCAATGAGGCCAACGAGCTATGGTCGATGATGCCGCGCCAGAGACCCTGCCAGGCCGATCAATCCCTTTCGGGAACGACCAGGAGGATGGCAGAGGGGATCCAGAGCCTTTGAACCGCGCCGATGATGCAGAAGCTAGAGGTTCTAGAAGAAGGCGACGGCGGAAACATCGAAAGATCAATCCCGGCCTGGCAAAGAAGTTCGACTTCTTGACCCAATTACTGCGGAATCTCGACTCCATAGTATACGCAGAGCTATGCACATTATACTACATGGAGTATGCCACTCTCCCCTTCTTATGCTTCGTCATCTCATGTTCTGACTATTATTCAGGTGCTCCATCTTCCGCTTTGCAGTTCGCGTCTATGGACAACACCACTGGCTTACACCCAAGCCTGACGACTACCCATTGACTATGGCGGCAGCCCGGTCACAAGTCATATCAGTGTTTGTCCCGAACTTGCTATGTATCTTGCTACATATATTTGCATCCCTACCTGTAGCTGGCGAAGCTGCGCGTGGCTATCTTCACGGCGGCGTCATCGTCGACTTCATCGGGCAGAAACCACCAACCTCGAGGCTTGCTTTTCTAGCTCTCGACTGTATAATACTGGCTGTGCAATGTCTCATGCTGGCTGTCCATGCCGAGCGAGAGAAGCTACGGCCTATTGTAAGGCCATTGCTTTTCCGCCTGCCCCCGGCACTAGAAGAGACGATCGGCCTTTCAACCCAAGATCACGACGCCGAAGAGCGGGGCGTTTTGAGAGATGCACCTGGACTGGACATGGAAGGCGCAGACAGTGTGGAGCTCCAGTCTCTGAGGCCTAACGGCGAAGCTGAACATGGCCAGGAACCTTCACGAAGGAGATCCTCAAGACGACGCTCGTCCTCGAATGCAGCCAGTGGGATGCATTTATTCGATGTCTTCAGTTCAGGAAACGGCGATTTGGGGGAGTTCCACATATCTCACACTATTAGACACGCTACCACTGATTACTGGGGAGCGGCAGGGCACTCGCTTCAAACCCTGGGTTATACCGCGACATTGACGAGACTGTCCGCAATGAGGAGGATACCACAGCTAGAACGCAACCAGAGGAATCAGAGGTAGTCTAGATGGTATCATGATCGCATTCTGGTATCTTAAGCAATTTTGCGACCAACATTACCAACACCGCTTCCCTTGACCGAAACAAGTATATCGTTCGACTCGTCGTCTTCAACGTCCCTTAAACCCCAACTACTCGCGCCGAATGTCCGCAAGTCCCTGGCGAGCCCAACCATCTCTTCTGTTCCGATGACATCTCTTCCTATCCTCAATCTTCCTACGTCTTCAGATCCCATAGCCATCAACGTCATGACGGTGCTGGCTGATGCTTTGCTGACACATCCACCTTGCGCAATGGTTTCCAGCAGTTGATAGGCACAATTTTTGCCAATATCTTCAGGCACTACGCCGCCCACAGGTGGCGCTACTACATCTGCCGAGTAGAGAACACCTACAGAGCTCGACTCAGCCACCAAACTGAGACCGAAGCCAATGCCCGTTCGTGTCTTTGACTTGTCGGCCGCCGTGATAAGAGGTGCTGTATCGTACTGCGCTGCGATATGAATGTCTGAAACGAGAGCATTCAGGACCTCTCTTGCCGAGTGAATCATTCTGCTGTTGTTGGACGCTGAGACTCCCGTACAGTATGCGACTCCTCGTATCCTCCTTATCTTGCCGGGATTGCGGTTTAGGTGCAACGTTTTCGGAAGTCGGACCTGGCTTGCGAACCGGAGCTCAACGACACCACCGCCACCTCTACCATTCTTTCCAGGGCAGGATCGCGACAGCACTCTCAGCTCAATTCGCGCAGGCGGGATACCGAAGAGCCCAAAGAGTGGTAGGATGGCTGTGCGGAAGGAGTCGACAGAGATATCGCCGGTCTCAGTCGCAGATGTGATGACACCCGGGCCAGTGAATCGGATGTTGACGTGCGCCTTCGAGAATGGCGCGAGGAGGCAGATTGGGAGGAGAAAGTAGGTGACGCCGCGGTTGTTGTTTGCGGGGAGGTTGTGCTCGATGACGTCGCCGTCGGATGCGCCAAAGCCAGCCATCGTTCCAGTGATCAGACCGGGGTGGTACGTGATGGTCGTACCGGTGTACGAAATTTGCATAGAGCTACCATTGGTGACGGCTTCCAGTAGTCGGAGGAATGAAATCTCGTGGGGCGCAAGACCGGGGTGTGTCGGCGACGAGCTGCGAATCTTAGAGATGTGAACTGGCCGACCAGTCAGAGTTGATATGATTAGTCGCTGCGCAAAGGACCTATGTCCTGTGAACCGCAGGTACTCGGGAGCGGACGCCATTTTTGCCGTGGGTCGTTTGGGTGCTGGTGATATCCGCGGCCAGAAAAAAAAAGAGTAGACGAAGGTGGGATCTAGAAAATTATCTTTTTCTGCCGGAATATGACCGCTGAATCTGTTACAAGTGGTAGGCGGTAAAGGGAATCCAGATGTCTCTGATAAGATAAGCTCTTAATGATTCGCGACGCGCAGATGCAGGTGCACCTAGGTTCAGGGTCCATCAAAAAATCTGACCCGTTTCTCTACGTGCCATGAGCTTCCTCTCTGCTTGAAGCGCCCATTTTCTTCGCTTTCTCCTTTATCTTTATGTTGACCAACTTCGCCTCTCCTTATGTCTCATAGAACTTTTTTTCGTGACATAGCATGTCGAAACACATTCATTTGCCAGTCATGCCAGTCAACTTTGGGCTCTTCTGCCCCGCCGCCATGGGCGATTCGACATAGCTCCCGTATTGCTCAACTAGGAGTCAAGCCTCGAGGTGCTCAGAACGCACAGCGCAAATCTGCTCCGACGCCCTCCACCCAAAACGATGCCGATCCGAGCAGAGCAGCCGCCGACCTTCTCAAGGAACTGATGCAAAAAAGAACCGACGAGCCTATTATAAAGTTCTTCGAGAAGGGTGAATCCGGCCAGATTGAGCGGCTGGGGGACGAGGATGCTTTCAGAGAATCTATGGGTGGCGTAGACGATCTGAAGAAGGAGCTGAACCAGACTTTTGCGGCTGATATGCGGCGCACGCTCTCTCGTTTTCAGAATGAGGGCGGCTTGGGTGCTTTGGGAATCAACGATGTCGACTCGATTGCGAAAGATTTCGAAGACAAGCTCGGGAATGCCAGGAACCCCGAAGACACATTGGAAAGCTTGAACGCATACATCAAAGACTTAGAAAGCCAATTCGAGGCAAGAGGATTCGATGTCAGCCAATTCGATTACAAGAACCACGCGGCAACACTGGGCGTCATACAGGCGACTGCTCGCGTGGACCCCTCACAACGAAAGAAGCAACCCCCAATTCCGCAGATCCCCGAGAAAGTGTGGAGCTTCAACCAGCGAAAACGGATAGTACGATTAAACACGCTCCTCTCCCGAACGACTAAAGAGATGCGACGAGGTGAGGATGTTACGGCAAAGACTGCCCAGACGGTGTGGAAGACGTACGGCGCGGCGAGGCAATCTCTAGCCAAGGCTTGGGCGCATGTTCCTCAAGACGTTTGGAACCTTCTGTGGGACATTCTGTCGCTAGACGATGCGAAAAACCCAAGCCGTCTCACATATCTTTCGCTGCTAGCAAGAGATATGAGCGAGGCGAAGGTTGCTTTGAGCCCTTCGCAACAGCTTGTCACAGTCGAAGCCATGTTTGTGGACGGATGGGAGGCCAAGGCCATCGATAACTGGAAGCGATGTATGTCCACCCTCGGCGACAGTGGCGCAGATACCTTCAAGGAGTTTTGGGAGCTTGGAGTGCGCATGTTCTGCCAACAAGGTGATCTTGTGCAGGGAGAACGCGCGGTGAACAAGCTGCTCGAGCGCCAACTCGATCCACGCATTCTGTTGCCGTACATTAGGAGTTGTGCAACAAATCCGAACGCGGAGCCAAGGATAAAGGCCTGGGACGCATACCGTCGAATGAGGGACCTTCTTGGCTCTTCAATGGGGCTCGAGGACTACGACCAGGTGATCTCTTTCTTCCTAACGACTGGACAAACGGAATACGCTTTGCAAGCCTTCGTCGATATGATGAGCTCTAGTACGGTCGAGCTGAGTGGACGAGACCGATTGCCTTCTCAAATCGGCAACAAATTCTTCTTCGGAAAATGGCTGAAACGACTTATCGGTGCTGGAGACCTCGATGGAGCGCATAGCGTCTTCGAATTCATGCGGTTTAAGGGCATCGAAGCGGCCAGCATTCAGGTGAATGGGCTTATTGGTGCCTGGCAAAGGTCAGGTGGCGCCGATAATTTGGAGAAGGCGGACAAGTTGGCATGGCAAATGATCGATGCTCGCGTGGAGTTTGTCGAGAATCGTCGTCGACTTTCAACCATGGAAGGGCCGGTTCGTACAGTCGAAGTGTCTGTGAAATCTCATACAGCTGCCATGCCCAAGGCCACGCTCGAAACGTTTTCCCTACTTGCGGAGAATTATCGCCTTCGAAGTCTTCATGCCGACTTAGCGAAGTTATGGGACGCTTTCAGAGAAGCAGAAATCAGCCCGGACGCCTTCATGATGAACCAGTTGCTGGAGTCACACTCACAGAACGGCAACATCTCTGAGGCACGCCAGCTGTACCAGACTCTCGTGTATGACCGTCAGGTCAAACCTGATCCCTACACGTTCATGGCATTGTGGAAGATGCTTGGTGCCAATCGTCTGCACAATATTGCAGGCGATGAGCTTGTCAACGAAACCGGAATTACACGCGAGACTTTTGCAGAAATGGTTCGCTTCGCGTCTGTGTTCAAACCAGACGGTCTCGACGGGCAAATTGCGAGGAAGATCCTCCACACATTCCGCCGACTAAAGGACAAAATCGGCATCGTCGTTGCCCTCCAGGCTTTTAAGGCTGTTTTCGACTTCACTCCGCCCGAGGTTTTGGCCCTCGAGATGATGATGGAGACTACAAGTCTTGCCTGGGAGACAACGCAGGCGCGACAGAAGCTTCGCCTCATTAAGCGCAAGATTGACTCGCACGTCGAAACCCGACAGAAGTCCATTGGAGGAACTCTGACTCTTGACGAGATGTCGCTCAAGCAGCGTGGCGAGGAGTACTCGTCTTACTTGCAGACGGCGTACATGCAAGAAGCTGGTGAGCTGGCCAAGGGCCAGGTGTCGATGGTGGCCAAGGAGATGGGCGTGTACGATATATTGGCACGCAAAGGCAGGGGCTAGACGCCACAAGTCCTCTCTGTAACATCAAGATGTAGATATTGTACACTATAATGACACTCAATACTATGATACCATGCAAGCAAAATTCCATTCCCACTTAGTCGTGATCCTCTTCCGTAACACCAGGACACCCCTCCAACTCATCGTCCGGATACGTGTACTTGCACCAGAAACAGTACCGATGCTCCCTCCTCAGATACTCCACCAGCCGCCGCAGCTTCTCAGCGTCTTCCAGCTCGTTGAACTCGTCAAGCTCGGGATCCTCCTCGTCCAGGTCCTCCGCGGTGACGTAGACAACCTGCTTCTTGCCCAGCGCCGTGCGGTCGTCGGCGTCCTCATCGTCGTCCTCGTACGTCGGCAGCCGCGACAGGCTCTGCTCCAGATCATACCTCATCCTGCGGTCCCGCTCCTTTTCCTCGCGGTGGCGGGCGAGACCCCTCCAAAGGACGTTGATCGACTTGAGCGGTCTCGACGCCGCGCCGGCCGCTCGCGTCTTTTTCGTCGTTGTCTTGTCCTTCTTGCCGTCTCCCTCGTCGTGATGACTGGTGCCGTCCTCCGCTGCCCCTTCGACAACCAGCGGCTCGGCCACCTCCTCGCCCTCCTTCTCCTCCGCCATCCTCTCCGAAACCCGCTGCGCCGCAAACACCTGCGCCTGCACCCTCGCCGCCTCCCTCTCCATCCTCACCCGGTCCCGATACTCCAACGGATCGACCCTTACCCTCTTCCCCTCCCTCACCTCCTCCTCGATCCTCTCCGCCGCCTCCCTCAACTTGCGCTTCCTCTCGCTCTCCATCCCGATACCGCCCCGGTCCGCCTTGACCTCGACGGCAATCGGCTCCGTCCTGGCATCGTTGCCAGCACCAGAGCCGCCTGTCGCCCCGGCACCTGCACCCAGCGCACTGCCCGCCTTGAAGCCCATCTTGGCCATCATCGCGAACCCCTTGCTCTTCTTGGCGGCCGCGGTCTCGAGGAGGGACCGCGAGAGCGCCTTTTCGCGCGCCGCTTCCTCCTCGGCCGCGAGCTCCTCCTTGGACTTGGGCCGGCCGCGGATCTCGCCTTCGCGTTTGAGGCGCTGGCGGCGCTGCAATGAGGTTTCTGGTTGGGATTTTGCTTTGGTGGAGGCGGCTGGTTCGTCAAAGGTCATGTTCATGTAGTCGTCTTCATCGTCGGAGGCTGCCATGGCTTGCTGGATGGTGGCGGGTTTGCCCTAGGGCCTGTCCACCTGAAAGTTTTGTATAGGTGTGGGGTTGATTTTTGAACGTAAGGCTTTCGCGTTCTTGGGTATTGGGTTTGTTTAATGGTGTGAGTGAAGCCGTGTAAGCGTAGACTTGGTAGGTGGTTCTTCAGTGTTATGAGGCGCAGTGTTGGTACGTCGAATCCAGATCTTATGAGCTGGGGAATTCACGGCTTGTGAACAGCTGGAGAGATCTTGAGTCGTTATACCGGGGCGGCCTCTTAGACGAACATCTGTGATAATGGTGGCAGTTCGCCTTCATCGCAATGTTGAAGTTGAGGGATGTCGAAAGAGCTTGTTGATGCATGTTCTGGGGTACCTTGGAGTGGGACCGACGTCAGCTGGCAGGCCAAGCAGTCAATGGATGGTGGAAATTTAGTTAGTCACACTGTACAAATGCACTTCATATGGACGACTTCGAATCACCTCACACATCCGTATAACAGAACCATGAACGCTGGTGTCTCTGGGCTTTATAATGGCACTCCGTCTGCCGACTGGTTCGTTTGGGTGTGGAATTTTGATTAATGGCCCTTTGCCTAATCATGTATATGAAGCCACGACTGAGCTCTCCACCCCTCCACCTCTACTGGTATTGAATACAAAAAAAGGGAATAAACTATGCCGAAAAGCACCCGTCAACTTTTTCATACCGTAACACAAAAGACCGAAGCGCAAACCGTCTACCGGTTCCTGGCCCTCTTTCTGCCGTCCTTCTCCCTCTCGTACGCATTCGCCTCCCTGCCCTCCTCGTTCTGGATCTCCGCCACGAGCCTCTTGTACTTCTTCTCGTACGCCTCGTCCTTGGCCTTCTTCGCACGCAGGTTCTCGCGGGCCATGAACTGGGCATCTTTTCTCAGTTCTCTCATGGCACCCTTGCGCTCCTTCTTGTGCTCCTTCTTCAACTTGGCCATCTCCGCACGCTCGCGATCCGGGTCGTAGTGCTTGTTTGGGTCGTACGAGTCCTCGAACTTGGGGATGAATGTCTTGATGGCAAGCGGGCGGTGGTGGTGCAGCTCAAGCGGCCGTTTTGAGAGCTGGGCAATCTTGAGCATGCGCTCCATCTTGAGCTTGGACTTGGCGAGGTGTCCACCAAGAGCCTCAGGGAACTTCGAGCGGCTTGACTTGCTGCTCAGGTGAGCCACAATGTCAAGTGCTGGCTGGAACGTTTCATTGAAAGCAGGCTTTCCAGTCCAGGTGTCTGCAGCAGCGCCCAAAAGCTGAAGAGTTGTGCTCAACAGGGCAATTTTCTTGGATTCAGCTTCCGCACCGCTCACCTCTAACTTGGCACAGTCAGCCGGCGAGAGCTGTCGGAGCTCCGTCTTCCGCGCGTTTGCGACGCGAATATCCGCTGCAGGCTCATGAAGAGGGAAGTTGCCAGAAAGCTTCGAGATTGCTGAGGGAGCCAAAGCACACAGGGTGTTGAGAGAGAAACTCATGACCTCTGGAACGTAGCGCTTCGAGAACTGCTGATACTGGACTGCCAAGGTCGAAAGGTAAATACCAGTGGCATAGTCGCTGAGTGTTTGAGGGATCTTACCACCGAGATAGCGCCCGATGGTAAGCATAGCAGGAGTTGCGACCTGGTGGAAGTGATCTGATGTAGGGAAAGTCGATCCGATAGCAGTCAGTAGTGTCAGGTCGCCAACATGCACTGCGAGAGGGCGTTGTTGGCTGATCTCCTCAAGATGGGAACGGTACTGGTTGGCAATGTCGACGGGGAACATCTTAGCGAGGGAGTGGATGTGTCGTACCAAACTCTCCAGCACTTGGAAAGATGGGCTGCTGTTGGTCCGTGGGCCGTGACCGATCATGTCCACAAGCGCCTGAGCAAACTTGCCGAGCTTCTCCTTGTTCGCGCTGTTCAGCTTCGGATGGTACAAAGCTCGGATACGCTGCACGATGGTAGGCAGCTTATCGCTAGGGTACTTCTGTGCCAGCGCCGAGAGTTCATCGTAGCTCTGCGGACATGGGAAAGTGTAAGGCAGCTCAGAGCTGTCGAGTTCCGCGCCTCCTTGTCCACCAGGGTTTGCAAACACAGAGCTCTTCGCTTCCTCCTCGTTGAGCAGACCTTTGGTGAATTCGTCGTCTTCGGAATCGTCGCCTTGATATTCCTCCTCTTCCTCCGATTCTTCCTCTTCGCTCTCGATAGGCTCCAGGTCCGAACCGCTAGCAATCAAATCGTCCTCAATGAGGAAGTCGTCTTCATCGTCAAAGCCGAGCTCTGTCGCCGTCGGGCGGGTCTTGGTCTTGATGCCCTTTCCGAGACCGAAATCCTCTTCCTCCTCCTCAGGAAGCCACTGGAAAGCAGGATCTTCGGCAGGTTGGTCCTCCATCTCTTCATCCTCCTCGCTTTCTTCGTCGGAAGAGACAGCTTCGCCGTTCATTCTCTTTAAGCGCTTCTCTTCGAGCTCCTTCAGCCTCTTGGATTCCTCCTCTACCAACTCCTCGTCGGTCTTTGTGCGCTCTGTTGGGGCTGCACGGCGGTCCTGAACGAGCTTCTTCAGGCGCAAATCGAATTCCTTATCGAAAGTTGCCTTGTCAACTCCAGCAATCAACTTGCCACCCTCATCCTTATTCTGCGCATCCGATTTTCCATGAGCCATGAGGAGAGCGTGGAGGTTTGGCAGCTCCTTGTCCAATTGCATTCGCAGGTCCTCATCCTCGTCCTTGGCAATCTGTCGCTCGTACTTATGCATCTTCGATTTCGCAATGACTTCTTCCATGACCTCCTTCTTGGACTTTTTCCTGTCCGGCTCGTCAACCGCTCCCTCTTCGTCTTCACCGAAACCAGCTTCGCGCAGGCGCTTGAGCTTTTTCTTCGCGGAAAGGGAGGAGTCGCTGTCGTCGTCTGAGCCAAGGTCGTCCTCGTCGAAATCGTCGGCCATATCCGGATGGTGCTCAAAGTTGAGAGCCTGACCCATGTGTGTCAATTCGCCCAGTGGTTCGGCTTCCTCGAGATCGAATAGCGATGTCTTCTTGTGTGACCTCTGCTTTTCGCGGGCGAAACGTTCGAGCATTTTGTCTTCCTCGGCCAAGGAGGGGTCGTTTTCACCGAATCGACGATCAAGAATACCGCCGACTTTGTTGCGCTTCTGCATCTCGACGAGAAGTGTCTCTCGGCGCTATCAGATTTATTAGCATCGCAAAGTGCTGCATAGGAGCGGTAGTGTAGTCTTACCCTCTGCTCGCCCAGAGACTTGGCCTCGGTAGGACGGCCATTGACTCCTCTCGCTGCAGCTCCAGTCTGAGGCCTGTTGGTTGTAACATCGAATTTGGGTCCTCGTGGGTTGTGCTTCAGGTCAAAGGGGTTGAATTGTTCTCTGATTTGTCCCAGCGCAGCACCTCTTTGTAGACGCTTGTCAGTCTTGGCCTTTTCGTCCTGCGCGAATTGGCGTTTCTGCTTCTTAGACTTCTGAGGACCAGTGATTCCCTGCTCCCTCAGGGAGGCTTTGAGCCGCTTGAGTTGCGAGCCGGCCATTTTGTCGGGCGTAAATGATACTCGGCGTTGTTGTCGCTGAGGTACGAGCAAACTCCATCAAAAAGCAAATCGGTCCTCGCACTTGCCCAAATTTTTTGAGCGGGACGGTTGACTTATCTTATCGGGATGGTGGGGATTGACTGGGCGGTGGCGCAAGGCAGAACCCATGGATGCTTTGGCTTGAGCTCCGAGCATCCATCGTTACAAGCTACATACTCCGTACAGCTGTGTGCCTTGAGAGTTTCCCACACGCGAAAGCTCAATGCTTATGTATCGATAGGCGACCATGCTTCATAGGGCCGTTTTTCAGCATCAAAAAAGATGACTCTCATGTCATTTATCCGCGATGAGCGCATCATCCTTGTCGGCATTGGGGCCGCTACGTTTGGCCTGGTCACTATGATGACCCAGATGCTGACGTACATTCGCGACGACAACGAAGTAAAAGTCACTCCGCCAAAGACGCAGTACATTACACAAGAAACCGAAGACGCGCTTGGCCTTGACACTCTCGACAAGCTTCTATGCCACCCCAACTTCTCCATTCGAGATGTTGCCATCAAAATACTTTGCGACCGTGCTGTCAACGACAGCGGTACGGTGCGACAGCTCCTCTACGGCATCACGCGACCGGACTACGATACTCGTATGAAGAACCTACGTGCCCTGGCAACGCTTACTGGGCAGACTAATGGTAGGCAAGGGAACCTTTCTTATAAGACGGACGAGCTGACTGACTTCTAGACTTCGCAGAGGGCCTGTCGAAGTTGCACACATGGAGAGCGTACTCTGCCCTCGTCAGATCCCTTGAACTAAGTCTCGACGATACGGAGCGAACAAAACTCGACGACAAATACTGGGACGAATACTACCTTCGCGATATGGCTGAGAGGTTCTGCCTCATGTTCGTACTCGAGCTCATCACCAAGTACGGTGCCGACATGTTGGTCAAGGCCAAGTTCGTGGAAAAATGGTTGGCCAAACAACACTGGGGAGACACCGAAGCCGAAAGGCAGGAAAACTTCATATACTACATGGAGCACAAGAATAACCGCATCGTCGACATTGTCACGAGGATCGCACACACTACCCAAGGCGCAAAGGCGATCCTCGCCTGCAACCTCGCCGCCAAGACGAGTTTCGACCTCAACCCAGACACCAACTTGGCCGGATTCACCATTGCCTTGCAGTCCACATTGTGCAATGCAGATGTTGATGACGACGCGGAAGCGCTGCAAGCAGTCGAGCAAGTCCCTCGGACACGAGAGCACTCGGCCGAAGAACAGCGTCTTAGGCGGCAGCACCGTGAGGCAATGGTATTCAACGACGGTACCAGACCGATAGGAAGGGAGGACATAATCGAGAGAAGCCACGATTCGCCAAGCTAAACAACAAGCATGGTTCCAGCAGAAAAGCAAAGAAAAGTCCCAGCAGTACGGGCGGGATCGCGAAAGTGCCCGACAGGGACACACAATGTACGCTCAAGTATGGATTCGGAGACAGCATCAACATCGCAATGAGTAACAGGCGACGTGCCGTCAGGTTCCCTGTGGAGGAACTCCTACTCAGCACAGACCAGCGAGAGGAAGGATAGCCAGGGACACTCTTAAGCCATCGATATTGAGTAGGGGTAGGGTAGCCTCATGTCGTATGACATGAGTTGGACTAAAGGCACGCGTCAAGACGCGGCATATGTACTCCGTACGGAGCCTGGAGTACAGCATTCGCGTCTAATTGACTCGGGAGGTGGGAGACTCGACCAGAGAAATAAAGGGGCGGGGCTTCTTCCGCGAGCACCAAGCCTGCATGGGTGCAGCAAGCTTAGCAGCATAACACCAGCGATAGAGTTATGACGAGATACAAAGAAGAGGATCGAATTGCTTCTCAGGTTAGTACGTGAAATGCCGTTTTAACCCCACCGTCTGCCGTGCACGATGGCTCAAGGGGTCAAGGTGATAGATTCGCGAACCCAGGTAATTTTCATCCGATGATGGATGCCCTTGGGCGCTGGGGAACTTCCAGGCTCCGGCGTCGAGCTTTAAGAAATTAGCGCGTAAACGCACTGAACCGGTGGCACCCTGTGACACTGGTCAAGCCCAGCTATCCGCACCCGATTCGGAGGCTTGTTCCCAGAAGCTTTGACACTAGACCCCGGGACCCGTCTTTCATCTTCGGCTTGTACTGTAAGTTGTCGGGTACCCATTTCTCGACCGACCAGGCGGTCCTAGTACAGTACGGCTCATCCGGTTCATCGGGTCTTGAAAGCATGTGGATTGATTATCCGTGGAGTGCTCTCAGATGGATAATATCGAATGGGAATATGCATTGGGTTACGAACAAGCTGAACATGACTTGCGCCGTTCTGACTCGGATCAGTATTGTTTACTTGAGCTTGATGCAGGGGTTTGATACGAGCAGCACGGCGACGAGCCGGAATGCGGGCTCTCTCAACTTCTTGTGCTCCGTACGGAGTACTCTGTGCCTATTCTGTAGTCAGCAGCGCCGTTTGGCGGATCTGATGCGACGCTGTCCTTTCCTAACTGGTGCTGATTCGCATCATGCAGCCGCGTGACGGGCTGCAGGGAGGATCCATCTTCTTTCAACGGATAACCTGGAGGAGCCTCTTTCTCTTTTGAGAGCCGAGGACAGTCCAGAGTAGCAATGCCGCAATGCTCGGTACTACGACACGACTCATTCCCTGGCTTTCTTGGAGTCGGTTCGACCGTTGAGGATGAATACACAGTAGGTTTTCATGGGCGGGCTGCCGGGGTGAGGGGGTACTGATGAGGTAACATTTGTTGTGGTAATTATGTGACCCTCCAAATCCATCAGAATTCGACCGGTGTCTGTCTAAATTTGGGAGGCGCAGACGGAACGAACTGGTGCATCGAGCCAAACTTAAGATTGCCTGGCGATATTGGACTGGAGTGGTTGCTCGCAATAACTGCTCTGATGCTACGCCAGTCACAGTGTAAGTTGCATTGATACATTGGATAGTAATTGCTCTCCAGAGATGATAGGGCCCATGTGCGACTGCAGAAATTTTGATGAAGCACACCATCAAGATGAGAGGAGGCAGATTTTCCCACCCATGGTGTGAGCAGCTCTGCTGGTGAACCACCCGCTGCATGGCAACGAGCAACGGCGGCGTGAGGAAGAGACAGGTTCTGTACGGATACTCTTCAGACGTCGAACACGTTGAGGTGCATGTAGGCGGTCAAACTGCCCCTGCTGGACTGGGCTGGGCGTCTACTTGTACATACAACTCCGCTGTCTGCATGCAGCGTTAAGCAGCCACCGGTTCGGACGACGCAAAGCTACGACAGCGTCATGGCAACCGCGAGGGGAATGGGGAGCAGCTGGGGCCACTGACGAGCCTCCTTTTGTGCCTTCTCGACGTTCCAGGGTCTTTTTTTGTGAGATCTGCGGCCGCGCTACGATGTGTGATGGGGAAGATGAAGGAGCGATGCAGGCTGATGGCCCAATTGCAGGCGGGCATCTACTCGATCCCCTACCTTTAGGTACCTCGTCACCTCATGAAGCTTCAAGACCTGGTAAGGTAAGGTAGACGAAGCTGCCTGTCCAGTCCAGTGAAGGACTGAATCGGGATCCGCGTAAACAAGCAGCTGAGCTGTTGCTCCGCGATACAAAGAGACAGCTGTGGAATGTGCCCGACCTGACGAGACCAAAACCAAGAAGACCAACGCAGACGCAGACACAGTTGAGTCTTGCTCGTTTTGTCTCGTCCCAACCCAGATATAGCTCTCTCCTTCCCAATCATTCGTCTTCCAGTCTTCCGTCTGTCTCGCCTCTTTCTTCTCAGCCCGTGTGCCACGGCGTATGTGTCTTGCTCTTGTCATTCTTTGCATCCCACCATCCCGCCATCCCACCTCATTTGCGAATTTGCGACTCCTACCTCTATTCAGTCCTCACTTCAGTCCTCACTTCAATTACAGACAGAGTATTGAGTATTCGCCCGAGAATACCACCTTCCAACGACCACATACACCTCCGTCACGGTACCTGATCCCATCGCAAGGGTAACGCTACTCCAACTGACGGATCACCAACCCATTTCCCGCTCCCCTTGACATCCATCACCCCTGCATCTCGCTGGTCTACGGATCCTTACCCAAAGAGCTGAACCAAAAAGTGGTCAACGTCTGAGACCCCATCCCAAGGAGTCAGGACGGCCGTGCTCTCTCACAAGGGCTCACAAGGGGAAAGGAGGCTCAGAGCGTCACAAAAAGCCCCTCGTCTGGCGACCACTTTAACTCTTTTGCTTGCGTCGGGCTTCTTTTGTCCTTCATCTTCTCATCGTTGCCGTCGTTGCCGACTGCCCTGGTATCTTTGCCCGGGCCTCTCTCTCTCTCTTTCGCTCTCCCTGCGACTCATACGGAACCCTTGGTATCAGTCGGCGCTGGTCAAGCTGTTCGGAGCTGTCAGATGATCTGTCAGGCTCATTGAAAGACGAACTCGCAACGACTGTTAGAGACAAATCATTCTCCACGTCAAAGACACGCCCAAGGCCCCGAGACGATCACACCTCCCGGTTCTTTAGCTCTTAGCGCTCTTTCGGTATAGCGTCCGCCTGTCTATCTGCCAGTTTACCGCCTACCGCCCAATCGACCGAAATTTGTCCTGTCCGCCACGTCTTTGCGCTTGCCTTTCCCACCCAAGGCTGTCAGATATTTACGAATTAACCCTCCCGTTCTATCGCCCAACACGGCCTGCCTCGCGCCTCTCATTCGCTGCTCAGCTGCAATTGCGACTAAGGCAAGCAACCTTAGTTGACGTTGGCCCCAAGATACCTTACCTTGCGGGCGACGAGTGGGGCGTTCGGGAATCAACACCACCACCACAACCTGGAACCTGGTCTTACCTGCGCCGCCTAGTAGTGAGCCAAGGCCAGTAAAGCTGCCATCCGGTGCGCAATCTAGCGGTCGCATTACTGGCCGGCACCCTGTACGCGAGCACCCGCGCCCAATAATCTTCTGGACCCCTCTGGCCTTAAACACCCAAATCGACCCGACCTGACTGTTCATCATGTCCGTCACCACAACAACAGCGACCGCCGCATACGCGCCGACCCATAGAAGTCTTGCCCACCCGCCGCGAACTCTTCGCAAAGCTACCAGCTTCACTAGCAACTTCGCCTCCTCCACAACCGCTTCCTCTCCCAGTCTTAATTCCCTCTACAACACACATTCGCGACTTACGCCCTCCCATCAATCGCTTCCGCGCAAATCCTCCTTGGCTGCTCTTACTCCCAAGTCTCTCGCCTCCATCCCCGATGTAAGCGAGTCCTATGCCTACAACAGCGTGCTAGCCGAGTCGCCCGATCGCAAAATGCCACCCGCCACGCCCGGTAGGGCCGGGACCGATTTCGTTCTCGGTGATGTCGTTGAAGTCCCGGGCAACATGTTAGGCACTGTCCGTTTTATTGGTTCGGTGGATGGAAAGAAGGGCACTTTTGCTGGTGTCGAGCTGCATCCCGAGTTCTCTCAGCGGGGCAAGAACTCGGGCGAAGTGGAAGGGTAAGTTTGCGCCCAACCAGTTTGTCAATAACATTCGCGCCTGACTGCATCTAGTGTTTCCTACTTTACTACGACTCTTCCTGGCGCAGGCATCTTTCTCCCTCTCAACAAAGCCGTGAGACGAGACTCTCCTCCTGGCTCGTCTTCCAGCTCGTTTCCTCACACTCCCACTGCCAGCACCATGGGCGGTCTCAAGGTCGGCACGCAGAACTCCACGAACACACCTCCGACGCCGTCAGTGCCGCTATTCAGCAAATCTGTTGGCCCTGGCATTGCCCCCGGCCGATCAGTCAGTCCTCAACTGAAGAAGTCGATGAGCAGGCCCTCTGTACGCCCGGAGTCGCCTGTACGAAAATTACAGATGACCCCAGGACCGAGACCATCACTGGCGACACCCGGAAAGGTGCCTTCCAAATACAGCTCTCCTGCCCCGAATCGCTTCGCGCAGAGCGTTCGTGGAACGGCTGGAGACCCGAGCAAAGGTTCACGATTAGATAGGAAGCCAAGTGTTGGTCCGCGCAGTGCCTCTGCCCTTGGCCAAACGTCAATGTTTGACGAAGAGCCGATGCCCCAGCCACCAGCCACTCTGCAGCGAACACAGACCAATGGGAGCACCAATTCGGTATCTTCCTACAGCTCCAAGTTCAGAGTACCGTCGCGGGCTGGAGCCGGCTCAAGGGCCGCGTCACGAGCTCAGAACGACGACGAGGTTGATCGGCTTAGAGCACAACTGGACGACCGTGAAAGGCAGTTGAGGGATCAAGCATCTACGTTGGCAGAGATGGAAAGCAGTTTGACCGAGCTTCAGACTCTTATGGAGAGTTCGGATCTGTCAGCACCCAAGCGCAACAGTCTCGACGATAAGGACTCGATGCAACTTCGCGCATTGGTCAGAGAAAAGAATGAGAAGATTGCGATGCTCACTGCCGAGTTCGACGCACACCGAGCCGACTTCCGAAGCACCATCGACACCCTCGAAATGGCTAGTTCCGAAACCGAACGAGTATACGAAAAGCGCATCGATGAGTTGATGATGGAAATGCGTGAGCTCGAATCGCGGACGGATGACGTAGATTCGGTTGCTCGTCAGTTGAAGCAGCTTGAGGAGTTGGTTCAAGAGCTCGAAGAGGGTCTCGAGGACGCACGACGCGGTGAAGCGGAAGCAAGAGGGGAGGTCGAATTCCTCCGTGGTGAAGTCGAGCGTACACGAACTGAGCTGCGCAGGGAGCGCGAAAAGGCATCAGCCGGAATGAACGGCACCACAGGTCCAAGCAACGGAGACCGTGGCTCCATTTCCAAGGAATTGGAGCAGAAGGAAGATGAGATTCGGGGTCTTAAGGCGATCATCCACTCTCTCAGTCGCGATTCTGTTCCTGGGGCCGACAAAGCTGAGGACCCCTCCGTACGCGAGAACGCAGTGGCTCGTGAAAGGCTGGAGCTCGAGTTGGCAGAGCTCAATGATGTCGTGAAAGACAAGAGCCGTCGCGAGGAGGAGCTCGAGCGGGAAGTGGAGAGACTTCGTAGGGGAAGCGTCACGACTCAGCTCACCGGACCTCTGGCCAACGGCGGTGCGCAGCGTTCTTCATTGCGCGATTCTCGAGATACCGTCATCTTGATGCGCAACAGCGAGCCTCAGTCTCCCACGACGACGCACAAGCGTGTTCGTACACTGGACACGATGCCCGAAAGTGACGCCTACTCATCAGTCACGGATAATAGTACCCTTTGGTGCGAAATTTGCGAGACTGGCGGACACGATATCCTTACTTGCACCAATATGTTTGGCAACGAGGGTGGCAAGACCAACGGCGATGCCGGCAAGGCCATCAAGGAGGAACTGAAGCCCATCCCCGCCGAAGACAAACCGGCTCCTCTATCGCCAATCAAGTCTAAGCCGCTTGCTCCTCCGCCGACCGTCAAGATCTTCCCAAATCCGATGGATTCCGGCCCTGTGGCTGGAAAGGAGAGCGGAATTGTCGACGTCTCCAAGTGGTGTGCCCTATGTGAGAGAGATGGACACGAAAGCGTCGATTGTCCATTCGAAGATGCATTCTAGGCGGATGGACTTTGAATCTCGACAGCAAGCGTTGTTTTGGGTTGAAAAGAAGGGCCTGGCCACTCTGGTGTGCTTGTCTTGGCCGGTCTTTCAATGTCAGAGTGCGGTATATCCCATTTTGTGTAGGATTCAAGGGCGGCTAGAGCGATGGAAGTTTTTCGTTCTTGACAGCATTTGTAGCGATGATACCACAGCTCGATGAGAATTGTGTTTCGCGGAGTTGGTTTCGCATGTTGAAGTCAACCGACAGCAGGGGATGGTGGCATGAGGTCATTGGCTTGCTTTGTTGACATTCAGTTCACCCCGAGAGGTTTCTATAATACTAGTAGTAGTAGACCTTCAAAACATGAATAATGAATCCATTGCAGACACCCCTGAATCGACGGGAGATTCTCGTGGGCTGTGAAGCTCTTCGGTCGAGAAGTCAATATCATCAAATGTTCCTAGAGGACGGGCTGCATTCAGACGACAAGGGTCTTCCCGTCGCTGCCGGCCGGGGGCCTCTGGTGTTCAATGCCACTCTCCAGTGTGTGCCCTTCCACGTTTCTCCACCTCAGAGGGTCCCTGGTGACGTTTCACGGCCTTTGCGCACGACGGGGGATTCGTACCTCAAATCCTCAGCAGGGCGCAGCCCAGAGCTGGGTATTGGGTGCCAGGCACGTCTGGTGAGGTACATACTCCGTTGTTGGTCTGATGTGTCTATCCCCTTGAAGAAGTCGCCTCAGATCATGTCAAAGTTTTCGTCGTATTTTTTCCCTTTAATTTCCCATTGAGAATAGTGATCTCGTCCCTAACAATTGCTTGCGGCAAGCACAGAATAATCGCATTCTTTCCCGGCGACTATACACTAGAACATCTACATACTCGATTGTAGACTCTACAACGGCCCTCCCGAGTCCCGCGTTCCCCGAAAGCGGATCCTAGGAAGCGCACTACTGGGACGTGGACCGTACCGCAGCACTACGGACCTGCGTCAGCGTCCCCGTCAACCCGTCAGCTTCCTGCCCACTTTGGTTACCGGGGGGAAAGCAAGCAAGCAGTGGCACAGCACACAGCATAGCAGCAAGTAAGCGGGCAAGCTATTAGCTGTCCTGATTCTTGTTTCTTCAATCGCGCGCCAACGCAATATCACACGATCTTACAGCATTCGACCCCGTTGGGCCTCTTTTTGTCATTTCAATTGTTGTCCGCGTAGTTCAATCGCGAGACTTGCTTAACGACACTTTTCTCCCGACCTCATTCGTCACGGACCTCCAATTCCGGGTAGAGAATACGCTTTCTCTTCTCAACGTGTCTGATCACCAATACGCCGACCAAGAACGGACGACTACGGAATCTCTTTGGTCTGCAACACCAGCGCTTCAACGTCTACCATACACGAACTCGACGACAATCCCCTAGACTACCGTATCGTACCGGGTTGAACCCCCCAAGTCGTCTTTACGCAATCAATACACATCCGCCCTTCAAGATGGCGCAAATATTCCTCGACGTGCTCTACTCCTTTGGCAACTGCCTCAACTGCTTCCCCGGCTCGCCGACACTCAAGATCAACAGTCGGAGCTTCAAGATCCTCCGCCTGCTGGGCGAGGTAAGCTTCCTTCGCGCTCTCCTCTTTTCCACGCTTGACGAATTGGAACATGTACTAATCATTGCGAAAACACACAGGGCGGCTTCTCCTACGTCTACCTCGTCCAAGACACCCAAACCGCCGAAGAATTCGCCCTCAAAAAGATCCGATGCCCCTTTGGCGCAGAGTCGGTCGCCCAGGCCATGAAGGAGGTCGACGCCTACCGCCTCTTCGCCCGCAGCCCGGGCATCATCCACGGTGTCGACCACGCCATCGCCACCGAGCGCGGCGGCGAGCCCGGCTCCAAGACGGTCTACGTCCTCCTCCCCTACTACCGCCGCGGCAACCTCCAGGACCTCATCAACGCCAACCTCGTAAACCACACTGCCTTCCCCGAGCGCAGGCTCATGCTCTTGTTTCTCGGGGTGTGCAAGGCGCTCAGGGAGATGCATCACTACACCGGCGGTGGCGGGCAATCCTCGTCACAGCCCGCCGCAATGGAGAGGATGGAGATGGGCAACGGCGACGAAGACGATCAGGGCGCCGGGCCGAAGCGCAAGAAGAGCGGGAAGAAGAACAAGGGCGGGAAGCGCGTCTCCAGTATGGCGGCCGCCGCGGGCGCAGACGAAGAGGACGAGAACGAGCAGCAGAGGCCGCTGATGGAGGGCGAGACGCCCGGGTCCGGGGACGTAAAGTCGTACGCGCATCGGGATATTAAGCCAGGTTCGTTGCTCCCTAATCCCTAATCGCCCTCGTTTGCTCTTCAGAAAGACAGACGCCCAAGACTAACGTTGCGACCAAAAAACAGGCAACATCATGATTGACGACTCGGGCTCAAACCCAATCCTAATGGACCTGGGCTCCATCGCCCCCTCCCCGATCCCGATAACGTCCCACTCCCTCGCCATCGCCGTCCAGGACACGGCCGCCGAGCACAGCACGATGCCCTACCGCGCCCCCGAACTCTTCGACGTCCGCACGGGGACCGTCATCGACACAAAAGTCGACATCTGGTCCATGGGCTGCACCCTCTACGCCTGCCTCGTCGGCAAGTCCCCCTTTGAGGCCCGCTCCGACGAGACGGGCGGCTCCCTCAGCATGTGCGTCCTCGGCGGCGACTGGCGCTTCCCCGACGAGGGCATCAAGCGCACGGGAACCAGCGGCGGCATGAAGGGCAAAGCGGCCGCCACGGCGGACGCCGGTGCGGGAGCCGGAGAAGTCAAGATCAGCGAGCCCATTCGCGATGTCGTGAGGAAATGTCTCAATGTCGAGCCTACTGAGAGGCCAGACATTGACGAGCTCATTGACCTGGTGGAGAGCGTCATTGAAGACCTGCCTCAAGAGGGGTCGCTGTGAATGAGGTAGACGGACTCAAAGGACGAACGAAACCAAGAGGCTTGCGCAAAGAGTGATGTATTGTATAACGATGTTTCATCTTTCTACTATTCCCAAGGAAGATTCGATGGGCTTCATGTCACCACGGCGTTCTAGGGAGGGCGTATGTAGGCAAAGGAGCTAGAGAGATATTCTGGGGTTTTTTGGGGTTTTTTTAAGAGTTTTCTGAAGTACAGGCATTCACGTCCCAGGCGCCTACTAAAAGCCTTCATTATCCATCGCAGCGCCTCCTAGCCCAAGTGTACATATTCGTGGTCCAAGATCTCGCTCAAGGTGGAGGCGAGCTGTTCGTTCACCTCGTCATACTCATCCTCATCCGAGGGACACTCGTGATCGAGACCGCAGTCGCTCAAATCTTCGTCCTACAACTCGAGGCGGTATGTTGCGATCTCGAAGGGTCGCAGAGTAATCGAGAACTTTCCACCGTCAATCTTGATTTCCTCAATGTCGTCCTCCAAAAGGTTGCACTTGAAAACGCGCTTGACGTCCCAAGTCGTCTCAATGACACCCTTGCTTTGGCCGCCGAGACTGTCGTAAACGCGAAGAATAACGTTGCGGCCCTTGCGCTTGGGGAGCTCGCCACGCGTTACATCCTCGTCGTCCTCGCCACGCTTGACGGTATCGAGGATTAGGGAGCCATCCCCAGTGAGCTTCACAGGGCTCTTGTTGAGAGATGCCTGCACGGCGCTGGGCGCAGAGAGTAGCTTCAGAGGGCTGTTGAAGGCGTAGGCTGCCCGTACAGTGGAGGAGCTCAGTGTTCCTTCGTGAGGGAAGATCGCCCAGCGAATTTGGTGCGTTCCCATGTCAGCGTGAGCATCAGGAGCCTTGGGAGACCGAAGAAGAGAGAGGCGCTGCAGGTTACCGACAGTGGCGAAGCCGTACTTGCTATCGTTAAGGATAGAAACTCCGTAGTTGTGCTCAGAGAGATCGGCGAAACGGTGGCAGCAGACCTCGAACTTGGCCATGTCCCAGCTGTACAATTCATTAGCAATAGCTCTGTCATGACATGTTGGAAAAAGCATACCTAGTGTTGTAGTGAGTAGGTCGCTTCACAAGACCATACGCTGTTTCGTAAGAGGCCTCGGTATTTCTGACATCCACGGGGAATTCGACCTTGAGGAACTTCATAGTCTCGTGCCAGTCAACTTCAGCACTGCACTCAACCCATGACTGTTGCCCCTTGAGGGCGGCGGAGAGAGAAATAGTGGACTTGATCGAACTTTCTTCGCTGATCTTGATCTGAGTAGTCAAGCTGACGCGATGGGCCTTTTGCTCAGTAATTGACGTTGTGCCACTCGGGAGCTCCTTTCGAGTGTCGAGATGGTACACCTCGACATCCCAAGCTTGCCAGTAGAGAGGCTTGTCATCAAAAATGACATACTGATTGGCCTTGCCTCCCTTTGCGATCACCTCGCGATCGGCATTGCGGTCGTAGAGGGATGTAATGGTGCCATTCTGGACCTTGACCTTGAGCTGGTCGTTTTGTAACACAAAGACGCCGCTGCTAACTTCTTCAATCGTAACAGCTGGTTCTTCTTCAGAAATCTTGAAGGGACGAATGGTCAACAACTGGCCCTCGCCGCAGGCAACACCCGCTTCGGTCTCGGATATTTCGACAACCTCCTTGCGGTGCCAAGGGAGAGTATTCAGGGCAACCGTCTCACTAAGACGGCCGGTGGTGGCGGCGGACGCTCCAAAGACACTGTGGATATCTTCAAGAATCTTCTTGCCCGTCTTGAAGACCATGTCATAGAGCTAGCCAATCTAGTCAGCAATAGTTCAGGTGAAATCCGCTGTGTCGAGACTTACCTCGTCTGAATCATCGTAACACATCTCGATGGAGCTACCCGGAAGACAATCGTGGAATTGGCAGAGCAGAACAGCCTCCCACATATCGTCAATTTCCTTCTTGGGATACTTGTAGCTCTTGCTGGTATCACTAAGCGTCGCAATGGTGGCAAGCAGTTCAACTTCCCTGAGCAGGACCTCCGACTTGCGGTTGTTGAGCTTGTTGTTCGCCTGCGTGGTGTATGTACCACGATGAAGCTCGAAATAGAGCTCGCCGTACCAGGTGACAAACTCTGTGGCTTTCGGCTGCAGCTTGTCGAAGAAGTCATCGACGCTGTTGCCCATCTGCACTCTAGGCAGCATGCCAATCTGATCGGAGATACCGCGACACCGGCGGAGCTTTTCGAGATGCTGCCAAGTAGGGCCGCCGCCACCATCGCCCTTTCCGAATACAAGCAAGGAGGTGTGGTCCTGGTCCATCGACTTGTGCTGGCTGACACTGCGCTTCACGTCGCCAAAGTGTGCTTCGGCAGTATAGGTCTCTGATGGTGGCATGTGGCAGATTACTTGGCTACCATCAAGAGCAACCCAGTTGAAGGTGGTGTGTGGGAAGTTGTTGATGTTGTTCCAGCTGAGCTTCTGGGTGAGGAAGCGATTCATGCCAGCAAGTCGGCACAGCTGTGGAAGCTGAGCAGCGTATCCAAAGGTGTCGGGAAGCCAGAAGGTCTGGCAACGCTCGCCAAAGTTGCTCTCAAAAAATCTCTGTCCGTACAGGAATTGTCGCACAAGAGACTCTCCACTGGGCATGTTGGTGTCGTGCTCGACCCAGCTGCCTCCGATAGGATGGAATCGGCCCTCCTTGACCTTCGTCTTGACACGATCAAAGGCGTAGGGGTACAACTCCTTCAACCATTTGTATTGCTGGGCTTGCGAACAAGCAAAGTTCAGCTCTGGGTATCGATCCATCAAATCGCACTGGTTAGACCAAGACCTGACGACTTTGCGCTTGGTCTCAGCCCAAGGCCAGAGCCAACAACTATCGATATGACAATGGCCAATGCCGTAGACTTGAGGCTCTTTGTCATCGCTGTAGACCTTGTGCGAGTCGACATTCGAACCAAGGTACTCCTGAGCAATCTTTCGACACTTTACGATCGATTCCTTGTTGCCGAGCTCAAAGGCGTCAATGACATCGGTGGCAACCTTGAGAGCTCTGTGCTGCTCCCACGAGTCCTGAGGAAACTCCCGTGCAGCATCGCCAATGATCCAGATATCAAAGTAAAGTGCTCGTGCTTCGGGGTTGACAGCAACTATGTCAGCCCGTCCCAGTTGGAAGTACTTGTTTGGGTCTGGAGGCTGGATTGAGTCTCCACCGGGAGCGTTTCCAAACATGCCGTTGCAGGCCATCTCGATGTAGATGATGTGTTCCTTGCCGTCCCTGAACTCCTTGGGCAGGATCCATTCTGCCCGCTCGCCACCCCCAGTAAGACCCTGCAGCGGCTTGCCATCCTCGGTCCAGATGAGGCCTTCATTATTGGCATCCCAGTGAAGTTCAAGCAGGTCCTTGTCACGAAGTTCTTTCGGAACGGTCAAGACAACCTTGAACCAATGTGTCGACCATGATGGGCCAAACCAGGCGCCCACCTCGGTCTTTTTGAACTCGTGCGAAACAGCGTCCTTGAACGTTGGTCGAGTGGTTTCGGGAGCGTCCCAGACGGACAGTTTAACATGAGGTTCGCCCGATGCGGTGCCCTCCGTCATCATGCTATAGCGCAGTTAGCGGGACGTTCCCCAGCTTTACTACGGGGCATTGTGGGGGGTTACGCACGCCAGGAGATTGTGCTTCTCCCATTGCCCGGTAGAGTAGAATTGGTTAATCCTATCCTTGTAGAGCTTTGAGATCCATTGTCCGACAGGTCGAGACGCGAGAGCTGGGTAAGAGCTCTTGCTCTTGAGTTCTTTTCCGCCGCCCATGGTGGTCTGTCCAGCGAAGCTGTCGAGTAGCCTGTCTTCGGACTGCTTCAATTGCTCGACGGTACCAGGTGGAGCTGATCGATTGTTCAATCGGCGTACACGATGGGGCACCGATAAGTGGTGATGATCGGATCGCGAAGCAGTTAAAGGTGGGCCGGCGCCTTGTTCTTCTGAAGACTGGGAAGCTCGAAAGGTGTCGTTGAGGTGTTGATTAAGGGTTTTGGAGTTGTTATGGCTACGAAAGGAGGGTGTTCTTGTTAGCTTTGACCTCGGGATTGTCTGAAAGCAGAGACGGACTCGAAGCTCTTGAGGGGGGAGCTAAGGTAGAGCACGGGAGTACCCCTGCAGTACAGATAGACAGATACTGAAACACAGCCAGTAGGAGCGTGCGGGGACAGCTCGGTGCAGCGACAAGTGCGGGGAGGTTGGGCAAAGGATGGGCGTGTGATGGAGGTGACGCAGCCATCATGCGATTCCCCTTGGAGAAGCTAAGTAGCTCGGAACACCGGGCGGAATATGCTCGGTGGATCGTCCACCATTGAGAGCACCTCACATACCTCATCTTGTCGATGTGGTGATACGAATACAGCGCCCAGCGGCTGAGAGGGGAAGGTGACGGTATAGAGGATTGTCGACAAGACCGATGTTAGGATTGTGATTCGATATCCGCCCGGGCTGAGATGGCCGGAGCAAGAAGCGCCACGGATGGAGATGAGGTAGACGAGTACAATGAGGATACAGATGGCCACCAAAAAGGAACAAGTGCCCTCGTAGAAAGGAAACAAGAAACGATGCAGAGCACAGCTTGTTATTGTGATGTGTCGAATGCCACCTTGCAGTGAGTGTGATGTTGACGATAGAATTTGGAGACAGCCAGGATGTACCTTCGTCGGTGTAAGTCATACTTTCATTGCTTTCGACCGAGTGTACTTAACCCCAGCCGGTATGCACCAACACGCAAGTACGGTTGCTTTCCACTGGCGCACTTGCAACTTACCTTGGTTCATCCATGGTCATACAGGTATCGCGGTCCAAAATGCTCCTGCTGCGCCTGAAGTGGGCGAGTACGTAGCGCTTCTCAGAAACCTAGGTTACACATGAAGGGGGCTCCGCAACGAACTACCCTGTGGCTAAATATTGTATTTTGGTTAGAAGCACCTCCCTACCCGGATTACTCGTTTACTATCTCGACCACGTTGTATTGTTTCCTATGCGCGCTTTCGACTTCAATGTCCATACAACGGATTAGATGGATAGAAATGGTGAGAGAGGGAAAGTCATATCATACAGTCAGGGTACTTGGTCATAAATATTCACAACTTCGAATTGGATCTCGTGAACAGTTGCCCAGCCATCAAACGCAATATCACGCACCACGATTTGACAAAAAATGGTCTTGTGAGCTTGAGACGCAAATACAGTTACACCAATACAACGACAAGAAGAGGTCACATCATTGGGAGACATCGGGCAGAGCAGGTGTCAGTTCTGTACGCCTTCGCTTGCATGTAAGGGTAGAACGAGGTGGATATCCGGGGCAACCTGTAGGGAGTGGGAGACGTGCAGATGAGTGCGCATATCGCTTGTCAGTCAAATGGGGAACCGGCGGCAGCTTGATCGCGATGACCAGATCACCAGTTAAGAGCCCGAGGGCACACTCTTTCATAGGAGACCCCCTCCACTTCCCATGTGCAAGAGAACAGCACCGGAAAATGTCAACCGACGGAAGTGGCGCCAATAAAGACAAGCCCAACCCCGGTTGGTTGGAGGGCATGGCTTGCTGTTCGTAAGCGAAAAGCGATGGTTCGATTGTTCCACGAGATTTAAAAAATCGGTGCCCGCCAACATACGATCCCCCGATTCAAGGTTTCCCCCATCTACTTCTATCACTTTGCAAGTTCAGAGGCAGAGATCCATCAGCTTTTCAAGGCTTGAGATGATCACTCATCAGCTGAAACTTGTAGAATGGGATGATTTCAATGTGTTGTAAGAATATTCGTCTTTGTTTCCTACAGGCGCGGTCCAGGATGTATAGATACTATGTGCAAAGTGGCCAAAATAGCAAGGTATGTAGATCGCCCAGAGTAACTAATCCAATCGTCACATCGTTGTCCATGCCCGCCGTTCAACGCCACACATTAAAAAAGCCAAAAAGCCGAGAAAGAAGCAAACCTGAAGTCCCCAAACACCAACTTCAAGATGACAAGCCAGAGTCCTTGCCCCGACTTCCGGTGCCAGTGCCTGTACCGCGGTGAACGAGTTCGGATCCATCCTCTTCGTCCTCCTCATCGTCTAGATCCAAATCTTCATCGTCGTATTCTTCAACTTCCCCATCTTCGAGCTCATCCTCCATGAGCTGGTCAAAGTCGTCATCGGCCTCGCTCTCACTCTCGCTTTCGTCCTCCTCGAAGCCTAGCACGCCGAGGATGGGCACTTCCACCTTGCGGTACTGACTCCTAATCATGTTGTCGGCCATCTCAAATAGCTTGGTGTCTTTGTCCGGTGGGACCTCCTTGTCCATGGAGAAGTGGGCTTCCTCTTGGTCAGCGAGGTCATCAAGCCCCGGGATGTGCGGTGATGACATGCCCTCGGGCACATTCATGACCCAGCGCCGTACTCCTTCGCCCTTTGTAACGCGGGACCGGGTGCTCTGCGCCCTCAAGCCGGTGCGGAACTGCTTCTTTTGCCTCCGGCGTCTCCGCTGAATCCGGTCGCGGATGTACCACGCCACCACCAGCATGGCTGCCTGCATCATCTCTTGACACTTTTGCCTGTGCATGTTGGCCCAAGCCTGGCATCTTTGCTGCTGCGCGTTGGAGATAGCCTGGCAACGTTGCTGGTAATAGGCAGCGATACGCGAAACCATGGCGACATATCGGGGATCCATGGGCGGCTGGTTCGGGTCTGCATTCGCACTAGGAATCGACGTCGGCTTTGGAGGGGCCATGGACGGGTTGTTTAATGGGGGTTGCTCCTTCTTCATTGTGACATGATCATTGGTGATGTTGGCCTCGGCGGCCTTGCGTTTCAGTTGAGCAGACAGGGGAAGTGCAGGTTTCCGGAAGGAGAGATGCTCGGGCGGAGGTGTGACGGGAGCTAAAGGGTTGAAGTTGATTGTAGGTAGATGCGCCGCCATAAAGGGTGGATGTGATGTGAGCAGCGTTGCTCTATCGTGGAACGTGGTGCAGTTGGTTTGGTGTTATTGAGGTTCAAGCTGTAAGTGCACCGGGGCGTGTAAGCGAGTTCGGTCTGTTGTCGATCGAAGACACGTTCGTAAATGGTGTATAATATCTGAAATACTAGACAAGTCGTAGGATAAGGTATTCGGTAGTGATAGATAACAGAGGGAGATGAGTCCGGGAGGATCGAGGACCAGGAAGGAGTCGTGGATGTTGGGAGCGGCGGGAGTAATAGTAGTGGTTGTGGTGGGCGGTGGTGGTGGTAGTAGTAGTTGTGTTGGCAGCAGATGAGACGGATAAGGGTGTGGGATGGATGGGATCCGCTGAAGACAGATAGACAGGCGAGGTAGACGTATCAAACCAAGTGTTCGGTAGGAAATGAGGGGTGACTGGTTGGAAACGGGGGGCACTGAAAAAGAGATATATACCTACAAGGCGATATTTCAAATGCAAAGGGCGACATGACGGCGCATGTTGCCATGTTTGGGCCAAGGGTCTGATGATAAATTTGGAGAGTGAGCGAGAATGGGCTGAGAAGGAGTCGAAATCGGCCGATACCGAATGGCAACCGCGCCGTACTTTTGGGGCCAGGCCCGGTACGTACCCCACGTACCTCGATGCTGTAGGGCGGGCGTCCCAGGTACTTTCACCGACTTGTTGCAACTCCGCTTACAACGGCCATCCCGTGAGCCACGGGTGGGTCCTCTTGTCTTTCTCTCTCGAAGGTGCTCCTTCTTCCTTCCGTCGCACTTTCCATCCATCAAGCGGACATAGGGATTAGGGGATTGTGCTTTCCTTACAGCCATTTACCGGTCAAGCGCATTACCTTCCTGTAAAGTAAGGTACCTGCTTACCAAGGTGCCTAAGGTAAAGGGAGGTAATGGCGGTCAGACTGTACTTTCCTTTCTGTCAAAAAGCGATGTATCCGGCGCAGGTGAGGTAAGCAGTGGGTGGCATTATTGTGCTTACACGTCGTCGCAACTCTCCGGGCCCAACCTAACCTCATTACACCTCACCTCGATAGCCAGCCTGGGTGAAGTGGGTGGACTCTCATCCAAGCATCATCCAGTCGCCTGGTATGAGTGTGGCATGCTACGATCCGAACCATCCATTTCCCCATAATCCCATGTTGCACTGTCCCATCGTCTGCCTTGCGTCCACATGCGTGCACGTCCGACGATGTCTTCTCCAGATAGCCTCCAGCAGCCGCTGCCAGACCAAGCCACCCCATCACCACACATGCCGTCTCAGTAGCCACACTCGCACAACATCAACGCAACTTTCGCTTTTGAACTCCATCTTTTGTTCACATTGGCTTTCTCCCCCTTACCAAACCCCCGTTTGCAGCCCCGCGCGCTGCGGATCGGGTCCTGGCATGCGGATTCTTTTCTCCATCCATCGTCAATGTCAAAACACAACAGCCCATGTCTTTCCATCTTAACCGGACATTCCCATGCCGCCGCTGCCATGTGTCCAGGCCCAGACACCGCCAGCACACATTACATACAGGTAGTTGTCAAGCTAGGAAGGCACCACGAGCAAAGCTACCCTGGAAAGGGCAAGAAACGCAGGGTGCTGCCGCACAATGGAGATTGGGTGTTCTGGGGCGGCGGCAACCTTTGCCCGTCTGCCCATCTTTGATTGTCTCCAGCCCACCCTCATCCGCCTTCCTGCAAGCAGTCTCAGGCTCATAGGTTAAGTTCCCCCTAAAGACCCAAAAGACCCGAAATGGACAAGGTGATGGATCCAGCTGTTCGTTGATCCCAATGGCCAGTGAGCCACGATATGGCCATGACCGCTACGTATGATGCGACCCCCGCCCTGTCAATCTCAACATGACGGTGTTATCATTCGACCATCGCCCGCAGAGCTATGCACTATAGCACCAGCCTCACCACCAACAGAGAGTTCGCTTCCTCTCAGTGGTTGTCTAGGCGCTGTTGGCATGTCAGACACTGTGTTTTTGTGCCCGAAATTCTGGTTCTTTCGCTCACCTCCTTGCTGCAACGAGGCAACCAAGATGCCGGATCGTTCCGCAACTCTGGCCCAAGAATACCCGAACCTTTCATCCAAAACAACCCGGGGCTTGAGATCTTCACCCTCGAGACGAGTTTACTGGAAAGAAATACAGTCATCCATTACAGGAGCGCACTGTTACCCACACACCATGATCCATTGAAACTCCCTATCTTGGCCAACAGGTTGTTGTAATTGTGGCCCTTTCAACTCCAACGGGCCTCCACGCTTGTCCCTGCTACGTACGACCTCTCCAACAGAATGACGCTAGACGAAACAGAGTCTCGTAAGACGATGATGCACACCAGGCAGGTACCCGTAAAAAAGAACCAACGTGCCTACCCAAATGCAACACCCTACAGCAAACGCAATCTTTGATCGTCATTGATGCTGTCCTTTCTTGGCTTTTTCGCGCTCACAGCAACTGCGATCTTGACACATCCCTCCCTTTCGCCGCAAATCTTGCTTACAAGACCGACTCTATCTGCCTCGATGGGCCAAACAAGACCTTACTTCTGCGGGTACAGGACCCCTAATTCCGATATTATCCCCTTCTCCATTAACCCCGTTTCTTCTCCGCTTGGCAACTCCATTCTTGTTTGGTCCTGCATCCGGCTGGCGAAGCTGCCGCAATGATTACGTTACCACTGCAATAGACTGGCTTTATCCAGATCCCAAGGTATCCGCAGGCATTCATTATTGCCCGCAGTCCGATTGCCTCCCGTCTGTAATTGTGTTGGTGTAAGCAGGCCCCCCGCCGTCACATCTCCGACGACACAGAGGGCCTCGTTTAACTGCCCGTTTATCGCCGATAGCCTTCAGGAACATGTCATGCCATTTCCACCCCGGTCTGTACGTATGCCATGCTACCTTACCTCAACTTAAGGCACCTCAACGCGGTGCGAACCACAAACCCGGACACCTGGACCATGTGCCCCACACAGCAGTTCACAGCGACCGGCCTGCCAGGCCCGTCTACAAAGAATCTTCCCAATGGGAGCCAATCGATTGGGGCGGATTCAAGCTACCGTCCCGAAAAATCTCGCGATAATTCACGTCCGCGCTGCCGCTCGCATGATTTCCATTCAGCCCATTTCAACCCCGGTTTCCATCTATCTTTTACCCGAATCATTATCTCATCATTCGACTGTAACCTCCGCTTGCCGTCACAACACCATACTACATTCCTAAGCTCCCTTGCGCATGTACCTACACTGACCAACCCAACCAACCAACAAGGCCAAAGGAAAAAACTTGGATCGACGTCGCGTCCAAACAGCTCACATTCATGATATGCTCACATGTTACCCCGACCACTCACCACACTCGCCTGTCATGATCTGGTTACCCCGTTACTGAATACTGCCCGATCTTGTTCTGTCTCCGCACCTCACCTCCGCCTGCGCCGCTGCAATGGAGTGACTCGCGGCTCCAGCTTCGGCCGAGAAGTTGGAGTTTCTGGACTGCCGGGCGGGAGGAGCTGGCACTTGTCCGTCTTTGCCAGGGGCAAGAAGACAAAGTCCAAAGTGAAGCTGGATGATCTACCCCAGGGCGTTTTGCCGCTGGATCCCCGTCCCGTGCAAGATGAGGGCCCGACCTATCCAACCGTGGTGCTGCAAGCGCGCCGCAACATGCAAAAATTCGACAACTGCGTGCTCTTGACGCGAGTCGGCGGTTTCTATGAGCTGTACTTTGAGCACGCCGAGGAGTTCGGCCCCCTCTTGAACCTCAAGGTTGCTCAGAAAAAGACGAGTGCTGGTCCGGTTTCCATGGTAAATTAGTTCTCCTCTCGTGTACCAGAAAAACGTGCGTTGTTAGTCTCGTGTTCTTTGGTTCTGATATGTGATGGTTACTAGGCCGGCTTTCCCTTCTTTCAGCTGGATCGGTTCCTCAAGATGCTGGTCCAGGATCTGAATCGCTATGTCGCCATTGCTGAGGAGTTTCCCAATAATGCGTCCGAGAAGGTCAAGTCCGGTGGCCTGTTGCATGATCGGAGAGTTGCTCGTGTCATCACGCCAGGAACCTTGATTGATGAGAACTTCATGGATCCCTATGCCAATAACTACGTGCTGGCTATCCATGCGACGACAGCCCAGTCCGGGGGAGGGGTAGACGAGACAGGAGCCCCAGACTCGTCCCATTCAGCCGCTGACCGGAGCCTGACTCCGGCAACTGGTGACTCTGCCGCACCACCACCGCTACCCCTGGGCCTCGCCTGGCTAGACCTGTCCACCGGCCAGTTCTACACGCAGGCCACCGATCTGTCGGCTCTATCTTCGATCTTGTCGAGGATATGCCCCAAAGAAGTCGTGCTTGACAGCGAGATCCAGGCCCAGACAGACCATGGCCTGTTACCCATTCTCGCAGAGGACCGTCATCTGGTCACGTACAGTCCCCTCGGCGACATCAGGCGTCTTTCTGATTGGACCTTTATGCTGGAGAGCGAAATCCCTCAGGCCACGCGCGATGCCTTCACCGAACGCGAGGTCACGGCCGGCAGCCTCCTGCTGCATTACGTCAAGGAGAGGCTGCTAGGGCTGAGCATGAAGCTGCAGCCGCCGACGCGACACGAGAACATGCAAATCATGAGCATCGACAAGAACAGCGTGCGCTCACTCGAGATTAAACAGACGATCCGGGACGGCAACTTTCGCGGCAGCCTCCTCCACGCCATCAGACGGACGGCTACCAAGAGCGGCGCCCGGCTCCTCAACGACTGGCTCAGCGCGCCGTCCACGTCGCTCGACACCATCAAGCTCAGGCAGGACCTGGTCGCCCGCTTCATCGAGGAGCCGGACCTGCGCGACGGCGTGGTCCTGCTGCTCCGCCGCAGCCACGACTCCCAGCGACTCGTGCAGAAGTTCGCTCTCGGCAGAGGCGACCCGGACGACCTGGTGGCCCTGGCGAACACGATCCATGCCACCAACAGTATCCATCGGCTGTTGGCGGAAGCAGCCGACGAGACAACGTGCCTCGCGCACATGACGGCCCGCCTGAACCTCAAGGGGCCCCTGAGTCTCGCGCGCCGTATCAAGGATGCCATCGACGAGGAGGGCATCGTCCACCAGCATGAGATCGAGGCTAGCGAGGCAGGGCAGATGATGGCCCTCGCCCAGGAAATCGTCAGTAACGAAGGCACAGAAGATGATGCAGCTGCTCTCCCCAAGGGAGCCTCCGCCGCCGCCGCCGCGAAGAAGAAGCGCCCCACCTCGGTCCGGGAGGCCTACGCCGACGACAACGAGACGTGGATAATGAAACCCGAAGCCAGCGCCGTCCTACGCCGGCTACACGCCGACCTAGCAGCCCTCCACGCTGAGAAGGAATCCCTCACGGAGACGCTCCGAGACCGCCACGGCGCCGCTTCCCTGACCCTTCGCTGGTCCCCGGCCCTCGGCCACTTCTGCCATATCAGGGGCAAGGACGCCGCCCGCGCCTCCACCAGCATCAGGGCCCTGAGTTCCAGCAAGTCGACGAGCTCCTTCCACGACCCGGAGTGGACGCAGCTCGGCCACCAGCTCGAGCACGCCCGGCACAGCATCCGCACCGAGGAGCAGCGCGTCTTCCACGCCCTCCGCGCCGCCGTCGTGCTCAACCTCGTCAAGCTGCGTCGCAACGCCGCCGTCCTCGACGAGCTCGACATCGCCACCTCCTTTGCCAAGCTCGCCGTCGAGCAGGGCCTCACCCGGCCCATTGTCAACAACTCCACCGGCCACACCATCATCGGCGGTCGGCATCCCACCGTCGAGGGCGGACTCCACGAGCAAGGGCGCACCTTTATCCGCAACGATTGCCTAGTAGGAGGCGGCTCCGGCTCCGGCTCCCAAGGGGCGAAGCTCTGGCTCATCACGGGGCCCAACATGGCAGGCAAAAGCACCTTTCTCCGCCAAAACGCCCTCATCACGATCCTCGCGCAGGTGGGCTGCTACGTGCCGGCCGATTACGCCGAGATAGGCGTCGTCGACGCCCTCTTCAGCCGCGTCGGGTCCGCGGACAACCTCTACCGGGACCAGAGCACCTTCATGGTGGAGATGATGGAAACGGCGCACATTTTGCGTAATGCGACGCCGCGGTCCTTTGTCATCATGGACGAAATTGGCCGCGGCACGACGCCCGAGGACGGCACAGCGGTCGCGTACGCCTGTCTGCATCATCTGGTGACCGTCAACCAGTGTCGGACGCTGTTCGCAACGCACTTCCACCGTGTTGCTGACTTGGCGGTGCGGGATGGGTTGGGCGGTGGCGAGGGTGAGGGTGTGAGCGAACGGGTACGGGTGGAGATGTATTGTACGGATGTGGACGAGGATGAGGACGGCGGGTTCGTCTACATTCATAAGCTGGTCAAGGGCATCAACAGGCAGAGTCACGCACTCAAGGTTGCAAAATTGGCCAATCTGCCTGAAGCGGCTGTAAGCATTGCGAAAAAGGTTCTTGGTATGGAAAAAATCTAGGCTAAGTAAGACGTGGTGGTCATCACGTTTAGCGGCATGGGGAACGGTGGAGAAAAGTCACTGTACGATAGGGCGGTGTGTTGTCAAAACCTGTACACTTTTGTATGTTAGCCATGATACCCACGTGGAACTGAGGCTGAAAAGTAAAGATAACGATTGAAGTTGCTCTCTCATACGGAAATTGTGTGTGACATCAAGTAGATCAGGGTTAAAAAGCTCTTGAACATTTAAATAATCATAGGAAGCGAGGGGGAGGTTATAGAAAGAAGAAATAAGCAAGTACTAACCTTCGAGGGACGGAGAAGTGAATGCTTACGAGCATAGTCACATCACCAAGAGTCAAGAGCGAATTGTTTTTGCCGTCAAATGCGATGTGCTTGATTGACCGGCAACCCATCTATACAGCGATCAAGATCCACGTATCTTCGTAAACCCATTCGTAGCCCAGATAGTAGCCGTAACATCACCGATTTCCCGTCAAATTTAGTCGCTAGAAAGGATGTTAGCAATGGCAAACCGCGCAGAAGGATTGGGTGAACATACAAGAGACCGCCGAAGCCGCCATCCTCATCGGACTCCTCCTCCTTCTCCTCCTCCTTCTCCTCGGCCTTGGTCTCGGCAGCGCCGCCGGAAGCAGCACCGGCAGCGGGAGCGGCAGCGGCGTAGGCGTCGGGGTTGGCGATACGGTCCTTGAGCTCCTCGATCTCGGGCCAGGAGATGTCGGTCTCGATGGCGACAGCGAGAACCTTCTTGTATCCGTTGAAGAAAGAGTGGATGACGGAGGGAAGGGTGGGGAAGTTGATGGCCAGGGAGACGGCGGCGATGGCAGTGACAGCGCCGGCGAAGGTCTTGAGGAGCTGGTCCTCGGAGATGTCGAGGACATCAGCGGGGAAGCAGTTGCCCTGGTCGTAGACCTGGGCGATACCCATGCCGTAGGTGAAGGGGGAGATGTTCAGCATGTTGAGGAGGGTGGCCTCGGAGGGGCCGACCTTGGTGTTGGCCTCGACGAGCTTCAGGTCCGACACAATTTCAATGGTACCACGGGCAATCTTGGTGGGGACACCGAGAGCCTGGAAGAAAGAGGTCTTACCGGGCTCCATACCGGTGTTGCCAGCGGGAACCCAGACATCGGCGGGAGCGAGAGCACCGGCACGAGCAGGGGCGGCGACCTTGTTGGCGAGAATCTTGTCACGGATGTCCTTGAGCTCGCCGTTGGTGAAGACGAAACCGACGTTACCCTTGACGAAGGGAAGGAGACGCTCGTACTCGGGGGAGTCGGGGATGAAGGTCTTGAGGGCACGGCGAACCTAGATTTCAAACTTTGGTTAGCAAACGCGTTCTTCCAAGGTCGGCGATGCGCGATTGAGCTCCGCGTCGCGAAAAACATACCATGGTGTTCTTTCCCATCAGGACGACACCCTCACCACGGAGGGACTGTCTGATCTCGTGCATCTGCTGAGAGCTGACATTGTCGACGGTGACGATGAAGATGGACTTGTACTCCTCGAGCAAGCCCTTGAGCTTGTCGAAGTAGCCGGCCTTGTTCGCAGTTTTGCCCCCCATATCTTCTTATTTACGAAGGCAGGTTGTTTAAGGGCAAAAGAAATTTTGGGTATTGGTTGGTGATGGGAATTTGGGTATCAAAAGTTGATGTTGTAAAAGGCAAAAAAGAGGCTGCCCCTAGAATTTGCGCTTTTTGCTTCACCAAACGAAATTTCGGTGTGTGTTGCGGCTGGGCGCCGCTGCCCCCATCAGGGCAACCGAGTGGGTCTAGTCCTAAAGGAGGACAAGCGCGGGGCAGCCTGCAGGCAGATTGATGGCCCAAGCTTTGGAGAAAAAAGATACATGTTAGCTTGTACCGCTCTTTTTCCTCACAGAGATCTGGTGGTGGGGCATGTGCTCAGATGCAATGAGTCTGAAGTGAAAGTTCTACGTCCCTTGCAGGCGCAACCTCAACTCATGCCAATTGAGCGAGGACAACTTTGAATAAGTCGCATTTTCACGATGAAGGTTCCCTACAACTGCCTCGAGCCTGCGGGTAATGTGGTCTTTGCTGCCAGGGGTGGAAAGATTCACTCTTTCAGCCTGGAAGACGGCGCTCATATCTCAACATGGAAGCATCCCGACGTCGAAAAGGCTGCTGCTGCTGCTGCGTCAGCTGCTGCGGCGAAAGTTGAGATTGAAGTGAGCTCTGGTGTTCCCACGCCTTCAACCCCAGCCAACGAGGAGGATGGACCGCCCGCCAAACGTCAGAGAGTCGATAGCGGCGAGGAGGGGAAGGCGGAAGAGGCCCAGGAAGAAGTCAAGGATACCGATGCCATGGTTGTCGACAGCGAACCTCAGAAGGCCGAAGAGCAGAAAAGAGATAGGAGAAAGGGAAACAAGAACATGAGGCGCAACAACCGGGATGGCCAGCAAAACAACCGCGGCACAGCTTTTGCGAGAGTCCCGGACTACCCTGTCATCACTATCATGACGACCACCAGCAACGGAAGTCACCTATTGGCCATCTCGGGTCATGACAAGTCTCTTTGGGTCTTTGAGCACGACGGCAAGGGAAACCTGAAGGAGTTGAGCCAGAGGTACGTTGTCCGACTTACACCGTCATGTACATTAGCCTTAACACATAACTCGAAAGACAAATGCCTAAACGTCCCTGTTCGGTCCTCATCTGCCCAGACAGCGAAACCATCTTGAGCGCAGACAAATTCGGAGACGTCTACTCTCTGCCGCTAATCCCCTCGGAAGCATCGCAATCCTCCGACGCCGCGGCTCAGCCCGAGGCTGCCTCCGAAACGGCCCCCGCGGTTGCCAAACCATTCACGCCGGAAGCCAACTCCTTCACAGTGCATTCCAAGAGCAACCTCCGCGCTCTCCAGAGCCAGCTGCGCGAGCAGCAAAAGTCGAAGCGCGACGTCACAAAGGAACAGCCGGCGTTCGAGCACACGCTCCAGATCGGCCACGTCTCCATGCTAACTGCGCTGACGCTTGCGTCAAAGAGGTCCCGCCGGTACATCATCACGGCCGACCGCGACGAGCACATCCGTGTCTCGCGCTTCATGCCGCACGCCCATGTCATCGAGGGCTTCTGCCTCGGTCACGCCAACTTCATCAGTGCGCTTACGCTGCCGAGTCAGGATGTCTTGGTCTCGGGAGGCGGAGACAGCGAGCTGTTCGCCTGGGACTGGGAGAACGGCAAGGTCCTTTCCAAATTCGATATCCTGGGGCAAGTTCAGCAAATCGACAAGGAGACTACAAAGGTCGCTGTCGCCCAGCTGCTTTCGGCCAATGTCACGGAGAATGGCTTACAGGTGCCTGTCGTCCTGGTAGTATGCGAAAGGTTCGTCACTCTCATCTCTAACACCAAATCCATGATAGCTAAGTCGATAATCAGCGTATCTGCCATCCTCGTCCTTCGTTTGGCGGAAGACAACACCCTTTCACACGTACAGACCATCTCGCTCCCTGGAAACCCGCTTCACGTAGCACCTATTGCTACCGAGAACTCAATGACGAGCATATTGGTGACCATTGACCCGTCAGAGAACGACGCCGCACCCAACGGTATCGTCTCTTTTAGATGGACCGGCGCCGCCTTCTCGTCCCAGGATCTTGGAATCCAGGACGCTAGCGTGAGTGAGGCTGAGTTCGATATGTCTCACGAGCAGGTGAGGAAATTGCTTTACAATACCGAGGACTTGCGCAAGCGAGGCGATGATGAGCATGGCGAGGAGGGAGAAGGCGAGGAACAAGCGCAGGCTGAAGGCGAGCCTGTGTCAAAAGAATAGACATGGGAAGAACTTGCGTCAAAATTTACGTTGCGAGGGCTGCATACATCAGGCGGGCAAAAGCAAATCAGGCACGTTTATCATCAATTCGATTCAGCGAATTATCCTCTCTATGACCGTGAACGCCTTCCTACCAAGTCTCGAATGTCCGTCGAGCAAAAGAAGCCAAGTGATGTTTTGAGAATAAGCACGCGCTGGACCAGATTTCCCTGTTAATGTGTGCTGGTCCACTTGAATCCAGCCTCCATTCTCGACGAACCCGACACGGGCGTCTAGGCGAGACGTCGTGGCTGGTTGATTTCCACCATCTGAGAACGGTCTCCCAACGGCGAGCCCCTTCACCGTTTTCATGCAACCGTGTCCGTTCATTCGTGACTGGAGAAAATATGCAATTTCGTTCTGTCGAACGGGTTTGTGAAAAGAAATCTCGCCCACGCCCCCTTCCCCCCACCACGCCAGAGATGCTCGTAATACCAATACCATGGGAACATGACGTCATTTACTGAGAAGCGCACTGCACGCGCTCGGCACCGGGGTGGCCGTCCTCGTCGTCCTCGTCCATACCGCCAGCACCTCCGAAGACTCTAGCCTGGGAAGAGTTGTCGAGATCCTCGAGGTCGGCGGGCTCGGTCATAGCCTCAGGGGGAGGAACGGTTTGCAGCGAAGGGGCGGGAAGCAACTTCTGGAGAGCCTCGAAGGCCGCGGGGTCCTCTGTCCAGCCCTTCTCAGGAAACTTGACGTTGAACTGGATGTAAAGGTTGCCGAAGTCGTGGTGTCTAGGAGAAGGCATACCCTGGCCGCGAACCATCTTGACAGCGTCTGTGACGTGTTAGTAACTACGAACATGAAAGGCAGCACGGAATTTGACATACCAGGTGCAATGGCTTCACCGGGAAGGATCTCGATGCTGAGCCACCTGTCGTCGAGGTGCTCAATGTAGATAGTTCCACCGGCCAGCGCAGTCACCAGCTCAATCTCACACTGGTACAGAAGGTCGTCCTCCTTGCGAGTGAAGCGGTTGTGGGGCTTCTGCTCGATCTCGAAAACAACGTCACCAGCCTGGATGCCAGGGGCCTGGTCACCCTCACCGCGGAACTCAACCTTGGTGCCACTCCTGACACCACGGTCGACGTGGACGTGGAGAACCTTGCGATCGACAATGGTCTTCTTTCCGTTGCACTGCTTGCAGCGATCCTTGTCCTTGATCGTCTCGCCCTCTCCGTTACAGTCAGGGCAGACGGTCTGGAAACGCTGGATCATAGGACCCATTTGTCTCATCATGGTCTTCATGCCGTGACCATCACAGCCAGCGCAGCGCTTGACAGCACCCTCCTTGCCGCCACGGCCCTCGCACTTGGAGCAGATGACGGACCGCTGGAGAGCCAGCTTAGAAATCTTTCCGCGGTAGACATCCTCAAGGGAGACCTTGTGAGTGTGGTGAATCGTACGAGCCTTGGGGGGTCCGCGGTTAGGCATGCCGCCGCCACCGAACATGCCTCCAAGGCCGCCGCCGAAGCCGCCACCGGAACCGAAGAACTGAGCAAACAGATCCTCAGCAGCCATTCCGCCACCACCGCCGGCACCGCCTTCGAGACCAGCCTCGCCATATTGGTCGTAGACAGTACGCTTCTGGGAATCGGAAAGAATTTCGTAGGCGTGGGAAATCTCCTTGAACTTCTCCTCAGCATCGGGGTTGTGGGCGTTCTTGTCTGTGGAGGTCTTGTCAGCCGGCCCGTGAGGATGCGGCGGGTTTATTGGTGCTTACCAGGGTGGTACTTCAGGGCATTTGTCTTGTACGCCTTCTTCAGCTCCTGTTCGGTCGCCGTCGGCGCAACCTGTTTCAATGTTAATGATCTGTCCCAGCTCTTTGGAGGCACTTCTGTGTTCAACGTACGCCGAGGGTTTCGTAGAGCTTCGTTTCTTTGACCATCGTGCTGGTTGGTACAGTAATCCTTATCTAAGGATTGACGATAACCGGAGTTCTGAATAGGAATCTATGGAGGGGCCTAGGTGACCAAAAGTCAGCTGAATGAATCGAAAATGGTTCGCCAGGTTTGCAGTGTCGTCTTGCGCATTCCCGCTTTTGTGATGCGAACAAGACAGGGTCGAAGCAGAGAAAACCATCGTTTTTTGGCGGCTTCGGGGTAGAGCCGTCTCAGCAGGAGAAAGAGGTAAAGCGGATTTAGTTTGGCGGGTAAAAACATAACTCCGATTCGCTTTGCGCTGCAGGAAACACCGAGAGGTACTCACTTTCTGAAAGAAGCCGAGAATGGCGATTGCGCAACTGGGTATCTGATGTAAAACTAGAAAGAGGGAGATAGTTGCGGGGGAAAGTAGGAAAAAATTGAGAGGAGATCTGTAGCCGGGCTGGCGAGGAAGTTATTGATGGGTGAGGTTCCTGGCGGGGAGGAGTACGGTGGAAATGTACCTTGGCTGAATGGACCGAAGTGCGCTAGTGACGGGACACTGGGACACTGGATTTTTCACAATAAAGGGAGAAGCAGGCTGCAAAGGCGGGTCGCCTTGCGCATGTCCCGCGCCCAAATGGCCCCAAATTGAAATCGATGGAAGAACATGGAATTCTTTCCAGCCACTGTGGCGGTGCTGATGATGCAATACCTGCAGCCTCTCCGTCCTCTCCATCCATAGGTACCTGGTCCGAGGGGTCTTTGACGGTCCTTCGACTCCTACCTGGAGGACCAGCAGGACGGACCCTGATCGCCTTTGTCCGCCTTCCAGGGGTCTCTGATAACAATCTGCGCCGTCTCTCAGCCTGATTTCCTTTCCCCAACCAGCCTCGAAGCCTATTCTTATCCCACGCATCCGACGTATCGCAGAAGTAGCCCGTTAACAATTTCCGACAATCTGGTCCCCACCACCCGACGGGAATCTTAGCTAAGCGGGGCAAAAGGTAGAGGTGGATTTCTCATCCGTCATCGTCATTCTGCACTGCGCAGGAACGGCGGACCAGTCTCTATAGGAGTATCAGTCACCGTGGGCGACTGCCTGCTCGGTGGATAGCTCAGCCTCCAGCAAACAGACATGCTCGCTTACACCAGTCTCTAGCTGAGTGCGAGACAACCTCCTTGTCGTACTGTCACATCAGCGTTCCGAGGCCGGCACTCACCCTACTAATTGCTCATCAAACAAATATGCCTGGTTGTAAGTATTCATGTTTCAACAGTTCGTTGAACGTGTGGCAACACAATATT
Source organism: Colletotrichum costaricense (assembly GCF_030867565.1). Taxonomy (NCBI): domain Eukaryota; kingdom Fungi; phylum Ascomycota; class Sordariomycetes; order Glomerellales; family Glomerellaceae; genus Colletotrichum; species Colletotrichum costaricense. The sequence continues at coordinate 117,676 of NW_026848247.1, read as the reverse complement.
AACTGTAAACCTCATACCTAATACTGGCAAAAAACCCCCACGACTTCGGCCGATGGCATCAGACTACGCTCATCTTTAAGTCATGCGTAGTCGCACTCTATTGTGTCGCATCGTCTCATATGGGCCGTAAAATATTTGTTGAGGTTCCCGGCCTTTCAGAACGTTGACCCGGTTGCGGGTGTGTTCAGGTCATCCTCCTCATCCTGCAGATGTCCGTGATTTCGGACCTTTGGTACCCAATGCACCTCTGGTCGTGCTCGGACAGTGTCGTCCTAGGAACGGTACACTTCTTGCTCCTTTGAAACTCGGCCCTGAATAAGCTCAGTATCTCTAAGAAAGATAACCAGCACTCTTGGGCATACCGATACTCGGTTCTCTTACCACAGTATAACTTCCTCCACTTCTCATCGATGGAAATCAGCTGGCATAGACACCAGCAGAAGCTGGCGTCTTAGCCTCACGGGTTTCGATACTTGGCCAAGGTATTCCAGAACCGTCGCTGCCAACAGGGCAAACCGATTTCAAGAGTTACACCGGCTTACTTCCCCTGCAGTGGGTCACATTGAATGAAAGAAAGTTCGCGCGATTCCTCGACGTATTGTTCACCTTCTAAATGCTTGACTACTCTAGGCTTCAAAGGCTGCCAAAGTATGATCAACAATTGCATTAGGGTCAACAGCACTGCAGGACATTATGATGATCAGCTCATACAATAACCAGCAACCGTCAAAATGCATATGATAGGCCGATCTGTAAGGTAGGTATGCGATCAAATTATTACTAGAAGCTGGTGGGGGAGATATGAGCATCTCCGTCGTCCGGGCCTACGACCAGAATCCTCCAATCAGACAAAAATGATTTGAATGTCACTGATATCGGTAGTAAGCGCGGATCTCAATGGACACCCCGCGCGGGCTGAAAGCTAGAGCCAATGCCGGCCCCAAAGCAACGAAACCCACCGTTAACTGGTTTCGCAGACTGAGTTGAGCCATGTTCTTACGGCATGTACAAAGACTGACTTCTCAAGTCAGCGAGTGGAACAACACCTGAGTCGTTGGTATTTAGATTGATTCTGCAATACCTTATCTCTGACCAAAAAACAGCTTAAATCTTGCACTGGTTGGAGGAAGTTTCGCCTCCACAGTCTGGTAGCTGCAAAGGCTGCCAATCCCCTCGGAGAAGCATCATCTCAGTTCGCGTGTTGGTGACGGCATTGGCCCGTTTGGGCATGCAAGGTTGAGCCGCTCAGAGTCTAGCCTCGAGTGTGGCACAACTTGAGGTTACTTCTTCTGCTCCTGACTTTTTGTATCGAATCTGAATATTTCAGCTCGGCCTCCCTTGTTTTATCTGAGAGGAGACTCTGTTAGGTTCTGTTCTTCTCACGTATATGTAATTACGGTTCACTTTAGTTAGCACATCATCTCATAAATTGCGAAGATGGATACGACTGTTGACTTCAGTCCCTACCGCGCCGATGGCAAGCTTGTACGTCATTGCTACCATTAGAAGTTCATGCATGGTGTACTAAGTATCGTGGCCAGTATGGCTTCGTCTGCGTTGTCACAGGAGCCGCTCAGCCTGTTGGACGGGCTATCATCGAGGAGCTGGCAGGTAGGAGTTTGTTCGCTACCTCGAAAAGGCGTCACTAATACATAGACAGCTCATGGGGCCGCTTCTATATATGGTAAGATGACAACCAAAATCTTGAACGAAACCGAGGACAGAAAATGAATGACACGGTCCAGCATGCGACAAGACGGCCAGTGATGAGACGTTCAAGCCTCTCGTCACCAAGGTGCACCAAGAGCACCCCAACACCAAGATTATTCCCTATCCATTCAACGTTGCCAAAGAAGAAGAGACTCTGGTCCTCATTGACGAGCTTCTCAATGCCTTTGGGCGCCTCGACATTTGGGTGTCATCCGCAGGCCTGCTCGGGCCCCCGTCCATCAACGAAACGACACCAGCCGACCTCCAGCGGTGTTTCGAGGCACATTCCATGGCGCCCTTCTTCGCGCTCAAGTATGCGCCTCCCGCCATGGCCAAACTGACGGAGAAGCAATCGTACCCGAACGCGGCGCCAAAGAGCCAAAAGTACGGCAGCATCATCGTCATCAGCAGCGTGGCATCGACGTATGGCGGGTGCTGGGGGCCGTGCTACACGATGGCGGCCCACGCCGCGCTTGGTGTCGTGAAAGCCGGCGTTGCTGTGCTCAAAGGTTCGGGGGTAAGGATCAACTGCATTTCTCCGGGCCAGATCGACGTTGGCCTAGATTTGAACGGGGTGAGAGTGCTCTGCTTCCCCAAGCTGAGCAGAACGGTACTGATCAGTGTTGCCATACAGGTCGATATGAAGGGAATGAACTCCCAGTTCCCGCCTGCGGTCTTGCAAGGAAAGGAAGTAAGTCCAAAACCCCACAAAAACAAGGGCGAAGAAGGGAAGGTTAGGCCCGATGGATCTATAAACTGACACTCCTCATCCAAAGGCATCGGAAGCAAGCGTGGGCCTCGAGCGACCAGGTAGCCCTCAAGAAGTAGCTCGAGTAGCCGGATTCCTAGCTTCGGGCTTCAGCTCCTATATCACGGGAGCAAACCTGGTGGTCGACGGCGGCTCTTCGTAAGTGTATCCCGTCAAGGCACATCTCGTGACCCCATAACCAAGGCATTAGCTCACGGATATCGATTACCTAGTGCCATGAACCCGCTTACGATACCCCTCGGCAAGGCGTAAGTAGGCGCTGAAGGTAGGTAATCAGCTAAGGATAGACTGCGGGGTTGTCCAGTGGTTGCAGAACGGCGAGGCGTACATGCTAAGCCATGGTCATATGGGGGGGGATGTCCGTCCAATCCGGGGGTCTAATGTCATGAGTGTAAGCAGCCCAACTAGGCAGGAAGTTTGGAGGCGGAAACGGACGTCTGCGACGGTTGGGAGAGGACGGGAGGGTTCATGGCAAGTGCGGGTTTTCGGTTCCAAAACTGATAGCAAAAAGATTACTTTGAGGAGACGCAAACGGAATTCGGAGACGGCCGGGGGGCGCTTTTGGCACCCGGACCCCCCATAAATGGAGCATGCCAGTAGCTCTCACAGAGGGCGTTCCCACCGTAGAGACCGCCGAGAACAAACTAATAGCAGCAGCCCGTGGTGGACCCATCATCCAAACTACACACATAGGATCATAGATTCGTCTCATACATCACGTCCGCTTCCTCATCTCTCAACCTCATTATATCACTCCCTTTCCCACACATATCTTTGCTCTCACTTAAGATCAATATGGGCTTCACACCAGAGGTTTTCGATATCGCCAATGAGTCTCAGACGGCCGAGACAGCCAAAAAGTACGGACTTACTCCAGCCGAGGTGACTGAGCTTCACCAAAAGGCAACGGCAGCAAAGGCGACGGCGTACTGCCCTTACAGTCAGTTCCGCGTAGGAGCCACACTATTGTCTAAAGATGGACAGTACACATCTGGAGCAAACGTTGAGAATGCCTCTTATCCGGTTGGCACGTGTGCCGAACGAGTAGCCTTTGGCAAGGCCATCACAGAGGGCATCCGGGGTTTCAAAGCTGTCGCCGTAGCCACCGATATTGAGGCTCCGTGTAGCCCGTGTGGCATGTGCCGGCAGTTGTAGGTCAACCTCTTGAGGGTGCCCTAGTCCCGCAGCCTTCGGATACATATCATGAACCATCAAGGCGACCCTTGACTGACATTTCTTTTGTTAGCATCCGTGAGTTCGTGGACCTGGAAACGCCCATCCTCATGTTCAACAAGGACGGAAAGTATGCAGTCATGAGACTGGAAGCCGTAAGTTCACAAAACCCAAGTCATTGAGCCAAACTCTTGGGCTGATCATCGTGAATAGCTTCTCCCGCTGTCGTTTGGCCCTGAGTACCTCCCACCACCAGACGTTCTGGAGAGGGCCCGGGCCGGCGGAAAATAGGCCGTTGAACGGCCCGTCGTCGTGCTATACAAGTCGGTGAGAACCTACGAGCTCATGCGCTCATCAGCGATAAGTGTGTGGAAAGAGCTTTTTGCTGTAGGGACGAAACGTCCACACGGCCCCTCGTGGTACTGATGGGGATCAGATCATTGGCGCAAGCTGGTATGGGGTGATTTGGCGTTGAGATTGGGTAAGGAAAGGGAAAGCATGCTTGGCCGGGGTGATGAGGAGTGAGCTGCCCGAGTCAATCGATTTGATGCAGATGGGCAGTCGATTGAAATTCGAACCCATAAATGTCTTGAGTAGGATATCGCAATAGTTTAGGACCGATGGCTACGGTCTTCAGTCGTCCAATCTACAAACAGATATGTCACTCAACATGTGCCTATAGCTTGTCGTGAATTTAGTACACATATTCCCCCAAGCAAAAGTTCCGAAATACGATTTGCCTAACCCACGCTAGGAAATTAGTTCTTGGCTTTTGGGTGTTGAAAGATGGGTCTCATTACCAAGTGCTTGGTGTCTCGAGTTATTATGTGGACTCGTCCGTTGAGCATCTGGGAGCCAGGCATCACGAGCGAGTAGCTTGGGAGTTAGATATCCGGAATAAGGAGAGGAGCCGGCAGGATACCCCTTGAGTATCACAGGCGTGAGTGGGAAAATCTTCTGTCAGTTTGGTCTCCTACTATTTGATCATTTGAAGACATTGACTGCATGTTGACCAATGTTCGGCGGTATTGTGCATTGCATAGTGCGCAACATCTAGCAAATATCAAGCAATGTCCGGGCGTCTTGCGGATTCAACAAGACTTTACGACGGGTGCAAGCCAACGATGACTGCGAACACTCTGGCCCAAATATTCATAGCAGACATGTCCTGTCAACAGATCCGGCATTGCACCACTTTGGAACCCCACGGATATGAATAGCGTCTCTACCTAGCAGTTTACGGCGGATGATGTGCTCTCCTTGAACAGACTTTCATTTTACAGTAGCTCTTTTTCTTTCTTTTTGGCACCGATAAATAGCAGCCTTCGCCATGTATCTGCCAAGTGTATGGCAACAAGAGTCTGTTTCTTTCAACGGGCGAGATGCTTGAATCACCTTTCAAGACCTTCAAAGAACTATGCTCTGTACATGATCTACCGCCGTGTGGTTGGCAGCGCCTACTCTTACCGCCTTCGCAATGAGACTCCTCAGGTATACAACTTAAGGAGATCGCGCTTCTAGCAACGCACATCTTAATCAAGGCCGAAAGAAAGCATCGTCAGAACTTGTCCAAACATGATTGCTGATTTGAAGGTGCCAATTGCACAACCCGGAGATGTACTGCCAAAGCAGCCCCGTATAAGTGGACAGGGGCAGTTTCCCCATCTCACGCCCCCTTGGCAAGGGCCTGGTCATTCGTTTAGTTGCATATACTCAATAGTTTCAATGCAGGTTTCAATCCCGCTTCCTTGCAACCCTAACGAACTGCCCAAAACGAAACGAAACAGAAAGGGGAGGGGGGTTCCCAGGGGTGGTCCCCTCCCCGACACCTCAGACGGTCCTTTGACAGGACGGAGGAGAAAGGGAGGAAGGGAAAGGCCGGAAGGGCCAGGGCAAGGAGGGGAAGGGAGGGAGATTCTGCTGTAAGTCAGCCGCGGCGGATGAAAAAAAATTATCCCCCGGGCATGAAACTTTTCTTCCCCTCAACCAAGGTCTATCCCGCACACAACTCGAAACCCTCATCGGCCGGGCCACAAAAAATTGTCGTCTGCGCGCCGATGCACTGCACCGGTGTCTCCGGGTTGTTCAACGAAAAAAATGTCATGTTCGCCATGTCGAGTGTATCACCAAGTCTGAAGGGTAATATGAAAAGATATTGATCTTCTTAGTTTGTGGTAAGCGACACCGAGTCTCGACGAGAATGACTTTGGTGGTGACGGGGTCTTGGTGTGTTTGGCGGGGTAAAGACCGATGTCCCGCAAACGCAGCAAATCCCCCACCAAAATTTTGGCAGCACTGACATTCAGGTTCTCTCGCTGAGGTGAAGGGGGAGGAGGGGTTGTTGAGCTCTGGCCTGAGGATGAAGCCTAAGAATGGCCTCTGCCTCAGGCGCTGAGCACGGGCCTACTGGTGCGGAACTTACGCCCTCTATAGGGGGCCAAATTTGCTCTTGCTTTCGCCTTCGGGCATTTGGTCAATTTGAAACGATACAGAGAAGATGTAAGTTTATTCTGAAAGCCCCGGGTTCGAATCGTGCAACAGCTACTAACCTCCCTCACAGTAGCATGGCCCCTGCACTAAGGATGACACGCTCAATCAAAGAGAAGCTACCAATTTTTTTGAACTTTTTTTTTTAACTGGTTCGATATAACGTGAGGCGATTGATCGTGATTTTTTGGTAGAATTTTCAAACTGTGTTACTGCAGCACAAAATTCGGTCTAAGGAAACCTGAAGAAGAAAATGTTGTCGCATCGTCCATGAGCCCCACAACTGCACGCTCAGGCTCCGACTGGGCTATGTCGAGCCACGAACGTGGAGAGCCTTTACACAAGCTGGGATACGACCAGAGAGACATCGAATTTACGGCCCGCCCACGTGGCGCAGCCCAACCTCGTTTGATGGGCGGCGGTTGCTTCCAAGTGCCTTGACAACAGGACCCAGCTAGGCCTTGCTCAACGGCCCCATTCACTGAACGCACTGCGTGTTAGTTAGTGTCTGAATGGACTCCAGCCACTGGCAAGCCTGTATGGTGGAACATCCGAGGGCGATGCTCCATGTCGTGGCAGCAAGTCGCCCTGCCATTCCCAAGTATCCAGCCTCGTGCATACTCGCCCCCGCTTCCTTCGTTGGAACCCTGGTGGTATACTGCCTTGCGATCAGAGTGCCAAGAGGGGAGTTTGGGGCATTTCGCCGTAACGTTCTGCTACGACGTATGCTCTGGCACAATCACTTTGAACAAGAGAGACACAGAGTATTTTTAAGAGAAGATTCATCGTGACGTGGCCCCTACGTACAGAGAGACTAGGAAACCGAAAATCAAAAACTAGAACCCTTGCCAATGATTCTTTTAGGTACCAGTCCGCCGCACCTTCGTGGTATTAAGGTGCCAAAAGACTCGTAAGCCGTTCCGCATGCAAGCCAGTTTTCAATTCCACCCATGAGTCGGGGCGCGTCCAGCAGTCAACCAAGAAGATGGTCAGCTGGCCACGCCCTGTGACTCGCCAGGTAGCCTTCCGCGATCTATCAACAAACAAGTCCTGATGAATCTCGAGTAAAATCCACCCTCAAGCGTCAGTGCCAGATCCGGTGCGTGATCGATCTCGGCAGACAACAGGGCCTGTTCCGTTCCAAAGAGAAAGTATGCGTGTATCCGTGAATTCGTTACTTAGATGAGGTCGGCAACGTTCATGGGCATCTCCTCAATCTGGGTGCTGTAGAACTGCTCAATCTCTCTCATCATGCGGACGTCCTCGGCGGTAACGAAGTTGATGGCAACACCCTTACGTCCGAAACGACCACCACGACCGATGCGGTGGATGTAGTTCTCGCGGTTGGCGGGAAGGTCGTAGTTGATGACCAGGGAAACCTGCTGGACATCGATACCACGGGCCAGAAGGTCAGTGGCAATCAGGACACGGGAAGATCCGGAACGGAACTCCTTCATAATCAGGTCACGCTGAGCCTGGTCCATGTCACCGTGCATGGCGGAGACAGTGAAGTCACGGGCAGTGAGCTTGTCGGTGAGCCAGTCGACCTTTCTGCGGGTGTTGCAGAAGATGACGGCCTGGGTGATGGTGACGGTCTCGTACAAGTCGGAGAGGGTGTCGAGCTTCCACTCCTCCTTCTCAACGGCAATGTAGAACTGCTTGATACCCTCAAGGGTAAGCTCGTCCTTCTTGACGAGAATGCGGACGGGGTCGCGCATGAACTTGGTGGTGACCTCAAGGACGTCCTGGGGCATGGTGGCGGACAGAAGGACGACCTGGGTGCTCTGGGGAAGAAGCTGGAAGATGTCGTAGATCTGCTCGGTGAAACCGCGCTGAGAGATTATATTAGCACGTAATCAAGAAAAATTGCAGTCTTTTTTATAGCTTACAGAAAGCATCTCGTCGGCCTCGTCAAGAACGAACATCTTCATGGAGTCGGTCTTGAGGAAGCGGCGCTGGATCATGTCGTGGACGCGGCCAGGGGTACCGACAACGACCTGGGGGCCGTCCTGGAGAGCCTTCATGTCGTCACGGACGCTGGTACCACCGATGCAGGCGTGGCACTCAATGTTCATGAAGTCGCCGATGGCGACAACGACCTTCTGGATCTGCTGGGCAAGCTCACGGGTGGGAGCAAGGATGAGGGCCTGGCAAGCCTTGACGTTGGTGTCGATCTTCTGGAGGACAGAGATGGAGAAGGTGGCGGTCTTGCCAGTACCGGACTGAGCCTGAGCAATGACATCGTGGCCTGGGCAAAGCGTGAGCAATGGAGTTCGCAAAACAATTAGGTATTTAACATACCCTTGATGACGGGCATGATGGCACGCTGCTGGATGGCGGAGGGACGCTCGAAACCGTAGGCGTAGACACCTGGTGAGGCAAAGTCAGCAACATAGTCCACAGTGAGGGCATTTCCGCCCGAAAATTTTGAGCGCGGGAAGACATACCACGAAGGAGCTCCGACTTCAGGTTCATGTCATCGAAGGAGTCGACGGTCTCATCGTAGTTCGACTCGATCTGGCCTGGCAGGAGATATTTGTTAGCGACTTGTCAACTTGAAAAAATAATGCGCTAGGCGCTGGGTAGAGGGAGGGGGAGGCGGTCGGTCGGCGACTCGTAGACGTCCTCAGTATCGAAATACGAAGCCTTCCACAGCCGCGCCCACGTTCTCTCATATGTTGTCGCAAGACTTACCCTCAGGCACATCCTCAAGACCCTTGTCAGCCATGATTGCGGTTGTGTTGTGGAAAAAATCTAGATCACAAGCACAGCTTGGGATCTAGAAATATCGTCGTGAAGGTGGGGTTTGGCGAGGGGTTGGAAAATCGCAAACGTCTCGTTGGAGAGTTTTGCGAAATATGTCGACGAATCGAAGTCTAAGAATTAAAGTCTCAACTAGATCCGATACTCTTGGCGAAACGCAAGAGTAGAACTGAATCTAGGAAAAAAGGGTGCGTTTGGTTTGGTTGTTCGTGGGGTGATGGTGCACGTTGATTGTTCGGGGTGGGAGACGAAGTTTTTATCAGCAGCTGCAGGAATTCTTGACCACGTAAAAAATTTCCTGGCGGCGGGCGGCCCCTCGATTTATGCGGTAAGCGAGGTGGCGCTAAACGGAACAGGCAGGATGGGTGATTAGGGCACACCCGCCGTGCCTTCCTTAGTGAATGAGCGACCACTAGCAGTGCAGCTATGAGAGACTGCTGACAGCGGGACACAGCGCTGGCAAGGCCGGAGATAGCAGGAACGATACAAGGCACAGCAGCCGCACTTGCCTGCTAGGTTTTCTTTGCTCTGTCGCCCATCCCGTCCCCCTCGAGGGTGCATCGTGGCGGAATGCCTACCAGATTTTCTTCTAGACAATCTTCATGCATTAATTGAGTCACAGAACATGTTTATCGAAGCATGTGTCCGCCACGCACTGCTGCCACCCACACCCGGCTCGTACCACCTGCACCTGCGATGCCGCTACGCCCAGTGACATGATTCCTTGTACAGCTATTTTCTCGTCTCATTTTCACACCCTTCTTCTTTGACTTTAGACTGTCAGGTAGATTCTTCAACCTTTTTGCATGTCTGGTTTCTCCAACGTTATCCCCGCCACTGTTTTTTTCCCTCCCTTTAGCCAAAAGCAGCATATACACATGTCAATGTCCTTCCAATGACCCAAGGATCCTAGTCACTCGCCTACCTACCACCTTACATGGCGAACGATACCTCATCTGTGCCACACCATGGCACTGTATCCAATAGCCGGACCAACAGCCATGCTGACAACACCAGCCTCGACGACTATGACTCAAAGGCCCTTGAAAATGCAGTCACGTCGACTGAGTCAATTCCAACTCATCCTTTGGGAGTGAAACCGCTGGGCAACCAGTATCTCTCGGACCGTCCGAACGCTCGGAAACACATCGGATATCTGAAAATTTTGCCCGATGAGGCTCTTATGCTCCTTTTGGAGTATCTCGATGAGAATCGTCTTCGAAAGCTAGGCTACACTTCCAGGTTCCTCTACGCATTCTGCCGATCGGATGATTTGTGGAAGACGCTATTCCTTCAGTAAGTCAGCCACTTTGTTGAGTAGAGGGAAATCATGAGATCGGGTGTTATTGGTGTCTAGTGGCAAGCGCTGCGACTTACAGAGTCATCCGCACCCCGGTGGTTTTACTCAATCAAAATAAGAGCTGTACTCGACTGGGCATTCCTGGTGACTCTTATCCTAGAAGGATCAGAGAACGTTACCGTGATCACGTATCTTGACTAGTAATTCATTGACTTTACTAACGCAATCTTAGATCTCACAGCTCAGGAAGATTTGAGGGCAAATGGCAAGGATCCTGGAGGGCTACCCAGCTGAAACTCTCGTCTGAGCAACAAGCAGTCATTGATTGCAGTGATGTCTTCTCCGACGTTCTACACAGACCCTTTGTCTGCAGCCATGTAGATTTGAAGCAGTTCACCTCAAGGATACCAGCTCGCAACACGATTCAGCGCATGGAAACCCTGACCTATGAGGAGTTTTCTGAAAACTGGACCGATACCCCTTTCGTTCTCACCAACTACATCCAGAAGTGGCCCGTTTGCCACGGATGGACTATTGATACCATATCGAAACGCTACCACGATGTAGAGTTCCGCGCAGAGGCTGTTGACTGGCCCTTTTCGACATATAACGAGTACATGAACAACAACGATGACGAGAGCCCTCTTTATCTATTCGACAAGAAATTTGCCGAAAAGATGAAGATTACGATTGGCCAAGAGGAGGGGGCAGCTTATTGGAAGCCGGAGTGCTTTGGTCCGGATTTATTCGAGCTTCTGGGAAAGGAACGGCCTGCCCATCGCTGGCTCATCATCGGGCCTGAACGGAGCGGATCAACTTTTCATAAGGACCCCAACGGGACAAGTGCATGGAACGCGGTGATCCAAGGTGCGAAATATTGGATCATGTTTCCACCCGCGGCTATGGTCCCCGGAGTGATTGTCTCGGAGGACAGCAGCGAGGTTACCAGCCCCTTGAGCATCGCAGAATGGCTTCTCGAGTTTCATGCTGAAGCACGTCGGTCACCCGACTGCGTCGAGGGTATCTGCCAAGAGGGGGAAATCCTACACGTGCCTAGTGGATGGTGGCATTTAGTGGTCAATTTGGAAAGCGGAATCGCCTTGACCCAGAACTTCGTGCCGAAGAACCAGCTCTCCGAAGTCATATCATTCTTAAGGGACAAGCCAGACCAGGTGTCTGGCTTCAAGCAAGAGGTAGCTGATCCATACGTATTGTTCATTGAGCGACTCCGCCAGGAACAGCCAGATTTATTAGAACAGGCCCTTCGGATTCTGGAGAAGAAGAGCATCCAGAAAAAGAGGAAGTGGGAGGAAGCAGTAGGCGGAAGCCAGGCAGAGGCCAACGGAGGTGGCTTCAGCTTCGGATTCGGGGATGACCTGGATGGTGAAGAAATCCCTTAAGCTGCCTATTGTACATGGCAATACGGCGTACTAGAGCAAGGATTTGTCCGATACTGGGAGGCAGAGACCCTTCGTCGTGTTTGTCTTTCGAGTACATCACTCATTGTTTTCAAAGACATGGCTGATTTATCGTGGACGAAGCAGAGCCACCCTTGTATCTCCATATCCTGGCCGCAGCTTTGTCCGACACACCTCGTAGGTAGCCCTCAGCCGAATGGGATTTGGAAACAGAGTACAAAAATGGCTCCTTGGTTGAACCTTGCTCGGGTGTCATCAAAGTCAGCTCACTCACTAAGACGGAGCGACTTGAGTCAGAATAGTACAAAGGGCGTATTGTGGTCGGCAAGGGCAGAGCTGAACAGAGGATCGGCTTCAATGAAAGCACCGAAGAAACGAGAATCTGTCTTTCAATCTTGTTCCGCTACCGAGTACCTCGCCGCTTAGCATCTAACATTGGAAAGACAGCATTACCATATTCCCTTTCCAGTCTAAAACGTATTCGAGTAATTCCTCAAAAGCAAGAAGAACCCACAACATATAGCATACCAAGATGTTGGATTTCTTTCCAGGGTGCAGGTATAGATAGCTTCATACTTCAGATGTCGGGTCTCACGCCATAACCCGCTTCAAGCTGTCGCTGAAGTCAGAACCCTGGGCATTCTTGAATTCGAACAGTTTAGATGAAAATGTCACTGCCCAGGATAGGAGGGTGTCTACCGAACTTGAGGTAAGGCGAGGTACCAAGCAAGGTACGTACATCATTTTCCCCACCCCGTTGTGGTCGTCCCTGAGGACTCCCATCAGTGGATCACTGGGTGGGCAATTGGGAGGTGTGCTTCTTGGGGGTACGTCCCGGTTACCTATCCTAGCGTGCCTCGAGATTGGCTCCTTTCCGGTACGTGCCCGCTAAGCGTGAGTCCACTGACACCGGGTCCCAGTTCCCCGACCCCCAAAGAGCTGTTGGCCAGCTGGTGGGTGGTGTGCATCATCCCTTCCTACCTACCTTTCTAGACTCTCTCTCACCTTGCCTCAACCTGTTTCCTTGCATCCACAGGAGCGGTGCAGCAGCAGCGCAGGAAGCACGCACGCACCAGTACCCGACCGCAACTCACCTTACCTCTGCCGCCCTCAAGTGGCCCCGTCCTCAGCTGAAGGGGAACGACGACGTGCACCTGGCTGCATTTCCGCCATCCAAACCACCATCTCCAAATCTCCCATTTTCCTCCCGTCGTGTCTCGCTTCTACATTAGCCTTTCAACGGCTGGCAACAAAGGCTCAGTTTGCGAGCAACCCAAGCCCACCTAAAAGGGGAAGCCTCTTTTCTTTCGCGTACTTTATGCCCGTAATACCGACCGCTTCATTCAACAGCAAGCTCGAGACGATCCCCCCTCTGCCCCTGGCTCCGAAACCATGTGACGGAACCATCGAATCCCGCCCACCAACTTCGCTCCCATCGCCAACTCGCTCGCTTTTCTTCGATTACTCTTTCAAGTACACACGAGACTTCAGCGCGTCCTGCTTCTAGTAGTTCTGACTTTGCGCTGGCGGACAGAACTCGTCTACCCTCAAACACAACCCCCCACGGCCATCCGCGAAGGCTGACATCCGACGTCGACTCCTACCTAAACCCTGCCTGACGCCGCTGCAACCGCTGCTTTTGCATTCCCGCCGTCAGCCTTACGTAGTAGTTGCTCCGCTTCAACCCAAGACCGAATACCATCTATAGACGCGCCGTTACGGTCTCGGCTCTAACCGTTACATACGCACGCAATACATTACTTTTGACGCACCTTTGCTGCCTCTATCTGCTATACCTAGGCCCGCGTCTTGGCCTCCAACCGCGCAAACATGGTTTCCGACGAGCATTACGAGATCTGCCTACCGATTCTCCAGGATGTCACCCTCGAGGATGAAGACAAGACGGACAAGCTAGAAGATCTCCTGCGAAACCAGACGACTCTGAATGGCTCCTCACTAGATAATGCGATCCTGGATGTCCTATGGCGATACCGTGATGGAGGTGGACTGGCGGCCTCCCCTCCTCCTATCCGCCAGACTATCTTGCGGCGACCATCACCTGCATCATGGCGCGGCAATGCCACTCCTCTGTCTGGCTCGCCCAGACTTGGGGTCAGTCCTTTGGCCCCTCCAGGCTTTGTTCCTTCCTTTACTCCATCTTTCACGAGAACGAAATCGTCTGCGGCCTCTCCCTTCTCCTCTCCGAGGCCCTCTCCGAGACTTGCATTTGCGACACCCGCCATACCCAATAGCCCGAACTTGAACGCATACGAGTTCGCCAACGACAAATCACCTTCTCATGAAACTTTTGGCGACTATCAGACGGAAAACGTGGAGTGGCTTGTCGCCGATGATGCTATCAGCGTTACATCATCTGTCGGAACCTCAAGTGGCCTGAATGCTGCTGCGCCCGAGTTTTCCTCCATGTCGTCACAGCAAGCTGACATGTCTCCATATGACATGCTGCGTTCAATTCTCGGCCGGACGCGAACTGATGAGGAGATTGAAGCAGCTCTTGCCCTCCATGGCTACGACCTAAGCGCAACGATTGCATCAATCATGGAAAGTCAGGCGCAAGAGAACGGATATAGCAGCTCGCAGCCTGACGACAATAAGGTGTCTCTGATAGGAAAGGCGCTTGCTGCAGAAGGACGGCCCAGTACCCCAGCTGGACAAAGGTCGGGCGTTATCTGCAAATTCTACATGTCCACGGGACAATGTTTAAGGGCAGATTGCAGATTCAGTCATGACTTGAGCAATCATTTGTGCAAGTAAGTATATCCTACTCCAGCTTTAAGTACAACTTCAGCTAACATGACTACCAAGATACTGGGTAATGGGCAATTGTCTAGCTGGCGAAACTTGCATATTCTCCCATGACCCAGCACATCTAATGAACAAGCTGGCGCTGGACGGGGCCAGTACTCCGCCAACAAGGCAGGCCAACTTGTCCGATCTGAACTTGTTCCCAGCACTTCCACCCGGCACGCCTGATCACATTGGCAGTTATAGCGGAAGCCCAGGTGTTACAATCGGGCTTACGCCCCCACCCGGCCTGAAGCCGTTCTACGCGAGCGACAGCCCTCGGTCTAGATCTCGCCCAGGAAGCCGACACCAGCAAGCGAGGGAACTTGTGGCTCCGTCGCTGGACGATGCAGACGCATTCCCTACTCTAGGCTCTGCTGCAGCGAAGCAAGGCAAGAAACACCACGGGAAAAGGGGTGGACACGGCCACAATCATAAGGAAAATTACGCACCAAACTCCCTTGCTGAAATCGTCAAGATGTCGCCGTCTCCAGGGCCGGCTTTGCTCCGCCAAGATATTAAAAAGATTGGACGAAATGGGAGCTCAACCAATATCCGGAACGGGGAAAACAGCGCGGCAGCACAGGCGATCCAGAATCCGAAACACATTCCGTGGTTAGAAACCGGCGAAAGAGCCAACAAGGCCTACCTCAAAGCTCGACAAGAAGCTATTAAGCACGGCGGTCTCAGGAATAAGTTCCTCCAGAGGTAAGAGCAGCAATTTCTGAAAGATACTTCGCCAGACTAACCACTAAACTAGCGCTGCTCAAGCATGGAACCGGAACGATGCTAGGGCTGCCAAAGCTCTGAGTCTGCGAGGCCAGAGCGAGAATGACTTGATGCGGAAGGCACATCGAGAAGCAGCGCGCGAGCTCTATGAGGAACGCAACAGAGGCATTGCGAACAGTTCCGAGATATATGTAGACCTGCATGGACTTCACCCTGAGGAAGCCGTGGAATACCTTGAGCGGGTTCTAATGGAGAACGGCAAGGAGACTCGACCGATTTACGCCATTACCGGTACTGGTCATCACAGTAAGAACGGCAAGGACAAGGTCGGCAAGGCGATTCGTAACTTCTTGAACGAGTGGAGGTACGCCTACCGCGAATTCTCCGTCCCTGGAGATCGCAACAATATGGGTGGCATCTTGGGCATTGATGCTCGAAGCTACGACAAGTCGTTGGCGCGTGAAGGAACGCCGAGTGCAGACGACAGTAAAGAGGAGGTTGATATCTTGAGTCAGGGTGTGGAGATTGGGGACGGCAAAGTCAGGATGCTTGTTAGGGATCCTCCGAAGGGGCCTAGTGGACGGCGATAACAACCGGCTACCTAGAAGTGATGAAAAGACAATAAAGTAGAAAGAACCGCAAGTAGAAAATGTCAACAAGACGCTCCAGGAAGCGAACTCCTCTATCAGAATTATCTCAAGGCCCTAGCGCGTAAAGTGATGCATTATTGCTGATGACGACGGTGGAAGTAGAGCCGCGTCTAGGTAAGATCGGGCGGGTATCCGTACCTTACGGTAGGTTGAGTTCATGCAGGGAAGAAGCACTTTGAGCTTTCCAGCTCGAGTGGAGCCCCCACCGAGGTTGGAGAGCGCCGGACACTGGGCCGGTCAGTCGGCAGGCAGACCGACGTGGACGGGATGCACAGCGGCTGCCATTTTGGGACGTGCGAGTGCCTTATGCATCGAACCCCCTGTATGCCATGCAATTGAAACCGTCCGCAGGAAACATGAGACATTCTCATTGCGTTTTCCCATGAAACGGGCTCTTTAGGTAATGCTCTGTAAACGTCGTCATCAGGAACGGTAGCAAGCCTTGGTGTTCCAACTCTGAGTTTCTTTTCTGCGCAAGTTCACGTATTTTGGTTTCCTACCACGGCCCTTCTATACGTGTAACCGTACATTCTGGGGCAACTAAAATAAGGTACGTCGTACTAGGGCATTTCCAACGACCCTGGAGAACCCCGGTTATTTTTGGCAAGGTAGCAGCCCGCCCGCATTGACGGGCCCGGCGATCCATGGAAGTTAACCGCGGACCTTGCGTAACGCATGTCTCTAGGTGTGGCTTGGGGCACTCTGGTTAGGCAGCTTACCTCATCGCGGTGGGTGAGTGAGGTCAGTTCCTTCAACATTGCGACGCATTCTCCTCCCTCATCACTATTCTCTGTGTTCCATTTCTGTACTTCCCTCAAAGATTATCCCATTTTGTCGAAATGGCCTCGGAAACTTTTGAGTGAACCAGTTATAATTCTAACTGCGAAAGAAACGAAATTACGGTAAACGAGCGTGCAATCCACTGGTCGAAGCCCCGCGAATAGCTTCCTGTATCCGGAGCCTCCGGGCCCCAAAAAGCCACCACGCTTCCAGTTGTCTTTGCCTCCTCCGATCCCCGATCGACTACCCACGATGCCGGCCGACTACGAATCAGCAGCGAGGGCGCTTTCCCTCTCGCCGAATCCCCCGTCCTCTCCCTCCGAAGCCCACGCCGACGTTCGCCCGCCATGGATCCGCAACATCGGCGGTAACTCGTCCTCCTCGAGAACGACAACCACCCGCCGCATGTCCGCGGCACGCTTCGGCCGCGGGGGCCAATCCGGCTCCAGGCGCACCACGGCGCTATCGGGCGTGAACCGCGCGGTGCGCTCCGCCGTCAAGGCCGGCAACCGCCTCTGGAGCATGTACCTCGGCCTCAGCCCTGTCCAGCGCGTGGCCGTCGCCGCGTTCCTCCTCGTCGTCAACGTCCTGGGTCTTCTGTTCCTCATCTACTCGCACGCAATCTTCAAGTGGCTGGCGCCCGTGTCCCAGAAATGGCGCGCGCTGCCGTTCGGCTGGCTCATCATTTGGGCCTTCACCTTCATGACGGCCTTCCCGCCCATGATTGGCTACAGCACCGCTATCTCGGTCTCAGGCTTCGTCTACGGGTTTCCACTGGGATACCCCATCGTCGCGACGGCCACGGTCGCGGGAAGCTTGACGGCTTTCTACACGAGCAGGGGCATCTTCAGCGGTTACGTGCACAAGCTCGTCGGGCAGGATCACCGGTTCATCGCGCTAGGCCAGGTGCTGAGGAAGGACGGGATCGGCATGTTGACGGCGGTGCGCTTCTGTCCGCTGCCGTATAGCTTGTCCAACGGGTTCCTGTCCACGATCCCTTCCATCAAGCCTTGGATGTTCGCCGTCTCAACGGCCCTTGCCAGGTGAGCACAGTAGGGACACCTAATTGTGTCCTCGCCTCACTTCCCCAAGTTCTAGCACAACTAACAGAGGATCCCGAATAGTCCAAAGCTTCTCGTCCACGTCTTCATCGGCAGCCGCCTCGCCCTCATTGCCGAAAAGGGAGACGAGATGACGGCCGGCGGCAAAGCCATCAACTACATCTCCATGATCCTCGGTGGCCTCGTCGGCCTAGTCGTCGGCTGGCTCATTTACCAACGCACCATGGCCCGCGCTGCCGAGCTGGCCCTGGAACAGGCCGAGACGGAGGGCGGTCTGGTGCCCGGCCAGGACGCACCCGATTATTCGGATATTGAGGCCGGCCTCGTGGACCCAGAGGATGTGGCGGCGCTCATGGACGATGACGATATTTCGCTGTGGACGCGTGAGGCTGATGAGGAGGGCGGGTATCATGATGACGATGACGACGAGAATGAAGGCGGCGGGCAGAAACTCGGGCGCGAGGGTCCCGTGAATCCGTTTGATGATGAGCACAACGGAAAGGGGGTCGGGTTCAAGGATTCGGATTAAGGCGTTTTTTTGTTTCTAAACGGACAGCAACGGCACTGTAGACTTAGAGCTGATGTGGCACTAGACACTGCTTCTATACATCAAACATGACTGAAATGTTCCAGGACAAATGATGCTCAGGGCAGCGTACGGGGAAGCACCAATCGGGCAGCAATAGTACGGAGTACTCTCGTGATATCAATGTCTCATTTCGGGTCTTGTGTGGTATCATACGGACGAGTTCTGTCTGCTTTTCCTCCTGCGTCCACTCATACCATACCCTCCCTTTCTGCCTCATCAATCCGTACATCAAGCTCGTGCAGTACACCGCGGGGTGCAGCTGGAATAAGGAAAATCCACGAAGGTGGACGAGGAAAACTAGCTCTGGATTAAAGGTCACATCCCAACGCCTTCGCTTAAAACAGACAAACGCCGCCCTTTCCCGAAAATAGAAAGTCGTATGTGCAAAACGGAAAATGGAGAGAAACAAAGATTAGAAGGTGTCATGAGCTCAGACCACTATTGCCTCCCCTGGAAGTGTTGCATAAACTGGATCGCCTGCTCAATGGGATAGCCGATGAACACTGGACCCGTAAAGACCATCTGTGGCACGCCGTTCGGCGTGTACTGCTTGTTCGCGTCGAGAGGTGGGTTGATGAATGTCGGTTGTTGAGGGGGTGCGCTGTAAGACGGCTGCGGCTTCACAGGCGTCGATGGTAGTTCGATAGGTTGAGGATCCGGTTCAGGGTGGACAAAGGTTTGATCGCCAGTATTTGGCGGAGGCGACGCGAAGCCCATAGCAGCAAGTTGAGCGTGATCGAAAGGGCATTTCCCTGCAGGCTTTGGCGGCGATACATCTTCGCCTATCTCGTTTGACATGAGCTTTGGAGCTGGTGTAGGAGACACAGGCTGGGCCTCTTCACGAGCGGCTGCCATCGCTGCCATCTTCGTATGATCGAAGGGGCATTTGCCAGTCTTTGTCTTTGGCGCTGGTGTTTCTTCGCCTTCAGAACCAGATGGCATAAAGACGGGTGCTGGAGGAGGCGAAAGAGGACGCTCTTCGTCGCCCATACCGTGAGGCTCGTAGATTGGGACCGAAATACCCCATGGACGGCTAGGAGACTCGCCTACTCGAACCTCTTTTAGCGTTCGGTCGAAGTGGCTCTGTCGGGCCTCATCTGCATCTTCGGGCTCCGGCTGAGACTGCTCGGCATCTTCTACCGTCGTGTCTGTGACAGCCTTTGCCCAGTTGTGAACCCTCTCATTCGAGGCCCGTTCGATTTCTTCCTGCTCCTGCTGTGACTCTGGCAACATTGGCTGATGTAGCGCACTAAGCCCCTGAATCATGTTCACCAGATTGCCATATTTTGCGTCCAACTTCTTGATTTGCACTTCGTTCTTTTGGTATCTCCTCACACAGACCTCGTGACTGCGAGGCAACTCGTGTTTGTGTGTCTCGACGTAGTGTGCAATCTCTTCCGGGGAGTGTTGGTCTAGGTAGCGAATGGGACATTTGGCCGGGGAATCGGCAGCGCCGGGAGCCGGTTGAGATGTTGATTCCTCGAACATGGCGGCACAGATGGGGTCCGTAGAGTGGTGCGGAGTAGGGTCCTGGGAGCCCTTCTCAGCGCTTTGCGCTTCACCATCGCCCTCGCCTGCGCTGTCCGCCTTCTGAGAAGAGAAAGGACATTCCAAAGGCCCCTTCTTCCCCTCGATCGTAAAGTCTTGCTCAAGGACGGTAGACATCGAAGTTCCGGTCTGTGCCTCACGAGAAGAAGTCTCTCTGCTAGAGTCGCTCGTCTTACTCGTTTCGCCGATTGACGTAAGCTGCTGAGCAACGCGCCGGCCGTCTCGGATGATGAGAGCAATCTGATTTCGGGTATCCAGCTTGTTGCGCTTCGGTAGCGGTACGGGGTTGGCGTCTTCTAGCGATGGATTCGCGAGTTCTGGCGGCAGCTGTAACTTTGCCAATACTTCGGAGATTTCGGGGGCAGCAGGGGCATGTTTGTCGGCCAAATACTGGTACTGCGAAGGTCGGCCGATTAGCAAGGTTTACCACCGAAGCTGGCCTGGAGGCGAAAGCGATGGGGGAGTTGCAAAATTGCAAGTCAGAAAATGGTAAAAGGAATCAGTCTTCGCCCCTTGTGTAAGGAGCTCTTGATCTAGAGCTAAGGTTGTTCATCATGTTGGAGGTGGTGAGGAGAGTGTCGCAAAGCAGTGGCTCTGCTGACAAACCCCTGCGCGTTTCGTTTCAACTCACCTGCTCGTGGGCGAATCTGAGCTTGTGCTCCAGGATCGTCTTCCTGTCGGTCAGGATCTGGACCTCATCGGCAAGAGCGTTGAAGGATTCAACAAGCGTCGTAGTTAGATGTATGTAATTCATCCCACTGTTGGTGGCTTCGCGCTCGGAACATGTGGAATGGGGCATGAAGTGGCGGGAAGAGAAGGTATTCGATGTTTGGGTGGATGGGGAGACTTTCCTTTGGCAGCCCATCGTGCACCAGGCGCTTCCCCAAGTTGGGACTTGGTAGGTTCGCTAGAGAGACGGCGCGCGTGGAGTCCGACCCAGGTTTTGCCGAGCCGAGCACCTTCGGATCGTACGCGGGGGTTGATGTCATTGGTGGATTGTCACCCGGAATCGGAGCTGAGCTTATGTAATGAATCTAGAACATTGCTACCTCTAAGAAAGTGAAAGTGAGGCAAGGAATGGGAGTTGAAAGAAATTCCTGCCTGGCAACGGATGGCCCGCAATGTCGCCAGCATGCTTGCTTCTTTCTACGCGCGTATTTTATCGTAATTCCAGTTTTGTGTAATTGCATCGTGCGATCATATACAGGTCTTCTGTTCTCTCTCTCTCAAACCTCACGTATTACCAGTCCATGTCGGTCCCTATGCTCGAAATTGTTCAGGACGCCAGCACCTTATGCTCTAATGAGCAGTTAACATCTCTTCCTTCTAGCCAACTTCGAGAATATATAATCAGTTGCATATGCATATCCCCGTGACTTCTGTAAGAAGTCATTAAAATCTTATCGACATATACCTTGGCAAATAATTGCTTCCAAATTGAGAGCGAATTCTAATTCCTGAAAGTGGAAAACCTGAGGAGTAATCAGTGATCGAATCCTTTCCCTGAAGGTGCTGTTCCTGAAATGCAATGCTCACAGTGTCACACTGTGACTGACCCGGTTGCCCAACTGAGAAGGTGCGACATCTCACGGCACTTAATCTTGCACCGCCATCTAGGCGGGGTTCTCAAGGTCCTCATGCTTGCGTAGTTGCCAGCATCAAGTCTAGTGTTCTTGTTTAAGCAGTTTGCTCTGCGGTTTTCCCGCTTTCCTGTGCCGTCACCAAGCCTTCACTTTACTACCACCGGCTCAACATGGCTTCTAAAGTAATTAGTGCGGCGAAACTTCTCAGCAAGAGGTCGCATGTCATCCCAGGTAATTCTCCATGTAGGATCGTCTAAAGATCAGCACTGATCAAACGACAGGTCAATTCCTCGTGTCTGAACTCTTCTTCGAGGTTCCAAAGGACTACAGCAATCAAGCTTCGGGCGTTCTTCAATTGTTTGGCAGAAGTGTCACCAAGCACGAGAGGCCCATAGTCCCTCCGACAGAAAGTGAGAAAAAGCAGGCAGAGCAGAAACCATGGATGGTGTTTCTGCAAGGCGGGCCAGGGTTTGGTAACCCAGAGCCTCAGGACAGTCCTATCACTCGCACTGCCTTGGATCGAGGATACCAGGTCCTGTTCTTGGACTATCGAGGAGTTGGACTTAGCTCTCCCGTCTCCGCTGCTACCTTAGCCCTCGAGGGCAATGCTCAGAAGCAAGCCGATCATCTCAAACTACTTCGCCAAGACAACATCGTCAATGACCTCGAAGCCGTCAGAGCCTATCTTACTGAAGACTTCCCGGAAGAAAAGAAAAAGTGGTCCCTCTTCGGTCAATCGTTTGGCGGTTTTGTGTCTCTCACCTACCTTTCGAGGTTCCCTCAAGGCCTTCGGGAAGTTTTCCTCACTGGCGGTCTCGCACCTGTCGGCAAGTCGCCCGAGCAGGTGTACGAGGCAACCTTCAAGAAAGTCCAGGAGAGAAACCAAGCCTACTACCAAAAGTATCCCGAAGACATCGAAGCCGTCCATCAGGTGGCTCGTTTCATACAGGAAAAGAAGCAGGTCAACCTCCCTGGCGGCGGGTACCTCACCATTCCAAGACTGCTCACTCTTGGCCTTGCCTTTGGTGCTCATGGTGGACTCGACTCGGTGCATTCGACCATCCTCAAGCTGAAGACGGACTTGGACCAGTTCGGCTTCTTCACGCGCGCGTCCCTGACGGACGTTGAGACCGCAACGTCCTTTGACAGCAACATCATCTATGCTATCTTGCACGAGGCCATCTACACTGATGGACCGGGTTCTGTCTCCAACTGGGCAGCCTACAGAGTCGGCAAGTCCTTGGAGAAGTTCTCCTGGTTGGCGAAGGAACCCGCTATCTCCGAGTTCACAGCCCCGCCTCTCTACTTCTCGGGCGAGATGATCTTTCCCCTACACTTTGAGACATATCCGGAGCTGATTGAACTGCGCGAAGCCGCCGAGATCCTGGCCAAATTTGACCAGTGGCCGGAGTTGTATGACCGAGAGAAGCTGCGCGAGAACACGGTGCCTGTGTACGCCGCCGGCTACATCGACGACATGTACGTCGACTACGAGTTCGCCAAGGACACGGCCGCGCTCGTCAAGGCCAAGGTGTACGAGACGAACCAGCTATATCACTCCGCGCTGCGCGCCAAGACGGAAGAGGTGATGAGGGAGCTTTTCAAGCTTCGTGACAACCCAATCGACTAGTTTGTACCTCTATTCTTCACTTCACGCATGTACATATCTAGAATCGCCTCAAATGGGTATCTTCGCAGCCGTCCTTTTCCAGAATCCACATCTCTTCTCTAGTTGCCCCAGGTCAGTGGTCGCGAACCCCTCAGGGTTGACGACCCATTCCTTGCTGTCCTTGAGGGGCGGCACACCAGCTTCCGTTGATGCCGACAGTTTGAGCGCATTCGGGTCACCCGTTTGGAAGAAAGACGCAAACGCCCCTGCAACAGTAAGTGTTAGTGATGGTATTTTACCGTACGCAACATGCAATCTTGTGTACTCACCGGCATAGCCCTGGTAGCGTGCTGGGTCCGTCTTTTGCACGGCATTGACCTGATTCCACTGCATATCTGTTAGCAACCCACCGACTAGATGCTTCCCTGAAGAGGCACCAAAACTCACCCAGACGGTATCGCTAGCATGTTTGGACGGGTTGAGTGAGTATTCGCCCAACCAACCCCCCTTCGGCGCTGCGCCCGAAAACCAAAACGCCGGACACGACAGAACCACGTCCCGGTAAATGAGTCCGGCCCGCACATACGTCGTGTTATACGAAATCGTCTCCGTCGTGCCAGCCGCAGGATACAGCCTCTTGACGCCCTCAATCTCGCAGTCGCCAAAGCCAGGGAGGAACCCCCTCAGCCACTTGTCAAACGAGGCCTCGCTCGAGTTGAACGGCGGAGACCCGACGTCCGTCGCGCTCTGGAGCCCGCCGGGCAGGAAATTCTCGCCCTCGTGCGTGTTGTGCATCGCGAACGCCAGGTCCATGTTCACCCGCCCCGCCGTGGCGGCCTCAGAGAGCGGCTCTCTGAGGAACTCGCCGTCAATGACAGGTGACCACGTGAAGGACGACGTGTTCGTGACATGCGAGCTCGAGATGGCGAGGCTGGCGTCCCGGATCGTCTGCACGTCCGCCTTCTTCAGGCAAGCCAGGCTATCCTCGGCGCCGGCGCATCCCGTACGGGAGGCGAGCTCGTCGTAGAGAGCCTGTGCCTCGGGGCTGTCGTAAGCGTACGTCTTTGGCCAGAACGGGCTGCTGGCCATGGCCTTGCGGAAGAGCTTCTGCTGCCCCCCGCGGCCGATGGCCTGCGCCAGCACGCTGCCGCCGCCCGCAGACTGGCCCCAGATGGTCACGTCGTCCGGGTCACCGCCGAACTGCTTGACGTACTTTTTCGTCCACTTGAGTACGGCCTCCTGGTCCAGCAGGCCCGGGTTCAGATCCGACTTTGGGTCCGCGGCGATCTGCTTCCCGGGGAGGAGGCCAAAGGCGTTTGTGCGGTAGTTTGGGTAGATGAACATCATGTCGGACGAGCTTGAGACGTTGAGGATCGGGTAGGCCGAGGGCGGGATGCTGAAGTAGGCCGAGCCCTGGATGAAGCCGCCGCCGTAAAAGGTGACGACGACGGGCTTCAGGGGTTGGTCTTGCGTCCAGGGGCGGGAGTAGAGGCCGAGGTACAGACAATCTTCGGAGCCGTTGACCTACAAATGCGCCCAGGATCCAGTCAGCACAACGTCTTCTTCTTTCGATGACTCAACAGCCACGAAACCACAAGATTGAGAACATACCGTCCGTTGAGGGCACATATCAAACGGCTGGCTAGAGTCATACACGACACCCTCCACCGCCGCGGGGGGCTGCGGCCCCCGGAACCGGTTCTCACCCACGGGAGGCGCCGCGTAGGGAATCTTCTGCCAGTACGAGATGTTATACTGGTCCGAGTAGGCGCCCTGGAAGTTGCCGTAGTCGAGCTCGGCCAGGAGGTGATTCTGCTCCGCCTGCGCCTGCAGAGCGGGGCCGGAGGTCCTAAAGGCCGCCGTCAACGCCGTGATCACCGTCGCTACGGTTCCTGAGATGGGCGCCATTGCGGTACACGATCGTCGGGGAGGGTGGAAGATCCTCCTTTCGGCGTGGGGTGGCGGTGTTCAAAGAGGGAGGAGGGTAACTTCGATGAGCAGCGGCGGACTCGACTCGACTCTCACGAGGCTTCAGCAGGAACGCCGGAAACGAACTGGATGGGCTTTAGCTGACGCTGGTGGCTGGAAGACGATTATTATACCCATGTAGAGACAGTTCGCCCCCCGTTGCAACCGATGGCCGCCCCCCAGGGGAGCCTAAGGAGGAGGAGGAGGGGGTCAACCAATGGATGTAGGTAATAATCTAATCCAAGCCTGTCTGCCCAATCTACACTAGTTTGCATTTCCACCATACGTAGTACATCCGCCGTCCGGGAACAGAGGACCAATTCGGGGCCTGTTCCGGACGAAAGCATCGCGAACAACCCCCAAGAAGCAGGAAGAATGTAGAAGCTGTCATTGTTGCTTTCCTTGTGCCTGGTTCCGTGTGTGGGGTAGCTAGCGCCGATGGTGGGGATCTTGGGCGGACAAGGTTTCCCCTCTTGATGAAGCTGTTTTTCACTGGCTTCCCCGGAGCTGCGGAGCTTCGAGCAGCGCTGAACAGCCTGTGAACCAGTGTCCCCGACTCCCCCAGAATCAGCAAAGCTGGGGGTGACGGGGGGGTTGGGGTTCGTTCGGGGGCGGTGGGCTCGCGCCGCTCGGTATTTCTGCTCAATCATGTCCCGAAAGTATTCGTATGGATGGCAGATTCGACCATGCAATTTCTCCGCCGCAACCATTTACTTTTTTCTCTTTCTACTTGTGATGGATCCAATGGCATCAATGACTCTCTTACCCTTCGCTTCTGCCGACTCGCTTGACACTCGCGGGCCCGCGTGGATGCGACGGCTAGAGTCTGTCCTAATATCGCGATGCAACAAACCCTACCTTACTAACCTTCCACTACCTATTCATTCCAAAATTGACCGACCGCTTTTACCCTGCCGCCACGGCCCCGGCGCAACGCAGCGCAGCGCGCCGAGCCGGGCTGCTGGCAAGAAAAAAAAGGGTCACATGGGCCAAAGACCTGCATGGATTTTGGTTCGATCGGATAAACGGGATGCGCCTTTGTTTTATTTCAGTAATTTCTTCCCTCGCTTTCCATCCAAATGACGGGGTAATATCTCTTTCCACAATGAGGGACCCGTCGCCGTGGGACAAAGGCTCCCGAACATGGGGCTCCATCGAACAGAGTTTCTTTCGCCTTGACCACTCGACCACCCATGTAGCAAGCAACGTCTTCGCTTCCCTCCTTTTTCCCAACAACATACAGATACAACCGCCTACTACCTAGTCGTGTCGACGACGATTTCTTGCCTTCATGTGCCGCCGTCTCCATATTCTCCTCTTTGTTGAACAAGACAACCATGGCAGACAATCCCTATAGGGCAGACTCCATCGAGAGAAAGCCGTGCCTTTTCCTAACCACTTAAACACCAAACGGTCCTGGATGCCAATGATGCGGCGGCGGAGGCGGCGGAGGCCGCATATGAGGATGCATAGGCGGCGCAACCGGCCACATAGGCATGACGTGAGGGTGCGTCGCCCGTTCCATGGACGGTAGCGCCCTACTGCCTAGATCCTCCTCTCTTCGAATGGCTGTCTCTCGGAGCATAAGAGCCGCAACTTCTGGATGCCCAATCAGAAATTCCGACGTGGACTGCGGCGCTCGTTGCCAGAGCAGAGGCTGTAAGAAGCCAACGCGCGCAAAGATCATCCTCAATAATGGGTCAGATTCAGGGACGCCGGCGTAGAGCTTCGAACAAAGTTGCAACACAATCGACTGCGCTGCATCAGGTCCGGCGGATTCGAGCATGTCGATGCAGTGACGCTGGATCGCAGTTTTGAAGTCATCCATGAGGAATTTATTGGCAACAATGTATACCTCTAGACTTAGCTCGTATGTGAGCAGAAAAGTCCGCATGTCTTGGCCTCGTATACGGTCGCCATCCGCATACTCGTCGTTGGTAGAGACTGGCAAACCGACCGAGGGCGTTGACTCTGGCGGTGTGATGACTTGCTGTCGGCTACGGCGTCGGCTGTGTGGCTGTAAACCTAGGGGCCGCACTGGTGGCATAGGGTTGATGATGTGCGGCGGAAGGTGGCCCGGAATCGGCCTTGCGCGACCAACGCCACAGTTCCAGCATGGCGGGCCGATGGTTGTGGTGCAGCGCGGACATCTGCAATCTGGGCGGTGTGTACCTGGCTGTTTCCGGTTCATGCGGTCCCATTGCCGCTCCCGCCGCCGTTGCCGCCTCTGCGCCCGGATTCGACTTCTGGCACTGGCCTCACTGGCCTCCGACGATGACACCTCCGACTCCGATTCGCTTCGGTAGCCAGAGTCTTGTGCTTTCCCTCGTTCTGATGCCTCGACAGCCAGTGCTGACGCTGCTGGCTTGATAGGAATAAAGCTTCTTTGGTAGAGGAAGGCGACGAGAAAGTGGAAAATGGCCGGATCCTCTTCTGGAAAGTCCATGGATTGGGCCTCAGCTTCTCTGAAATCTCCGCAAAGGGCTTTTCGGAAATATTCCGTCGCTAGCAAGATATTTCTGTGTACATGGAAAATCTCTTGATTCGGCGCTCGTCCAACTCGCAAGGGGACGATGGTCGAACTGTATCGACCGTCTGCTGAACTGAGCCACAAATCTTCGCTCGGGCTAGGATCATCCTTCCGTTCGTTCTCTTCATGTGTCTGATCGATGACAACGACGTCCGGGAACCCGGTCGGTCGTGCTCTCATAACATCGCCCAGCGTTCGAACGCCATCATCTGCATCAGCACTGCTCCCGCCAGCACTATGGGCATGGCTCTGAGTGGACATTTCGCAATGCAGTCAGTGTACGAGGTTGAATCAGTTCGACTCTGTAGGAACTGTTGCGAGGCCGGACCTCACGATCTTGTTTTCTGATGAGCTGTAACAGGTGACCAGAAGAGAAAATGAACAAGTCGAGTCGAAGAACCACGAGAAAACAAAAACAAGAAAGAGAGAGAGGAACATGAGAGCGCATTTCGGAGACAAGGAACAACCGCTTCATATAGCTTAGACTTGTACCAGACCGAGGTCAGGCAGCCACACCCACAGCTATGTGCAAATGTCGAACAAGACGGATGAGGGTGGGTAGCTCGGTGGGCGGTGGCTGTCAGACCTTTGTTGGTCGCGAGCCTTCTGGGCGCGACCGCCAACTACCTATGGCGAGGCGCACCTCGGTCACTAGAGGTCCGCCGGACAAAACCCTTTCGGGACAGAGTCAGATTCTTTGCTTTTCCCGTCTCCCCTGCTGTGTAACTCGCGCATGAACGGTTGTGTTGTCGCATAGAAGAATCGATTGCATGTCAGGTGCCACCCGGGATTTGCGCTGGGTTTGCCATTCCTAGGTCGATCGGTTGTGGCTCTATTTCTCTAGCGAACATTCCCAGGAATGCCACCCACCTCGGTCTGCTTCCTATGCAATCCGTCGCCGTGGGTGTCTAGGACCCAGGTCAGTCTTGGTGTGGGTGCCTGTCTGGACCTATGCGCACCTCCGGAACGGGACGCAGGCAAATGCAGCACCGTACTGCGGGTGCCATGTGATGAACCTGAGTTGCGTTTGGTTGTCTTACACCGTTGCACCTTTTTTTCGTGTTGGTTGCTGTCGGTCTACGGCTTTGTTCCAAAATCGCGGCTAGTCAGACCACTGAGAAGCCACGGGGACCCAGAGTAGCGGTGGGAGCGGCCCTCTATCACACGCACTTCGCGTTAATATCCGGCCCTGCGAATGCGGTGGGAGGGGCCACCATCCGATGCAATGCAGGTTAGGCATCTTCGTCACCAATTATTGGCGGATGTGCGACGGCATGCATGCGCATCTATTGCGGGAGGTAGTAAAAAGAGCCTATGAGCACCATAGCCAAATGCCCGGGTACGATGTACCAGCTTCGTAACGGCCGCGGTGCTACCAAGCTGCAAGTAAAGAGCGTGCTGTAGGCCGCTCCAACCGTTGCCAACAACCTCCGACATGTTGGTCATTCTTCCTCATAGACTTCCTGTTGCATTTGAATACCTGTACGCAAGTATAGTCAGCTGCTGTGCTAGCCCGACTTACAGTCCACCAACGGCGCCGATATGTCTCTCGGTTTGACTTACGCCACAGTCGGTTGGCCGAATCCGAGATGACCCTGGCCTTGGCCATGAGTTTTCCTTCGTATTTGATACTTTCCTGCTCCTTGATGCGCAATTTACTTGGTTGAGCCTGTCAAACAATGAGGTTGTTATCAATCAAGAGTTCCGTCGCCTGCTTACCTGCATCAGAATTGGTAGGAGCTCGTTGGGATCAGCATTTGCGATGGCCGCAATGCTGCGAAAACCGTTCTCCCAAAAGACTCTTCTGTTCCACAAAGTTAGACGATATTCCGACGCATTCCCCGGTCGCGCAACTTACGCTGTCCGACTCTTCACAAAAGTGATCTTTGCCAAGGCCAGCAAGTCGGCTTTTGCCCCAGCTCTTAAACGGTCCGAAAAGTGATCTAATGCAGCAGACATAACGCTGGCCGATGCGATTAGCGATTGATCTACTACCCGTGTGGCGAGTAGTTCGACTTACCCCCAATCCATGTATTCGCAGAATTTGATCATTCCAGCCGCAAACCCATTGCAAGTTTGGGATAGGGTTTGAACGGCACCTCGCGGCACATCGTACTTTCGCGCCACAACGTGGATGGGCATCTCGTTACACAGGTCTCGTAATTGAAAGGCCATGTAAAACCGACGGTGTACACGAACTACTTCTTTCTCCTCAGCAGTCGTTTCTTTGAGTGCACTACCCTGCGCTCTGATCACGGTTAGCGACATCAAAAAAGGGCGCGAGGGGTACCTACAGCCGGTTGATTACAGCACGCTTAAGCCCAAGGAAACCGAGAACTCTATGTCCACTTTCATCCATATTGTCCATCTCGTTCCTGAAGACTTGCCAGTTGATGTTGATGCCAGAGTCCTGGACGGGTGTGAAAGTGTAAAGGATATGCATCTCTCCGTCCATAACAAATGCTTGAAGCGCCCTTTCCAGTTCCTTGTGGATGAAGACACCATCTTCAGGATCCAATGCAGAAGCCACAATGGCCCTCCCAAGTTTTGTCGGTTGGTAGTTCTCGCAGTCGTCTACGGACACAAAGCCCATGTTCGTCAGATTTCTGAGGCTGACCTCGACGCAGTCTTGGAGGGACTCCAGAGGCCCAGAGTGGCTTAGCAAAGTCTTTGTTATGTACTCGTCCAGCGCATCTCGGCTTGTTGCTAACCGTATGGCAATGACTTCCAAAAGTGCTCTGAGTACTGTTAGCACGATGGATACTACTGCGCGTTTATGCCGAGTCTCTGACCTTTGTATTCGCCTTCTGTCCGTCATCAACCCGCTTGTGATTTGCGGTATCTCAGCGTGCATCAAGTCGACAACCTGCTCAAGATCGTCCTTTCGGCAGCACAGGTAGGTTTCTCCGACTTCGTCCTTTCCCTTGCGACCGGCCCGTCCACGCATCTGTCTGAGCATCGATGGCCCTACAAAATCTCTTCCCATACGAGCATTGTGAAGAATTACTCGTCGTGCCGGCCTCAAAGCTGTCAGCAAATCAACACACGATTGTGCCAAACCACTGGACTTACAAGTTTATGCCAGCTGCTAAGCTACATGTTGCTACACACACTTTGAGTGTCCCAGCATCGTATGCATTGGCGATGATGTCTCGTTCTTCCGTGGTAAGACCCGCCTGCAACATTTAGCTACTGATTCGATGACACGGCATCTAATGTAAACTGACATCTGAATATGATTATGTTAGTTCTTAAGCTTGTCAAAGTTTCGTGGTTGGACTGACGGTGAAATGCAACGCCCATGGGTACCGTCTCTTCCAGAACAGGATCGATACCTGTTCCGAGACTACGCAACTCGGCCATGAGTTCAGTCCTCTTCTCAACTAGACCAGATTCGAGCTCGTCTAGAGCAGGCATGACTTTGGCAATCCAACGGGCGTCTGCTTCACAGCCGTAACGACTGCTGGCGAAGACCAAGGCTCCGTAGCCAGCCTTAGCAGTCTCGCTAGCAAGTGAAACAACAGCGTTGAGTACGGGATCTTGGAATTCCTTGTGACCAGAAGGTTCTATGCGTCTTGTGGCTCTTGATCCCGTCTTTTGAGTGACTGTATTAAGGTTCTTGGCCGTCTTCAGCAGCTCGCTTGTCGTTGTCGCTGGGTATATGTTGCCTTCGTAAACGAGATGTTCTTCGATCGGCACTGGACGATAGCGCGTTTCATACGAATGAGCTCCCAGCCACGTAGCCAAGAGACTGATGTTCTAAGATGTCGTGTCAGAATATGCCGTGGCTGAAAATCTGCAGCAAGATCGCACCCACAGACATGGTAGCGCTCATGCCGATGATTTGCACCGGTTGAGGCAGGGTGAGCAACTTTGTGCCCATTAATTCCATCAGATACCCGCGATGGTCATCGTCGATCATGTGAAGTTCGTCAAGGACAACTGACTTTAAATGTTTAATGGTGCAATCATCTATCGCCGTATTGACAAGTGCGTTGGCCTGTCGGGTCAAAGTTAGCTGAATCCAAGGCGTAGGCCGTATGCTTCCCACCTTCTCTATGGTACACACGCCAATGTCAAAGTCGGACCAAGTTGGCTTAATCTTGCTTCCCCCAAAGAACCCAATGACCCTGATCGTGCCTTCGTCTGCTCGCTGCCTCCAGATGCGTTTTTCGTCGTCAATCTCATCTTTTGGTTTCATTACGCCCTGGACGATGTTTCGAAGCCAACGGACCTTTTCCTGTACAAGGGCGACATAGGGTAGAACCAAAAGGACCTTGGCGTTCTTTTCCTCGAGCACCCTCTTCAGCATCAAAACTGTCGTCTAGTCAGTCCTGTGTCAGCTAGAATGATGGACGAACTTGCCATCAGCCACGAGAGACTTTCCACCTCCGGTCGGAGCACTATAAACGAGGTTTCTTTCGCCAGCGAGAAGCCCCGGTCCGCGAAGGCATGCTTTTTGCCATGGATACATTATTTTGATACCCAGGCTGTAGAAGTTCCGGACCAAGGAACGTGGAAGTCCATAATACGGATGGGCAAGAGCGAGTAAGGGATCCGAAGACGACGAAGGCGTGGGCTGGAGCTCTCTTCGCTGTGTGTATTCAGATGGACCTTGAGTAGCCGCCGGGCTCAATGAGATGATCGGGCTCGCGACAAGCTTCGGGGGCCCAGGTGGTAAACTTGATGCTCTCTGCACTAGCGAGGTGTGACTGGGCAAGATTGTTGGTTTCGGCGCAGTGGGATGGGCAGACTCAGCACGAGGTCGTTTCTGCCCAGCAATTGTGGTTGTCACGGCGTGATATCTCCGGCCTTGCTCCTCGGCAACCTCGACGGATGTTTTGTGCCAGATGCTGTTATTAGTGGCCATTGTGAAGCAAGATGTCACCAAACGTCAAAATGCAGTCCATTGAAACAGGGCAAATCCAAATTTGCAGTTAGATGCAAAAGCCAAGGCAGCAAAAGGACGAGCAGAGAAGTGAAATGGAACGGGTCCCAGCATCAGACTTGAATGTTGTTGTGCATGGGACTGCATCGGCAGGCAGCTACTTCCTGTTGGTGATGCAACGCTTGTTGCTAAAAATTGGGGAAAGCGCGTCCTGCAGAACGTGTGGAAGGCAGCAGCAGGGATGACCCGCTTCTGCTGGGCCACGCGAAATCATGTGTTGGAGGATGTGGTTTGGTTACCTCAGCATCAGCACCGTGACGGAAGACGGCCGGTGTGGCAGGTATTACCTCATGTGCCGCCCGAAATTTAACCACCAGGTGAAAGTCAAGCTTCTGGAATCGGCCGGTCGACGGGGTCGCAAATACGTACTCTAGACGCACCGGTCAGACCGCCCCCACTTGAGGCCGAGCCACACTTCTCACACCCAGTCTGGTGGAGTACCACTGGTGACCTGCGTGGCTGACTACCTACCTTACTCCATAGACCAGACGTGGCACTGACCTTCCATCGCTGTTGCAGAAATCTGTTGGAATCGGGGCCGACTAAGGTAGGCAGTCAGGGACTGGGCTAGATAACCTTGAGCCGATGGGGGCTACGGGCTGCCCCAAGTGATGATTAGATTTTGAGGGGAGACCAAGTTCGCTTGGCCCCGGGGGGGGGGGGGGGGGGGGGTTTGGGGGGGGGGGGGGCGGGGAGGGGGGGGGGAGGGGGGGGGGGGGGGGGGGGGGGGGGAGGGGGTGGGGGGGGGGGGGGGGGGGGAGGTGGGGGGGGGGGGGGGGGGGGGGGGGGGGGGAGCGCTTGTCTGAGCTGTAAGAGACTGGACGGGATGAGATCGGGGGTGCGGAGGGAAGAAGTCTAGGTAGGTAGTCTCCGTTTAACGACCATTGGCAATGGAAGACAAGAACCCGCAGTCGAAAAGACAAAGGGCAGGGCGGGACAGGTCAGCCTCTCAGGGCGCGTTGGGGGCAAGGGGGACCGGTTCCTTTGTAAGAGGCACCGGACAGGTGGCCAGCAGCAGCCATCAGGAACCCAAACTACACCGCAGAACAAATTTGTTTGGGCGAAGGATGATCCAGGTTCCAGAGCAAGTGGTATTGGAGCATTGGAACCATACGGTAAGGATTATACACAGTAAGGTAAGGTAAGGGAATGGAAAGTATCGGGTCCCCAATGCCTAGCTTTGGTGAGGAGCAAGACCCTGTCACAATACAGGGATCCTCAAGTTGGCCCCACATATTCCTTAACGCTCCGTCATGGCCTGCCACCACCAGTGATCACGACCCCATCTCCCAATGACGAAGATGGTCAGCCAGAACGGCTCCCCTCCTTCGATGACCAACACTGTCGCCGACGTAGAGTGAGGCTATTCGTCAACCTGATGGATACAGCGAGCTAAAGCCTGACTCTATGTACTGGCAGCTCAATGACTGCATCGAAAATTGTCACCTCGGTCAAGCCTATCCCACGTCTTGGCCTTCATTTTATACCTTTTCCCACATCGATACAGCCAGTTGCACCTGTAGAGCCAGTAGCAGTACATCAGCTGAAGAATACCTTGTGCATGTCACGCTCGGAGCACCAGATTCGAGGGCAGACATATGCTGCGTAGGGACTAATTCCGGCACAGGCCCAGCCAGGTTCGAGGTCCAATATTGTCAATTCCAGTCGGGGCGTCGATGACTCGGCGCAGGGCATATGGTCATTGGCCCGACCGGGTGAGCGATTGCCTCGTGTGCCTTGGTGCGTTACCGCTGACATTTAAGTGAAAGTCGGATCTTCACGATAAAAATATCGCGCTCTCCCACTGCCTAAGTTGCATACGCAGTATTGACCTTGGGTTCCATTCGATGAAACGAGTCGGGGTTCAAGGCAGCGCATAACTTGGAAGCCGGTAGATTAGGAGTGATTGGAAATGGCCGGGAATGCGCTTGTTGCTGGTCAGCGATCGGCCCCTGGCAACATGTGGCATGTGGTGCCCTTCCTTTTTTCCCTCTCTTGTGCGGCGTGCCGGACCAACCGACAAATGCGGTCAATCTTATCTGGTTTTTCTGACGTCCCCCGTCTGCCGCTAGTGGGCTTCACCACCGATCGCGAAAGCCATTGCGTCCAAATAATACCTATCCAGTCGACAGAAGCACTCCGGGCAGCCATCACGATTTTGGTCGTTTCAATCCCTTTCATCTTGTATGTCCCCTTGAGAGCAATCGTGGAAAGCTGCGCGCGATGCTGAAATGTAGGCGCTCGATTGACTCGTGAACGAACTGCTTGTATTTTCGACCAAGGTAGCCACACGTAGCTAAGGGTGGGATTCGATATCGTGGACATTGCTGAGAAACCCAGCAAATGGAATGGCAGGATATCCCCATCGCCAGAGAGAGAGAGCATTCGATGGCGACAAAGGGGGTAAATGGATTTTTGGCTCATAAGAAGAAAGACGTGGCCCATTCGTCGTTCGGCTCCAGGGCTGCACAATCCAGGCTTAGATTGGAAGCAGCTGCTTGTACGCCTTGTGGGTGTACACACCCGTTGTCGATTGCACACCACGGAGAACTCCTCACCTCATTAGTCGCGCTCGCCGAGGCTGGCCCCCCGTTTGTTTCGCGCGATGCGGTCGCTGCCGCCGATGGCTTGCGGCGCGGTCGTGGCCCAAGCTGTGAAAGCACCAACTTCACTCCGCAGTATCTCTGCTAGAGACAAAAGCAAGTAGTGCCCTTTTGTTTCCCTCTTCAAACAAAACTGATTTGAAGGTCCTGACACCGATTGTGTAAAACCTTCAAAACAAGTGTCTTGGAGGTGAGAGAACGAGAGAGAAAGGTTCCTCCAGGTCTCCCATCATCGTTGGGATAAGGTACGTTCGAGTTGTCTTAGGTAAGGTAGTGCCGCAACTCCTGGAATGGTGGAGGAAAGATACGTACCTCTTAGTCGTCTGCCAGCGGTCCCTTGCGGCTCCACTCCGACGTCCAAGTCGGTACGTATCCGTTGGGATACATGACCATGTACTACGTACCTTACCTGTCTCTCCACGACGCCTTAAACCTCAGCGCGCTGAGTCTCCGTGCCAGGAGGGAATGGGTCGAGCTGGCTTGTGGTTTGAACTTTGAAACACATCGTAGTATTGTTTGCGCTGATGTGTCTTCAAACCGGACGGTCGCCAGAAACGTCAATAGGATATTGCACTCGCCTAAGAACAAGTCCCGGGAATGCGGGAGCGGGACCCAGTGTGCCTCGATCTCATCTGTAGTCCTCAAGTGCTCTGTGTGGTGGTGCGCGCGCCTTGCCTCGGAAGCTGGGCGGGCAACGGTCGGCATCTGACTGCTCTGTCGATGCAGCTCTCGCTCTGCTGATTGAAGCTGTCGCTCTTTACCTCTCATTGATTCTCAGACGGGAAACTTGGTTGCGTGGCTTGGGTGACCCGCCATTTCATATGAGAACCTTACAGTGTCAGACGGTAGCTCAGAGTGTAGGTTTCCCAAGAAGCTAAAGACCGATGCAAACATGGTCGAGGCCCAAGGCTGATCTGCCACCAACAACGTGCCGTATCCGCACAGCTCACGTGCAAAAACCCATGTCGTTTGATTCCGCAGAATAGTGATTATTAGGAAGATATTGACGATGTGGAATTGCATCCATCATAAGCATCAGCTGTGTCTCGGCTTGGCTGGGTTTACAACCAGTGCTGGGGCTGGTAATTGACAAAAACCCAGATTGCATGCCAGGCGAACTGGTACACGATGGGATAATCCGCCGAGAGGTGAGGTTCAGATTAAGGAAAGGGGTGAGGGTGGCAAAGGAAGGGTGCTCAATACCGACAGCGGGGGACATTGGAAGCGTTGCCGTGATAACCTCCGGAATTTGTTACCCCCATGTCGTGCATATAAGTTTGACAGGGCTTTGACGCACATAACCAAGCTCAGTGCGAAAATCGTAGTAGGGAATGGCGGATCAATACGGTCGGTCTGTTGTCCGAAGTCATGCTATGACTGATTGGAAAGGGGAAGAAAATTGGATAATGGGGGGTAAGAAAAAGAGTACCAAGGGAAGAGAGCATACGTATGAAGTTGGGTGTCATTAATGAGGCACCGTCCCATCCGGTTGGTGTGCAGGTCAAGTTGAGCCAGAAGTGACCACCTCATGCGGCCACCATTTTGTGGAGAAGACAGCCATCTAATGTAGGGCGTCGATCGGCCAGCCTGGAGCAATATGCGAATACAGACATAGTTGGCTAGGAAAGCAGAAACAGGCTCGGTTGAAAAGGCGCCTATTTGATTGAGGAATGGCGAAAGAGAGGGAAAACCCAGGCGCTAGACGGCGAGAGCAGGAGGTGCTGTTGATTTGATATTGGGGTGGGCGGCCAAGAGCCACTGAGTATCCCAGGAGGTGGGATGGAAATGGAACCGACACACATGGATGATGACGGGGGTATGGACGACATCTCGTGGGCACATCCCTACGTGGTAGGGAGCCCTTCGTTTCCACAGGGTTGGACAAGCCGGGGGTGCAACGAACCTAGGAAGGGCATCGAAGGAAGAAGTAGGCGAGTCGTTAGCCTGTTGAACATAAGCAGCAGCCTTCAATCAGCAAGCAACAATTGAGGCAGAGGAGGCGCGGCGACTGCGATAGTCAATGTTGTCAGTCCCTATGAGGGCCTTCGCACCTGCATTCCTTTGCTGTGCTCTTTGTCACCGGATGAGGAGCAGGAAAGATATCGCGGTGGCTCTTCAGGTCAAGACGATCAAGATGCTGATCAAGATTTGACTGGATGATGCCGGACAACGTTTGAGATGTAAATTGAGTGATGTGACATAAGAGTTGAAGAGGAAAGACTGTCGATACCTTGACCAGATTCAAAGGCAGGCGCGATTGGGAATGAAAGTGAAGGAGGAAAGCAGGAAGGAGAACTAGTCGGCTAGGAAAGGCGGGCGATGTCAAAACTGCAGGGAAAGTGCCAAAACAGATGGCGAGATGGAGGGACAGACAGGATGGACATGGTCCTGCTAGGTAACAATTGTGTGGTGAAAAAGACAGCCAAAAGTGACTTTCTCGCACCTTGCCATGAAATGCCCAGGCAGTCGCCTCGTGCCGCGCTGCGCTGCGTGTCTGCCAAAGTACTCGTACTTCCATGCCAAGTACTGTGTGCGTAGAACCCCGACCCATACCCAGACCCAACGAGCCAGCTAGCCCCGGCCGGCAGGCTCTCTGAACGTCAACGTCGTTAACTCGACTTGATCACGAGCGAAGCAAATTGAAGAGACTGATAGCTCGCATCCGATGAGGCCAAGTTGCTGGCGCGATTTGATGGTACAAGGTGCGAGATGTAATTTATCCAGAATTGATTCGGCAAGTCGGATAGCAAGAGATGTGGTCGGGGCAAGGTATCTGATGTCCGATGAAGGCAGGGTAGCGTATGCACGGAGAACGGGTACCAGCCAAGGTACGTCAATACCTTAGCTACCAAGCGAGCGAGCGAGTGAGCGGGACACGGAGAGACATGGCTATTTTGCTAGTGTAGTTAGACAGGGACAGGAGACGACGGAGACCATAGGAAGAGAGAGAGAGAGAGCGCGCGCGCGAGAGAGAGAGAGAGAGAGACAGAGACAGAGAAAGAGGGCGCGCGTGCGGAGGGACAGACGTCGCCTCATGCAGGTCTTGGGCATCGTCCACTCACACTTTCGCTTTCTTTCCCACTCCCCATCTGTTTCTGTGTCTCTTTCTCCTCTTGTGGGATATTTCCTTGACAACCTTACCTTGAAGGTGCCGCACTCAATCGATGGAATCTGTCGTCTCTTTTCCCTCCCTCCGTCACGCACATACACTCGCGCGCACCTCTGCGGACGCGAATGAGTAAAACTATGACTTGCTTTGACTGAGTTCGGGGCTAGACCCTTGGAATCGATTGAAGAAACTGAACGAAGAGCAAAAACCGCAGCAAAAGTACGGTGACGATCTGATAGAAGGCAACGGGTGGTGAGATGGACGGGGGGGCGTGCGGTTGGATTCTGCGGCGTTGGCAAGCCTGTGGTGAGGTGTGAGGTCGCCGGGCCCTTGCCCGGTCTTTGGTGCGAGAGTGATGACTGCGGGAGCGGGTACAGAGGTACAGAGTGGATCCATCTGTATCATGCAGGTCGTGGAGACGTATCGATACCCAAAGTTGCGCGTACTTTGTGTGTAGCCGCGAGTAGCATTCCCCGACCTGCAGCAGATCGATACTTCTCACCTCCCACGCAGCCCCATCCATCCGCAAGAGAAAAAAAAAAGAGAGCGAGGGGGGCCTGCCGCTGCTGCTTTCTCTCTCTCCTGCTTCTGTTGCTGCTGTTGCTTCTTTCCTGCTCCCGCTGCCGCCCTGCTGGCCCAGACGGGACTGGAGAGGCATTAGGTACTTTAGCTTACCTTAGCATTGGTCTGTCGGTACGCAGGTACGTATCCGTACATTTCCAGATTTCCATATGGCGCGCACACACGCACTCTCTCTCCCTCCCCCCATTCTCCCATATTAATACTACTTGTCCCATCAAAGTCCCTGGGCCCTTGCCCCGTGTGTGTGAGTACCTTGCCATAGATTAGCTGGGGAGAGCTACATACCCACCCGACTTCATTGCGTTGCGGCAGTGGGAGCCATCCATCGTAGCAGTCGGTCTCCGTAGCGGCAGCCCAGATTTATGGATGAGGCAAGACAAGGCAAGTCGCAAAGCCAGGTTAAGGTGGGAAGAGCAGGTAGGCCAATCTATCGGTAGGCAAGTGGATGAGGTAAAGACGGATCAGGTGCAGGTTCGTCGGTGCGTGGTGCTTTTGCTTTGCTTTGCTTTACTCTGCTGTGGTTGCTGGTCCTGGACATGGACATGGACCTGGACCTGGACGGGACTTGGTGCCATGCCGGCGCTGCTATGAAAGGTACACCGTACACCTACACACCTCAGAACAAAAGGCAGGTACGGGGTCGGTCGACCTTCTTCGACGTTTCTTACCATTTTGCCTTCCGCTTGTCTGGACCTGGACCCATCTTCTTCTTCCCGTCTCCTTCCTTCCTTTCCACATCACTTCCTCCCTGGCCCATCTTGACCACCTTCACAAACACGCTCGATTTCGGCTCTCCAACTGGCTCCATTGCTTCCATTCTCCCTGGTCGCGCGGATCCGTCGAACCTTCCTCGTCGGTTTCCTACCTACTGGGGTCCCAGCTTCTCACTCGCCCTTTGCTTTTCCATCGTCTCGTCTCTCACACTCACATTCTCATTCATCTACACCACCACACCTCACTCACTTCACTTCACCTCACCTCACCCATCACCACCACCACCGCCCACCACGCTCAAACCCAGACGCACATCTCTACTTCTCCCACATTCATAATCCAAATTCCACACTCACCCGCGTCACTACCTCCACGCGCCTTCCCCCCGCGACTTTCTTTTCTGGTCGATAGAGCTCCAAGCCTTTTACATATACCGTTCTTCCACACCTCGACACGGTCACTCACACATATCCATCTCCATCTCATGGGTTGCGTCTGGCTCACGGCCGCCTGCCTCACCGGATAAGTCGACGTCGGGTCCCATCTGGCTCAGCCTATGGATCGGAGCCTCCGCCGCCTTGCAGACGAACTTCACCCTGTCGGCCCTCTTGCATCTCGTCACCCGCGGGAAGGGCCCCGACATATTTCATCTCACCTCCCGCCAACGCGCAGCTAGCCACCGCCATCATGGCACAGAAAAACCAAACCGCCAGCAGTTCTGACGACCAATCTGCCAGCGCCACACCGTCTGCACAAGACGCCTCGGATTCCACGCAGCCTGCCACTTCGGGCGCGTCGACATCCAAATCAACATCTGCCGCCCAGAAATTACATCAGACTGAGCTGGACGCCGCCCTTCGCAACGCTCAACCCACGACCAAGTCATCTGCCATGGGCTTGGACCAGTCTTCAAAGGACGCTGCCGCCTTTGAAGCTGCAAACCCTTATGGGACGCGGTCACGAAACCGCACTGGCTCATCGCGCCCAAACTACGCCGAGGACAAGGATCTCGATGTCGACATGTATGATTACGCCCCAGAGAAGAAGGATCAAGAGTCCAAGAAATCGGCGCGTCACAGTAATGTGTCGGCCGCGTCCATCCAGGAGAACGCGCGACCCAACGGCTCAACCCGCAAGGCCCTGCCATCTGACGACACAAAGTCGACCGTCCCTCAGAACGGAGCAAAGGACGTGCAGCCAGCAAATTCCACCCCGACCACGCAAACACCGGCTTCGACAAACTCGACGCAACCCTCAAAAAAGCGCAAGGCTGCTTTACACGCCGCAGCTGCGACTTCTCAGGCTCATGCTTCTGCGACGGCCTCGTCGTCTGGCGCCAGCACAGGGGCATCACGAAAAACGGCGTCGGGTCCTTACGCTAGCTCTTACGCAGAGACGAACATGCTCAGTTTCGAGAACTCCGGTGCAGTCCCCAGGGATGGAAAGTTGGTGGCGGATGACGGTACCGTACTAGCACCCAATGGTAAGACAGCAACAAACCACACACGCACCTTCACGTACCCTCACTCATCATCCTTACGCCTCGTCTTAATTTTTTTCCCTCCTTCTTCCTGGAGAGGATTGTTCGCTGATCTAGATTCACAGACAATGTATATCTCGTGTGTGAGCCTCCGGGCGAGCCATATTACCTGGGTCGCATCATGGAGTTTCTCCACATGCAGAATAACAGCAAAAAGCCGGTGGATGCACTTCGCATCAATTGGTTCTACCGACCCAAGGATATCGGCAAGAAGGTCAATGACACCCGACTAGTGTTTGCGACGATGCATTCCGATATCAGTCCTTTGACGGCCTTGCGTGGTAAGTGCCACATCCTGCACAAGGCGGAAATTCCCAATATGGACGAATACCGAAAAATTTCGGACAATTTCTGGTACGAAAAATTGTACGACCGCTACATCCAGAAAAATTACGATCTGATCCCTACGTCGACAATTGTGAACGTGCCTGAGAGGGTGAAGAAAGTGCTAGACGAACGCTGGAAATTCGTTATTGTGGAGCAGGGCCGCGGAAAAGAGTTCACTAGTGCGGTGAAGTCCTGCAAGCGATGCAGCGGCTACTGTGCAAGGTTAGTCCGCCCACGCAGCAGTCTCATGGAGAGTTGGGGTCACTAACAGCATTACAGCAATGACTCGGTCGACTGTGCTGTGTGTAAGAAGACATACCACATGAACTGTGTCAGGCCGCCCCTGCTCAAGAAACCCTCCAGAGGCTTCGCTTGGTCCTGCGCTGCTTGTAGTCGTGCGCAGGAACGGAAATTGGAGGCTCGGCATACTCCCAACCCGAACAGTCTCAAGGAAAATGCAGGCGATGCTGATGATGAGGACTTGTACGACGACGATGATGATGAGATGCAAATCGACACCGAACGGACGAGTCCTGCTGAGGACGACGACGCCCATCGTACGGGCACTGCAGAGCAAATCTACCAAGCCAGCCTGTGGCCTTGGCGCTACCTTGGAATGCATTGCAGGCCCGAAGATGCCCTCGATTACGATGACCGAATTTAC
The DNA here is from genome assembly GCF_030867565.1 of Colletotrichum costaricense. Taxonomy (NCBI): domain Eukaryota; kingdom Fungi; phylum Ascomycota; class Sordariomycetes; order Glomerellales; family Glomerellaceae; genus Colletotrichum; species Colletotrichum costaricense. The sequence continues at coordinate 75,717 of NW_026848247.1, read as the reverse complement.
CCCCGCGCTAGCACTCGCATAGGTCCCAAACATCAAGCGCCCGTGCTTCCTTGGCCCGGCCAGCCTGTACAGTATCAAAAGCCTCTGGAGTTCAAGAGGACAGGGAAGAAAGGGCCCGGGCTATCGAAAGAAGCGCTTGCCGCTCTGGAGGCTGAGAAGATTCGACGTGAGAAGCGTCCTAAGTGGGTTCAAGATGAACCTGCGGGTTATGTGGCGAGAGGAGAAGACGACGACCCTGACGACCCGAACGCTACAGCTACACGCATCTGGTTGCCTCCCCCAGCAACGGAGAAGAATACTGGGTGGGAAGCCAAGCTCGACCGGTACATGAAAAAGGCGGAAGAGTTGACGGCCAAGTTTGGTCTGGCAAAAAACTCGACCAACTTCCACGATATTGCTGTGGCAAAGTACTACAGCAGTGACTTTGATGAAGATCGCGCACTAAAGGCGCTCTCGGAAGTGAACAAGGCGACTTTCAAGGAACCCGATCTGACGGCCACGGAACAGAAGAGGTTCGAGGAAGGTGTCAGCAAGTACGGATCCGAGCTTTATCTCGTCAAGCGACACGTCAAGACTCTTTCGCCTGGAGAGATTGTACGATATTACTACAACTGGAAGAAGACCCCGCAAGGCAAACAGATCTGGGGAAATTTCCAGAACAGAAAAAGCAAGAAGGAAGCCAAGAAGGCAGAGGTTGCTGCAAGCAAGTTGCAGGACGATATCGCCGATGATGCAGACGACTCTGCATTCGATTGCGAGAAGGCGGCAAGCAAGAAGAAGAGTTTCGTGTGCAAGTTCTGCCACACCAAATATTCCAGGCAATGGAGGCGAGCTCCCAATGCATCGGGAACACCTGTCAGCGAGGGCAAGAATTCCACCAAGGACAAAGGCCAGTACATCAATGCTCTTTGTCGCAGATGCGCGGAGCTCTGGCGGCGCTACGGCATTCAATGGGAAGAAATGGATGAGGTCGCCAAAAAGATCGCTCAAGCAGGTGGTCGAGCCTGGAAGAAAAGACAGGACGAGGAACTCCTCAAAGAGCTTGAGGCAGCTAAGGAAATGCATACTTACTGGAACACCCCTCCGCCGGCCATCGCTCCAGAGCCGGTTGTGGCAGTTTCAGCGGCACCTTCGAGCGAACCTCCGCGGAAGAAGCTCAAGGGATCAGCCCCAGAGAGAGACTCAGAGTCGCTCGCCTCAGACTCAGCTCCTGCTGCCGCTCCACCGAAGAAGAAGGAAAAGGCGGTCGAGAAAGAGAAACCAGCGCCTCCACCAGTTCCAGAAATCCCGAAGCCCAAGACTATGCCTTGCGCAATTTGCAACCAGTTGGAGCCCTTGGGAGATCAGCATCTGTCGTGTAAGGAATGCAGACTGACAGTCCACCGCAACTGTTATGGAGTTGTCGACAACAGGCACCCTGGCAAGTGGACCTGCGATATGTGCGCCAATGACAAGAGCCCACAGGTTTCGATCGTAAGTGGTTTACCGCCCTTGACTAATCTCGTTTCATATGCTGACTTCTGGATAGCAATACAAGTGTGTCTTGTGCCCGATTGAGCATACTGAGCATGACTTCGTTGAGCAGCCTAAGATCTCTACTTCCAAGAAGAAATCAGAGAAGGAAAAGGAGCGCGAGAGAGTGGAACGAGAGCAGGCACAAAAGGCTGCCGACTACTACAAGAAAAAGCAGGAGGATGCCAATCGCCCAGTCAACCCCAGGGAGCCTTTGAAACGGACCGCAGACAACAACTGGGTCCATGTCACCTGTGCTGTTTGGACACCTGAGGTCAAGTTTGGCAATGCTAAGGCATTGAGTCCATCTGAGGGCATTCCTTCTATCCCTCGTGCCAGGTACGATGAGGTTTGCTTGGCCTGCAACCACAAAGGTGGTGCTTGCATTACTTGCCATTACTGCCGAGACCCTCGTAAGTACTGCTCATTCAACTTCTTGGATGCCTACTAATCGCTATTCCCAGTTCATGTTGAATGCGCTCGCCAAAAGGGTTATCTCCTCGGCTTTGACATCACCCCTGTAAAGGGGTCTCGCCGTGACCAGTTCAATCTCGTCACTATTAATGGCGAAACTGGTGTCATGTCCGCCACAGTGTGGTGCAAGGAGCACGTTCCAACAAAGAGCGTTATTCATCAGATGCACGACATTGTTGATGAGGATGGCCTCACTGCTCTACAGTACTATGTGCAGAGCTACAAGCAGGCAGATCTCACCTTGACTGGCACAGTCAGAAAGGCCAACCTGATGACGAATGCTGCGAAGATGGGAGGTGTTCCTGTGACGCCAAGCACTCGGCGAGCATCAACCACCACTGCACCTTCTAACGTTGTTTCTCAGAGTGTGAACAGCGAAACCCCGAGCACTCACCAAGCAGGAGAGAAGATATGCATTACCTGTGGCATCGACGTCGCTCTCAAGTGGTGGCCCATTGAAAACTCCGATGAGCGGGAACTCACCAATGGTCACTACGGAAGCCTTGGCTCAGAGGCTCAGAAGTTTGTCGAGCAGAGAAAGTTCCAGTGTCACAAGTGCCGCAAATTGAAGAGGAAGCCGGTTCCCCATGCACCCAAAGAACCATCTCCAGTCATCGAGGCTGCTGCGAGGTTGGTACCACCTCCACCTTTACCGGTTGTCCCTGCACATCACGCTCTCGCAGCACCTCCTCCGCCCTTGAGGAGCCCACCAACGACCGGCGCAGAGGCCAGAGCTCGAAGCCTCTCTTCATATGCCTGGGTTGCTCCGGCACCTCCTCCACAGCCGTCTGCCTCCCAGCCTGCAGCTCCGCATCCAGCGCCTGTGCCTGTGCCCGTGCCGCCGCCAGTTCAGGCTGCTGCCGCACCACCGCCGCCAAACCCGGCTCCAGCTCCTCACCAAGCTCCGGGTCCCTATGGCCCTCCTCCGGCCCCAAGATACGAGTGGAACAGTCGCCCACCTCCACGTCATGGATCGCCACCACAGCGTCCTATTTTCCAGCCGTTGGCTAACCTACGTCCTCCGCCAATGATTCCAATGTCGATGGCCCCTACACCACCATCCGGTCCCAATGGACATATCGGCCAGCCTGTGCATCACGGAATGCCGCCTTCGCCGCTGATGGCGGGGCCCATGTCTCATGGATCCCATGGCCCACACGCACCGCCCTATGTGCATCCTTATCGGCAACCTCCTCACGGATCACCTCACGGCCTACCAAATGGCGGGCCTCAACCTAGAGGCCCCGATGCGTTCGCTCAGGGACTTCTACCGCAGCGTTCACCATACGGAAGTCCCCCAGCTCATGATGCCGGAGGTCCGCTGAGGACACCCGGCATGCGCCCTTCCAACGAGCCGCCTCGACCCGCGGGAGCGAGCACTAGTCCTTCTCTACGCAACTTGCTCTCTTGAGAGACTACGGCATGTTTCTTTCATTTTGCGACTTTGGGGAGTTTTGGAAGATGGTATGAGGTATAAGGAATGGTTGAAGTCCAGGGCCGGAGAGCGGAAACTCCCGCCCCGCTAGTGTAGATTATGCATTTCGTTCAAGCGCGAAAGAAAAACTTGTGTCAAGGTACAGACACGTTGTCTTGTGATAGCAACCGGCTGCACCGGGGAGGCTGGCGGAACGGGATGGGTTCCTTGTGCCAAGGGCGGTTGCTAGATGTCCTAGTGTTGAATAAAGCAAGTTCTCGAGTAAAGCTGTAGCTCAAGGCTCTGGTAGCCAACATAATGCGTGATACGTTGTCAAACGCTCACTACCTATACATACGTTGTCCACCTTTGGCTATTTACTTCATTCCTCCCCAATATCCTCGTTCCTGGCTTGGTCAGTATTTTTCTCTCGAGGTGCTTTAATGGCAAGATGTGCCGTCCGGTTGGCAGGGGACGGGCATCTTCCTTACCAGACTTCAGGCTTTTCAGCAATAAACTTGTCCATGAGAGCCTTGCATTCTGCGCTATCGACGACGATGACTTCCACGCCGCGCTGCTTGAGGTACTCCTCGCCGCCGAGGAAGGTCTTGTTCTCGCCGATGACGACGCGAGAGATGCCATAGAGCAGACAGGCTCCGGTGCCTGGTGGAAGAGGTTGAGAACCGGGTTCAGCATTCAGAGGGGAAGAGAGGGGAGGGAGACTCACACATGTCGCAGGGGGAAAGAGTCGTGTACATTGTGCTGCCCTTGTATGCCTTTCCGGGCAGACGTCCTGAGTTGAAGAGGGCGTCGGTTTCGCCCTAGTATCCAAAGCCGTTTGAGTTTTTGATACGATTTGTGATTGGGGGAAGGGGGGTTTCATCGGAAGACTTGTTTGACTTACATGGTGAATAGCCGAGCCCATCTGGACGCGGCGGTTGTGGCCGCGGCCGAGGAGCTTGCCGTCTGCGGAGACGAGGGCGGCTCCGATCTGGGGTCGGGTTAGGGGTCGTACGTTTTCCCCGGGTGGTGATGAGTTTTAACGTACCGGGACGCCGCCCTCTGAGGCGCCGGTCTTGGCTTCCTCGATTGCGATCGCGAGACCTTCTGTGTCGTTCATATTGCTGCCGTTGGGAAACTGGGTGGCAAGGTTGTCAGTTGAGAGGTGGATGGACGGAAGCGAACGAAGTGGGGGCGGGGTTACTTTGGGATTGTTTGGTATTGGAAGGGAAAGGGAAGGGAAAGGTTCTCACGTTTGAGTTGGGATTGATCAGGATGAGAGTATGCCGCAACTCTTGCTCAGCAAAGCAGGAAAATAGTGTCTAGTACAAAGGACGCTAGAGCCGTGTTGCTGAGTGTGCTTTTGAGTACGATAGAGACTTTGGTGGCGAAGATAGAGGTGGCGTATGAGATGGTTTGATTTGGGAGGGTCCTTATCGGTGTACTCCACTTGGTGATGATGGGTTACGAAAATCACCAGATTGATGAGCATCAAGGCCTTCGAAACTGTGAGATGGGGGTACTCTACTTGAGAGCGTTGGAGAGGACTTGGGCTCGTTGTGTTGATGAGTTGTTGCAACGCGGGGGTGAAGTCGGACGTGTGTGCGGTCGTAGCTCCAGCACGGGATAACCAGTCAGCAAGATGTCTACGCGCGCGAGTAATAAACGCGTCAATTAGCAATTATGTAGTCGGTTGATCGAAAAGCATTGATGTGGGACTTTGAGTTAGTGTAGTTCCGCAACTAAAAATATTCAAGTTGGGTCTACCTCGTCTGTCTTCACTCTCTGTATCTCCGGGACAAGCGCTCTGTTTCCAGGGGCGAGGATGGTGTGTTTACGAGACTATGCCACGTTGAGTTCGCTGCATGGTCAACACGGTACCCGAAAGCTTCGATGGTGGATATCAGCCTCTTTCTCTCTCTCACTTATCCTGTGTGCGCTGGAATATTCACAAAATGCTTCAAGAGATATCGGGTTGGAAGTAGTTGGAGCCTTTTGCCTTCGGCTTAGGACGTCTCTCACCGATCGAAATGTGTCAAACTCACGCCGAATGACCGACTACGTCAAATCAGTCATGTTAGATGATAGACTCACTGTACAATTAGGGTGGTGAGAAGGGGTGAAATTAGTTCTCACTTCCTTGCGGAAACCCACTCGGCCGATGAGGCCATTTCAACTCTGGTCATCTCGCCTTTTCAAGATCATCCATCCTAGGGAGCAAGTTGCAGCAACATGAATAGAATCAGCTCGTCATGTTAAAGAGATTGAAAATGGCCACGATTGGTCCCTCAACTACGAGCCTCCCGAACATGATCACCATAGAAGGCATTTGCGACGGTCTCATTCTAGGGGTAGCGTACCTCTTGAGTGAGTCGTGCCTTGACACCTTTGACAGCAAACCGCCAGGTCTGTCCACAAGGAAATGCGGAACTAGGCAATAATGGGGCAGATCAAGCTCATACTCTAACATAAAGAGTTTGATATGACTGTGGCAAAGAATGCCACTCTGAAAACCGTCAGAAGGGCATAGATAGCGCAGATATTCAATGAATACATCACGATACTTGGCACCGGGACTTCTGGAGTTGTATCTTATGGAACGATGCTGGATTGAGCACTTAGCTCATAAGAGAACAAGGCATAACATTTCTGGAAGAGCCCGAGATAGACTATAGTCATAGGTAGTGTTACCTAAAAAAGCTCAGATGGTACATCCAGCAGATGAAGTTAAGCGAAAGTGATACCTAGCTGCATCACCATGTCAGCTCAACCCATGTTCCTCTGTCACGCTGGGAAGCTGAGTCGTAGATTCTCATCTACACAGACCACGATATCACTCGAGCCAACCTATTCACCTAATGACCGAAAACCAGACGTTTGTTCGGCCCATAGGTCGCTGTAGCTTGTTGATAGCTGTTCGGACCGTAGCACCGGTCGAACTATCGGACGACGCAAAGCAACGGGTAAGCAAGACCACAGTCTGGACCAAGTATATTTTGCAGCTACAGGTGGCTGGCTAGGCATAACATAAATTATCTTCTCTGAAGACGACGCAGGGCAAGATGAGGGGCAAGGACGTGGCTGAAGATGCAAACACATTTTCGGATAGCGCAAGATGCATAAGAGACTGATGTAGCAGTCAGAAGTGATCCGACTGAGGTTGAATAAGTAAAAGGGGGTTGAAAAAGACCAGCACGCTTGTGAGAAGAAGCCGGTGAACAAGTTCCGAGACCGAGTGAGGTCCCTGGTCTCGTCCCGAGGCTCACGATGAGTCGTTAGATGGGTGGAGCAGGCCCGTTGGGATCAGCAGATTACATACGACGGCAATGTTACTTTAGATCAATCTTTCCCGAAGCTTGCATCGGCGTTTATCTAAAGTAAACTCGTATATCCAAATTTTGGTGGAGCCCCGTTTCGAGATCATCCCAAGGAGGGAGATGGCCGAAGATCAGCCAGATCCACGTGATGTTGCAGGTGATCGGATGCTTTTTTCCCCCTTGCGATGTTTACCTCAGCTTTCTTACAGGCAACCTGGCTTAATTGATATTGTGACTTTCTCTTATTGAGGAATTGGTTGACTGCCATCATCGGACTTGAAAATCAAGGTTTTGCACTGTAAAAAGGTGCCTTGGTGTCTTATGTAAGAAACTTTGGGGGTAAGGTTTCGACAGGAAGGGAACGTCTCGCGTCCCGGGTCAGATTGTCTGCTCCTGACCTCGTTCCTGCTCGGCCAAGCGCCCAAAAATGCTGTGAAGCCCCTCCTACTTCTCCGCTGCGCGGGCATCTTTGCGGTGGACCGTGCACCGACGTCAACTTGATTCCTCGGCTGAAGCGCCAATGGGGGCAAAGGTATGGTATCCACACGCTCGTCCTGGCAGGAGCATTGCAATTCCACTGTAAATAGCATTGGATCCCCATCATCATCACGGGTTCCCTTTCCATGTCCAGTGAGGACGAGACAGACTTGTCCCGTTCTCCGCTGGGAGAAGAGGGGGGACGCCCAATGAAAGCCCCCCTGGCAAGGCATTGCATGGCAGACGGCTTCTGCTGCCAGGTGCTGCTGGCTGTTCTACTTGAATAACTTCCCCTCGTGAGAGATTGCCTGACAGGTATTCATCCACGGTACAGACAGAGGACTCACCGTCTTAATTGGGCTGGGAAGGTGGGAGAGGGCGGAAGTGCCACCATGCAGGTGCAGGCTCAATAAGGTACCTACAAATAGGTATGGGCAGCAAAGCCCAACGCCGATGACTTGAAGGCCAAACATGTTGTCACCTTCGTTCTCATTGGCCGGGGGTATCTTAATCTGTACATCACGTACTGCGTAGGTAAGCCGTCGTATCTTTCGACCTCGTTGCAGACAGACTGGGGAGGCTTGAAGGAAGGAGATGGGCAAAATAAAAAAAGAAGTCATCCTCTGGGACGCCACAAGCCAGCGTACCTATCTGAAGAACCCAAACAGTGCATAGAGATGATGATCCCCAGTGTTAGCGCCTTACGGCAGTGAGGAGTAATTTGGGTATCCGAAGGAGGAAGGGACGGGAAGGTACCTTACACTTTCCGTAGTGTGGCGTGCCTGACTTCCTGCGTGCCTGGGTGCTGGCTTTTCGTAACGTAAGGAACCTCCCATGCACTTTGGGTACCTGCCTGAAGGTAATACCTAAGGTTAGGTAAGAAACTTGACCCAGTCTCACTCTCTCGCTCTCTCTCGGCTCTCCCATTCCTTGCCCGCCCAGCTCTCACTCCGCTCTGTCTTGCTCGCCTTACCGCTCGCTGCCCTCCACTGCCTTAGGTACTTACCTTCCACCCGCACAAACCACACCATACAAGAAGCAGGCACGGCAACAGTGCACACCACTTACCTCACTTTTGGCGACTCATATCCGTACCTTTTACCTACGTACCTACGTAGGTACCTCGTCTTCCCATACATACCTTGCCTTACTTTCTTCCTCCCGAGGTACCTTTTCTGCGTGCTCAAGGCTTAAGGTACGGACAAACAAAACGCAAAAGAATAAGAAAAAAAGATAGAGGGTTTGGATTCTCTTGCCCATTTATTTACCTTCACATCACCCACATCTGCACCCACAGTACAGCCCGGCCCTGGGATTCGCCCATCTTTTTGGGTGCAGCCGATCAAGCCCACACTAAATCTCCCTACGGCCAGCAACGAACGCCTCACAACAAAACCACCACCGCGCCTTCGCCCACACTCCTTTGATCATCCTCGACCCGGCCCCTTTTTTCCTTTTCTCCAGCCGGTGTTGGTGCTGGACTTTGGACTGCGACCACTACCACTACGTATACGACGCCCAGGACAGGACGTTTCTAGGTTTTACCTATTTTCCCCCTCCCGCATCACATAGCCTTGCATTACTACTGTGGTCCGCCCTTGTGTGGTTTTTTTTCCTTCTCAATCTCATTTCCGCCTTCCTTTCTTCGGACGAGACGAGACGAGAGACGAAAGTGTTCGGTCGGTCGCTGGCAGCATTTCAGCTCCTGCTCCAAACGTCGCCCTGTCGCTGCTGGGCTGCTCCACTACCACAAGCCAACAACCTAACCTCGACGACCCCGACCCATTCTCCCCGACCCTCTTCTCACCCACGCCCTCACTCTCACCCTGACCCCCGACTATTCGTACTCGACCGACTCCCAATCCCAATCCCAACCCCGACTACCACTACTTTCACCACCACCATCCCCTTCAGGCCAGCGCCTGCGACGTGGCTACCCGTCTCCCGCCAGTCTCGCGAGTACCTGACGGCCGTTACCCGAATTATTTACTATCGCCCAGCACGATACCGCCGCCGTGCGACGACGACCCTTTTCTTCAATTCTCGACCCCAGTACATACCTACCTACCCATTCCACCACGACCACCCCCCGGCATTTTCGCAGCCCAGCTGATGCCGACCGATAATTTCCTGGCAACTTCCACCTCCGACACTCAAGGCTGACGGGCCGCTTTCCAATCCATCCCGCCCTACCAGTGAAGAGTCGCAATCCAACACACCACGCGCAGACAAGACGACGCAAACATTACTGCACCATGGCGTCGGATTACGATCATGGGGCGCCGGACGACCGCTTGCAAGCCCACCCCGCCGCCACCCCTATGGAACCTGGTTATCCCGGTGATGGAGTCTGGCAGAACGGAGGACGGAGAACTCCCGAAAGAAATTACCGCTCACAACAGCCCTCACGTTCACCCGGTCCCAGAACACCTGGCCGAGAGGGCGACTCAAGGCGGAGCGGTGAACGCAGTAGATCCAAAGGAAGAGGAGGTGGGCGGTCAGCCAGCGGTCAACAGAGGACCTGCAAGAAGTGTGGAGAGCCTCTCACCGGCCAATTCGTTCGCGCACTGGACGGAACCTTTCACTTGGATTGCTTCAAGTGTCGTGTACGTCTTCAGAATATCCCCTGTTCTTCCCTAATTGTTCTAACCCGGATTTTACCACCAGGATTGCGGCCAGATTGTAGCCTCCAAGTTCTTCCCCGTCGATGACGAAGGTGGTGAAGGACAGTATCCTCTGTGCGAGACAGACTACTTCCGCCGGCTGGGTTTGCTTTGTTTCCAGTGCGGCGGCGCCCTTCGAGGCTCCTACATCACCGCTCTCGACCGAAAGTATCACGTCGACCATTTCACATGCTCCCTGTGTCCCACGGTCTTTGGCGCGCAGGACAGCTACTACGAGCACGATGGCAACGTGTATTGTCACTACCACTACTCTACGCAGTTTGCGCAAAGATGCAATGGCTGCCAGACTGCAATCCTCAAGCAGTTTGTGGAAATTTACAGGAACGGCCAGAACCAGCACTGGCATCCCGAGTGTTACATGATCCACAAGTTTTGGAACGTGCGACTTACGCAGCCGAGTGACCCCTCCGAATTACCTCAGGAGACCGACGACCCCGCGACGCGCGACATCATTAGAGAGGAGGAAGAGCGCATGGAGGAGAAGGTCTACCGTATTTGGAGCGTCCTGTCAACTTTCGAGGAGTCGTCCGCAGCATGCATCTCCGATATGCTCCTCCACGTGAGCAACGGCGCCTATGTCGACGGTGTGCTGGTCGCCAAGAAGTTCATCTGGCACGTTGAGATCTTGTTCCAGTCTGCTGATCGCCTGGACTACTCCATGGATCAACTGAAGCTCAAGGGTGAGCTTTGAATAGCCATACTCTCAGATCACGTTCTTCGCTAACAGCCCAGAAATAGGATTGTCGTACGGTCGTGAGGCCAAGCTTCTGTGCAAAAAGATAGTATCTTTCTTCTCGCTGCTGTCCAAGACCCAGGACACGGGAGCCCGCAAGCTTGGCGTCACTCAGGAGTTATTGTCCCTAGTCACAGGTCTTGCTCACTATCTCAAGCTTCTCATTCGAATCTGTCTGCAGGGAGCGTTACGCCTTGAGAAGGAGTCTAAGAGCTCCGACGGCATTTATCAGTTCCTGGATGACCTGAGCGAACTGGACAGCGTAAAGCCCGACGACAACACCCTACAGGCTATTACGGGCAACTCGCGCCTTTCGGCGAAGGATTCTGATCACTGTGCACTCTGCAATAAGTCTGTCGAAGACGAGTGCGCAAAGAACTCCGACCGGCGATGGCACATTGCCTGCGTCAGCTGCTCACGTTGCACAAGAGACATCGGTCGCAAGCTGGAAGATGCTCGCTACAATGCCTTTGACAAGAAGATCTACTGCAACAACTGCATCGGCGCCAACGGTGATGATATGCCGCCTTTTGAGCATGTCACCAAGCTCCAGCAGTACGTTTTCTTGTTGAAGGTGGCGCTCGCGCGGTTGTTGGACATCCTGCGAAGCAATGGCGCTTTGCCTCGGCAAAACGATGACCAGAACTCGGATGGTTATGGTCCAGGCGAGGGTGCCCGAACTTTGGCTCCCGGAGAAGCACCCTACCTAAACTCAGACAACCGCTCGAAGTCGTACGCTGGAGATCAACGGGAGCACAATCGCGAGTCTTCCTACGAGAACACGCTGAATGATGTTCGCCGATTGAGAAGTACTCGTCTCGACAAGCATTTGTCTTCAAGCTTTCGCAAGGCTAGAACGTCGCGCATCATGGACGGGCCTGAGGGACGTAGCGTTCGCCCAGGATCCGCGGGCGAGGACTTAGGCCGCGCTGATGGGGACCTCCATATTCTCGAGGAACGAAGAGGCCCAAACGACGAAGGCACAACGGACAAAATGTTCAACCACCAAGACGCTCTGACGCTGGATGATATCCCGCGAATCGTTGCTGCCGAACAAGTCAAAGAGCAACAATATAAGCCCAACCGCCAGGAACTCTTCCGGTCCCCGGCTACCGACCCCATGGGACATCAAAGATCGCAGTCGGCAGGTAGAGAGGCTGAGTTGCGCATGGGCGATGCGATGCCTCAGCGTCTGGGACGGAAGTACTTTTCGGAGCTCTCGGGATTGGAGTACTTTATCGTGCGCCACCTGGCAGTCTTGACTCTGGCGCCTGCCGTTGAGAACGAATTCCCTCTGGAAGAGTTATTGAGCTTTATCGAGTCGAGAAAGCAGCCCACGTTCTGGAAAAACTTGGGCAAGGCCTTCAAGAACGACCGGCCGAAGAATGTCAAGAAGAAGGGCATTTTCGGAGTACCCCTGGACGTCATCATTGACAAGGATGGCGCCGAGTCAACAGACGGTGTAGGCCCCGGAACACTCAAGATTCCTGCAATTATTGACGACCTCATCTCATCCATGAGAAAAATGGATCTTTCCGTTGAGGGTGTTTTCCGAAAGAACGGCAACATCAAGAAGCTGTCTGAGCTCTGCGAAAGAATCGACCGGGAAGGCTGCGACAGCATTAGCTTCATGGACCAGCCTGTTGTACAGGTTGCCGCTTTGTTGAAGCGCTATTTGCGTGAGCTGCCCGATCCACTCTTGACTTTCAAGCTCCAGAAGCTCTGGATTTCTGTCGCCAAGATCCAGGACGATGCAAAGCGCAAGTCGTATCTGCACCTCATCTGCTGTCTCTTGCCCAAGGCTCACCGAGACTGCTTGGAGATTCTGTTCTGCTTTTTGAAGTGGGCTGGATCCTTCCATCAAGTGGATGAGGAAGCCGGATCTAGGATGGACATCAAGAATCTGGCAACCGTTATTGCACCGAACATTCTTTACAACAGCAACAAAGCGCCTGCACTGGACAGCGACCCCATGTTCGCCATTGTCGCCGTGAACGATATGATCACGTCTATCGAAGAAATGTGCCTGGTAAGATTGCTGTCCCGTCATCAGACATTTCGCAATACTAATTAGTTGTAGGTTCCCGACGAGCTTATGGAAATGGTCAACGATCCATTCGTGTTTGGCAACACTGCCGATCTCACTACAAAGGACATCCTTAAGCGTTACCAGGACCGCATGGGTCAAAGACCAGGGTTGGGCGAAGTTAATGAGGTCTTTAACAGACCAGATAACTCATCCCGGCCCCCTCCCCGAAGGGTTGAGACTGACCCCGCTCTGTGGCAACAACAAGAGAGTAGCGTCCGCACTGTGCAGGAACCGCCCATGCCCATTCCTCCTTTCAACCAACCCAATCCTGGTACACCACCCCAAAGATGGCGGCCACATGAAGAAAATGGCCACCCTTCACCCTATGGTGGAAGCCAGTATGAGCATTCAGACACCGAAGGCCCTTCGGAAGCTCAAAAGAGAGAATGGCGCCAGTCGGGTGGGGTTTGGGGAAGACAGAACAGCGGTGTTGGCGTAGGTGGAAACACATAATCCAACCAAACCAAACCGCAACAGCAAAACTACACACATATCGAAGAGTGATTTCCTACGAGGCTCACATCACTTGCTACGCATTCTATTGGGACTGCGATTTGGGGTTTCGGAGAGTCACATATCCATGCATTGTTGGCGGCGTTCCCAACCGTTTTTCATCAAAAGAACAAAAGACTTTTCTTTTGTTCGGCTACTCAACTCACGACAAGGCGGCATGAATGATTTTTTTATTTCTTTTCAAAGTTCTCTTCCAACACTTTGTCAAACCCTCTGCTTCTTGGCTTCTCCGAGAGTGAAGCATCGGATCGATATGGAATGAGGCATCCTAACGGTCTGCTGGTGTTCCTTCGCACAAATTACGATCCCGTCGTCTACTGGAAAGGGGGGGAAAGAGGACTGGTGGTCTTGGTTTGACCCTGGCTTGTTTGGAGTAAAGGCCCTATGCCCATTGACTTGTCGATGGGTAATACCGGTCTGGTTTGATTGATATGTCTCGAGCTGGACAGCTGGCCTCGTTTCTTCTTGGCTTGCGCGAGAGACCTAGTATAGCTTCGCTTCTTTTGTTGAAAGAGGGAGATATCGGATTACATTTGTGAGATGATCTGGAGCCAGGGGGAAGGGAGGAGGCCGAATAGTGCGCCACGTTTGCGCGCATCTCGAGAAAGGGGTCGGGAGGAATGGGGAAACCTCGTCCATTGTTCGCCTTTGAAAGACGCTCCTCCGTGTAGCTATGGATGGAGTAAAAGGGCCACCTAGGTAGTTCCGCCAACGCGAATAGGACAGGCCAAGCATTGCCTGCAGGTTTTCTCCAACTATTGCCTCTGAATATGTGTGCAAACATGTTGCTGCTCGCGTGTCCTACAATCATGTTCCACAGCCCATTCGCAACGCCTGCTTACACGCATAGAAAGGCAAAGAATACGGCCTGAGATATGTTGCTCTTGCTCATGATGTGGCCGCTTATTGGCCGTTTATTAGTTCCCTCTGGCATTGAGGGGTTGTTCATGTATATATACGATGAAAAATCTCTGAAAACTTTTTTTTTCAACATGAAGGTCTCATATCCCTAAAACACCACCATCCTCCATCATAACCATCATCGCCTTTGTAACAGCGTCCTTCATACCTTGACGCTCACCTTGCCAGCCTTCTCCTGGTCGAGGAACCACTGCACGCCCCTCTTGATGCCGTCGTCAAGGCCGACAATGGGTCGGTACCCGAGGAGGCGCTTGGCCTTGCTGATGTTGTAGTAGCGCGTCATGCAGCTGTAGATGCAGCGCTGGCGGTTGAAGATGGGCGGCTTGCCGATGATGGCGAAGAAGATTTCGGAGCAGAAGCCCAGCGCGATGCCGAACTCGCGGGAGATCTTCCAGGCGTGGTCGGTGCCCTTGTCGGAGCCGGCGGCGCGCCAGATGGCGCGGGCGAAATCCCAAAAGTAGATGGGGCTGTCGTTTGTGACGAGGAAGGCCTCGCCGTCGACCTTTTCGTGGTCGAGGGGCGTGATGGAGGAGGCGGCGGTCGCGAGGAGGAGGCGGGCGGCGAGGAGGTGGGCGTGGGCGACGTTGCCAACGTAGGTGAAGTCGAAGAGGTTGTCGTTGTCGCCGAGCTGCACGCCCGTCTTGCCCTCGCGGTAGATCTTGACCATTTGGTGCGTCACCATGGTGTCGCCCTCGCCGAAGATGCCCGCGGGGCGGATGGCGGATGTGAGGAGGGGGTAGGGGTCTTGGCGGTTTGCCTCGAGGACCAATTCTTCTGCGGCGGCCTACGGATGGTCACATGTCAGTCATTGGTAACGCAACAACACTTGAAGGAGAAGAGCAGGAGATTGGCCATCGCATTATAAGAGCAATGGAGCGTGGGAATTCGTAGGCTGGCGTGCGCACCTTGGTCTCGGAGTAATACTCCGTCTGCAGTTCGCCGCGGATGACGGGCCAACGCTCGTCGGCATTGATAAGGTCGGTGGCATTGTCGCTAATGATACTCGCGGAAGACGTGTAGACGAGAGCCTTTACGGAGGCGGCCTGGCAGGCGGCGATGATGGAAGCGGTGCCGTCGACGTTGACCTTGCGGAAGAGATCCTTTGCGATGGCGCTATCGCCCTGGGGCGCGGGGGAGGCGGTGTGGACGACGACGTCGGGTTTAACGTTCTCGAAGAGGGACTTGATCTTGTCTACGTCGGTGATGTCCGCCTCGTGGTAGTTGGCTTTGGGGTTGCGGTTGTTGGCGCAGCGGAGATCTACAACGTCGACGGATGCGACGGCCCAGCGGTCGCCGGCCAGGAGTTGGTTGACCACGTGGTGGCCGAGGAAGCCGTTGCCGCCGACGACGAGGACCTTGCCCAGGTTGGGGGGCGTGGTGGGCTTTGCAGACATGTTCGCGGCGCTGCTGGTTTTTGGATGGGAGAGAGGGTGGTCGTTAGGGTGTTATCACGGGCTGAGGTGGAGGAGTTGGAGGAGGCTCTGGGAAAGGAGAATTAATTGGCGTGGTCTGTTGTCTCTGGTCCCCTGAACTGAGGATTTCTGGGGTAATGGCACAGCACCAGAGAGGCCAAGCTTCAATTTATTTGATCCAATTTCGAAGTACAGCTTGAGTACCTAGTACACAATAGCTAGGCAACACTACTCCCCCTGGGTTAGTATAACTACTTTTGAACTTTCTGAGTGGCGCTCATTGCATTTAGGCTACCCGTATGGAGAACATGCCAGAGAATACCTCGCAGAACATCCAACCTCTACGACGCTGTTGTGGTGGGGCCAGTGAGATGCGTGTCTGCTTCCGCATTCAACATGACATGAGGTGCAGGGGGAATACAGCAAGGTGCCCCACCTCGAAGAGCACTGACTTTCGAGACTGCTATGCAGGCGCGTCTCTTAAGACTTCACTTTCACTTTGAGTCTGACATATTCTTAGGCGAAGAGTGACAGACGGAATTGCTTTATTCTCATTCTCACCTCTTTTGGTCAAAGCTACCCTCACCTATCATCTTCGTAACCTGCTTCATCTTTTTTGGACCTTACGAGAGCACCTTCCATTATTATGCATCTTGGCGCTTGCTCTTGGAGATGAACGTACTCTCCAGTTTCGCAGTGAGGTTGTCATGGAGGCACATGACAACGTTGAGATCCTAGTGCACGTCACAGCGCCGTGCAGAAACATCGATGATGTGCGCTACCGAGCCCTTGCACAGGCATATCTCGATTTTGCACCAACGAGACAGACCAATATTTTCAGCAAACCTTCAGAAGAGGAAGATGTCGAAGCTATCCCCAGCTCAGAGGCCGAGCCACCAGCGTTGCCTGCTTGGTCAGATGTGCCGAACCTCAATAGCGAAACAACGCAACCGGCAACCTCATCACCACCACATATACAACCACCGCCACCTCAATACCCCGCAACTTTTGGATCTTTCGAATCACAGCAACTGTCCTTTAGGAGTGTCTTGGATAACAGAAATTCCCCGGGTCTCGGTCAGCCACTTGCATCTAGAGACTTACCACCTTCGTCTCAACCTGTGGCTGATTCACAGCCAACGCAGGCTAGCTGGGTAGCTCCTCCCAGTGTCGTCGGTGATTCTCAGCCGTCATATGACATCACACTCGCCGAGTTCTCATCCCCGAGCCGGCTCTTTGAACATCTGGCAGGGCAGTTCGATAGCCAACTCGATGAGGAATCTCAGCAACTGTCCTCAGAAGCAAGCCAGCAACAAGTTCCAGAAGTAGTCGCAACGGCTACGCCAGTCATAGAGGAAGACTGTAATGAAGATGAGGACGATGGTCAGGTTATTCTCGTAACGTCGAGCAACTCCCTGGCAATTAAGAGCAATGCCACCCCAGTTCCAGCGGCCTCTACTATTCCCGCAGATGCTATAATCCTCAACACGCCGTTCCCTGCTCTGAAGCGACCGCCTTTAGTCAGCTCTCCTTTTGAGCAGATAATACAGGACACGCCTTGCCAACCGTCTCGGAAGAGAGCAATACCGTCATCGGCAAACCGAGCCGGCTCCGAGCCCCTACTTCCATCGAAACGGCACAAACGGTCAGCGCCCATCTCGGAATCGAGGTCTGTCATCACGAGAAGCTCCTCAGATGTAGGCCCTGGGCCTAGCGATCTTTTCAGACCTCAACGGCCTCCTAATGAGAGGCACTTGAGCTACCTCGCACGTCTTGAGATCCACCCCGTTGGCCCCCCCGTCGGCACCAGCGAACTGACGCCAGATGATCTCCTGACGCCCAAGCTGAAGGAGCTGGCCCGCCAACTCAAGATATCGAAGCGCTTTGCCCCGGTTGAACAGACGAGGGAACTGCGTCCATTTGAGCGAGGCCACTGGCACTTGGACTGGACCGGCTGGCGACCGAGTCTCCGCGAGCGAGCCTGGCACTTTTTGACGGATTACATCCTCGAAGGGTTCGCGGGATGGGGCGTCTGGTGTAAACGCGCAGAGGACTGGTCCTGTATACGCGTGTACTGCTGGGGCCACATCGTCGGTCACATCTATCTGGCCTTATACCTGGCGAGCGAGAGGGCGCTGAAGAAGGATGCGGCGAGGTGGCTGGACGGTGCGGGTGAGGTTATTGTCATCACCAATGGCCACGAAAACTCCGACTCTGGGGAGAGCGTGGAGGACGATCCCGACGACGGAATGTAGTAGGATGGGAGACGACGCGCCGGGCTGTTCTCATTTCGTTTTCCTTCCTTCTTGTTTTCCTTGGCTAAGCGAGGCGTTTGCATAAGGTAAGGGGTTCGACAGGGCGCTACTGCTTGACAAGTTTGGATACGGGGCAAACAACCTGATTAGCATAGAAATAAACAATGGGCGCACCTTCAAAATGGTATATAGGGAGCAAATTGAACATTTCGTTCTAGTCGCGAAACCTCTCTTTGGCATTTGGTATCTGAAATACAGCTAAGAAACATCAACCGATCCTTCTTGCAATTCCTACTCTGTACAGAACAAGGAAAACCAATAAGCATACCCTCCTCTTCCCGGCTTGCTCCTCCTCGTACACGATTCATCGCACTGCTGAACTCGCTCAGGCATATCCTACTTTTTTGACACTTGACGCCGCGGGGTGGAATTTATTCCTCAAGGGGAATCCTCGAGGAGAGAAAGAAAGGGGCTACCGCTCAGATTCGTGACCTGAACTGGGTAAATTTTTTCTTACTCGGGAGAAGGGCTACGCTTGACGACATGGCCCAAGACTTCCAGCGACTCGCGCTCCCAACGGTCAAAGTCAGCCTTGGCGAGCTCCTCATATGCGAGCTTCTCGGGCGGTGACATCTGCTTCCACTCGTTGCCAATGGCTTGCATGTTCTCACTCGCCTTGCCGGTGTGGTTGGAGTAGTCGCCGCTGCCAAACCGCGCCTTGACGAAGAGCGCGTAGGCGTTGTGCGGCCTCTTGGGGAGGCGGTCGTCGCGGATGGCCCGCGGGACCTGCTTGCCGGTAAGGTTGCGGAGCCTCACGCGGGCGCGGTTGGCCTCGGCCACAACCGTGGGCTGGAGCGACTCAACCCACGACTTGTAGGCCGCGTTGTTGGTCAGCTTGTTGGCTTCGGCAGTCTCTTCGAGACGCTATGTATTCCAGGTTTGTCAGTCTCTTGTTTGATATGGATCGAGGGGCTTCTGTTGGAGATTCACAGCAGAAGGAACAAGACAGAGGGTCAGGCCTTACCTGGACTTCGTATGAGGACAGGTTCTTGTAAGACTCGGCAATGCTCTTGACCCGGTCGGTCAACTTCAAGTCTGAGGTGGGCTCCGTAGCAAATTGTTGCTCAGCGTACACCCGGAATGTGTTCGTTGGGAGCTTCTTGGGCTCCTCCAGCAGCGCTGCCGTCTTCAACTCCCGCACCCTGAGCCTCTTCTGTTGCTCGGGCGTGAGCACCACCTTCTTGACCTTCTTCTTGGGCACAGCCTTCTTAACGGCGACCTTCTTCTTCGCCTTGGGCTTCTTAGCAGCGGGCTTCTTGGCCTTGGTGGCAGGCTTCTTCTTGGCGGCCGTGGTCTTCGTCTTGGTCTTAGTGGTTGTCGCCGCCTTGGTGGCAGGCATGCGCGCCCATTGCGAGGTTGAGAAGCCGCGGCAAGACGCTGCGCGCACGACGGCAAGCTGAGTTCGCGGTACTGCCAGCGGGGCGGTGCGGAGGAGCACGCGCTGAGCGGCGGCGCGGCCGATTGCTGTCAACATTGTTGTGATCTTGTGGGTGGGCTGGTGTTTGGTGTTTTGGAGCGAGCCGGGATATGTTTAGTGGTGGTGTTCGATTGCGATAGGGCAATCCGGAAGGGGCTGGATAGGGCGAGTCGAATGCGAGCGGTATTGAGGCTAGGATCAGGCCAATCGTGGGAGTCGGGGGAGTCGGGGGTGTGTTTTCGACACCACAATTGCCGTCCGTGGTATTGACGGAATGACGAGGGACTGTGAGCAATGCGACTGAACTTGGTCGACCTCCTTGTTTGTTTGACCATCCACCCCTGGAGCTCTGATGTACCGAGTACCAAAATATTCTCATAAAAGGGTGCAAAACAGAGTACCGAGTACGCCACCTCCAATCACCCATCACAACAGCTCCAAGCTGACCATTTCTGGTAAGCCCACCCCCAAACTTGCAGCCCCGTTTGTCAGGCACCAGAGCCTTGACGCAGTAACTCTAGCGGCGGCGGGAGCAGCAGCAGGAGCAACTGGCCTGTCAGCCAGTCAGCCAGTCAGCCAGTCAGCCAGCCAGCCAGCCAGGCGGCCTGCAGAGGCACCCACGGGACGCGAAGCTCACCCCGGACAAGCTTCAATCAACTTCACATACCGAACCATCACCAAACCTACCCACGAACTTGCAACAACGACGAAGCCTATTCTCCTTTCCGACCACCTTTTCATCATCTTGATCTCCAAACTACACAAAATCCAGCCACCATGGATCACAGACCGCAAGCTTGGGGCCGTGTACGCAATCCCCAGTCTCCCCCCTCCCCTCCTTCCCGGGAATCTCAGCCTCGCATTGTAGACTAACAAGCCGGAACCCCTCATCATAGCCTAGAGACGACGTCTACGGAGCCTACGATGGCTCGTACATGAACACCAATGGTCCCAACCAAGCGACACAGGCCCCCATCGTCACGGGTACATCAGTCATTGCCATCAAGTTCAGCGAAGGTGTCGTCATCGCCGCCGACAACCTGGGTACGTCTTTGTCTTTGCTCGCCCTTCAATGCCGTCTTGTACTGTCACCATACTGTTCCAATAATGAAAGCTGACAATTCTTCTATCATATAGCATCCTACGGCTCCCTCGCCCGTTTCACCGATGTCAAGCGTCTCCGCACCTTCGCCAACTCCACAGTCGTGGGCTTCGGCGGCGACGTCTCCGACATGCAATACCTCGACCGCCATCTCTCAAGCCTCGACATTGAGGAGTCCTACGACCTGGCCAACGACGCCCCCGCCCGGCTCAATGCCGCGAACCTTCACAAGTACCTCTCCAAGCTCCTCTACAAGCGCCGCTCCGACTTCGACCCCCTCTGGAACCACCTCCTCGTCGCCGGCCTCGACGACAACAACAAGCCCTTCCTCGCCGCCGCCGACCTGCTCGGCACCACCTTCACCTCTCCCTCCTTGGCAACGGGTTTCGGCTCAGCCCTCGCCCAACCCATCATGCGTCGCTACGCCCCTGATGAGGAGACCGCCGCTAAGCTCTCCAAGGAGCAGGCCGTCGACGTGATTAAGGAGTGTATGAAGGTTCTCTTTTACCGTGACGCTCGCAGCTCGGATTCCTACTCGATTGCTGTAGTAACCAAGGATGGAGTCGACTTGAAGGAGAGTGAGAAGCTTGAGAAGCAGAGCTGGAAGTTTGCGGAACGGATCCGCGGCTACGGCACGCAGGTGAACTAAGGGGAAGGCACGGACACAAGGATCTTTGGGACATAGAGAGACAGGCAGTGAGAGAATGGGTGGAAATGACATGAAAATGACTGGGTATTCGGCATAAGCTCTGGCAGTTCCGTGGGTGGGAATACTCATGAGACGCAAGTAGTAGAAGAGAAGCACGAGCCCTGCAACCCAGGGCTTATCGACATCACGATGAAATCAGGCGTGTGCGAGCAAGCATGTGTAACACCAAATGAAATAGACAATATTGTTCTTCATTGCTTCAGGTTGCCTGACTACGGCATTTAACCTCAAAAAGATACGCTCCTTTATCTTGACCGGCCCAAATCTACCATGCTGGACCATTCCCTCATTTTCACAATACCCAGTAATACATCAGAGGGCTCCGAAGTTGCCATCGCCTTTTTGTGGCCCGCTGTGACATCAAAAGCATCAAGGGCTTATCCTCCCTTTTGGCAACCCAACTCCAAGGGGGCGAATCACCCGACAATAAACCAAACTTCACTCAGGCTATGTGAGCAGTTTACTCGACAGTGACAGACTTGGCCAGGTTACGAGGGAAATCGACGTTGAGTCCCTCCATGACAGCCAGCCAGTAAGCAATCAGCTGCAGAGGAACGACGTTGAGGATACCCTGGAGGGCATCGACCGTCTTGGGGATCTCAATCTTCTCAGCCTCGCTGGTCTTGAACTCCTCGTCACCAGGGTTGCAAATGACAATGGGCTTTCCGCTGCGAGCAATGACTATTCCATTTGTTAGCAAATTATCAAGCTTAACGTTGGCTGATATTCTAGACTTACCTTGCTGGTAGGCGTTGAGCGACTTCTTGAAAAGATCATCACGGGTGAGGATCATGATGATTGGCAAGTTCTCGTCAACGAGAGCAAGAACACCGTGCTTCAACTCACCGGACATGACAGCCTCGCAGTGAAGGTAGGAAATTTCCTTGATCTTCAGGGCACCCTCAAGGGCGGTAGAGAACTGGGCACCACGACCGAGGAGCAGAAGGGACTTCTGGTTCTGGAAAGTCTTGGAGCAGAGCTCCTTGATGGACTGGTCCTGGGTGAGGATATCCTTGATCTGCTCAGGGATCTTGGCGAGACCCTCCATGATCTCCTCGCGACGCTTCTGCTTGGATGCGCGGTCCTCACTAAGGGAGAGGGCGAACATGACCATGGCAATGAACTGGGAGGTGTAGGCCTTGGTGGAGGCAACACCGATTTCGGGACCGGCGTTGACGTGGACACCGCAGTGGGTGAGCAGGGAGATGGAGGAACCGACGACGTTGACGATACCGACGGTCAGGGCACCGCGCTCCAAGCAGTAGCGGAGAGCCATGAGAGAGTCAGCAGTCTCACCAGACTGGGAGACGAAGACGCAAGTGTCGTCACGGAAGACGGGCGCCTGTCTGTCGAGGAAATCGGAAGCCAGCTCAACGGCGATGGGGATCTCGGCCAGCTCTTCGAACACGCCGCGAACGGCCATGCATGAGTGATAACTGGTACCGCATGCAATGAAGATAATTCTGCGGCAGCGGCGGATGGTAGAAATGTAGGAGCGGAGACCACCAAGGGTGACAGTCTTGTTGGCGGCATCGAGACGACCTCTCATGGTGTTGACGACGGACTCGGGCTGCTCGAAAATTTCCTTTTGCATGAAGTGATCGAACTTGCCCTTCATGATCTCCTGAAGCTCAAGCTCCAGGGTCTGGATGGTGCGCACATTGGAGCTGCCGTCCGCCTTCTTAAGACGGTGAATGTTCAGCGAGCCCTCGTGAATGTGAGCGATGTCATCGTCCTCAAGGTACATGACCTTCTTGGTGTGCTCGACAATGGCAGACGGGTCAGACGAGAGGAAGAACTCGGTGGGCATGGGCATGCCGTCGTCGGTCATGAAAGCGCGCGACTGCGAGCGGTGCAGAAGCGACTTGTCGGGGGCACCCAGCAGAGTGTTGGGGTTCAAGAAGTTGTCCTGCTGCTTCTTGAGGGCAACGTTCTGAGAGGCAGCCTCGGCAGAGAGGGCACCCTCCTCGGAGTACTCGACATCGACGAAGTCGACCTTCATGCGCTTCTGTGTCTTGACACCAATGACAAGAGGAGAACCCTTGCGGGCAGCGATGACCTCATGGGGGTAGTGAACGGACTTGATCAAAAGTCCGTAGGCGCCCTCGAGCTCGTTGATGACAGCCTTGGCGAGATCGGTGAAGCCAATATCGGGGTGCTGGTCGTACAGGTACTTGGCGAGCTTAGCAATGCATTCGGTGTCGGTTTCGGTCTCGAACTTGAAGCCCTTGGCGCTCAAGAGGGTCTTGAGCTCCTTGTAGTTGGTGATGATACCATTGTGGACGACGGTGAACTCCCAGGTAGGGTCAGATCTAGGAGATGGGAAGTCATGTCAGCTACTTGAGATTTTGATGACAGGGAAGCATTCAAAGGGGAAAGTTTGCTGTTGTTTTTGCGGGTGCAAACGTACCTGTGGGGGTGGCAGTTCAGACGAGACGGGGGGCCGTGGGTAGCCCAGCGAGTGTGGGCGATACCGGCATGTGAGTCGAAGTACTTGGTCTCGTCGACCTTGGACTCGGCGATGAGCTCCTTGAGCTTGGCGACCTTGCCAACCTCCTTGAAGGCGAAGACCTCATTCTTCTTGTCACCGTCGACAGCAAGACCGGCCGAGTCGTATCCACGGTACTCGAGACGGGAGAGACCTGTTGGAAGCAGAGGCCCGTTAGCAAAACAGCTCTCGAGATAAGGTGGAGCTATGTGGCTCCAATTGGAAGTATTCAGGAGGAGGCGGTGTACTCACCGTTCACCAAAGTGTCGAGGATGAACTTGCGGTCCTTCTCCACCAGGTAGTTGACGTAGCCGAAAATGCCACTATTGGGAGAGAGGTGCACGTCAGCTTACTGCCTGCTTACTGTGCTGCCAATTGCCTTTGTGGCTGTCGGCGCTCCGACCCCTTTTTTCAGCTGGCAGAAGCTGGATGGAGGGGAAGGGGAGGATGCCGGCAAGCTTTCAGGAGAGCGGGGAGCGGAATTGGGGGGACATACCACATGTTGATTCAACGCAATCGAAGACCCTGACAAGAAACGTAAAAGACCAATTAACAAAAAGAGGCGGAGACTCGGGTGGTAGAGGCGGCGGCGAAGGGTATCAAGAAGAGCGAGAGAGATGAATAGTTGGATCAAGAGAGAATGAGTAGGGTAGAGCAAGATGCAGGAGGCGGGAGCTGAGCAGCTTTATGTGCAGCTGGTTCAACTGGCTGGAGAGCAATGGGAGGGGAGAGTGTATTGTGTACGTGGAGAGAATACGCAGTAGCGCCTAGAGGCGTGGAGGGGGGCGGTGGGCGGGGTGTGGCAGGGGCGTGCTCGTATTGAGGATGACCGAGAGGGCGCGGCGCGGCACGGGTTGAGGGTGAGGGTGAGGACCAAAGATGACGGAAGGATGGGGGTGAGTGGGCAGGGCCAGGTACACTATGTGGTGGTATTCGTTCTTGTTATGGACGATGATGTCTTGCTATTGCCCAGAGAAAGCCAGGGAAGGAAACAAGGCTGTAAGAAACAAGCGCGCAATGATTTGCTGAAGTGTTGTTTTGAGTGTACTGACTGTTTACTTGCTGTTTGGTAGGCAATGCCTTCATCACAGGATAGCAAGCAGGCAAGTTCGGATAGCGTGTACGGATACCTACAATTCAACTGATACATCAGCAGAAGACTTCAGTCTCTGAGAGCAATGAATGAGGCCAGATGCTTTGAGAGACGGTCATGTTTGTTTATTGAGCTAGTTGCCTTGCCTGTTTTCTTTTTAGCTGTAGAAGTTGGCAGGAAGCAGCGTCTCATTGTCGTTTTCGCTTGCTAGATATCATGTCTAAGTCATGGATGCGAGTGCCTCCAGGAAAGTCCAGTAGACTCTTTGCTGGGTCGGTTTACAAATGATGATGGGTAAGGCAGTTCTCGAGTCACCGAGTCGGAGGTGTCTAACACTTTTGCAGCTGGGATGGCATATGCCAGGACTCGGAACAGACAGGCGCTAGGGCAACGGAATGGAGAATGGATCTAGATTTCGACGGAGCAGAAATACCTACTCTGTGTACTCCGTAGACTGCAGAGAGACAGACATAGCCCTATCCGTACCGGTATCCGTAACCCGCACTTCTTTGCAGTTCGATGTCTGGGGCGACCCGGTCAGAGTTGGGAAAGACAGACGTGCTCAGCCAGTGGAAGAGCCGCGAATGCAGCGAGTGAGGGGCAGCAGGTTTCTGGAGACTGGAAGGGCCCCCACCTCACCGGCAACAGCAAAGGAGCTGCAGCTTCTGGCACCACTTGCCTGCAGCAACACACATCGCGATATTCCTTGGAACCTTGACTTAACCACACATCTTGAAGAACATTTCTAGCCCCATCCCGGCGAAACCCGTTGTTTCTTGTGTGCCTGAGCAGACTGCAGACAAGGAAGAATACCTACAGCCCAACGTCTGACATGTTGTCTGTGCTGCATCATTGACTGGTCCGTCGTTTTCTGTGCCATCCCACCTCTTGCTTTCATTTCATCCAGAGACAGACACTATTTCAGACTATCCGTACGGTACCTGGACGCGGCCGCAGGCGCAGTGCAGGAATGCCACCCACCGCTCCCATCCCTCACCTCCTCCAGGCTCTCCCAGTGGGTTCCTCTTGGGTTCCTCCTCCTCCCGTCCTCCTCAAGCCCCCCCCTCCTTTCGTGGACTGTGGCGCCATTCCCTGGCTGAGCCATTCGGCTGCTACACTAGCTCCAAAGATCGCCCTCGGTACGTACCGCGATAACATCGTGGGCTTTAGAAAAGACTTGCTTCTTCATTTCAACTGCTGTTACGGATACAGTACGACCAATGCTGTTGGCCAAATGGTTCACAATAATATCTCCATAGCACTTACTTGCAAGTACGGAGTCCTGGATAATACCATATGTGCTATGCGCATTCACCTTTCTCGCTTGAGGAATTCTGCAGATAATCAGCCAACCAACACTTGATTGAGCACGATTTGGCATCCATCTGACTCCGATGCTGCTCTCGCCGCTTCCATTCCAATCCAGCCGCTAGAAAGGCACGATTTCCGCAAGCTGCATTTGTAACGCTAAAGCCTTCCGAAATGGTCAGCTTGTGATGAAGCCCGCACCAAGCAGGCACCAAGCAGGCACCGAGTTAGGAAAGCTGCTGCCATCAACTTCTGTTGTAACGCCTCACCCGCCTTGCCATCCATCGAATTTCAACACACCTCTTTCTCTGCCACAGCCCGTACCTTTACCAGCGCGTCTTTCCTATGGACTACTATGTACGAAGTAGCTACGGGAACTTAACTTGACCCGAGCTCCCCCACTCTCCCATATACATACATGCACACGCATGGCATGGCAGGTACGGTGTACGGAGTACTTCGTACCTATCCGAGCAAGCGCCTCCTGAAGTGCTCATCCCATGTGCCCCCGAACCCGCCAACACCAAGATCTGATTCAGTAACCGCCTTATCCCAACAACATCTCGTCATTAATTGGGAATCACAATTCTACCAAGCAAATCAACAACTGCACGTAATGTGTACTAATGGTCAGGTACACAAGAGATCAAACATGACAACTCGCTACCTTAGTTGTCTAACCTCTGCGATACGCTCCGTCCACCCGATTTGTCGGTTTGATTATTTCTTGGTGTTGCGTCAAAGACGTCCCCTATTCTCGGGCATCGGTGCGACGGCTACCTACGTTCGTCATGCCCTGTCCCACCCTCCAACGTTTTTTTGAGGATTCCATCACCGACATCATCGCTTTTTTTACCCCTTCTTTTCGTATTACCTGGCTCCGACGTGCCCCAGTCCCCAATCATCTGGGTGCGGACACCCCTTGGTTGTCAAGCGCTAGAAAGAATCCAGCGGGGATCGTCGCCAATGTGACACCGAGCGACAAGAATTCCCAAGCTCGGGTCCCCTGGTGTCCAACTCTTGCTGTTTGGCTCCGTTGCTGGTTGCACCCATGAAGCATGGAGGGGCTGCACAGGGGAGGGAGGGAGTGGGGCCTCCAAGTACGAAAAGAAGCGGACGTGAAGGGGAAAAAAACAGAAGAGAAGACAACGCACTAAGAAGAGGTACAGCCTCAATTGCCATCGTGAGAACGGGCCACAAAAGGGGCGGCTTGTCGTCCACTCCGTATACCAGTCGCCAAAAATAACATCTCGCACCGAGGAGAGAACCCTGCTAGACCGGCCTCTCCTGCAAATCACCATCTGGCAACTTTTCCATGCCACCGCCCATCTCGCCGCCCCAGCTTGACCCAGATCTTCTCGAATCGGTCGCGAGTCCACCCAGCCGAGGCAAACCCTGAAGTTTTGAGCCAAGCCCGGACACGTCGAGCGCGCCTGTTTAGTATCATACAGCCGCTCGTTGCGCGCTATCCAGATCTTTCTGATATCGATTTCGTGCTACGCATAATCCACGTTCCACGGTCCCTGGAATCAGCAAATAGGCCGAATGGAAGACCGGTACGGCCCACACAGAAACCATGCATCGCACAACTGTATGAGGTACCTCGCCATGGCTTCAGTGTTGCTCAATCCGAAGAAAAGCGAACGCCGTACCCACCAAGCCAGATTCAAACAAAGTCCAACACCTCATGCGTGGATGCGTTCATATCAGACGGCCGCCGGGGTACTCGAGACGCCGCCTGCAGAGCATGCCCCGGTTGCAGTCGCTCATCTCCAGTCTTACGGCAATCTTCCCATCGAAAACATGTGGCTAAGCTTTGTCTCTATTCGTTGCCGTGCGAGATCACCCAGCACATAGAGGTGGTCTCAGCTAGAGCCCCGCCATCCGCTTGCAGCAGCTTCAACAGCCTCCTTTGCACGGCATGGCGGATTCGTCGAATCACAAATTCAGGACCAGACCTTCGATCCTCCCGGGCTTACAATGTGCGACCTCATTCCCCACCCGTTTTCTTCTCGTCAGACAGGATTGTAAGCATGTGCTTCCGTCGTCTGCCTGCAGTGTAAGCTGTTAGCGAAGGAACAGAAAGATCATGTAAGACTCGACTAAGAAGCACAACCCGCTGTAGCTTCGCTTACACCAAGCCATGTCGATGAGCAGTACCTAAATACACCCCCTGAGCTATCTGTGGCTTGGACCACAAAGGGTACACCCCCCGTTCCTTTCTCCCCAGCCCTACGCTTACTCGGGGGCCTGCTGTAGATATGAAGGCCCGTGTCGAACTCGACATTGGTGACTGGCCTAACACGGCATCCTCGCCGTGCGCCGAGGTGGATGAGTAAACGGAGGCCTTCTGCCAGCGAGTAGCGCTCTCGAGTACAGACACACTATTGTTTGTTGAGCAGTTCAATAAGATGGCACTCTGGCACGTGGCGCCGCCGCGCCGGACCACACCCCGTACCCAGCCCCCCAGCTCAGTCGAGGCTGTGCAATTATCAATAGCTTCAAAAATGGAGCCTCACAGCTACGGGCTACCCTAGACTCGGGCCCCCCAAAAAATACCTACCTACCTACCAGGGAACATTCGAAGGGCGCAGAGATAAGAAAACTCACCATGGCCATGCATTCTTCATGATATTCCTTGATACAAACGCCAAAGCGCTTCGTATAGCTCTTGTTGAGCGGTCATAGAATGCAAGCTGATCATACGGGCTAATATACCTCCGTACAACGTCGCCGTCAACGATGGACATTACTGCTTGTGCATGCGCTTGTTTCATCTTTGGGATCCCGTAGCTGCTTCTATTCCACACCGTACGTCTCTATGATCCCATGGCAAACAACCCCAAACCTGGACTCGGGTATTGTACACTGTTTAACACATTAAAAGACCCTCTAAACGGCTGAGAACCGACGATGCTCGATCCAGCCGCCCCTTTCGATGTCTTTCCTTTGCTCCTCCGCGCCTCATCCCGTGAATCATCATGTCGCCTCCTCTCTGACCTTACAACTTCTGGTACTCGAGCTTGCCCTCCAGCTTCTTCGACTCGGCGACCTTACGTACTGCCTTGTTGAAGTCGTCCTGGTTGATTGCGTCGCGGTAATCCTTGATGGCAAACAGACCACTGGGCATTACTAGTTAGCTTCGGGTATTACGGGTGCTGTCAAAATGTGCAGTCACTTACGCTTCTGTCACGACGTTTCTCAAATCCGCACCATTAAGACCATCGCTCATCTTCACCACGCTCTCGAAGTCAATCTCACCCTCCGTCACCACGCCCTGGGCATGGATCTTGAGAATCTCCAAACGGCCGACCTCGTTCGGCAGGGCAATCTCAATCTTGCGGTCGAGACGTCCAGCACGAAGCAGCGCGGGATCGAGGGTATCAGGTCTGTTCGTGGCCATGATGATTTTGGTCTTTCCGAGGTAGTCGAAACCGTCCAGCTGGTTGAGCAACTCCATCAACGTTCTCTGGATCTCACGATCCGCACTGGTTCCCTCAGAGAATCTGCGTCCACCAATGGCGTCGATCTCGTCCATGAAGATAATGCAGGGCTCGTGCTCCTTGGCGTAGCCGAACATCTCGCGAATCAGGCGGGCAGACTCTCCGATGTACTTGTCGACAATTGCTGAGGAAACAACTGTTTGACCTCATTAGCACACTTCCTTCTACCGTCTTCCACCACTCCCCACGGAGTAGACCTACCCTTGAGAAAGTTGGTCTCGAGACTGCTTGCCACGGCACGTGCAAGCAACGTCTTTCCCGTACCAGGAGGTCCGTAAAGCAAAACACCCTTGGGCGGCTTGATGCCCACACGCAGGAAGAGCTCGGGGTTCTTGAGCGGCAGCTCAATGACCTCGCGGAGCTCGCGAATCTGGTCGTTCAGTCCACCGATACCAGCGAAGCTGACTTGACCGGGGTCTTCCAGTGACATGTTGTAGACGAGGGGGTCGACTTCTCGGGGAAGCATACGCATGATCGTGAGTGTCGTCATATCGAGTGCCACGCGCGTGCCTTGCTTGAGCTTGACCTTGTCAACCTTTGATCTGCATCCGACGACATATCTGGGACCGGAGGAAGCCTTGACGATGACTATTCGTGAATGGGAACGTTGATTAGCAAAAGTTGAGTCCTAATCATTCGCGTCTCTTTCTTGGCGGCAATCGTGGTAGGTAGTGGTGGTGGGGCGGGGACGGTGTCCATCGGAGGCGGAAAGCGGGATGGGGATGCCTTCACTTACATCTTTCGTCATCGAGCTGCTTAAGGACCTCGCCGATAATCTGACCGACACTCTGCAACGCCTTAATGTTGTCTTCGGTTCTGTCAAACTCCCGCTGCAAATCCTTGATCTCGAGCCGCAGGGACTTGAGCTTAGCTTCCCACTCCCGGGATTCGAGCAGCTTGGCCCGGTACGAGTCGAGAGCCTTCTGGCGTTCCTCGTCGGAAGACATCTCTGATTGTGGGAAGTTGAAGAGGAAAGGGCTACTGCCTTGATCTCGTCGAGGAAATGGAATGACTGCGGTTCGGAAGAGGGTGCTGTGGCGGTGGGTGATCGCGTTCGGGTTTCGAGTTTCGAAGGTTGGGTCGGTTGGTGGATGGGAGTGGGTGAGGCAGCTCGTGTGGTAATCAGATCGTTGTTTTCGGAGGTTGTGGTGTCGACGTACGTCCCACTGCAGCCTTCTACCTCAAAGGCAAGCACGGCTCAGCTCCGACTAGCGCCCTATCCCTGTGGCCACCGAAGCTCTGCCACTTTGCTCTGATTGGTTGTAGTCTCGGCTCCGGGAAATACCAGCTCCCGGTCAATTCTCAGCTCCTGCCATCGTCAAGGAACATGACGGCTTCAGCTTGAAGTGCTGTGCATTGATGAGAAGTATTTGCGAAGCTCACTTCATCAGTAGCCTATCACTGTGGCTTCGATGGTCTGATGAATCGGCCCTCTTTTGAACGCGGCCTCAAATCTCTATCAATGCTGGACTATGAGAGATGGAATGAGTTCAGGTGGGCAACATTAATACGGGAGCTTCAATTTGAATAGCTTTCCCGAGTGAAAAGCACATTAATGACTACTCAATCCTCCCTCTCGTCAGGAGAACCGCAAAATATGTTATACATCCAGCAAATCGGGTACCGAAATCTCAAGCATTCAGAAATCGAGGCAGGTTCAAAAGCGCAGTGGT
Organism: Colletotrichum costaricense; assembly: GCF_030867565.1. Classification (NCBI taxonomy): domain Eukaryota; kingdom Fungi; phylum Ascomycota; class Sordariomycetes; order Glomerellales; family Glomerellaceae; genus Colletotrichum; species Colletotrichum costaricense. The sequence goes on along the minus strand of NW_026848247.1, from coordinate 44,563 downwards.
CGTAGATCAATATCAATTGGGAGGGACAAGCCTCCAGTAAAGTTATGTACTAAGAATGGTAGGAAACAACTGTCCAACGCCCGAATTTCCTATCTCGCGTCCATTGATGGACCATCAATTTTCCACACTTCAATCTCCTGAAATCTCCGTAATCTAGATGGTATTGCGAGATAACATGCAAACCGTCGAGTGCGTGTGTAGTGCATAGATCCGAAGCCTCCTAGGGGGTAAACGCAACAAATGAAAACCAAATTCCACCACAGAACTCCAGAAAAGACGGGTATTTGGGTGCGTAAATCATAACGACAGCAGCCTAGGACAAGCAAATGCTTAGCCCAAAAGTTCAGAAGTGATCTCCTCGCGGACCTTTCGGCTCCAATCCATGATGGCCTTCTCAAAGTTAACCCAGACTTCGGGAGAATTATTGTAAACAATACCCAAGGCGTCCACCTTGAGTAGCACTTCCCAGCGCAGCTCTGCTGCTTTGGCCCAGTATCTGATATTGTCTGCAGACCGATACGGCTTGTCTGTGTCGGTATGGAATGTAGTAATCAAGCCGAATCGCCGTTTTGACCTCTTCACCGCCGCATTGTGCAGTTCAATTAGGTGAATGCCATTCTGCAAACTGATGAGATAAGGCGTCGGACACTCGCTTGCGTGAGCTGCAGGCGTGTAGTCTGGTAGCGGGTCGGCCTGAGGGACGAGAGAAGCCATGAAAGCTAATTCTCTTTCCACTTCTTTGCCAGCCCAGTCACCCTGCAGCCATGTCCAAGAGCTTCGCTCCGCCTTTTCTGCCTCAATCATCTCCTCTTCAATCTTCAACATGCTGAAAAGTCCGGAAATCCACGATTCGAGGATGCGCAGCTCCTCGTCTTTCATTCCGCCTGACCATTGTCGAGTTGCCATCTGCTTCAAGGTCTCCATGACAGAGAGCAGTTCTGTGCGGATTTCCTTTTCAGATTTGATGGCGTCCAGTCGCTCGGGGACTTCATGCGCTGTGTAATAGTTCCTGGCAGCTCGAATGGCCAGTGTCATGACATCAAGAATGTGCATGCCCTGAACCTCGTGCCAGCCTGTTGACGTTTTCTTGGGGGGCTCGCTTTGTCCTCTTGTAGGAATCTCCGGCAGTTCCGGCACAGGGCTGCTATCCCTATGCTTTTTTGCGTGTCTCAAGGCCTGAGCCGCCTTCTCGAGAGATCCTGTCAAGTCCGCCTTGAGCTCTTCGATCGTAGGAGGCTTCGGCACCGGCTTGTTTCTGTGAATGTAAGTGCTCGCGGTCGGAGGCAGAACATCCGGGTCCTCTTCGAAATCGTCAGAGTAGTAGTGGTCATCGGTAGGCGATTCCACCATGGGTCCTGCGCCAAAAGGTTGAGAGCCTAGTTCTGGGCTGTTCCCCCCCGAATCAACAATTCGTGGCGAGTTCGAGCTGGAGCTGCTGACAGAGGAGAGATCCAGTCCTCCTTTGGCTTTGTTCTTTCTTGCTAGCTGAGCACCCTTGCCGTCGAGAAGACCGGTCCGCGCAAAATAATACTGTAGGTGGGCGATGCTTCCCAGGCTGAGTACGCTTTCTCTGTGACGAGCACTCGCAGCGAAGTCGGTGCCCTGCGGTCGAACAAAGCCTCGACGGCGACTAGAAGAGCGGCCAACTTCCACGCTGCTGCAAGTGGACTGTCGAGACGATGCGAAGCTGATATCGGAGCGGCGGCTGTAGTTTCCAGAGGACTGTCTGGAGTAGGTGCTGCCTCGGAAGCTTCCCAGAGATTCGCGAGAGTTGCCCTCGGTGGCGGATCCGTGGGAGACGGAAGAAGCAGTCGAGACGCAGCGAGAAAGCTCGGGGCAAGCGCCAATAGCTGGGGTTGGAGATGCATCTGATGATGGGGAGTCGCATCGGAACGACGGCGTCTCTTCGTTTGCCGTGGCCATTATTTCGGTTATGCTGAGAAAGTCGAATGCTCTGAAGCTCGAGAGCCTGGTTGGATTATGTGTAAGCTCTTGGGCGGGTACGTGATATTGTGGAGGGTGCGGTAGCGGTCGAGCAGATGATGTCGACGTCTCGTCTCAGCTAGGTATCGGCGGTGGTCTCAAAGCTATGCGATAGGCAACGTGAGGGGGTGCGATGACCAATGTGGCAACGATTCAAGGTATGTACAGGTCGGAGAGGTCTATTTGCAAATGAAACGGTCGTGTAAAGGAAACTGGGTGCACAGCAGCGTCCAGAGGGTCGGCAAGCAAGACGGTTGACGCTCGCGAAGAAACGTGTGCTGGTGGTTCGAGGGACGTACGGCGAATTATTTGGTCAGGTGAAAGCCAGAAAAGAATGAAGCGAGCGAGTGGTGATTAGACGGTCCCCAGAATGAACGAAGCGGACGGAGAAAGTTTCTTGGACTAATAACCCCGGACGGTAAACACTAGCTAGGCAGGGTAGGTTGGCAACGGTAGGGCAAAAGAAAGCTAAGTCTCGTCTCTTCAAGGCTCGTCGTGGGCTAGGAACGGTCGAGGGTAAGGTGTGCCTGCGTGACTACGTGCTGTGACAAGACGCGACTCTCCGGTGTCAGGGGTCTGTGTTGAGCTTGGCCACAGCGTAAGGCACTGGCAAGGTACCTAGGTGAAAGAAAGAGTCCGGTGCGGTGTGTGACGGGAGCGCGTGGTCGCCTGGCGGTCTCTGGCACCAAGATCCTCGTCCCGGTTGCGTCAGTGGAGATGTGTGGAAAGGCCGAGGGCGAATCTCTGACGAGGGAAAGTCTCCAGCGGGCAAATTGGGGGTCCAATCGAGTGGCTCGCGACTTGCCAGGAAGGGACGGTTTAAATTGAACGTCGCGTCTTCTCCGAAGGTGGGGTGCGTCGAGGGTGCCTGCTGCGTGCAAAGGAAAGGAGAGGGGAAGGTGGGACGTAGGATGCGGGACGCGGGACCTTGGAGCTTGCTGCTTCAAGTGTGAGCCTGGAGGCTGGAGCTGGAGGGATACGATGGAACGTGTGAAACGGAAGCCGTTATCTTCGATTGTGTGTGATTGCCTTTTTTTCTTTTCGGAATTCGGAGAGATATTACAAAACGGCTGGTTGGCTCTTCTCGAGTTCAGAAAGAAACACAGCACCTCGGACAGGTACGACCGTATGGCCTACTATAAAGAATAACGGAACAAGTTGGTTTCCACAACTGGACCTGAAGGTGAGTAGCTAGCGTAGGTACCCGAAAGAACGATTGGCATATCAGCAGCTTCTCCAACTTCATGTGTTCCTCACTAAGGTACATACACTAGGGCAGAGGGGATCGCCGACTACTTATTCCGCCACAAACTCGTCAGGATGCGCTAAGTGCGAAGTAAATGACCGCTGAATCTCAGCCAGACATTCTCAAAGGGAACTCATAAACATCGACTCAGCAACGCGCAAATGGCCAAGCTGCGTAAAGATGCCCAGAACGAGCTCAACCTTTATCCTAACTATATGATAAAGCTACCCTAGGCATGAGAAACATCAGCCCTCCTGCATCCCAAGCTGTCGTTGAGCTCATTATCCCATCCCTCTACCTTGTTGCAAGTCGGATTCCCGTGGTGATGACAATTTCAGGGGCACAAATCATAAATAATGTCCAGCTGGCAGCAGCTCGTCCGGCCAACAAAGCACAAGTGGATAATCTCATTCCGCCAAAAGCCTCCGTGTTTCCCGATATCGAGATGAACCAGACCAACAAACCCCCCTCTTTCTTCGTCAATCCCAAACACGGGCTCCCTCCCGCATCGCTATCAACTTCCTCGCTGGTTGGTCGGCAACTATACTGAGGGTTTCCCACCCAGAATGCAGGAAAATGATGGGTGCACTCCAAGGAGCGCAGAAAGACAAGTTGCGAGAGAAACAGGACTAAGCATGGCTGTTAATTATCGCGCAACCTCAGCCACATGGCGCCAAGGGCCATACATTTCTGCTTCTTGCCCTATCCGTGTCGCGGCCCGGTCATTCCCGCCAGACTCTAGACCATTGCCCCATGCTTGACCCTGTCCCGCAGAAGCTCTATTCGTCTGCTGGCCGACCTTTTGTCAGTGTCTCAACATCTTGATTCTTCGAGCAAGTGGATCGATAGGTTCCGAAGAGACATTCTGCAAGTTCGCTGCGGCCTCGGAATATGAACGATATATGCTGCATTGAAAAGTCTTAGGTGAAGTAGTGCCTGCCTGTGTCTTGCCCTCACCCTTGTTCTTCTGCTTCTGTGCTCTCAAGCATGGTATGTTAGGTATGCTGAGTGCAAAACTCTCCACTTCCACATCTCTGTCATTTTCCATTCTGGCCCCCTGGTGATTCCGGTAATGCAAGTAATATGCAAGCCATCGCGTCAGACAACTCTATGTCAGCTTGAGGGGCTAACCTCTCCACTCACGACTCCCCTCTCAATATAATCAATGGCGTTGTGCTCAACCTCATCCGTGATCTGTACCAATGCGTGTATAAATGAGGAGCACAAAATCTGTGCAGGCAGAATTGGGTATGACGTGCATCCAAGTTTCTCAGGAAATTGGACGAGAGACATTCATCCAACCTATTGCCGTTAATAGAACTGCCAGTACCTTGCATAAGCCCGACGTCTTAATATGCAGCATGCTATGCAGCACTAGCCGTTGGTGTCGCGGCTCAATCCGACAACACTTGTCCCGAAATGTGTGAGTCTTTGTTAGATTCTGTTAGATTCTGTTACCTGACGTAGTATCAGCGTATCAACGGCTATGCCTGTTGGACTGGCACATGTGAGAAACATCAGGCGCCGAACGGCTCGTGCTGCTGGTTCTTGAAACGCAACGTGTGCATATGAAATACCGATCAGTCAACCGTGGTTGATGCAACAGCCCTTGCCCAAGCCGAGAAGCAAGAAGGACATGTCCGGGTCTCTGGAACTGTGCGCGAAGCGTCGAGGCCCTACGGCCCACGGCTACCGATCCGCTGGCCCACGACACAGGGTCCCCCCGGCTCATCCAATCTTCCACGGGCTTCCGAAGAGCCAGGACTCCCGGCCAGCTAGCGGGTGACCAGTCCAGAACGGGGAACGAGGTCTGCCACTGCGGTCAGGGTCGGCGGAGAGGAGAGGACATCAGCTGCCACAAGTGGTGATACCACTGCAACGTCGTAACTTGCGGAAATATGGTCAAGGCTCTCTAATAAGAGCTGTCTCGAGCAACGTGGTGGTCCACTCGGGGATTGCAAGGGCACTAATGTTAGACCCTAAGAGCAATGAACTCTTGGTTCGTGAGCGACATGGGGCATGGTCGCGGGTCGATACGTTGACGGTTGAGCAATCGCTACTCTGTTGACAATTTGTTCGAAATTGTGCGTTTGGTGGCGGCAATCTAGAGACGAGTACCTTAAATCCATCTTTTGAGACGTTCATTCGTTGTCTGAGCATAAAACGACATGATGAACAGCTATGTCCGAGGTTGTCTTGTGGTAGTAAAGGCTAATGCCACCACCTTGCTGCCGTACAAAGGGAAAACATGTCTCGACGAATGCTTCAATAGATACGGGCGTCTTTTGTGTCAAAGACGATGATTGTTGAACATGGCGAAACTTTTCGGAGGAAATCAACAAGGACATGTGCAAGGAGTCGAAGGATGTTTCATCGTCCGGGGGCCAAGGAGCGAGCGTCGAGAACGACTGGGCAGATAAGTAAGCTTGGGCCGATGTAACTGTGGTCGAGGAACAGACGGTGTTAGTCGTCAAGTGTTGACGATGGCGACGCACAAAGATATATGTATTCAACGGCTGCATGTTACGTCTGTGAGACAGCTTGCTGTGATGTGTCGTACTGGTAGAAGGAGGCCGCAGATGGGCGTTGTAGCTCATGCTTGAGTCAAGTCTCGTCTTGTCACAATCGGTCTGTGGCTCCATGCTCTATTGAGTTCTCCGTGTAACATTGACGATGGGTCACGGAGTCGAGGTAAGGTTAGAGAGATGAGGGAAAGGCTCAGCTCCAGAATAAGGTAGAGGCTAGCTTGATGTAGCTTGCGCAGCTTCGTGCAAATCAATAAAGTATCACAATTTACGGGACGCCGTTGATGAAGGGATAAGAAAACGAGCCCGCCGCGTCTTGTGCAAATCGCCCAGGTCCTCATCGCCTTCCTTCCCGAATTCCTAAATCGTTCCCCTCCAACCCCCCCCCCCCCCCCCCCCCCCCCCCCCCCCCCCCCCTCCCTTCCCCCCCCCCCTCCCCATTCCTCTTTCCCCTGGTCCCCCCCCCCTTCCCCCCCCAATTCCTAAATCGTCCCCCCCCCCCCCCCCCCCCCCCCCGATTCGAGTTCATTCTCGGAAGGCACTCGTTTCCCTTCCCTTCCTTCCTTTTTCCCTTCTTCCCTTCTTTCCTTCTTTCTGGCCAGTGCTTTCTTTCCATACCTTATTCCACCTCATCTTGACTAATACGAACACTCCGCCAGAGGTAATACTCCGGAGAACGTTTTTGACTTTCGTCGTCGCTCCCTCACACACTGTTTCTAGCATTCCTGCTGCCCAATCCCTTCTCGTCTTCTTCTTCTTCTGCTTCTTCCATTCCTTTTGTCCCTTCTGCCTCATTCACCCAGTCGACCCGGACGCCTTACTACAAGACACGACGCCTTTGAATTCATCGCTTCGTCCCTCCTCGATCGCTCTTGGAGATTCCTCGCCTACATTAGTCCTCCTCCTACTTGCGCCGGAGCAAGGACCAACCCAGCATAATCGCATGCGACCGATCCGAGCAAAGAACGAACGCCAATTAAGCCAGAGACTGAATTGACATCCTGCTGGTCTCCAAACTCCCGAGGTCTTGCGAGACCCGTCCATATCCCATACGTACCTCTCACCCTTACCTTTCCGATGCCGCGCTAGGCAATCCATTCAAATCTTTGGCGCTTTGTTGGACGAATTGCCTCTGCATCCCAGCCCAATCGCGTGGACGCCCAACAAAGAACCACACCAGTACCGACCGGCGTCTGCACTCCCATACCTAATACTGCGGCGTATGTCTTTTGCCTCCAATAACGATTACATTCCCGTTCGCCGGCTCCCCCAGACTCCCTGGTCGCTGAATGCTGCGGCGTACCCCACCGACTAAGGCACTGACAACAGTGCGCTTGACGAGCTCGCCCAGGCATCCAGCAATCCCAGCATTCCAGCGCCGCTCATCGATCCTCCTCATTCGACAACCCGCAGATGACCCAACTGAACCCGGCGAGGATCAGTCTGCTAGACCCAGTTATCACTCGAGCTCAGGACCACCGGACCCAGCCTATCCACGAGCCAGCTCAGTCGTACTCTCATTGTCATCCGTCTCCGACTGGCCACGTACCGTACTGCAGCAGAATTAACTGCAAGAGGTGATTGTCTCTACAGAGGCGCGCGGGGCCTGCGTTAGAATCAAGGACGGAAAACCGCGAAAGGGCTGTCACGTCAATTGAAGGTTTGCCCACAAAACACTAAGAACAAATGTCAGCCACGGAAGGATCGGTTGCAGAGGCAGAGGCCAGCTGCAACAACACAAATACAACTGCTTCTGCCGTTGTCCCCTCTGGAGACTCGTGTTCCAGCCACCAACCACAGCGCCTGCTGCACGCGGAGGACCAGGCGCAGGCCCAGGAAGCCACTACTACAGCAGACCACTTGACCCTTGGCTTCTCTGACGTCTCCAGCCCGCAACTTTTCCAGCTAAACCCGCAGCCCCAGGTTGTAAACAACAACATCATCGACACCACCGAAAACAAACCGTCCTCACGACCGACAAATGATAACACAGTAACTTCAAAATCCACAAACACCACACCAGCAGGCTCCCCTACAACGAATAAGGCAAAACAAACTCGCAAACCCTCACCCAATCTCGCCGCCCGATTGAAAGCGCTCGGCTTTACCTCGCACAAGAAGTCAACAGACCAACCACTTCAACAAGACCAAGTTGGGCGCCTGCCTGAAGACCAGATTCGCTTGATAGACGAGAACCATAAGGCGAGTTCCGTCGAATCGAAGATCAATCGACGCGGTCGCCCTTGGAAGGGCTTTACATCGTCCGACGACCCGAGACCACAGACTGCATCTTCTACTGCTTCGAGAGAAGACCCCAACACTTGGATATTGTCATCCTCGCCAGACGTTGCCCCGGGCGCGTCTCTTGTCCTACCCGAGATCATAACAACGGCGCCCTTGGACATGGAGACACATAAATACCGTCTGCCTGACCACACCAATGGGAACGGTACCAAGGTACAACTTGAGACTAGACGAGAGCATCTCGAACGCAATGGAGCCCTTCCCGCCTCCGATCAACCACCACCTCCACCTCCGAAAGATACACCGCCGGTGCCAGCGGTCGAGTTTACGCCTGATCTTGCGTCATACTTTACTCCCGGTCATCAGCGACCCGGTTCCATCTACACGCTTTCCCGCGCATCTTTCGCCAATCAGCTAGCTCAACTTACATCACTCCAGCTTCCTGATGCAGAGTCCTTGTCCAGCAAGGTGTCTGCCATCCCGACAGCACAGGTCGCATCGAAAGCTTTGATCAACGCTGCGGAGCAAATTAGAAGTTGGATCTATAAGGCATCAGAGGTTATTGGTGGTCTGGATAGCGATGATGACGTTGAGTGGGCCGCGGCGGGAGGTCGCGAAGGATACGAAGAGGTCGAGAACGCCATACATCGCTTCGAGAAATTGATTAAAGTGTACGTCGGTGCTATCGAAGAACTGCAAGGCCGCGAAGACATTGCCGACGTTCCGCCCGAAGATCTCCATCGCGCCGTCTCCCAAATGGAGTCCATCATCGAGGAATGGGCCAACATCAAAGCAGCACTCAATACCGTTAAAGGACAAGTCGAAATCGCGATGGAGTGGGAGGAACTGTGGAACAGTGTTCTGGGAGACATCCAAAGCGAAATGGACGAACTGAGCCGTCTGGTCTTCGAGATGGAAGAAAGACGCCACAAGTCTTTGATGGCTGCCGCAGGCGGCGACGGCGTCGACATTGGAGACCTCGAGAATATTGTTGAGGATACTCCTCCTCCCGTCGCCAGGATGCAAGCGCAAAACCGCTTCAGCCTACCTGGTCTTCCGCTCAGTCCTGGATCAACGTCTCCAGGAACCCCTACACCCACTTTGTCACAAGATGATTCTAGTCTTCTAGCCCTATTCGCGCGGATGCAACCCTTGCGCGCATCGCTAGACTTCCTCCCCATGCGGCTCGCGGTGTTCGCTGCCCGAGCCGAGAAATCTTTCCCAACTGCTTGTGAGGAATTGGACATGCGACGCACAGGTCTCGATGGCAGTTACAAAAAGCTGGAAAAGGATGCCGAATCACTGCGTAAGGAGCTGGGTGAGGATCGCTGGGTCATTGTCTTTCGCGGAGCAGGACGACAGGCCCAAAAGATGATCGAATCAGTTGAGAGATCGATGATCAAGCTAAGGGAAGCTGTCGACACCGGTATGCATCTGAGCAACCCACCGACAATGATCAAAAAGATCGAGAGTTACGACGCCAAGAAGACGCATTATGGCCCAGCTATCGAGCGAGTTTTGGCCATCATCGACAAGGGTGTTAAGGACCGCTTAACTGTCAATGGCGAAATTCTACGTTTGCATGCCGAGATGCAGGCGAAATGGGAATCGATCAAGGATGAGATGAGAGAGATGGACGTGGTTGTGGACGAAGTTCACGTGGATACTAGAGGCCAGCAGTTGAGGGATTCTATCTCCAGCATGCTGTCAAATGATCGCTCCACGATTGGTAGTGGCCGCGATACTCCCGGCAGCTCCCCTCCTTCCTCGGTAATTATGTCGAGTCTCGGATTAGAGCCAGTCACTCCCAGAAACAAGATGGCCAAGAACCGTTCTGTGAGCACCAACAGTCACTTGCCGCAGCCATCGGGAAGAAGACAGTCGTCGTTGCCAACACCTTCCTCTCAAATGCCTCGCAAGCCCTTGGTACCTCGATTGTCCAACATGACTTCGAGGCTTGGCACTCCATCTGCGGGCAATATCCCCAGACCTGCTTCCACGCAGCCTAATCGGCCCAGGTGGAATGGTTCGACCAACACTACTGATGTTGGTATCGGTCACAACTTCAAACCCTTGACCCTCACCTGCCCTAGCCCCTACGCCAAGAAGACATCGCCAGCCGCCCGTCCATCATCCTCTTTGACCCCGCGATCTTCATCGCCCGGCGGTACGAGGTTGCCAACCCTTCGGAGCCCCCTGACCCGAGAGTCATCCGCGTCGCCCATGCCCGAGGACACACCTACGAAGAGGGCCCCATCGAAGTTGTCTTTTAGGGAGCGTCTGGCCTCACCTGGCCCGTATTCTCAGCAGACACTCTCTAAGCCGCGTTTATCTTCATCTGTCTCTACGTCCGGTCTGGAGTCTCAGTCCAGCCGACGTGCCTCTCTTCAACCACCCAAGCTTCACTCATTTGCCGACAGAGCCGTACCAAGCCGTCCTGCAAGCTCGTTGGCATCGACGCGTCGAACTAGCCAATTGCCACAACTCAAAGCAAGCAGTACGACAGGTGGCATGGAGACCCCTCCAACCCGATCAGTGTCGCGGAATACTACACGCAAGACTCTTCCAGAGCTGTCTAAAAGCACCTCTAGCCAGAAGCCTCGATGGAGGGGCTAGGAGTCTCTTTTATCCAGGCAAAGGAGGGTTTTTAGTTCTCCGTTGGCAACAATTACGCAGCAAAACGAGGCGGTAGCTGAGGTGGCAGGCAAACCCCGCTGGCGGACTTGACGAAGCACCAATGGCAGAAACGGAGGACAAGGCTTTGAGTCGTTTTCGACTTGCTTTGCCTCGGCCGGATTGGCATCACACCACGATATTGAAGTTTGTACATATTCGAATACCCTCTTTCACGGCAGTGCCACTGATTGATCCTACTTTATTTGCTTTATGGCGAGGCGTCGGATTGGGATCCGTCGAGGGGCGTTTGAGTTTTCAATCTTGGGCAGGAGGATACCTGCCTGACGGTCTTTTTAGTATTATACCAGGAGGGGAAACATGGAGTCTGATTTCGGACGAATGTGGGAAGGTCCAATATGATCGTGAGCCATCACCGTCACGATGCACTGCACGGAAACCCCAAGTCGCGCTCCGATGAACCCGAGGCTATACCCTCAAAAACTAACAAAACAAAAGACACCACTTGTATTGCAATGAATGGATCGGACCTCGCGAACGGACTTTATACCCCTCATGATACTGATATCTCACGGGAATGGTGGGATGGGCCGGAGGGCAGGAGACGCGTAGAGGGAGGGTTTAGATAGCTAGCTGCGCGAAAAGACGCAAATTGATAATTCGTATTTTCGAGTCCCAAAGTTACTCTCATACATCATGGTCGAATTGGGACTGAGTAAAACCTAGCGCTAGTCTGGTCATGTTATGAAGCAAGAGAATCATCTGCCATAAAGGTTGTGGACATCGGGGAGCATCTTGAGTACGGCAGAGGAATACATGTCTTAATCATTCATGGTCAACATTAAAATGCCAAAATGTGCCTATGCTGCGCCTGAGAGAATGCTTGTAGACCGGGCGACGCCTGCCCCTGAAATCATCATCGTACGGAATCGCTTGCTCCATCGCCGCCCTGAGACATGAAAGGTATAAAACTTCTTCTCCCCCAACTTGTCACGACCGTTTCCCCCCTGCCTCATGAATGTTTGCTTCTCGAATAAAGTGGAGCATGTGTCTTGTGTTCCTGACCCCAGTCATGTTTGATGTTCCTCTCGTCCGTTGTATCCCTTTAGGTATGTCTAGTTCCATACCAACACATATATCATATGCTAGCCCTTCTCACCGGCTTCTCAGTGTGGCATCAGCCCGATACCGCTGCCGCCACCGCCACCACCTCTTTTTCCCTTGGAGAAGTAGCTGGTCACGGCGCTGTTTCTCGAAGCTGATGCCCCGCCGCTGCTTCTTCTGTTTGTCCCGCCAGAAGCCTTTTTCTTGGTAACGCCGCCTCCTTGTTTTTTGCTTGCCCATGAGCTGGAGCCCTTGCGACCCCCTGATCTCCGACCGCCTCGAGCACCACCACGCCCCCTTGTCGAAGTTGACGATGAGGCTCGGCTCGGAGGCGCCGTATCTAGTTCCTTCATTCGCTGGTTCCATTCCTGGACAGAAGGCGCGAGGGGAGGCGGTCCACTACTGAAATACTTCGAAGATTCCTCTTCCTCTTCCTCATCATCCATGTTCTCGTCTTCGTCGGAGCTAATCAAATCGACGATGCTCTGCTCTTCGGCTTCCATGTCTTCGTCTTCGTCCGCAAAGCTGAGCATTGCCTTGTAGTTGCTGTGAAAACGCTTTATCAGGGGCACGAATTTGCTCCCAAACTTATCCACCTTTCCTGGCTCGATCCCTGAAATTTGTCGCATTTGAGGGAGAGTCTCTGTCCACCGGATAGCCATTTCTTGGAAACTCTTCTCGGAAAACAGAGGTTTTCGGAGCCCTTGCGCATTCCGCAGAGACTCCTCGAGCTGCTTAGCCTCCTGGACAAAATTGTGGACGACGTCTTGGTGCAGTTCGTCAAGTGCCCCTAGGCGTATGTCCTCCTCGATACGGGGCCCAACCGGCTTGGAGGCATTCCCACGTTTTCGAGGTGGGGGCAGTGGCTCGAATCCATCGTCAGATTCATTGTCGGACATGACAAAGCCATCCTTGATGTAGCCGTTTGCGTGTAGCGAAAGACTTTCCTCTGCCATCTCTTGCCTTAGCACCTCGTCTTCCTCGTCAGAATCGATGACGGTCGCAAGGGACTTGCCCTTTGACCTCTTGTCTTGCGTTCTTCGAGCTTGCGCTGGCGAAGACACGTTGGTCGAAGGCGGCAGGCGTCTCCTCGGCGGTTCTTCGTCCAGGTCCTGCTCTTCGTTCTTCTTGCTCTTTTGGGTCCGCTTTTTGGGTTTTGGTGCCAATGGTTCCCTATTCCTATCAGAAACCTGGACCGATAACAATAGTTTGCGTCGGCCATTGAGAAACAAGTGGGCGTTGCGACCAGGCTACGAACGTGTTAGATTTATTGAATAGAGCCAGATATAAGCAGTAGAGCAACTTACGATGAGATACTGGATCGCGATACCGGCCCTCTTGTTCACCACATTCTCCTCCTCTAGGGCCTCCTCAGCTGTAAGTCTATCGATGATGCGTTCGAGTTCATGCTTCTTCATCCCCTTTGCGATGCCATGAGGATCGTCAGGATGCGGATCAATTGTCTTTTGGTACTTCTTTCCCATCAAGATTTCACTGCACTGGTTTATAGTCAGGCGCTCGTGAAGTTGGATGGTCTGTATAGCTCCAACGGCAAGTTCAGAGAAGTCTTGCTGCTCAAAGACAGCGCCTGCTCGACAGTTGTCGCAGGTCTTCTCGCACTCGTCAGAGTTGAACTGTTCGCCAAAGTAGCGAAGAATCTCAACGCGGCGACAGTCTTCCCGGTTGTCGCAGAACGCAGTGACTCGATTGAGCATCATTCGTTGCCGTTCTTTTTGTGCCTCGCTTCCTTCGCCCTGCGAAATCATCTTCTTCAGTGTGGCTACATCCTGATAACCGAAAAATAGAATGCAGTCCGAAGGATTACCGTCTCTCCCAGCGCGCCCTGTTTCTTGGTAGTAGCCTTCCAAGCTCTTGGGGATCGAATGGTGAATGACGAAACGGACGTCAGGCTTATCAATGCCCATGCCGAACGCAATTGTCGCTACAACGACATGGATCCTATCCGCTTGCCATTCCCTCTGTACTCTGATCCTGTCCTCAGGAGTCATCTGCGCGTGGTAGTGACTTGCTTTGACGCCATACTGAGAACGCAGCTTCTCGGCGACTTGCTCTGCAGTTTTCCTCGACAAAGTATAGACGATTCCACATTGTCCGTCGTACTTGGACATAATCAAATCAGCGATCTTGTGGATCAGTTCCTTCTCTTTCCGCCGAACCTCATACGTGAGATTTGGGCGATTGAAGCTCTGACTGAAGACCTGGCAGCTGTCCATGCCTAGGTTATGCTTGATGTCGACAATGACGTTCTGAGTCGCTGTGGCCGTAAGTGCAATAATGGGAACAGTAGGAAAGCGGTTGCGAAGTTTGCCTAGTGCCTTGTAGTCTGGTCGAAAGTCGTGACCCCATTGACTGACACAATGTGCCTCGTCAATTACGATTCGTGCGAGCCGCTTGTTGGAGTAAAGACTGGTTAGGGCCCTCATGAAGTTGTCACTGTTATTCAGCATCTCCGGCGTGACGTAGAGCAGCTGGATGTAAAGTTCCGGACTCCTCTCTTTGAACGAAGAGAAAATCTGACTTCGCTTCTGGGAACTCGTCTCGCCATTGAGCGAAACAGCTTGAATATTGACAACTGACATGTGATCCACCTGATCTTGCATAAGACTAAGCAGAGGGGAGACGACAATCGTAATTCCCCTCGTCTTGCCGCTAGTAACAATAGCTGGAAGTTGGTAGCAAAGGGATTTACCGCCGCCGGTTGGCATCAGCACGAAAGCATCTTCACCTCCGAGTGTGGCGTTGATAGCCTCAAGCTGATTAGAGCGAAACCCTCTCATCCTGAATCTGTCTTTCAAAGCCTTCCTCACGTCTGCTGACCAGGGGTGTTTCATCAGTTCTGGTGGCATTGACAACTTCGCTTTCGAAGGCTCTCTCTTCTTCAGTGGTTCGACTGCCTTCAAAGGCTGAACAGCATTGCCCGATGTCGAAGTCAGTGCACTGCGGCCTCTCGTTGTTTCGGCAGACGAAGACTGCCGAAGCTCGAAGTCGTGAGCCAGTGCAAGCATGTCCGCGTCTGCATCATCGCCGTAGTCGCTGGACATGTCTTGAGCACGATGACCCGCTTTCTTGGGAGGACTCTTTCGATTTGGCGTTGGCCTAGACACAGGTGGCGGGGGAGGAATGAATGCGCCGTAATCGTCTTCAATATCATCGAAGAATTCATCTTCGAACTCATCGCGTCGACGGGGCTTGGCACTTGGTGCAACAGGTTTCGCACTCCTTGGAGCTGCCGGTCGACTCCGGGGAAACGGCGGCGGCGAGTGATCTCTTGGGTCAGTAAGCCTTGACGACCCGGGGAACTGTGTCTGGTGAATGACTTGACTATCCATTTCCGTGAGTCCTGGTATATCCCTGGATGCCCTAGAAGACATTTTGTGGCCAGGCTGCGTGCTCATGACCACGGACTTGGATCTGCGGTATTCTTCGATGAAGGTTTCGTCCACTATGCCGACACCAGGGAGAAGTTCATCGATGGACTGCTCCAAATCTTTGACTTTGTCGGCGATTTCATCTAAGCGGTTCTCTTCCTCTTCAGTATCGCGACCTTCGTTGTATGCATCGGCAATCTGCATTGCGAGAGACTCTCTCTCATCTTCAAGTGCCGCATGTGCATTAAGCAGCTCAGAAACTTCCTCCAGCCCAGCCTGTTGTTTCAGCAACAATTCCTTTGCGATCTTAAGTTGGGCACGATCTTCTTTAGTGCCTTCTCGTAAGACCCTGGCATAGTCCTTCAGGTTCTGATCGCGCTGGTCTTGAATCATCTTCTCCCTGGCCTTGAGGGAGTCTCTGTTGTTTAGAATGAACTTAAGCACAGCAGACTTTTGCGTCTGTGAAGAGGTGCTTTGCTGGGACGTGGAATTCGTCGGTTGATCTCGAGATGGCAAGGGTGCATAGCTCGTCTCGGCTGGAGCCTCGTGGCTTTCCGGTCGCAGCACCGATGAGGTAGGTATGGAGGGGGTATCAGGAGCAACAAGCCCATCAGATAGCATGGTGTCATCGAGAGGAATCGATGCTGGCCTTGACCTAGGATTCGTAAACGGCATCGTTGAGCCTGTATGGCGGCTTGGTGTAGCAAGAAGCTCTTCATCAAGATCCCCGTCATCGAACTCGTCATCCGTATCTTGTATTACCCGGGGTTTGCTGCGTTGCTTCTGTGCTTGGAGATCTAGTGACCCGACTCTGGAGTTCGACTCTGGACTTGACGATATCCGTAAAGCCTTGCTTGGTGTCCGACCAAGCACCTGCTGACCTCCCGAAGCCATAGGTAATCGTCGCGGTGTGCCGTTGCCAGCAGGCTCTTCAGACATTCTGTAGGTACGCTGGGTCCGACTGATTGTTTGTGTAATAGTACGCTCTTCAATGACCCCTTTGTCGGTAGTTGCTCGACGAATACTGGAGGGAATCGTCCTCGGTCCCTTAACCGAACAACTACCCTTTGGCGCAGGTGTTCCCAACGTCTTGTAGATGTCTGGGAACTCGTCCGAATCCGACTCCAAGTCACCCGCTTTGCTCATCTCAGTGCTCTTCCGCTTCTGCCCTCGTTTGCTCAGCGGCTCCGGTCTTGACGCATGCGCCTCGTTCCATATGGTAACCCCATCATCAAATCCCACTGAGTCTGATGACAAAACGGTATCATTGCCAGTCAGGTCGAGAATTTCGTCATCGTCGTCATCGAGGAAGTCCGGCGTGGGTGCCGGCGCCGGCTTGTGTCTTCCTTCTTGCGAAGATAATGGAGCAGCCCGGTTCCGCTCGTTCTCTGCATCTACAGTCGGTCAGTCAGTGTACTTTCAGATGGATAGTGTGTATTCACCTTCTTGCCGAAGCTTAGCTGTGTAAGCTTGCTGGAATCTGCCACCACTCGTCGTCGAGGAGGGCGTCAACAGCTGCTGTGGCGGTTGCTGCTGTTTCACCGCCAACGAGGGCTTTCTAGGCCTTGTGGAAGATGTCAATCTCGCCATGGACGCGGAGTTTCCCGTTGTTGCCACCCTAGAGTCCCGTGGCTGTTCCACCACGTCCAGGACATGAAGTGCAGATCCTGCATACGTCCTGCCAGGTATTGACTGGGGATTTGGTCGAGTCGGAAGCTCTTGTTGGGAGCTTGAGCTACCAAAGCGGCTCTGGGATTGTGAAGAGTCGGCACCGGAGGGGTCGTGGGCTGGTGGAAAGGCGAGATCGGTGGGTTTAGATAGCGCGACGTTGCTTAGCAGCCAGGAGAGATGGTCCCCAAGGTTGTTTCGAGTCATTTATCCGACTGCAGGTAGTATACCTGGGGTGTTCCGAACGTCATTGGGAGACGGTTCTGGGCACAGTTGAGGCTCTTTGATGGTCGTTGCAAGATTCGTCGTTGGTGTTTACACCCGGCCCATCACGCTGAAAGTGCGTACCGCGTTTGCTCCCCCACCCACTTTAGCTAGCGTGTCGTCGCGTCTTGGCTTAGTCAGTTGCCCAAGGAGCATCTCGTCTTCACGTGATCAGGCGCCCGAGTACGAGGTGGGTCTACCTGTCGACGACATTTCTCATGCAGCCAATCACACTTGCTCATCATCCCGACACTGTTCGCATGATGATGAGCATGTTAGTTATGATTGTCTTGCCTTTAAATCTACACCACGATTAGGCTGGAAATGGCGTTCACTGGCAAGCGCTCACAAAACTTTGCAACGTAGATGGTTGGCAAGACGAAGATCCGTTTATTACTGGCTAACTTGTGATTTGGAATGTCTTTTTGAAGGATACCCCGTATGCAGTGGGTAACTGAAATGTTCTCCGTCCTGCCAAAATCCCAATCTCAGATGCCATTGCTGCACAGAGACCTCCGGTCATGATACCAAGAGTTTTCTCCCGCAATGTTGTTGGCAAAAGAGAGAGAATAGTAGCATAATTTACACGCAATCTCTACGGCGCTTGTGCAATCGATTCCTATGCATGACGTACCTGAGTAGCGAGGTGGCTTCCTCGGACGGAGCAATGTCCCTCCTATCTTTCAGACCCTCAGTGGGGGGAGTGAATAGAAGGACGGGAAGCCGGGACCTGATGATGTGGAGGCGGAAAGGAAGAACAGGAGAGTGGGGAGGTGCTTACTTAGAGTGTTGGCGGCACTCCGGGAAGCTACCTGTTCCTTTGAGATCCACGATGCCGCAAGTTCGACGTGGGTCATCAGACAAGTCTGTTTGTGAGGTACGTACGCCTCTTTCCTCATATGCACGCATGTTTTAAGCGTCAGTAAACTTCCTACTTGGGCTCTCACTCACTGGTTCCCGCTTGAGGTACAGTTTCTGACACTCCATCACTGTTCTGTTCGGTGCAGTCGAACCACATCAGCTAAGCCATCCGTACAAAGTCACGACGAAAAGGGTCCAGAAGTGGTTGTATACGTTGTAGACGGAGCTAAGATTGCGCAAAATCGAATTATTTACTAAGAATGCCAACAGTGGATATCATTTTTGTCCGTTCCATACTCCAGACAGACCCCCAAAAGCCAGTCTACCGGGCTCAGACCCTATTCAAAACAAGCGAGCTATGAGACAAGAAACCAATCGTAACCAAAAGTCATTAATGTTCGTGAACGTCCTTGCGCTCAGTGGCGCTGAGCCTTGGGAAGCGGGTGAATCCAAGAAACCAACAGGTTGACAGCAATGTGAATGCAGCCAATAACCCAAAAGCCCTTTGCATAGTTCGTTCCCTGGTCCATGAAGCGGAAGATGATGGCGAAAATCACACCGCCAAAGTTTCCGCCGGCACCGGTGACACCAGACACGATACCGTTGGCATAGCTGTGAACGTGCGGGATGAGACCAAAGTTGGCTCCGTTGCCTGCCTCGTGGAAGACAGCCATCAGGAAGACAAGACCAAACATGGTTGATTCGTTGTGAGGGTTCAGTTGACCGATGAGAATGAGCAGAGCGCCGGTGAGAACACCGCAAGTCGTGATCCAGCCCTTCTTAAGCCAGAGGTTCTGTCCACCATAGCGGTAAAGCAGATCAGACACGACTCCGCCAGCGGGGCGGGTGACGACGTTGAGGAAGCCAAACATGGCAGCCCAGTTGCTAGCACCAGTCTGGCCCAGGGAAGGAAAGTTCTTCAGGTAGTAAGAAGAGAGGATGGCGTTGATTGCGAGCTCGCCGCCAAAGGAGCAGCCGTAGGTGGCTACGTGGAAGATGGTTTGAGGAGACAAGACGACCTGCATGGCCTCGTTGAAGGACGGGTTGACGACAGTATCAGCTTGAGCCGTCTCAATCATCTCCGTGCGAGAGAGGGTGGCCTCATGGTCGGAAACGACACCGTTCTTGCCGTGAGTGCTGTTCTTCTCCTCATCGGATGCCATGGAGCCCGTGTTGTTGCGGTCAGTGATACCGCCAGGAACATCGACAACGTCGGATCGCACAGCGGCATCAACGCCGTGAGAGTGGAGGTTCTCTTGGGCATGAAGGTGGCGATCTGCCCACTTGCCCGTCGGTGTGTCCTCGCACAGGAGAAGAAGACCCATACCACAGCAGAACAGGCAGATGACGGGTACGATGAAGGTCAACCGCCAAGCTTGACCAGGGGAGTAGCCGCGTGCGTGAACAAAAGAGTCGTAAACTGCGGGCATGACGAAGTAGGTAATTCCACCACCAGCGTTACCCCAGCCTCCGGCCAGGGCATTAGCGGTTCCAACAACATTCTTATCGAAGAACCCAGTGCACCACACCTGGCAAGGAACGAAAGTAGCACCGAGAACACCGATGAAGAAGCGGGAGATGTATAAGCCTGTGGCGTCCTTGACCAGCGGTGCAAGGCCAATGGGAATAGTGCCGATGAGAAGCAGCGAGCCAAAGACGATACGCGAACCGAAGCGATCACAGGCGGGTCCAGCGATGAGCCGCATGAAGAGTGTTGCGACCAAAGAAACAATGTTGGAGTTTGCGACTTGTGCCGTAGTAAGGTTGAGGTCCTTCTTGATTGTGACTGTCAAAAGAGGCGGAAACGTGTACCAGGCCCAAAACTATCGCCATGTCAGTCCACATGCACGGAAGAGACCACCAAGACTTATACGCACGGCAATCATAAAACCGAGCCACGAAAAGTGGAAAGCTCGTGCGTAGACATTGAAAATGTTGAATACAGGGATACTGCGCGCTTTGCGATTGATAGGGTTCACCTCAGGTGCCCTCCAGAGAACGGAGAGCTGCATCGTGATGATGATTGCGCTGTTTCCTCGTAGTTTTCGGTGTCGTGTGGTTTAAGGCGTAGGTAAACGTCGTGGGTTCGTGTTAGTCGCCAGTGATGACCCACGTAAAAAAGGATTCCGAATCTCGAGGCTTGTTAAAAGAACCTGGTTGCTGATGTTGTCGATTGTCTGGATGGTGAGATCTACGATTATGGCTACTGGGAAGGCTCAAGGAACACTCTTATATGAATGCTTGCAACAGATAGACATATGCTTCTTGAAGATCGAAGACGGTTGATGCATCTCCGGGACAGCAAGACGCTAAACCGGATTGATTCTCCCGCAAGAAATCCCCTGC
Organism: Colletotrichum costaricense; assembly: GCF_030867565.1. Lineage (NCBI taxonomy): Eukaryota > Fungi > Ascomycota > Sordariomycetes > Glomerellales > Glomerellaceae > Colletotrichum > Colletotrichum costaricense. The sequence goes on along the minus strand of NW_026848247.1, from coordinate 24,299 downwards.
CCTGCCGCGGGGATACAAGGATGAAGGGGGGGGACAAATGCGAAGGTGACGGAGACGTGCTGACGGGATGGAAGGCGGCCAAGAGGCGTAAAGGGACCGGACCACACCAACTGCGTGGTAGACTTGATACTGGGCAGCAGGCTGGCTGGTCGATCTCTCAGATAAGAATACGTCGACGGGAGAAAGACGGAGATGACACAATCTTTCCTGTAGCGTAGGTAGGCCGAGGCACTAGGGCGATGTCTTGAATGAGAGTGCCGATACTGCACGTTGTGTCTCTAATCCTCGACCCAACGTGGCTCCTAGGTCATGGTAGCCGGAAGCCAAGGAGAAGCTCTAACAAGTGACAGCTATGAACTGCGAATTATTGTTTGAGGATCCAACATGAAGTGAGCGAGAGACAGCCACGATCTTGACGAGACACGGGCGAATCTCTTCCAGAGCCGAGAGGAATGCTGAGACGAACGCCAACGACGGCGTACTTCTTTCCTGGGCCTAATGAATCAGCTAGAAATTTCTTCTCCGTCAACTGAGAAGCGGCCTGAATATAGCAAGAGGCCTAAAACTGCGCTGTCGCAACCTTCAGTGCAATAGACAGTGAAGCGCAGTGATATGATGAGCCAAAGCGGGTGGCCTCTGACGCTAGGTTCATATGCCTTATCTCGACAGTCCTTGCCTTTCTAAGATACTCAGTAAAGTGCTTTAGAAGGGGAATGATTGGACAAGGGGGCAAAGGGAAGGGGGAACAATACGACGAAACGGAGGCTTCTGAGCTTATTGCTTATCTTTGGTAGGTTCACAGAAGGCGCTCAAGATGCGGTTGTGACGGTCGAGCCCAGGCCCCACCCCTGGCATCCAAGAGATAAGGAACTGACTCTGGTATCTGACTGGCGAATGCTTAATCGTTGGCGTCGATCTCCGCGGGGCTCATTCGACCATGGATGGCATGTGCGTCAAGTTTGTAACGATGATTTGGAACCAACCGACTTTGAGGTCTGTAATAATGCTCTCCTGCGTTGTTGGCGACTGAAGGGCACAGAATATCAGGTGAGCAACGTTTTGTAAAGGTGAAAGTTGATGGAGTCCTGGCCGGCGACGATTTAACTTCAAGCACTGGCTTGGCTCCCTAGAAAAAACTAGACTAGGTAAGGACCTGGCACTGGTCTTTGATATGGACTAGGCCCGTCCAATTGGCACCCGACGGCCGTGTCTTCCTTGGTGATGGTGCCGTCTGCGCTAGCTGGCAGTCATCACAAAGCGAGGCCAACGTCGTGGAACAATAATGTCATACTTTGTCATTATTTGACGTCGCAGAGGAATTGGCACAACGTTGATCCTGATCATGGGCCGCGTGCCGCTTGCTGTCCCTTAAAGACTGGCCAGAAATAAACGGGGTGGTGTAGTCCGGGGACCCGTAACTGGGGCAAGGTCGTGGTTTCCTCCGCCGGCTCTCCCTGATACTCTCTTTCCCCACGTTTCGTTGGCCGTGATGCTCCCCAGGTATGACGGGAGAAGCATGTTGGGGTCCAGCTGCCCAAGAGCTGATGAAAATTGAGGATGACTAGGGAGATTTAGGTTGCTACGCTGCATTCGGAGAGGGAGGTTGAGTTGAGATAAGATAAAGAGACAACGAAGGCCGGACAAAAAATGGAAGGCCCTAACTAGCCGCACAGAAGATCCACTAACAAAGGGTTCCGATGGATTATGTCATCCATTCAAACCCCCACGTCAGTCCCATTTGTCTGGTTCAGGTCTTCAGTCTTCCCGTCTCCCGTCGCGACGTGCATACCCCCGGTTTGCGGCTTCCATTCCCTGCCATCCACACCCGGCGTGGCGAAGGTCTGGACTTTACTACTCGATTCCGACCTCAAAATCCATGTCTATCAACTTGGAGCTTGTGGCTCAAATGTCAACATTAGAAGCATCGTACAAACTGGCGCTACCGCATCTGTTGTGTATGGATCCGGCACAGCGGCCGTGGGTTGCGGGCGTTTTGAACGGCTCTTTCAGCCTCCACTCAACGCGGCAATGCGGACCCCCTTTGCCATTTCCACACGTGTAAGTCAACCTCCGCGGAGTTGTCCAATCCAAGATAACGGCACAACCAACATCCAGTCGCCAGCCCTCAGTGCATTCAGAGACCCATGCGCTTAAGCTGCGGCTGCATGGACATATCCAGTTCTCTTCCTTGACTTGAGATGAGAGTAATGGATAAAACCTGTCCGAAGATTTCTTGACCATACAGGCGTTTGCTTGTACTCGACTGCATCACAGGTACAACCTGGGAGCAGGCGCTCAGCATACGTAGCACATTCAGGGCGCAGGAAACGTGACACATATGTAGTGCTGAGCAAAAGCATTTCGTCGGGTGCTCTCTTATCAGACTAACGACGACCTTTTGTTATCTGAAGTTGAGACGGAGGGAGCCTCATGCTTCAACATTTCACAATGGCCGCTATTTCCTGCCCAAGCGGGCCGCACTGGACACCTAACTTTGTGCTTTTCTTTCCATTGTGAGCAGCGGCAGGGACCTGTATCTGAGTGTTTTCGCCTTTCGCCTAGACCCTGCTTCAAGCTGGCCTCCTTTGGATCCCCAGCCTGTTGAGGACACCCTTCCCTTCAGCCAAGCACGACAAGTTCCGATCACAGCATTGAGAGCGAGTAATTCCACTGGCATTCGTGAACTTAGCCGGGTCCAGAACTCCCTATCTGGCGCCATCGTGACGACGCTGTTGAAGTTTTCGACTTGTCATGCTCAAGAGCATAACGCCAGAGGACGTGGGGTCTAAGAAGCAAGTCTTAGTTGCCCGGAGCTCCACGAGCTGGCCGGCAGTGGGCACAAAATTGCCTTCCTCGTCTGAGCAAGTGGATCGAAATTTGTATCTCCGGCTAACGTCCACACCCATATCTTTACTCATGGAGACACCATTGCGTCCAATATTGATTTGAAAATCCGATTAGCCTACTTATGTATGGCCTTACGTATCATCTGGGCGAGGTAGGTGTTGTTTATCTCTTCCAGGAGCGGAGTCACTTGGACTGATTGGTGTTGAGGACAGGCTCTGAAATCAGATCGCTATCACATCTAAGCCTTCAGTCGGGGCACAAAGTAAATGACACCTTGTCCGTACATATGCCACCTTAAAGCGGCTATGTACCTTGTCCCACAAGCAGTCTCGTCGTCGAGAGCGAACGATTTGTGTCCAGCCGAGCGTTTCGAGCTCAATCATGTATTCGCCACGTTCATGATGTATTTGCAATTTCGGGCAGTTACTGAGAAAGGGTGCCCCAGACCAAGCCAGACCAAGTACCAATTAGCTCAATAGCATGCCACATGGTACGGCCAGGATTTCTCGTAATTGTGTGACCTGGTATTCTCGCTGACATGCACATCTGACCCGGTTAGCAGAATCTGGGAAAGATGCCTCGTAGCAAAGCGACCACTCACAGGATTCACAGTTCGACTAGAACAGCTTTCATCCGATGTCTTCGAACCGGAGTCTCCGTGCTAACCTGTACGACAATATTTAGCCCCCCCCCGAATCTTGGCCGGAGGTTGCCATCAGCGAACAAAACGTACGATGCGATCTATTCAGTGTTTCTGATGCTGTCCAAACTGCGCCGCTTTACTTCTTACGTCCGAGACAACAACGGCTAAGGACATCCAATGATATCAAACCAGCCTGCGCGAGGCTTTTGTCTCGGCGTTCGCGCGGTGAATCACCATCCGATACTCGTTGTTGTTCTACAGATGAACGCTCCAGCAACACGTAATGGTCACCCTTCAACGTCATCTCTGAGATCGCCAGGCCATCAGACACGAGACCACACCCTTCGCCCAGTAGCACTACCAATGCCGAGTTCAACTGGTGCGTCTAGATCTGCAGGAAGTTTTTCCAGTTTCTCGATTTCGAACCTGCTTTACAGAAGTTGGATATGCAGTGAATCATGAGACAGGCTAGCGAATTCAACGTGCTCTCTGGGCATGATAGTAGGTCTCTTCCATTTACACCACTTTGGCAAGCCTACGCTAATTGGGAATCTCAACCTTTGCAGAGGCTGAATGCCCATGTTGATACTAAGGCTGTTCCCATGCCACGCTCGAAGGCCCTTACGCGTAGTAGCGAAGCAAATCCCATTCCTAGTCATCCCGTTGAAAGAGACACACCTCGCGAGGCACACGATACACAGGTCTGGACTCTCCAGTCTCGAGGAAGGTCTTTATGACTCGTACTTAGAGACATTGGCCGCCGCCTCTTAGCTTATCGAATCAGGTGCTCTCCCTCGTATTATGGAATCGTTCACATAGAAGACGGAATGTGCCTGTGCTCAAAATTTGTGTCTGATGGTTGTTACCATCTGAATGGCCCTGACCAGTGCTTGCCGGCCGCACTTCCTTCGCCTCACATGAATATCTCCCGCAAGTCCTGCATGTGGCAGACTTGAGACAAGAGATGGTCATGGCTACACTGAATTGTACGAAGCTTAGACATGTAAGAAGCATTTGAACCTGTCCAACATGTTTAGACACCTGGCATATTGATCAGGGATAGTTTCACAGTCACGCCAACGCCGTTGCTTGCACGGATAAGGTCTTACCTCATGACCATATGTGAGATACTTAATACGTACGACTAGACATCTCAGTATATCTGCCTATATGTCTACAGGGGGCCAACCTCCGTCTCACCTTGCTACCTACAAGCTCCAATAAGTTGGCCATCATGTTCAGCATTGGAACTACTCGAGAAGTCATGTACCTCAAAGCACTTGATACCCAGGGACTACACCATTCCATGTATATATCCTCCAAACTGCTACGAGGGGCCCGCTCAAGACTATGGAGCCCTCCCCCCCCTTTGCCCTCCAGCCATAACCGTCCACGGCCCTCGACCCGTCACCAACCATCAGGCAGGATTCCATCCGCCCGGCTAGCTCAATCGGTAGAGCGTGAGACTCTTAATCTCAAGGTTGTGGGTTCGACCCGTAAGCTTCATCCATCACTGGAAAAACATCAAGGACCACATCACTAACAACAACCAGCCACGTCGGGCTCAATTCCCGTCAGCGATTGACACAAACACTTCTTTTTTTCGTTTTCGATTTTGCTTTCGCCTTCTACTTTTGACATTACTTGAGAATCTCTTGGATTGATATATGCAGTAAGTTTTCCTTTCAGCAAAGCAGCCCGGCTCGACTCACCACCGTTGTATGTGTGCGTTTAGGGCTTTGGGCAGATCTCCATCACGGGCTGGGATGTGTGAGTTGAAATATGAGCTTATTCGGTGGGTCCCCGTTGATGACACTGGCATCCTCTCACCTGCACATAAATCATTCGCCGTGTTTATTTAGTGACTTTCTTGTGTTCTGGTAAAATCCTCCATGTTTCGGCGTCATGATGGATTTGAAGGCATCTGTGGTTTCGTAGAGTGATGCCTGGGTTGATATGGTGTACCAAAACGGGAACGTTGACTTGTGTTCAAGTTACTTTTCTTGCGCGTGGTCGGCACTTGCTATCTGTACATCAGTGACTTCAGAATTGAAAGACCACCCACCGGTAGCTTATCTCGGTCCGTTGGAAAGCTGATCGGGTTTCGTTTCACGATGAGCTGATAATAGTCGTAGAACGTGAGCACTCCTTGAAGATTTTGGACCCACTCGTTCCGGAGGCTGGGCTTATGGAAGGCAAGTAGCTTTGCTTCGCGCTTTTGTGACACTTCCGAACGCTATGATTCAGTACGAAAATACAACTTGGCGCTCTTGTGAAGTCAGAAGTGATAGATGGCTTCTTGTTCACTTCTTCGCTGTACTTTGCTCGGTACCAGGTTTAACATGCTGAAGCCGATGAGATTGTCTGCTTCTTGAAATTGAAAGCAACATCGTTGAAGACATGTGAAATAGACACACAAACGCTCTATATTTTCTGCATACAGAGGGTGTAAACTTAGGACTAGGAGGTCCGATCCCATCACAGCAGATTCACCAGGAGTGGCTCCATATGTTCCAAGTTGAATCAGGCAAGTCGACACTCTGTACTCTCTCAGCCTTAGTACACTACCATCGTTGGTATTAAGACTTCTCGCCCTGTCAATTTTTGGAAACAGAGGGAGATGATTGGGGTGCCAGACCTCGCAAGTGATACTGATAGCGTACACGACCCTAGGGACCTAGCTATATAAGAGCTTGGAACTGAGTTCTGCCTGTGTTTCGGCACAGACGAACGGGGGCTTGTACACTCCTACAAGTCTCTCTACCGAGCGCCGACAATCAGCAGGGCCGCTCTTGACTGCCTGGAGGAGATGAGTGTCCGACATTTGCCTTCGTTAGGAGTGTATTCCCGTTGATTATGTGCTTAAATACACCCTGACAAGACTGACGACGGGATACATGGCCATGAATTTGGGAGGCTCTGCTATCCATACTCTTTGAGCAGATACTTGTGGCAACCTGGTCAGATGTTCAGGCCGACCTTTGAAAACACGTTGAGAGGAGCCGATGACGCTACTATGAGAGCACTCCGGCATGAACAAGTTTAGCATGTAAGTTAGACCTTCAGCCTGGCATATGTAATCGCGATTTTGCGAATTGATTGAGAAAGATATTCTCAAGATGAATGAACTTCCTAAACATCCACCCATCAAGAGCACACCCTTCTTCGTACGCGCAGCCGTGTCTCCCAGCACAAGCATGGCAGTGGAACGAACAAAGTGATGCTATGCTCATGCTTCGTTTCAAGGAGTTCATACCATCCACGGAAGTACTCCATCAGCACGACCCAGACATGATCCGTGGGCTTTAGCAGATCTAAGTGAACCCTTCCCATTGCAAGAATTTCGCAAGAATCTAGCTCTCGCCACAAACCACGGCCGAGTTCTAGTCAAGTTTGAGATGATTCCCCTAGGCCCCCCTGGACACGCACCGTCAAAGAATGTGTGTCACGCAAGCAGGACGGGTTCAGGACCGTGGCAGACATGATTGGAACGGACGGGGAGTGCGTTTCTCGCGGGCTCAAGGGGCAGACGCGCGCCTACCCACTGCCCATACACTCAGCGCCCCGGACCCGGATATCCAGGGAGAATGTTTCCCTCTGCCTGACTCTCAGCTGGACGGAGTGTCAACTGATACGACCGACTCAACAGGCATTAATCAGTTCTTCAATATACGACCGCAATACCGCACTCGCAGCTTTCAAACAAGGTCAAACCCTCCAAGGAACTGGGAGAAATAAATGGTTTCCCCGCCATTCAGCAAAGTGAGACGGTATTGCTGGCGTGCGTGAAAGAACCGTTTAGCCTGGGCAACGATGTCACCGTGGGAGGGGGTTGCGGTAGTCGGTACTGCCGCGCCGGAAGGCCACGCATACTCCCACAACGTTCCTCCCGAGATGAGGAAGCCGAAAGTATAATACATTGCACACGCAGACGCAGATGCAGTCGCACTCTTTTGATTTCCTCTATATTGAGGGTAAATTCCCACATCAGCGCCGCTTTTCCCGTAGTCGTATTGGATACCCGTGATGAATCCGAGCTCTTTTGTCTTCTGACTGCAGTTTATTGTCGAGAATACCTGGTGATTAGGGACTCTCAACCAGTCTTTACCATAGCTGCAGGTAAATCCGGAACCGCCGGAGTGGCCGCTCCCAAGAGAGCAGAGATGCTGCCGTACCGGTATCTGAGGGGGTAGTGACAGAATCCGAAACAAGGGCCGCCAGGATAGATTGAAGAATCATAGAATGGCGAGTTCGGGCGGCACCGAAAGCGTCTAAGGAGAAAAGAAGAAGGGAAAAAGCAAGAACTGCTGCATACGGATACCTCGCACTCAGCAAACGGAGTACTCCTGGAAAGGTTTCAACAAGTCTGATCCCGGACCGCCGGACTTCTTACAGAGTTTCCAACCGTCTCCAGAAAAACTGGAGTTGCAATCTAAACCGGCCGAGTCATGAGCCAGTTCGTGTCAGGTTTCTTATTCTGATTCTCGAACTACTCCGTACTCCCTGTGTAGGGAAGGAAAAAACAACACACACACAAAACCCTGTCTTGGCGCGAGCTGGCCGCTGTTCTCATGTTGTTATTGAAGATTATTGAAGATTGCTGTGGGGAAGCAACAGAGGGGGCTTTGAAAATTTGGCGTTCGTTTGTCGTTGGCCGCTAGAGCCAGACCCCGACCGCCACCTTCCTGAACCCGAGTCCGACCGGGCCCGGGAAATCGTAGCCGTTGACGGCCGGGGGCTTGCTTTGTGGGTTTTTGATCGGCGGCCTTTGTAAATTGCCTGAACAATAGGCATCGTGGAAGAACGAACAAAGACGTCATTGCTGAAATTGAATCGGCAGGTGTCATTTCAAGAATGAATAACAACACAACAGGAAAATGTTACCTAGCTTCACGGTGTAGAATTGTCGGTACCAAGCTGCAGGATCGCTGTTGTGGTTGCAGACCCTTGCCACCTGTGGTCAACACAAGAAGTCAGCCCGCCGAGACAGTGTGCTGGGACCTAGGCGTGGTAGGGAGCGCAGTTGTGCCTGAAAATCCCACCTGTTCACGTCAGACAAGCTGCGGCCGTCCCGTGGCAGCTGCAAGGTTATCTGATCGACATCTCAGCATTACCCCAACGTGATCGACATGTCACAGAATTCAGTTGAATCATAGGCAAGAAGACTCAAAGCATTGTAAAAAGTTGTTTTCTTTTTCTTTAGAAACAGACTGAATCGTTCTCTCTCACATTATCAACTAGAAAGGTATCAACCCGTCCCTCGTGATCACCCACGTCCACGGGGACACTGGTATCGAAAACACAGGAAAACGCCATGTGCGGAGGAACCCATTCCTCAAGGCAGTAGTGATACGGAATACCCGAGTTCATTAGCCTTGAAGCCGTGTCACCCGTCTTTTTATCCATTCATGACCAAATATGCACGTTGAAACCCAAAACCAAGCTCAATGCAGTTTTAACAGATGTAGTGAATCCGAGTAAATGCTGCAACGGAGGTTGCTTAGAGAAGGGCAGCAACGGCGAGACCACCGAGGACAGCGAAGACACCAGCAGTAGCCTGGGCACCAGCAGCAACACCAGTAACGGTGGCGATAGCAGAGCGGGTAGCGGTGCCAGTGCTGTTAGTAGCAGGGCGGGTGACGCTGGTGATGGTGGAGGCAGGAGCGCTCAGGGTAGCGGGGGTCGGGACAGCGGTGGTGGAAAGAGCGGCGGTGGAGTTTACGATGACGCTCTCAGACTTGGTGACAGAGGCGGAAGCCGAGGCAGAAGCAGAGGCGGTAGGAGTGACCGAAACGCTGGCAGCGGACAGGGTGACGGTAGCGGTGGGCGAGGAGGAGACAACGGTGGTGGTGCCGGAGGCAGAGCCCTCGCCAGCAATGATGTGGAAGGGGTTGGAGTACTGGAAGTCGACGGTGGGGTTGGACTCAGACTTGACGACCAGGCCGTAGAAGGCGTCCTTGCCGAGAGTGCTGGGGATGGTCCAGGTGTACTTTCCAGCAGAGTTGGGGATGCCGGCTGAGAGCGTGTTAGTTCTCCTTCCTGATCTCATCGCGAATTGGCTACCGGGAGGATGATAGATATCTCCATCACGTCCCAGACAGCCAGGTGACTTGTATACTTACAGGCAATGTCCTGAAGAGGAATCTGGGTGTTCTGGGTAGCACCACCGATCAGGCTGATGGAGACAGTGACGTCCTTGAAGGCATCGGGGGCAGTCCACTCGATGGTGTAGGAGGTGCCGGCGTTGATCTTCTCGTTGGGAGTGGGCTTCGTGACGGGGTCGAAGTTGGCGTTCTGGGCCAGGGCGGAGGCAGCGAAGGCCAGGAAGGCAGCGGCGGAGATCTTGAACTGCATTTTGATGATTGAGTCGACAAGGTCGTTTGAGTGTTGGAGAGGTGTTGATTAGAAGTTAGGTCTAAAATAAAAAAGACTTAAAAGGTCCAGGAACGAGCGACTGGAAGTTAGAAAGTGAGAAGGTTGGTTTTGGAAAAAGGGAGAGTGAGGTGTCTTTGCGACGGGTTAATGAATGACTATATTTAAAAGAGTGTCAGGCTGAAGCCAGATGATGAGACGCACAACGGCACGGGGTAAAGTGACTGGGACTTGGGTTGAGGGTAAGGAGGGAAAGAGGAAAGAGAAGGAAAGAGCAGACGACGACAGGAGGGATAGGAAAAGAAGAGGAGGTGAGGTGAGCATGACCCCTGCTAGTACTGCACCCCGAGGGTGAGGGTGGTGAGGTGAACCGTGAGTGCTCCGGGCGCGCGGCAAGGGGGTGCAAGGCAATGGCCCATGGCTTCCTTCCTCCTCTCTTCCATGGTCTGGGGGGTCCCATTGACATTGACATTCAGCGAAAATACCAGGTTCTACGGGTGTAGACAGAGAGAGGGGTGAGTCGGGGACATCCTGACCCAATTAGGCAAGGTACACACGATGGCCTCATGGGCATCACATTGGGAGGGAGCGAAAACCTGGAGAGGCACAGGCACAGGCTGTGACGAAGTAAGGCACAGAAGGGGGAAGCCCAGCAAAGTTGGGCGCAATGTTCCCGCCGACTGGTGAAGTTGTGCATGCCATCGTCGCAATTGTCAACTGCGCCGCCGACAGCGCAGACATGGGTGTGGAAATTAAAGACGAGATTACCCCGTTCTGATTGGGTGGAATCATCTAAGCCAGGGGGTGTGGGCCATTGAATTTCCCTGGCGCAGGTACCTAGGGCCTAGAGGCAGGCACCTCCTTCCCGACTGCAACTTCCTCCATTCTCATGTAAGACAGGTACGTACCTGCACCTGAGGACTCGAAGGACCGCCCAACCAGCCGACCTCAGTTCTTTCCATTTCTAACCCAAGGTCAGGTAACGCTCCATTTATTTGACCGCGGCGTGAATTGAAGCGCGTACGTAGATTTCTACGCAGTAAAGGTTCCCACCGACAATTCGTGGAGCTGCAGCCTGACGGCATTACACTATTGGCATCTTCTGCAAGAAGAGTGCCACTGGGTGCCACAATGCGGCGCGGATACTCTCCCAATTGCAAAGTAACTTTCCCACTCAGTGCAAGGAACAGATCACAACCGAACAGGGCTGAGCCAACGCGATTTCCGCTTCCTGCTCAGTGGACCGCGATTTCACCCAATGAAGCGACCAGCGCAGCACCTCGCAGGCTCCCAGGTAACCCACTCGTCCCATTCCAGGGGGTGACGAGACGTCGAGATCTCCCGCAACCCACTTGCTTCCGAAGCTGCTCCCATTTGCAGGCGGACACTTTTTTTTTTTAGTGCAGTGGTTCGCCTCAAGGCAACAGTACCACTTCCGAGGCAACCAAAGCTTTCGGCAACTTCGAATTCGCTTCGTCTTGCAACTCTTGCTCGCATCCATTTCGAAATGCCCCCCATGTTACGGATTCTCACCCATCTCACGCGAGGCCTCGAAACGGAATGGCTACGTTTCCCAACAGCCGGGATAGGGCGGAACCTAGTGTACGAAGCACGGTGTAAGCTCTGGAAACTTGGAAACAAACAGCAAGCCTCGAGTACCACTTCACGCACGAGGCCAGCCTAGCCTAGGCCGCCAACAAGAGCCAAGTTTCGGGCATGGCGTGCTAGCCAAGGTACATTGAGGAAGAGATGCTTCGAGGCGGAGCAGCATTGTTGACTTGACCTCCAACCAAAGCCTGGAGACAACTGGAAGAAGTCAAGAACCAAGACGGGGTTGCGGCCAGCAGTTCCAACCGCTGAATCGACCCTCACAAGGTAGTTAGTTAGCTTTACCCACATACCTCTATGCTCTGGCGGTCTCGCCCCTCGAGGGAATTTCCCCGGCCATCTATCCGTACGGGTGTGGTCAAGAAACCTGCTACGCTGACATGAATACTCATTATTATCCAATTTCCAGCGGTCATTGTTGGTGGTGTCTCGCTCCCGATGAGCCCACACATGGCTCAGATGATGCGACGTTCTGCTACAGCGTGTTCCATCTACTGACGAGAGAGCGTTTAAGCTAATTAATTACCTTAACGGGGATCTCGAAATAGACACTGCTGATTGCTCAGTCACATCTCTTCGTTGGTACGTACCGACAGGAGCAGACACGGCCACTGCAAGGAACGAGGAAACGGTTCATGGGACCGCCTGACTTGGCACCAGCCGCTGCCGCCAACTCTCCATCCCTCAGCTTTCGCTGACACCTATGCCATCCACCTGGCACCAGTCCGTCTCTCATCCGTCTCCTTTTCACCGCAGTGCTAGGTGGCGGACTACCATCGGCCTGGCGTCAAAGCGGCCACTTAAATTTGCCATGCCGCATCCTCTAGTCTGTGCTTCATACTCCAGTGGTCAACCAGGGGAAGAGACGTTGGAGATCCCCCCCCCCCCCCCCCCCCCCCCCCCCCCCCCCCCCCCCCCACCCCCCAAACACCACCCCTACCTCCACTACCCCCCACCCCCCCCCCACCCTCAGTTGTGTTTCCTATCCCCCGTGGGACCACAGGGGAAGGAAGGGTGGGGACCCCCCCCCCCCCCCCCCCCGAGGGCCCGAAGTGACGATACATCATGCACAAAAAGATCTTTTGTGTCCTCGGCCCTTCCAGAACCACACGAAGGAGCGACACTAGCTGCCAAGCGAGAGCATACACGCTCACAATCCAGCGAGAAAATTCGAATCAGTAATGTGTCCGATTGATCCATTTTGCAGCTGGAAATCCGTTGCCACCTTGAATTGGCCTTGCGAGTTAATTCACATCACAGATGAAGCGGATCCAACCAAATCAATTACTTGACGAAGCATCCAACTCTGGATGTGAGATGTCGCAATCACGGAACACCAGACAGTCTCCCCGCTGGCAATTGCTTTTCAACCCCTGCCACTTGGAGTCTGGAGATATATCCATTTCCACGCCGATGACGACTCACACCCTTGTTTGCGGAATGTGAGGACATCGTGGACCTGGGGCAGCTTGAATGCAGCACGGAGGGGCGGACTGGGCCTCAGCTTCGCGCAATGGTTAACCCAACGTCCTCCACATTAAACCAGCTGCTCCAATCTAGACCTCGGACAGAAGCCGATGGGCGCTGTGAAGTTGAACTCGGCTATCTCGTAGCTTTGCGAAAACACCATCTCTTCGAAGACATCTCATATGATGGCTCAATTACGAACCTCAGCCCTCGCAATGACTTCCAGCTTGCAGTCTTCCGCCCCGTCTCTGCATAATCCGATGTTCTGCATTCACCACTGCCACAACCCAATTTTGGACCCAAGGAACGACTCGTCCGACGCATCGGGTCGGCCGTCAGCAAGGTCCCCATCGCTTGCGTCCCTTGTCAGAGTTTCAACACCAAACTCTATTACCCATAGTCAATTAGCTAACGACCCAGCAAGCAAGACCCATCCACAACGAGTCGCAAACCGTGGAACCCAAGTCATGGAGGCATTGACTGGCAGGACATCTGGAGCTGAGAAGCCCCTTGACCTGCCACTACATTCAAGCGACGTCATGGGCCAATGGCAGCAAATCCGACAGCGACAGAAATAGTCTCTGCATAGGTGAGCTCGCACATATCTAACTGAGGCCATTTTCAAAGACACCCAGACCTTGAAAACGCATGCTAGGTTGTGGTTCTTGTAGCACGCTCGACAGCCGTTGACGAGGTTGCTTTTTCTCTGCAACTCTACGATGCAGTCAGCGTGCCTAGCAGCTCGAATACGGCCGAGGACGGACCACTGGTTTTTCGGCTACGTGCAGTCAAGTGGCACAGCGATAGCGCTCACTGCGAGATCTGGTGTCACAAGACCGCCTTTTTGCATTCCAGTTAGTGTGGTCAAGGACTGCCTGTCGTTCTTTTCCCGCGACAATGCAGGCGGTGCTAGCGAGCAAGCTTCGCATGCGTGTAGTGGTGCCACGATGCTGGGGCTCTCGCACAACGTTGCTTGTCATTCAGTGACTACCGAGTGACGGTGAGGAAGGGTGTAGCATCGTGGTCAACACGAGTCAACCTTGTAAGCTTCCTGCAGGTTAAGAAACTGGTTGCGACATCAAAAGTCACACCAAAAAGCCTTTTATTGATTTCACCTCAGCCCTAAGTCAACTTGCGATGCCCGAAAGAGGGCATTCGGCAAACCTGGGCGCGCCTGGGCAAGCACGGTACTTTCTCCCACCCCCATGTGAGGAAAGCGCAAGCCAGCCAGCCCACTGCCGATGAGGAGAAGCAATCGTCGGAATGGTGGCTTTCCTGTGCCTCACCCTTTCGTGGTTTCAAGGCCAGACAACTTCTGAGCCGGGTCTCGACCGTTGGAATGCCCTGCCCACAAGAAGGTGCGCTATTACTAGCGTCAAGCTATGATCAGATTTGGGGTGTTTTTTTCCATTCGCATGTTTTGATGTCATCATCTGCACGAAGAATGCACATGGGAGCAAGTGCCGCTCAGGATCATCTAGGTTGGCCACGCGCCCGAACTTCATCGCCGCCGTCGCTGGGCGGAGGTTCCGTGGAACTGGAGAGAGCGGGAGTGGATCCGGCCGGCCTCTACTGGTGCGGAGCCCGATGCATGGCTGTCCCGTCCGTCATTTCAACTCCCGCTCTTTTTCTTCAGCAACCCGATCAAAGCCCGTGGGCCTGTCTTTCCCGGCTCCTGTTAATCCCTTGGTAGAGAACATGCACACCTACCGGGCTTGAGGAACCGGCAGAAGACATGCCGCAATGTGGCTTGCGACATTCGCAAACCTAGAGACTTGTGTCACCAGAAGCTTCGCCCTGCGGTGCGGAGTAGAACCGCACCACACCACGTGACCTATACGTCCCGATGCGGCCGGATGGTAGTGCAACGTCCCGCCTCGAACGTAGAACCTTGTAGAAGGTGCTCGCACTACGTGACGAAGTCAATCACTTGTTGATTGCAGGAGACCCAAAGTCGTGAATAGCATCATAACTGTCCAAGATATAAAGTCCAACCCAACCCCGGGGAAACACTTACATATCCGAAGTGTCTTCGAGGACCTGATACCTATCTCACACAACTATCTCACACACCTCACCCCTCTTCCACCTCCATCAATCATACCAACCATTCTACATTCTCCAAAGTCAACCGGATCAAAAACAATGGCCTCCTCCGCCCCAGTTACAGAATTCATAACCTTCACCTTCAAAAACCACAACACCTCGCCCCCCTCCCAACCGCCCGCAGCCTGGTCCGACGTAACCTCGACCCTCAAATCCGTCCCCGGCGTAAACGCCCTCTACACGGGCACCCAGCTCGAGGACCCATCCAAAACAGTCCTGGTCATCGAGTGGGCCTCCCCGGACGCCTTCTCCGCCTTTGCCTCGTCCGAGGCCTACATGCCCTGGTTCGCCTCCCTCAAAGCCGTCGTCGCCGCCTCCTCGCCCGTCTTCTACAAGGTCCCCCTTCTCTCCGCGAACCAGGACCCGCCGTCCGTTGTCCTCCGCGCGCCGTGCACAGAGGTCTTTGTAGCGTACGGCGTAGAACCCGACTTCGCGGGCCAGACGGCCGTGTTTGCCAAAGCGTTGGTGGAGGGGCGGGCGAGCGTCGCCGGGTATCACGGGCACGCGTACGGCGAGATCTCGACGCCCCTTGCCGTGGACGCCGCCTCCGGAGGCGGGGACGGGGAGAAGGGCCCTGCTGTGACGCTCTTGTTGGGATGGGATAGTAAGCAGGCTCACCTCGACGCCAAAGCCAAGGCTGGACGTAAGTTTGGTCAACATTAACCCCCTGCTGAGGGGGGTTGTCCCACGTAGGCTCTAGCAAGAAAGCTGACTGAGTTTGTTTACAGCCATATCCGATAACATTCACTTGCTGAGATCAGGCCGCAAGGACATTTCCATGGTATGTTGTTGTCGAGGCCATCGATATCTTTTTACTTGCCTGCATCACCGACTGACGATGAACAGTATCACGTAAATCTGAAGCAAATCTGAGGACCGAATATACTGAATGCTAGTTCCATGTGAAAGTTTGTTCCTTGGAAGAAGAAAGCTACGAGGATGGGATGACTACGATTACGTACTGTACCTTTATGATGGGATTACGATGAGACGAGATGTGTAATATACTTTTGTGCCCCAACCACCGTCTATCAACACGATATCCTGTGTGCAAACTTGTGCGGCTTACTTCTGATCCGAGGCAGGATTGCTGCGCGTCATCAGCACATGCAAATCGAATGTCAACACTTACCGTCTCCTACGTCCATCTCATGAATTCCAAGTTGTGGATGCGTCTCAGCCCCAGCCAGCAAACTTCGTCACTGCCGCCTTCGTCCGATGCCTATTGGGAATCGATTAGCAATCTCATTCTCACGAGGCCAAACTATCAGTGTCCACGGTGACCTCGTCTCCTGCGCCAAGGCGCGGGCAAGGAAAAGAATTGATCTGCTCCTCAACAAGACGAGATATGCGCGCGTGTCATACGGCAGGTAGAGAGAATGTAGTAGGGCAGAGTGCACGAATGTATGTGGTAGAGTTGATCAGGGCGATGTTAGGGAACGGGTCACGATATTCTAGGGGTCAAGGCTGTCATAACCGTTAGGGCTGTGTGAGTGAGGGTGATAGGACGACAAGCAGGGCCGAACAGGGCGGCGACCGATGGGGCGCGCGACGGTGATAGTGATGAGAGTGGGCAGGAAGTCAAGATGTGCTGGAGAATGGATGAAGTAAAAGAGAGTAGTGCACTATTAAAAGTAGTACCTCCTCTAAAAGCACCTTTGATCTGCCGAAGCTGATCGAGACCAGTCCCCCTTTCCAGATGTAGCCGGGGTCTCGCGGCGTAGATGTCGCTAGAGACCAATCCGATATCCCCCAAACACGGCGATGATGTTTCGCAAAAGAAAAGAAACTGTGCCATTCCGCCCGAAATTTTGGTTTGCCGAACTAAAATTTGATAGTCAGTAAAGTCATGAACGTCGTCAACGCTAGATCCGGTGTTTTTCCGATTCTGTTGTACTTGTTAGCACTTTGCTCGACCCTGCTGACGTTGGCCTCAATCTGCTTACCAAGACGAGAGTAGAGCATGTAAAGCGCCATCCTGTTGCACTCCTCTGTGCCCGTGATTGTGACCAGGCGTTCGTTGCTGTTGTCTTGCGGCTCGTTGATCTTAATCACACTACCGCTGATCTGGCGTATTTCGTTGATCTTTTGCCCGCCCTTTCCGATGATGGCTCCAACCATATCATTGGGAATGTAGATCTGCTGGGTCAGAGGCGCGCCTGGCATGGCTCCTCCGTGAACGGGCTGAGCTGGGTGAGCGCCGTGAGGTTGAGGCATGGCAGCACCTGCGTGGGGTTGCATAGGAGCAGCGGCGCCATAGCCGCCAGCCTGCGCCGCACCGTAGTGAATGGGCATGGTCGGGTTGGGCTGGGCTGCCTGGTGAGGGTAGGGCTGCGCGCCGTACGGAGCAGCTGGCAGGCCGTGATGTTGGGCGCGAGCGTCGTGTCTGCGGTTGTAGTTATCGCGGTTACCGTAGTTGCCAGTGGTTGGCTGCGGGCTGTATGGGACAACTTGCATGCCGCCAGGGACAACGCCAGCGGGGCCACCACTCCTTGTCGCATATGCGGAAGCAGCAGGTCCACCGAACCGGTCATTCAGCTGCTCTAGCAGGGTGCTGCCGACGTAGTATGTAGCGATGTGAACCGCGTCAGCAACACCCATAACCACCAGCGAACGCTCGGTCGACAGAGGCAGGCAGGAGTCGGACGCGTTAAGCCTTGCACCGGAAGCCTCCTGGATCTCGCGGATACGAGCGCCGCCCTTTCCGATGATGGAACCGATCAAGATGTGAGGGATGAGCAGGCGCAGAGGGTACGTCTTTGACTGGGCACTGGATGGCTCGGCCAGAGGCTCATTGTTGAGAGTCCGAATGATGAGACCGAAGGCCTATTCGACTGGGTTAGCTACGACCCCTCTGGGCAAGAGCAAGTCAGTTACAAACCTTTGCAGCAGCATCGACAACGCCGCTAACGGTTAAGATGCGCTCAACGGCCCCCTTTTGGTAATCGCTAACGGTGCACTTGGCACCCGACATCTTGCGAATGTTTGATACATTTTCTCCACCCTTTCCAATGACAGTGGCAGCTTCCGGGCTGGAAATGACAGCGCGAATGTGAATCCAATCTCTCTCATCGTGACTTGCCGAGGGCGTGGAGGTCGCGGGAACGGAGCCGGCAACGGAGCTCTGGATAGGCTTCGTTTCGGAACCTTCGGCGCCTTCGTCGCCAGCCTCAGACTTTGTATCAGCGCCGTTGGTCTTGTCGGCACCGTTCACATCCGTGGATGGGATGGTAGTTGCGTCGAGTGGCTGCGCCATCTCAACCTCCTCATCACTCTTCAGTATTTTGTCCAAGGCTGGGCGCTTCGCGTCGGGCTGGTCGTTGCTACGCGAAGGGGACGAGGTCTCCTCGAGGGGGCGCTTGGCCGAGTTGGCGGGTTGGGTGGGCGACGCGGACATGATGGGCTAGTTGTTAATGTCTCACACAAGTTTTCGCAATTCCGTGTATGTTCAAGAAGAGCTTGTTTGTATTCGACTATCTACACCACAACGGTTTTCAAAGGAAAACGGGCTGGTGTAGTGGCGTAGTCGGGATCGGGTTCAGAGAATGTCTCTTCGGTGAAGTGGCTTTGATCGTGCAGGATAAAGGTCGTAGGGTAGGCAAAGATCGTGAAGTTGAAAGATCGGGATGTGGGTTCAGGATGACTCCTATCCTATCAGGTTCGAGGTGACTTCCGAAATCGTGAGAATCGCAAAGATACTCAGGTCAAGCGGAGGGAAGGCGAGGCTGGGCGATGAGGCAGCGGACGGGCAGGAAGAAGGTGGATGATGGAAAAGAGGTAAAGAAGGTGGGAGGGAAGGAGCTGATGATTGACAAAGGTTGTATCTGGGAGGCGATTCGGATGCAGAAGCTCAAACCTTTCTTCCGAACAGTCCAAGCTGCGATGTATCGCGACGTGGTGTCAAGTCTGCAAGCAGAGCTTTGATGTTTCCTTGCGTGAGGTTCCTTGTCTCCTTGAAGCTTGTCGAGCTGTTAAGCAACGAAACGATGATGGCAACGCGCCGACCGTCAAGCCAGAGTAGTCGGACCTGGATAGCTTTTGGAGGCGACACGTGAGAGGGAAGCGAAACTGTGGGAGACCGATGCGCTGCGCCGTTGGAAAAACACAACCCACCGAAAGCTTTCGACAAACGAGGAGAGAGACGAAGAGGCGAGTCGGTGATTAAAAGAGATGGGGAGAGAAAACCGTGCAGGGCAAACAGATGGGTTGGAAGGGGGCTCCGGATGTCTCGAAGAGGTTTGAGAAACGGGATGGGAAGGCAAGATATTCTCACGCTTTCTCCTCAGAGCAAGCAGCGCAAGTGCCAGCGCGGCGCCAATGCTAGGAGCCCATCGGTGCCCGCCTGGGGGCAAGGGCCAGTACA
Organism: Colletotrichum costaricense; assembly: GCF_030867565.1. Lineage (NCBI taxonomy): Eukaryota > Fungi > Ascomycota > Sordariomycetes > Glomerellales > Glomerellaceae > Colletotrichum > Colletotrichum costaricense. The sequence continues at coordinate 4,893 of NW_026848247.1, read as the reverse complement.
GTGTCTGAATTCGATGCACGGCCTCCACATTGACGCAGCCAGTGCCTTTGCCTCATTTGCGGCCTGGCCTCGACAAGTCTCCACTCTGCACCAGAAAAAAAGAGGTATCCACACAGTGAGAGACGATACCTTTCCGGCAGATTAAGCAACATGGGGGAGAAGGTGGCCCCCGCTCCGGAGGTGCCTAACGTACCTTCCGCAGCGTGAGGTGCGCAACCAGCTGGTCCTTCTGGTACTCTTATGCTGTACGGATACCTGTGTGCCTTCCCACCTACGTGCCTATGCTGGGGATTGGATGTTTCATTGGGCAGATCCATGCAGCGAACCGCACAGTGTTTGCTATTCCGTGTGCATTTCCTCCGCACATCTCCCGCAGACTAATTGACCAAAGGAAAAAGGTGCGGGAGGGAAATGGAAGCTGCGCCTTGCGCCTTGCGACCGACCCTGCCTCCAACGCGGTGCTCTGCATTGTTTCCAATGCAAGGGGATGCTCCCATCGGCACCAACACACCTCCTGCACACCATACTCCGTACGGGGTATTACAGAGTACACAAAGCGAACCGGCACAACGTCACGACACGTCTCGCCAATGTGAGAGAGATAGGCATCGATTGCTTTTCAACAAGTTTCCTCGTCGCTGCCAATGTCATCGTTATGAGCAGCCACAGCCCTACCGACGACTAAAACAATTCCTTCTTTAATCCAGTCCACCGAGTCAGGAATCGCGATTGACAGCGCGCCAGACTGCTTGACAGCCAAGACAGAGCCATCATCTGTGCAAGTCGCGGACTGTCTGCGCCCCCGGAAATCTTGATAGCACCCGACACACAGTGACACCTCGTATGAAACAAGCAGAGACGATCTAGCGCCCGAAGTCGCCTTAATTATTCTGACAAGGATCGAATCAGACGCTCGACACCATTGGACGTGCCCATTGCCCCGACGGGCCGTGAGCTTAGGACGGATTGAAGACCTGCGCGTGCTACCGTTGCTTGAAGTGTTTCGTTTCCTCCGGGAAACCCTCTCGAGGTCGCGTGCGCCATTCTATCTGATATTTGCACCGTGTCGCCAAAATACCGGATTGTTTGGCCTGTATCAGGGACATACAACAACACACAGCAGCCTCTCACTTTGAGCGACCGCTTTCAGCACAACATGGACGAAACACCCCGTCCCGTCAGCGATAGGTACACCTTGAGCCTGGATCAGAGCTTGCGAGAACTCCAAGAGAAGATTGAGCAACACCGGGAAGAGCTTGCCGCAGTATGCATCCTAATTTATGCTCGTTGAGTTCTATAAGTTAATACGTGAACAGCTTCAACGAAATGCCAACTCAAGCCAGAATGTTCCTGGACCAGGAAAAGAACCTTATGAAGTCATGAGAGGCGCTTTCGAGCAAGTTGCCAGCACGCCTCCCTTCGTACCTTTCTCGGAATCCGTTCTACCCGCGCTACTTGCCCTGCGAACGACTCGTCAGACCGTTGTTGAGTCCCAAGACTATCTGACGAGTCAAGGAGCCACTTTCGATCAGACCAAACGCAGGCTCGAAGTTGAGCAGGCGAATTTGTCTGACCAGAAAACCCTCCAGCAGAGTTTGGAGAAGCGGGTTCTGTTTCTCAAAGACGAGGCCGAATCTAGGATGGATTTGACGCCCGAACAGGCAGCCAAGAAAAGACTGGACGAACTGAGGCAAAAGAAGAAGCGTTACGACAAGGAGACAACCAAGCTACTCAAAGCTTTGAGAAACTTCATTGACGGTCACCTGGGAGGTCAACTAGCTGCGGAAGACCTCGGCGGACCTGTCGTGGGCGACATGATGGAAATTGATTCGGATCAACTCGGTGCTGGTTTCAACGCCCAGGGCCGACCTGTCAAAGTCAAATCCAATGTGGACGAGGATAAACGACAACGACGCCTCGAGGAAGTTTGGGGTTTATCCCAAGGGGATGCCGGCCGCGGAAAAGGCAATACGGACGAGGCAGCGGCTGCTGGTCGCGAGATGCGCGATCTTACAGAACAGCTTCTGAATCAACATGCTGAAGCAGCTGGCGATAGCACTGCGGCGTACGTTAAGCTCTCAAAGGAAACAGCAGCGGCGCGATTCCTCGTCAGGTCCAAGGTCGCGCAGTTCCATCCTAGGGACGCGACTAGGCTCAAGCTCATTGATTTTGGAAGAGAGCTGGACGACTAGCAGGGCTTGATCTGCCGCACATCCGTGCGAGCGTGACTGCGACGCAGTCGGCGCAGATCCCCCGTGTGGAGATGGCCAACCAGGCAATCAAATGAAATTTTCACGATAGCATGTCTACCCTGGGCCTTGCAATGTCAGAGAAAAGCTCCTGTTGTTAAGCGTTGAGTCTCTTGACTCAGGGCACGCAGTTCTCATAGGCTCACTAGGGCCATTGCAGTGTACAAATGAGGCTCCGATGTTCACAGTGCGCGCTCGTTTTCGATAGTGCGTCACAGTGTATGCGATTAACTCTACACTTGCCTCCGGGTCTGGGTAAAACGGACAAAAAAAAAAAGTTGGTGTCCAGGTTGGCACCTTGGCGTACGAAGCATGCGTCTGAAGCATCTCCTTCCGCCCTCGTCAATGCAAGAAATCAGTATGGAGAATCGACAGACTTTTGAGATTTCGAGCCTTTCTTTCAGGAGGGGTTCACAAGGCAACTCTGAGGCTATCTGATTCTCCTGAGAGAGATCGTCGCAAGATGAATGAACTCTGCCATGCCATGAGGTAGCTTATGCCCTTGCATGCTACCTTAAGTCGGATGACGACCTCTTCATAGTACGGAGTACTTGATGTGTAAATGGGCAATTGGTATCTCTGGTTCTGATTGGTCAATTGCTCTGCCGCGTCCTGACGCGTCTCGCGCGACACCGCCAGAGTGCAGACGGTGGGAGAGTGTCCACTGACAACCCAGCAGTGGAAAACTCCAGCAGAGCAGGCACCTAGCTTGTCGATTCAAAGGAGTAGACTCTCGCTCAGCATTCGACTCCCCACTTTGCTCTAGCCCAGAATTCAAACGGCGAAAAGGTAAACTCTACTCTGTAGTCTTTGCATCCCCTAACGTTTCTCTCAACCCAAAATGACCTCTTCTGAACCCGTCGCCGCACAACAGCAGCAGTCCGATCCTCCCGCCAAGCGAGTCAAGACCTCCTCCAACGACGCCCCCGTCCCCGCCGCCATGGAGCCCTGCCCACCTCTTCAGATCAAGAAGCTCTCCGACAAGGCTCGCCTGCCGACCCGCGGCAGCTTGTTCGCCGCCGGCTACGACCTCTACGCAGCAAAGGTCACCACCATCCCGGCCCGCGGCAAGGCCATGGTCGATACCGACATTGCCATCTCTGTCCCCGCTGGCACCTGTATGTGTTGAGACCTCTCCTGTTGACAGCTAGCTCCTCAAGAGCTTCCCCCTTCTTGGCACTTGTAGTTATGGCGATGTACTGACCACACTTTCTCGTACACTATAGACGGCCGCGTTGCTCCCCGCTCTGGCCTCGCCTCCAAGAACTTCATCGACACCGGCGCCGGCGTCATCGACGCCGACTATCGCGGCCAGGTCAAGGTCCTCCTCTTCAACCACGCCGACACCGATTTTGAGGTCGCTGAGGGCGACCGCATCGCCCAGCTCATCATCGAGCGCATCTTCACTCCCGAGGTCGTTGAGGTCGCCGAGCTCGAGGAGAGCGTGCGTGGCGCTGGCGGGTTCGGCAGCACCGGCGTTTCTCTTGCGCAGTAGATACGGTAGCGTTTGGTAGGTTCGATAGGGAGGCCTCGCGCTATGGCTTACAAGACATTGAGCTCACGGGGATGAACCAACCGATGCCATCACATCACCATGGGAACGATACAAAAGTTATGGATTTCTTATAGAACTGGAAATGGACGAATAATGACAAATGCTACGACCACCACGATGTGCCTTTTTCTAGTCCTGATCCACAGGCCGTCTCTACATGCAGGTGACATTTATCTACCCAAGCACGCTTACTTTCAAATCTATGAACCAGCAAAGGAACACCACACAAAAGCGCCTTTCCAAAACCAAACACGCCTCTATAGGTCTTTCTCTCTCTCTTCCCCGTCGTAAAGATTTCGAACCACGCCCCCCCCCCCCCCCGTCCCCTCCAAACCCCTGACTCTCTGACCCCTATCGTCCAAGGGGAGCACCCTCTACAACCTTCTCGCTCTCAACTCCACAGTCGGCTCCCGCAAGCTCGCTAGGTTTCTCACGAGCTTCAGCTCGGCGCTCTTGCTCTTGAGCAGGTGAAGCTTCGTCCTCCCTTCCTCCGTCTCCGCCAAGGCGTCCCCGCCAGCGGCCGCGACGACCTCCTGCATCCCGCGCGCCGTCTGCGTGAGGACCTCGTGCATGCTCGCCAGCACCATCTCCGCCGCCTTGGCGAGGGGCAGGTCCAGCGCGTCGACCTCGTCGCCGCTGAGCCAGGATTCGCGGTCCTTGAGCTGCTGCTGTTCCTCGCTGTTGGCGCTGGCGGCGATGACGGCCTCGCGCATGCGCACCGTCATGAGGGCGGCAAACATGTCGCCCGTGCCGGAGAAGTAGGCGTCGATGGCGGGGAAGACAATCTTGAAGAGGCGCGGCTCGCCGGTGGAGGGCGACATGCTGGAGCCGACGACGGAGAGGTGGGAGGGCGGGTGGTCGGGCGAGGCGAGGGAGACGGAGGTGATTACGACGTGGGGGATGCGGTACTTTGTGTGCAGGGCGCGGATGGCGGTTTGGAGCGTCTGCATGTCGGTGATTTTGACGCCCGAGAGGAGCCTTGGTGTTTTCCCGTTCGTCAGTCTTTTTTGTCTTGTGGTCTCTGTTGTGCGTGTGAAAGAGGGGTTTGACGTTTCCTTCTTCATATGAGGGTTCTTTCACCGGGGGGGG